>NC_134259.1:15311521-15911521 GCF_965152275.1 Natator depressus | reverse complement strand
TTCAACTATAAGGATCTCTCTCTCATATACAGGTCTTTGAGCACCAAAACAGTCTTTTAGAAAGGGTATTAAATCCTGCAACAAAGAGTTATATTCACCATCAAAACTTATAAGGCACAAATATCTCTTTGATGGGCTACAGCTGAATTACAACCAGAAGTACTAACAAGGCACCCATTTCAGCAATAGTGCCATTCTGTTTCTTCCAAACCAACAGCCCATCTCATCCAGTTTCTAGCACCTGATGATTAAAAAGTAGGGGAAACCAATGCAACTCATCTAAACACAGTGTTACATTCTTTTGGGGGCGGGGAGGAGAGAAGAGCTAGGCTATCCTGTGTGGGATGCATCCTGAAACATGCTGGTTGATTCTCTTCCAATATACTCTTCACTTGACAAGTTCACCAATGGCCACTTATAACTACGGCTAAGATTTTTGTCAAGGATATTTTTTAGTAAAAGTCACTGACAGGTCAGGGACAATAAAGAAAAATTCACAGAAGCCTGTGACCTGTCCCTGACTTCTACTAAAAATATTCATGACAAAATGGGGAGCTGCTAAGCAGCTGCGAGGGCCAGCTCAGATCTCCAGGGCCCCCCACCACCTGTGGGGGCTGAGGTCCAGGGTCCCCCACGGCAGCTTGTAGCTTCGGGGCTCCGCTGTGGGCAGCCAGGGTACCCCACAGCTCCCAGTCGCTGTGGGTGGCGGTGGGACCCTGCAGCTCCCAGCCACCGCTGGCTGAAGTCACAGAGGTCTTTGGAAGTCACGGATTCTGTGACTTCTGTGATCTGTGACAAAAATCGTAGCTTTACTTATAGCTAAGCCCCTTCATTCTCAGTTTAAACTGGTTTTTATTGAAAAATTCCCAGGTTTTACAAAAATTATTATTCATTTTTTTCTGATTTTCACCCTACTTTTGTATCATTCAAATATATAAAAAATAACTTGCTTTATTAGGAAAATACTTTAGTCTGTGGGTATATGCAAAGCTGTCTGTTGAAGTAAGGCTATTTGTTAGTCTAGAAGATACACATAAACAGGCACAGGCAAATTCTGAAGTGCGGGTGCATCTGAATGTACTGATGAATCTCACGCCCACCACATACACATTTCAAGCTGTTAGCAGATAATGATTTAAAGATCTGACACACTAAAATAGGAAGAAAATGAAAATCTGTATCACAATGTTTCAGAACAAGGAAATAGTCAAAAGTTTTAAAACACAAAAACAGGAGAAATGGATGAAGTTGAGTGTATGTACATACTTGTAGACACAGAACTATTAGTCCATAACAGTCAACTGTTTATTCAAATGAAAAGTTTTATTTGGTGATTAGAGATATACTGTCTACTTAAACTCAGAGGTGGCACTGTGTTTTGAGTTCTGTTTTAGTTCTGCAGCAAACCACACTGATGAACGGAATTCAAAGCAATCTACTGAATACTTTTTTCCCCGTCTTTCCATCTACCAAAATAAACCCGGATATTTACCCAGAAAAATTATTAATAGCTTTTTGCACAGATTTTCACCTGTTTTTGTTGTTGCGGTAATAAACACTGATGAATTTCTGGGAAAAATTAAATAGAAACTGAAAACAAAGAGCCCTACCTATAGCCTAGCTCACATGACACTACCACAGTTATGGTCATCACTAGCCCCTGGTGCCTGAGCCTTCAAGTTACCCATTAGGCTGAAAGTAAAGTAAATTGGACAAAATTTCATTCAGCCATTTTCAAACTGTGGTACACACTCAGGCTCAGATATGTTTTTCCAGGTACTTTATCACACTGGATAACTCCCAAACATTTCAAACTTACCACAGGCTTTGCCCTCACTGAGGACTGCTAGTTTAATGTATTTGAAGTTGGGGTTATAAACGAAGTTATAGAAGTTGATGATTGTTGTGTTGCTTCCAACTTTGGCACAGCCAATAAAACCAGGAGATTTGAGAACATGGAGCCTTACCTCCACTGTGAGGATTAATGGAGTCTGGGGGCTACATTTGGTCTGCCCTTTGGAAACCTTTATGCTGCACAGATGTTTTTGAAAATGACTAAATATCCTCCTCCCAAATGCTATCTTGGCTTATCATAGGACGATGTACTTTGACTTTTACTTCAGCAAATGCTGAAGGTCAATTGCAGCATGTAATTACTCTAATCAGGTTTCCCTCCCTCTGACCTTCCTTTGTACTCATGACCGTGTTCCAAGCATTGCTCAAATGAATGAAGATAAATGCAATTCTAAACCTTGCAACTACAAGAGACTGGTGGGAAGAACTGGTTTGCATGAATGCTCTAGCTTTTTGAGCAGCACTCACCTTGGCAAACAGAAGATCTGTGCACCTGAGGAAGATGGTACACAAGACAATTATTGCCAAAACTCCTTGTTCTTTCCTCCTGCTCTTATTTGTTTTGGCTAACTCAGCCCAGAGCAATTCTGATACACACTTGCTGTACTGGAATTACAGACAAAGCTACTAGGAGATACTGTACTCCCTCCAAATACCTCTTCCTTTACCCACTCCCAGGTTGAGAGCTTGTTTATTCATAACGACACCAGAACCCTTAATATTGAGCATTAAGGGTAAGTTAGATGTAGCTACCACGTCAAGAGAACATTATACATCCAAATATCTGGAAGTCTGGACATTTTTATTTTACCTGAATTAGTTATTTCAGTTTTTGCTTTTCATGCTTTAGAAGCATGGCAGAGTTAGTTACTCTCAAAAATGTCACAGACCTCCCCAAAAGCCTTCCTAATAACCAGCACCCTCTAGAGAGCGTGGAGCCCTTTGAGAACACCTTATTAAGAATATAAAAACATAGCTCCTCTCCCTTTCACTTCTTTCCTTCCAGCTGAAGCCCCACCTTTTGGCAGTGCTCCCCCTACACAGCCCTGCTCCTCCATACCTCTTCCGCACATCCTTGATCATCCCCTCCCCACACCACTGACTCCATACAGCCGAATGCACCCCCTTCACCTGGATTTCCCCTTACAAAAATACTACTCCACCTACGCAGCTGCTCGCCTGTCTTGGCTCGAGAGAGAGCTGCTGCATAGTGTGCCAGTGGAAATAAGACAGGGTGGTGGTAGTAAGCAGGAGTGTTAGGGGGAAAAGCTGTGTGGTAGCAGGTGGTGGAGAAGAGATTTTGGGTATGGACAGGGGCTGTGGAAGAGCTCAGTTTCTCTACATCATGCTTAAAGGACTCTCCTGACGCTGCTGCCAGTGGAGCCCTTAAGGTGCCAATGCTGAGACACTCCACTAGCACTGCTGTTGCCTGACGTGTCAGAGTCTAGGCTGCAGCGTAGGGGGAACTAGGGTGCCTGCACCCAGGCACTGGCACTGGAGTAGCTAGGCACTGCTGAGTCTGTGCTCAGAGGACAAGAACAGCAGTGTTGGGAAGCCCTTTATATGATAATATCTTGGCAAACCATTATAGAAAGTTTCAGTTGTCCTTCACAGGGTTATGGTGTCAAGCTTGGAAACTAACTTCAACTATTGGTACGAGAGAGGGATGTTAGTTCTGCTTGGAAAGCAAGTCACAACACAACATTACCTAGGGAGTCATTACAGACACTTCCACAGTGCGCACACAGAATGTCGTCTTTCCCTTTCAGTAACTACTGGATCAGATTTTGGTTGGTTTTTAGTGAGAGGGGCTTAGGGTATGTCTACACTTACATTTTACTGTTCTAACTTGCTGGCTCAGGGGGGTGAAAAAAATCACCCCCCTGAGCACAGCAAGTCTGAACACTTTAAAGCACTAGTGTAGACAGGCTCCGAGCGCTGGGAGCCATGTTGTACCTTCCCCCACTGGGCCAGCAAGCCACAAGTACCATTTTATAGCCTTGGGAGAGTCAACAGCTAAATATAATTAAATTTACAAGACAGATATAAACATGAATATTCTCATAACGAGAATAATGTGCCATTTTGTGGTTGTGGATAGTCTGAACTAAACTCACGTCACAAATACAAATTTATAAGCGGGTCCCTTACTAGCCCAGTTGCTCAGCAACATCTCACCAAGCAGCGTCCAGACAACTCCACACACTCTCCCAATGAGTGACAGCTCCGATTGGAAAGAGCTCACTCCACTGTGGGTTTCGGTGCCCACGGAATGCGGCAGACTGGCAGCACACAGGCGCGATACAGAGGCTCACTAAAGGACAGGACAAAGTCAGTGCCAGTCACTGGGGCACAATCAGTACTAGGCCAGGTATCATTCCCCAGGCCCAGATACCACAAAATAGGCAAAGTATTAAAATCTACATTGGTGATTAGGAACCACTGAACCACACAGAGTTGGATCAATCTCAAACAGCACACGTGTAATATGTAAGGGGAAGTGCATTTTTCTCTGCTACAGTCAGTGAAGGCCACTGTTACTGACCTCCGTTTTCTTTCAAATGGTCTCCTCAACAATCTGATTCCCAGCTGTCCATGGCTGACCGCTCTCATACCTGATCTACAGAGAAACACAGACCTTGTATCATCACAGCTGTCGGGAATTAAGTGTTTGCTAGTCAGTCACATCTTGTTCAAGAGAAGCCAGATGAAAAACGGGCAGGATATGAAAGTTACTCTGATCGAACTGTCTCTGACTGGAGCAAAACATGCACCGGTAGACTTATGAACCAATGACCACCTAGAGACCTCGATGGCCATCGACTGTCTTGGTCTGATCGTTTAGGAGATCAAGGGTTAAAAGGTCCAGCACATTGGAAAGCTGGGATCCTTAGCTTTCATCATCACAACTTCATTTGATTGTAAAGGGCAGTGTCAGCCAAACAAGTCTGTTTGAGTCATGCCAGAAAGACTTTTGAGATGAGACTTTGTACATTGACAGACCTTGTGAATTCTGCAAAACATACTGCAACAAAGCCTGTCTTCAGTATGACCCTGAAGGGAATCATTTATCACCTCAGTTTACCCAAATGTGTGTACTGTACTTTGCACTATAAACAACTAGACACGTTTCAAGCATGGATGCTAGCCCAGAAACTCTACAAAATTTACTACTGGCAATCTCAGCTCCCTTTTGCCTTGACACCCAAGTTCCCATTCCCATCAGATAAACCAGGCACACACATCCAGAGATTTACACATCACTCTCCCATAGCTGGAACACTCAGCTGGGGTCTATACTGAACTTATGCCTAGTCTTCCAGCTTAAGCTAAAAATCTTTGCAGTCATTTATAACTGCTTGACAGTGTTGCTGAACAAAAGGATGGATGCACATGGACCCAGACAGGACTTGCAAATACCTATACTTCAGACTTGCTGCCCAAGAGAAGATTACTGAAGGAAACAGTCTAGCCTCTAGAGATAGTTTAGCTAATTGTTCCTGCTTTTTTTGTGGGGGAGCAAAGGGTGGCATGTAATTTTCTGTTTCTCTTGGTCCCAGAATTAACTGTTATAATGCTGGAAAATGGCTTGAAGAAAGATGAGTCACTAGATTGTGACTGGATCACATACTTGTGTTTTCAAATCATCCTCAGAGAATAAAGAACTGAGGCTTTAACATTGAAGCAAGTTGTGTTTAAGAAGCTGGATCATGTGATGACTTTTAGTGGCCTGGCTTTAGAGACAGTCAAACAGCACACAGCATTCATTTCTAGCTCCTCTAGCCCTCCTCCCAAGGTCCCAGAGGGACAGCTGTACTCCTGGGTCCCTTTCCTCTCTAGAGGAAAGGCAGAGATGCTGTCTGGGAGCCAGTACTGCTGCAAACAGTTCCCAGGAAGAGGGAGCAATTTCCTGTCTGGGGAGGAGAAAGGCCATCAAGCAGGAATTCATGCTATTTCAAAGTAAAAACTGTTTTTCTGGAAGAAAGCCCTCCCCTCACCCCACATTTCCTCCCTCCCCCAAAGAATGCAAAAATTCCCGCACTACTGTTATAGTAGCTATTTCCATAGCTCTCACCCTGAGGGTATCACAGCAGGCTAATTGCTTTTTCCAACCTTCATGCATGGGGTAAGGCAACCCCAGTGCTCACACACACAGGGCGGCTAACATATCTGAGTAAAAAGGTCACTCGCTGGGCTATATTCATCCCTAGTGGAACTGCAGTGAAGTCTGTGGCGTACGTTGGGGGCATAAATATGACCCATTATGTTCAGCAGGCAAACAAGAGGCCAGACATATCAGGCCGTGTTGAGCAGCTGCCAGATATGTACAATACAAGGTTTACAAAATAGCCAGAGAGGTTGGGCACATCTTTTAAAAGACAGAACACAGAGAAGCATTATTCAACCTTCTCCCCTCTTTGCTAAGATTTAAACTGTGACTTTAAAAGCTTCATGGGGGAATAAGCTATACTGGGATAACCATCTTTATACGTGTATAGCTGTCTACACTACGTCTTGTATGGTATAGCTATATCGGGAGGAAAAAAAAGTCACACCCCAAACATAGTTGAGGGTGAAACTTGAAAGTTTAGACCAGGCCTTAGGGATCCCAAAGGTATATGCTGTCTGTCATTTGCTGAGCACACTCACTGCATGGGACAGGAGGAGCAAACATGATACAGCATCTTGCTCTTAATACTAAGCCAAAATTCAAGGCTAGCCTCATGTTCTAAAAATCATACATATTACAACACCAGATTTTTTTATTAATTTTTTATTTAAAGTTTTCCTTCAAGAACATCTCCCCCACACCAATCCCTGCTGAGTCCTAACAGATTATACAGAGCACTCACATAGAACTCTCCAGTCCTCGCCTCAAAGTCAGGAAGCCAGCTGGCCTTCTCGGCCCAATGGCTCCAAACTGAGCAGTCAGAGCCTTACTTCTTTGCATGCCATTGTACATTAACCTGAAAAGAATCACCTGGCTTTTGTTTTCCTTTCATCTTTCTGCAGACTCAGAGATCCTATTGCAAGGAAATATTTATTAAATGCCACATGGTTTTGCAAGATTCAGTTACAATCATCTTGCTGTGCCATAGTCAATAGTTCCAAGTGGCGTTAGGGATACACTGCGTGATAATAGGCCAGGCAACTTCAGTTATACGCAAGGATGCATCCACAGATATGGTCATCTCACAGCAGTGCAGTTCTCTCACATGGAGCTTGCCCTACTCGTGAACAGTACTAGATTGATGGAAACGTAGGATCAAGCTGATATTTCATTTCAATGTAACAGTGTGAAAAGTTAAACTTATTAATCAAGGCTCAGAACAGGTGTATCCCAGCTATAACTAACAATACTATATACAGGAAGAGTTGTAGTTTTCCCCGGCTAGCACTAGCCAATCCCTCCACCTCCTGGCCAGAAAGTATTAGTGTAACCTTGCTAACAGTTCAAGCAAGGCACCACCAGGCCTCCTACATCACACTACACATTAGGGGACCAATCCTGCAACCTTTACAGCAATAAAGATTACAGAACTAGGCCCTAGATGCAGAACCAAGTGCTTGTTACTAACAGTGTCAAGACTGAAGCTACAGCTAGCTAAAAAGACTGAAGACCTTTTAAGTACCCTAGCTCTCTCCATACCGATGCGGGAGTAAGGTGCATAAAAACACCTCCTCCCTGCCCTACGCAGATTGCTCACATGGCTTGGCTGTGGGTAGAGAGCAGGTGGGGAGCACTGCTTTGCTCACTGCAACACACCAGCCAGCACAACTGAGTCAGCTCGAAAGGGGGATGGGAGTAAACAGAACTAGGTATAGGACTGGCACAGCTTACCTCTCCCTTGAGCAAGGATTTTAAGTTACAATACAATTCTTGGTCCAGTCTATGTGCCATCCCCCACTGGGAGCTCATGGTAACTCCACAAACTAGCCCTACATTAGGTGTAACAGGGAAATATGACAAGGGATACGGGACATGAATAAGAGCAGAGAGGGGAGATAAGGATTACACAGAGTGGTCTCAAGGTTAGATTTGCACTTAAATTGTGCTAGTTTGACCTTTTTTAGGCTTAAGAAATTAAATAGTACAGTGCAAGGCCCTTGGCTGTCGCAGATTCTATTCAATGCGTTAGATATAGATACACACATTTTTTGCCCGGTCACAGAAAACAAGTTTAAGTGAAATAATTCTGCTCTGGGAGCATCAGGGAGGCACTGGAGCGTTACCAGATCACTGCACTCGAGATGCACCTTTTGCACACACACATGCAACAGGATTTATACAAGACTTTTTACAGTGGCATTTGTGACCGTGTCACAGATTTGCTTTAGTTTACATGTGAAGCTATTCAGGGTCAACCCAGCTCAGGACTTTGATGGGAGATCACTAAGGAAACCCACAATGTTGCAGAAGATCATGCCTCTGGGGAATAAGCAAGTATTAAACCAATACTCCAGGGCTATGTTAGCAGGCTCCGCACAGCTGGATAAACCATCTTTTCAAAGAAACATAGAAGGAGAGGAGGTTCAGATCACTCACTGGCACAAAAGCCTTCTCTATACTAGAAAATTGTACTGCTTTAACTATACCAGTATATAACCTGCACAGCATGGATGCACTTCGACTGGTATCAGGATGCTTATACTGGTATAGTTATCATATAGGAAGGGGAATAAGCTATATGAGTATAACTGGTTCCACATTTGGGGATGAACTGCTTTAACTATATTGGGGCGATAGTGTGCGTGTGCATATGAGAGATGCACAATCCTGACACCCCAGTGCAAAAGCCATTTAGAAAAGGCCTCAGAAGATCCCAATACTTACCCTGGCTTAAACCTTCCCCACAAAGTTTAGCTTCAAGTTTGTGGGTTAAATGAATTATAAAATGACTCAGGGGTTAGAGTTTGAGCGATTGTATGTATGGGGGGAATAAAAAAAAACCCAATCAGCATTAACTTTATTCAACAAAATGACAAGAGTACATTTTGTGGACCAGTTTTCACAAGTTATAACTCCTGGGGGAAATTCTGTGAAAGTTTGTTCTCTGTACGAAAACTGAGATAGTGTGATTAGCATTGGACCATCATGTTACATGCTGTGTGTTCAAGAGATGTAGGACTAAGAAAAGGTCTATTATAAACTAGTATATTAGAGCCAGCTAGTTCACATATCTAGCTGGTAAGGAGGTGTAAGTGCTCAGATACTACCACCACCACAGGAAAGACTAAATAAAGTATTCCAAAGATAAACCCATAATCCCTAAATCACTTTGGAAGCCTTCAAACTGAATATAGTCAGAGATCACCCAGAGCCCATTTAGTGTTTCAAAAACATCAACTGACAGAGCAAGTTTATATTTGCTGCCAAGACCATGCAAACGTATGCACAAAGGCTGGGATTACCCTGGACCTTTGGCAATGCTCACCGCACAGCATGTGCTTAACCACTGTCAAGTTTTTTGTAGGCACCATGGCTGAGAAGACCTATAAAAGGAGGACAATGAGCTGGCTCCGCCAATGTTTGTGGGGAGCTCCTCCCAGGCATGGGGAAAAAGCACAAAGGAGCTGGTCTGAAAGAATAGCAAGTGGACAATGAAGGCTACCATGATTGGCAGAGCACAGGCAGCTGTCAACACCTCACTGGCACATGAGATGATAGGTAGCATAGAGATAGACTGCAAAGGGCCTTGGAAGTGAAGATAAGTAGCTTATGTTTGATGGGATGGAGAAAGGGGAACCAGTGGAGGGCTGGCGTGGTCAAAGAGACAGGCCAGAAAGTGATTTTTACAGCAGGTCTTTCAAAGCAGCATTGTGAATGGATATGAGCAGGGCAAGAAGGGATTTCTCAAGGTCAGAGAAGAGGTCACAAGAGAATGACACTAACTTGGAAATGATGGGTAAAAACTGTGCCCAATGTCTGCTGATTTTAGTGAAGAAAGCTATCCAAGCGCAGAGTGCAATAAAGCCTCAGACATTAGTTCCACTATCACAGCCACTTGAGAAGCAGAAAGATAATATGGAGAGCAGGAGGGAGTGGTACATTCACTAGTCTGAAACCTCTGTTTCCGGTCTGATGCCGCTTACTTGAGATAGCAGCCTCTACTTCAATAGTGATCTAGCTTACCTGTTTTCATCAGGAGATCTCAGAGTGTTTTCACTATCCCTATTTTACAGGTGGAGAAACTGAGGCAGAGGGAACATAACTTGCCCAAGGTTATATAGGCGGCTGGGGCAGAGCAAGGAGTTGAATCCAGTCCTGTGCCCTGCTCTATCCATTAGGTTGCTTAAAGCAACATACAACAAAAGTACTATGAAAAGAGGGCAGGCTTGTTTTCAGTAAGGTAAAACACCCACTCTGAGCAATGCTAATTCTGGAGAGGCTTTATGGGCTTCACTGCTGTCCATTGTTCCTGTGGGGACAGGTCTGGAGCTCCCTCAACCATAGTTACCCCCTCCCCGCCAATATTCTATGACATCAAGTTGTGACCCTACTGAAAGATTTCGCCATGGACAGGGTATACTAACACTAATGCACTCAAGTGCACACAGGGATCAGTGCCCTGTTTGCTCCTGGAGAAGCTAGTAGAAAAATTTGTACTTGTGTGGAACAATAAAAGCACTACACTAATTACTGCAATAACTGGGTGTGTCAGCACACAGTGAAAACCAGATAAGGAAGCTAACTCCTTGTTGCCAGAGTCAAAAGGAAGCTTGCTGTCAGACTTGTGAGAACGAGATCAGAGGAAGAGAGCAGAAAAACAAGATGTTTGGAAGGGGCGTGTAAGAAAGCTACTGAAAAATCCATCCTGTCAAGTGTTTACTTAAGCTAACGCTGCCAAGAAAGGTACAGAAACAGAAAGTGATATTATGGTCACATAAAGGGCAGGCAAGAATTTGATGGTTAACAGACCCATAAGAGACAAAATTTCACATCCTGTTCTTTTTGGTCCAATTAAGATACTGCTGACAGTATACATTACCCCCACCAGTCCAGCAGCACTTGGGGCTGGACTAAGGGTACTCTGTGCATGTTAGTATATTTTTATTTTAAGAGGCTATTTAGGGATGTTGGTGGAGGAGGGATTTCTAAGCCACTGATAAATGGTAGCTTAGATTTATGGCCAGCTGGCCCTCAACTAAATAACCACCAGCATGACATTGATGGTGCTGCATTATGATTGTTAGTGCCAGAACTGGAAGTCATTGTCCTGAAGACAAATGCAAGGAAAGCCATGATATTCTCACTTAACACCGCAGCTTCAAGAAACGGCAGATATCTTGGATAGAAGAAAAAAGAAAAGGAGTACTTGTGGCACCTTAGAGACTAACCAGTTTATTTGAGCATGAGCTTTCGTGAGCTACAGCTCACTTCATCGGACTAACACGGCTGTTACTCTGAAACTTGGATAGAAGAAATACTAACACATGGACCCTGTATCCTCAGTTACAAGACTTCCAACTGAAATGGATTTTTCACGAGCCAAAATGATCCAAAAACAGGAAAGAACAGATGAAAGTCTATGCCGAAAGTCTGCAAGACTAGGAAAAAAATTTAATGCCCAGAAAAGTTTTAAAAGCAGGAAATATAAAAACTGTGATCCCTCAATCCCTAGAGCAAGAACCCATTTTAAATATCATACATGCAAAGTTTGGGGTTTTTTAAAAAAGCAATTTAACATACATTTGCTTTTTTAAACACCAAGTTCGCTTCCCTGTGAGAAGCAGACACCTTTCCGTTTTATGCAATATCTGTTCATGCCTGGAGGCACTTGCCACAAACAGTGGCACACTATTAGCACACCACGCGGACAGAGTTGGATCATTCATAACTAAGAATTAAACCTCCAATTCTCAGTTGCAACTCAGCAGAGTTTGAGAGGCAATCAGTTTAGCTTGGGTATCCAAGGTTTAATCCTTAACCTAGGGACATTGTTAAATTAGAAGAGCTAAATTATAACCCATCCACTGTTCTAAACACCACATGCATGTTGAATCTTTACTCCGCACTGTACCTGCATGGTCTTGCTTATTCGTCTGCTTTCTAAAATTATGCTTATAACACTTGAACACCTACGTTAATATTCAAAGTGCCTTACAAACATTAATCCTCACATCTCTGAAGAAGTCACATTTAACACAGAGGGAAAAGTGATTTGTCCAACACCACACTGCAAATCAGTTGCAGTGCTGGGATTAGAACAGAGGTCGGCAACCTACGGCCCGCGTGCCAAACACGGCACATGAGCCAATTTTTAATGGCACACTGCTGTCTGCTGGACCCGGGCAGACAGTGGTGTGCCACTAAAAATCCTGCCCGGCCCGCTCTTTTCCGCCCCCTGCCTACCGCTCTCTCCTTGCAGGGCAGGCAAGCTTCCCCCTCCCTCCGCCTCTTCCCCCAGCATGCTGGGTTCCTGTCCCTCCTCCTCTCTCTCCCTGCTGCCGATGAGCTGACAGCCCTTGCCAGGGGTGGGAGAGGTAAAAGCGGGAGCCGCAGCACGCTCTCTGCTCCAGGACCTTGGGGAAGGGGGTGGAATCAGGGCATATCCCCTCCAGCCTCCTGCTGTGAGCTGCTCAGGGTAGGGGGCTGGGAACACCCCCCCCCCCAACCCCTGCACCCCCCCCCACACACACCCAGCCCCCCCCCGACCCCTGCACCCCCCACACACACCCCCAGCCTCCCCCCCCAACCCCAGCCCTGACTCTGGCATCCCCCCCACATACCCAGCCCCCCAACCCCCTGCCCTGACTCCTGCACCCTCCTCACACACCCTCAGCCCCCTGCCCTGACTCCTGCACCCCCACACATATACCCAGCCCCCCCATGCCCTGACTCTTGCACCCCCCACATCCCCACTCCCACCCTGAGCACCAATCGGGAGCTCCTGCACCCCGCCCCCACACACACATTCCCACCTGCACCCCTTGCACCAAATGGGAGCTGCCCAGGTAAGTGCTCTACACCCAAACCTCCTGCCCCAACCCTGAGCCCCCTCCCTCATTCTAGCTCCTGGCCAGATCCTGCACCCCAACCCCCAGCCTGCTCCTTCACCCCCAGCCCTGTTTTCAGCACACTCCCACCCTCATCTCAGTGCAGAGAGAGGAAGAGAATGGCTAGAACCAGGGAGAAGGTAGGTACCTACTGAATGTGGACAGGGCTGGGATTCCGGGCCAGCAGCCGGGACCCTGGCTGGCAGGAGCCAGCAGATGGAACCCCAGACCGGCAGCGGGCTGAGCCGCTCAGCCCACTGCCAGTCTGGGGTTCTGGCTACCTGCCCCTTGCCAGCCGGGGTCCCGGCCACAGGCCCTGCTCAGCCCGCTGCCGGCCTAGGTGAACGGAACCCCAGGCTAGCAACGGGCTGAGCGGGCCGGTGGCATAAGATCAGCGTTTTAATTTTAAATGAAGCTTCTTAAACATTTTGAAAATCTTGTTTACAGACGACAGTAGGTTAGTTATATAATATATAGACTTGTATAGCGAGAGACCTCCTAAAAAACGTTAAAATGTATTACTGGCACGCAAAACCTTGAATTAAAGTGAATAAATGAAGACTCGGCACACCACTTCACCACCGGATGAGATTTTTGAAAAGCCCAACATGCCCTGAAGTTACTCACAGGACACTTGCAACAGATTGCTCTCAGTTTATTACCAGGTCAGTGTTTTGCCTTGAACATCCCTTGAAGGATGTGTTAAGTAGGGTCTGTGGACGGGCAAATCCACCACCTTTTAAAGAAGTCTGTTGTGGGGCTCATATGTAGTCATATGTATCAAAAGGATGAGTGTTATGACGCCTACTCACTTTACTATAAATTAGATTATAAGACTAAGACGCATGTGTAGCAGTTTAGAAGTTCTATATGCCACCTTTTAAAATAATTTATTCCACATAACAGAAAAACTGCATGAAAAATACACAACTTTCTTCTTAAATTACTGCTGTGCCAAATGGCACATAATCCAAAATTATGTAGTTTTGTCCTTTCAGAGTTAAGTGCTCGCTGCATCAATAATTAAACACAGAAGGCCTTGACTGGGAGCAGTTGTGTATTTTGGTGCCCCACCCCCACAATCCTAGGAAAAACGCCCATTGTTTAAAAAACAAAAAACAAAAAAAACAACCCTTGTTTATTTAAGAGGGAGACCAAAATTTGGCTTTCCTCCCATCCGAAAGCCTTTTGGCCAAATACCATCCCAGAGATAGATAGAGCTATGTATTTCTGGCTGTATGAGACCACTACCAAAATTTCACAGGTATTTAATATTGACTTGCATATCTGTTGAGGGCAGATTTGCTATCAAAAGCGTAACATTTATGAAAAGGGGAATAAGTGAGTGAGTTCTGGTTTGTGGGATGTTTGTTCTGGTGTTCATTATAGTTCACTGAACAGGAACTGAAATCCTGTTCTGTTGCTTTGTATCTCAAGGGACATGTAGATCTCTCAGTGCAATCTTTATAAATTCCCATGACACTAGCAGATCTGAATTACTCAGAAGAGAAATCTCGCTACATATGCCAGATAAGAGGGACATGCAGTAGGCTTTCAGAACTCCAGATCTCTACACACACTTCTGGGTCTCAGTTAACTGCCTCTCCAGAGCTTGGCCAGAGATGAGAAGGCAAAGCAGACTTTCCTTACACATGAGGCAGAAGATTACCTCCTAGCCCCACCAACCATTCCTTCCTAGTGGCAGTGTTTTTAATTTCACATTTTATAAAACTGTAAGACTACACAGCGTACAGCAACAGCTGCCTTAGTTCAATGTCTATTATTAGCTTCTCACAATTACTCCACAGACTTCCCAGTGATACTTCCCTTGGTAATGGCTCCTAGCAACTACCATCCAACTGACAGCATTCTGCAGTCCAAATTCAGGCCTGCTGAAGAGGGATTTAAGTGACACTTATGCCAAATAGAGTTGCACACATTTATATATGGTTGAATATGGCCTTCTAATAGGGCTACAAGTTTCAGTGTATAATAATTTAACACAGGGAGCGTGGCCAAAATTTGATTGTATTCTGATGGCCATTAGCCCAAAGCTACGTGTATGTTAGTGACAGATTTTGAAGTGGCATGCTCCCCGATACTAACTCTGGGTGGACTAATGTCCACTACAGTTCTGCACCTTTAAACCTTATAACAGTTAGCTTCTTAAGTTAGTTGCTTGAGGGAAAGTTAAGAAATGGCTGGTAGAAAGATCACTGCTCACCACAATGGGGGATTTGAACCAGTCCCATCACCAGGTTGTAGTGGCAGGCTGAATTTTTTAGCCACATTTCTGCCATCCAAACGGTGTTATAAGAACAACTCTAAAGCAGAGTCAGTGTACTTACACATAGAACAAATACAGCAGCATCGAGCACAATTACACATTAATAGTGGAATGGACAAAGATCAGAATTTGAACTCAATTCCCTCCTCCCTGCTCTCCCTACATTTCATCACAAAGGAAAAGCAGCAGCTCAGCAAAAGGGGGGATTCCCAAGAAAGGTAACTCTTCCTCTTCATATCCAGGTTTGATTCCTGAAGTGGAATACCCAATATTGACGGAATGCTCTGGGCTTGTCAGATTCAATCCAGAACAAAGACGAATCATATTGTTTCGCTACTGCTCAGCTAAATGCTGTTGATTCTTTTTGCAAAAGCAGACGTAGAACTGATGATTCATGATTCACAGGCTCTTCGTGCCACATTCCCTCTGGACATTTGCACTTACCTGAACATGCCATTTGGCTCTAACACACATGCACACACAGAGGCGATGAAGCAACAATATCCTGGGGCAGGTGCTCCTCCTTACCTTATGTACACTTTTGGGATTTTCCAGCCAAGCATAGTACATTTCCTCCACATAGTTCGAACTAGTCCCACTCAAAAATGGCTCAGCAGCAACAGGTGCACTGTAGCACCTGATTTGTTGAAACGTCCGTGGTGCTGCCGGCTTGTGTTGAGAAATTGTCTTAACAGTCTGTGAGGCCGTCAACGGCCTCAATTTAGCAGCACAAGTCCTTAAGTGAAACATTTTTGTCCTGTAGCCGCTCACAAGCTCCTGTTGGTATAGGAATAAGAAGCATTTTAGACATTACAGAAGAACAATGCACAGTATACAAAGAGAAATCAACCTAATAACCACCTAGCTGTTATTTAGCATTTTTCATCCATAGATCTTAAAGCCCTTCTCAAAGATCAGTCTCAATCTCCATTTTACAGATGGGGAAATGGAGGCACAGAGAGGTCACCCAGCAGACCAGTAGCAGAGCCACTAACATGTCCTAGTGCAATGCTCCGTCCATGAGGCCACACTGCATCCCCTACATAATCTGATTTCTAATTTGGCTACTTGAAACCAATAGTTTAATACAGGTATTGGCATTGCATAACTACTAATTTAAGATATGGACTAGTATCCCTTTGGGTTATCACCCCAGCAAGTTGCAGCCAGTCATTAGGGGAAGGGAATTTAAAGCAGGAAATGGAATAGCTTTTTTTCTTTTTTGGGGGGGGGGGGGTAAGTTATCACTTATGGCTTTGAGCCAAACATGTAAATTTGTCAATCAAACCTAACGTCAACTTTTTTTCTCCCCTATTTTGTTTTCAGTTTACATCAGGTGCAACTGAATTTAATATCTTAACTTGTAAGTTCCACAGTTATCAAGTACGACTACATTGTGAATAGATGTTCTATTTTTTTCTAATGACAGCTGACAAAAGGAGAAAGATCTGATCATTTATACTTGTCGGGGCACAGGAATGGAGGAGGGAAATCTTGGCTGTAAATTTGATCAGAGAAAGCTGGTCACTAGGTTCCTGACTAAGACCACCAGAAGCAAGGTTAGAGAAGAGATAAGGATGATTATAAACAAAGGGGATGGTGGGGAAAAGGGATTTATTGACAGGAGCAGGCACCCCACCAGAGAATGTAATTATAACTAATGGGAAGCAGTGGCTGCAAAGTGGTTATTTCATGCGGTTAAGACTGCCACTCAGACAGCAACACTTCTGATGAACTTTATTCCCATTCCCACCTCTCTGCAGTTCTCTTCACCTTTTTGCCCTTACTAGTGTTCACTTCTGAAATAGGGAAAAAACAGTCCTTCCTTGCAGCACAGTGCATGCACGGCGTTTCACAGCATGTGCTCCATTGTTCCCTACTTGCACTAGGAAGAGGTCCTTAAAGCTTCAGAGCAAGAATTATCAGCTATCATCAGGCAAAATTAAAGGAGTTACATGTGAGAAGTATAAAAGGACAAAGTCTTAATGGATTTGCTGACCAACTAAGAATGCTGAGAGATAGCTAGAAACCCATATTTCCACTTTTTGAGAGTGGAGGACTGGAATTCAGAGGTTATCTCTTCACTGAAAAAAATAAAAAGGTTCCATTTTAACATCTCAAAGCAAAATCCTAGTGGAGACAAGACAAAAATATTTCTTGCTTTTGTGTAGCTACATGGAGGTAAACTCCAGGTGGAGAGGAGAGATCACAGGGTTGACCACAAGTAGCTATCTTGATGTAAAAACTACCTGTGCCTTTTCTCCATTAGGATTTTACATCAAGACAGTGATCTCAACATTTAAAAAAAAAAAAAAAAGATGCAGGTTTTTTTTTTTTTTTTGCAGTGAAGACTTAGCCTTAGTTAGCCAGACTCCTAAAGTTATTTTATGCCTAAACCATATTGGATGATTTAGTTGGGGATTGGTCCTGCTTTGAGCAAGGGGTTGGACTAGACGACCTCCTGAGGTCCCTTTCAACCCTGATATTCTATGATTCTATGATATTAATTCAGCTGAGAAGGTACTATAATTATCAAGTCAACTTCAAAAAAGCTTCAGATAACTTCTGGTCCTTCTGCCAATTCCTTTTACAGTTGCCTTTTCCCATTTTAAAAAAAGGAAATTTTTTCAATGGGAATGGATGGAACACATTTGAAAATCTGGCCCTTACACCTTTGCTCACCTCACCAGCTATTCCTGTTAACATTTCAAATCAAGTGCTTGAGATAAACACTCACTCCCCTTTAAAAAAGAATGACTGTGCAAAAGTTATGACGGCATCTAGTTGCACAGATAAAACAACTGAATGTGTTAGAGCTATCATTAGGCCGCAGAATACCAAGCAGTTTTTTTTTTTAACCCATCTTAAGGAGAAGAAAGGCAGTGACCACTCAGACTATGTCTACACTACCATGGTAAATCAACCTATGCTACGCAACTCCAGCTACGTGAATAACGTAGCTGGAGTCAACATACCTTAGGTCGAGTTACCACGGGGTCTACACTCCGGGGGGGGTCAACAGGAGAAAATCTCCCATCAACTTACCTTACTCTTCTTGTCCGAGGTAGAGTACAGGGATTGACTGGAGAGCAATCTGCAGTTGATCTGGCGGGTCTTTACTAGACCCGCTAAATCGACCGCCAGCGTAACGATCTCAGAGCATTGATCCCTACGGTAGTGTAGAACTGCCCTCAGTGACCTTCCTAAGACAGTGACACACGAGCTGGGAATTACTTCCTGGAAATTACTTCCACAGTATACTGGCTTGCAAGTTTGAGAAAATGTTTGGAGGCAGATGGGGAGGAGATTGTGGTTAAGCCTTTGGTTTACAAAACATTCACAAAAAAAACCCCTAAGTTTGTTCACTGAGTGCCCATTAAATGGGCATCAAAACAAATCTATCCCTAGCTGAGCATTGGCAACATTTGTCTGGCAGTTGGATTTTAGTGCTCAATGTCACATTTTGTCAGTTCCAATCTAATGTGAAGACGATGTACTCAAACAGTGCACAACTCTCCATCACAGCCAAAGCCACAAGAAAACAATTTCAGTTACATGAACCCAGCTTAGAAACATTTTCCATTATCCCCTTTCCTATTTAGCAGGCACTGGCTGAGAGTTTAAACTGGTTAACTGGAACAGCACTTTTTCTTCCAAATACAATTTTGCTGCATTGCTCATTCAGCAATCATTGTGCTTTTGGCCCAAATTCAATCAAGTGCTAGTTGAAAAGTATAGTACCTTTCTTGCTATGCATCCATCACAGCACTATTAAAAAGGGAGCTCATGAAGACAAAGAACATAGGTCATGGAACTGAATGCCTCAGGAAACTTGTGACAGGATACAGAGCGGTCGGTCACATTAGCAAATGACACCTATGAAATGAGTTAGGGCCTCAGTTCTGCTCCTAGGAGGCAGGTGTTCACATCAAAGGCTCCTAGCAACAGGTTCCTTTGTTAGAGGTCTCAGAACAGGGACTAAGAACTGAAAGGCCACAACCCTACGCTGTATCTTCACTAGGAAAAAAGGTATGCTCTTAATTTGAGTTAGCTAAGTGGTGGTGAAGATAAGGTAGGCTGCAGTTTCTCACATGACTTAGCACATAAGTATAAACCGTAAGCTCCCTACCAGTCTATGGCTATGTCTTCTCTGACAGAAAGGAGTGGCATCTTACAGCAAAATAACTCACTCTAACCCGCTTCCCCACACTTTTTTTGGCAGTGAAAACATAGCCTTTAAGTTGACTTGCTAACTTGTATGAAAAACTACAAACTGCCTTGTCTTCACTAGGATTTTACCTCATGGAAGTTACCTCATGCCGAGAGGCTTATGGACCAACTTTTCATAGAGTAGCCTCTAATTTAGGTGCCCAACCTAAGGGCTTGGCTACACTTGTGAGTTACAGCACATTAAAGGAGCCCTGGGCGCACTAGCTCACTACCTGTCCACACTGCGGCGCCAGCGTGGACGCCCTGGTCTGTTAGTGCACTCTGATCGGCGTCCAGAAGTGTCCCACAATGCCTGTGCTAGCCACTCTGGTCATCACTTTGAACTCTACTGCCCTGCCCTCAGGTGACCAACCATCAGACACGCCCTTTAAATTATCTGGGAATTCTGAAATCCCCTTCCTGTTTGCTCAGCCAGGCGTGGAGTGCTCTTGGTGAATCTTTCCAGGTGACCATGCCTCCACGTGCCAGGCGATCCCCCAGTATGGAGCAATGGTGAGGTGCTGGACCTCCTCAGTGTTTGGGGGAGGAAGCTGTCCAGTCCCAGCTGAGCTCCAGCTGTAGGAATTACAATACCTTCGGGCAGATATCAAGGGACATGATGGAAAGGGGCCATGAGCGGGACACACTGCAGTGCAGGATTAAAGTGAAGGAGCTGTGGAATGCCTATAGCAAAGCCCGCGAGGAAAACAGCCGCTCCGGTGCTGCCCCTGTTACTTGCCATTTCTACAAAGAGCTGGACGCGATACTTGGGGCCGACCCCACCTCCACTCCGAGTACCACTATGGACACTTCAGAGCCCAGTTCAACAAGGCGGGAGGAGGAGGAGGAGCAGAAAAGTGGGAGCGAGGGTGCTGAGGTGGAGGAAGACACCCCAGAATCCCTAGATGCAGGCAGTCAGGAGCCAGGAGGAAGGTAGCCAGTCGTGGCAGCCAGTGCTGGGGGAAGGACAAACACCAGAGGAGGTTCCCGGTAAGCGGCTTTTATTTTGGGAAGGAAGTTATTTGGTGCAGGCTCTTGGGGCGAGGAGAGTTAGGGCTGAATGCATGCCTAGATGCAGAATAGGGCGTCGACGTGCTCACATCGCGGTAATCGGCCTCAGTGATCTCTTCAAAGGTCTCATCCAGAACTTGGGCAATGCACTTGCGCAGATTTCTCGGGAGAGCCACCGTGTTCCTTGTCCCAGTAAGGCTAACTTATCCAAGCCACTGTGCCGTGAGGAGCAGGGGGGACCATTGTCGCACACAGGCAAGCTGCATATGGGCCAGGGCGGAATCCGCATAGCAGCAGAAGACCCTCCCTTGCTTCCCAGGTCACCCTCAGCAGCGAGATATCTTCCAGGATGAACTCCTGTGGAAAATGTGGGGACGGTGTTCAGTATAGGGCCCCCTGCCACTGTTGGCTCTCCCCAAGGCACAGAAACCCAGAGGACAGTACAGCCGTGAAACAACCAGTCATGCTTGACCCTGTGCTTACTCACCATTTTGGGGCTCCTGTGGATTATGTGCACTCGCTTTGGGACGGGCAAATTATGCTATTGTGTAGACTGTGCTTGCCCTTAAGTACGGGGGAAATCATTGCTCTATCTGGTGTGAACAATGCTGCCTCTGTTAAGTGTTGCATTTTGCCTTTACAGATGCAACCTTGAGATCTCAGGGGTCCGTGTTATCACTGGCCGAAAGACTCCAAAGAATCAGAAAGATGCCACGTAGAAGCAAGGAAGACATGTTGCATGAAGTAATGCAGCATTCAAGTAATGAAAATCAAAGAGTGCAGGAGTGGCGGGACAGTGAAAGGAGGATCAGCCAGCAGAATGAGGGGCGCCGTCACAAAAGTGCGGTGCTCCGGCGGCAAAGCACGGATCGGCTGATAAGCATAATGGAGTGCCAAGCGGACTCGATCCAGGAGCTTGTAGCCATGCAGGTGGAACACTACCATGCCCGCCCCCCCCCGCAGCCCTTGTCGCAAAACTCTTTTCCTTGTGCCCCCATGTCACCTCTGTGGCAAATGATGGGTCTTGCGCTTTCTCTTCTTGGGGGGGGAGGGGGGGGTGTTCAGGGCACCGTTTCTTGCCCCTGAACTGGGGTATTAACTGCCCCACTAGTGTCCTAGAGGAGGGAGTGGAGAGAGAGGGACCCAGGCGTACCCTCTACTCCGGGTCCCAGTGCAGGGGCCCTAGGGATAGCAGTAAACCACTAGAACTAGCGGTTCCTTCCCCTGGGCTACTTCCCTCTCCTGCCCTTCAGCTTGTGGGGCTTCCTGCCCTCCCTCTGCACAAACCAGCTGTCCCTTTACCTAGGGTCTTGGTCTTCTTAGCTCACTGCAGCACTTCTCCAAACTCTCCTCTGCTTCAACTCCTCCAAACTGCTCTCTGCTCCAACACCAATCCTGCTTCAACTCCTCCTCTTGTCTGATTGAAGCAGGAGGGTTTTTATCATGTGACTGGCTTCAGGTGCTTTAATTTATAGCAAACTTTCTTCCCTCTACAGGGAATAAAGGCTCCCTTCTAACACTCTCCTGCTGCCCTCTGGCCATGCTGTATCACACCTCCAACCCACTTTCCCCAACATCTGGGTTCTTACTGCCATCAGCTGCCTCCAACACCTGTAGCTTCACCCACCAGCCCTGAAAACTATGACCCTTACCCTCTGCACTCAACCCCCATCATCATGCAGTATAGCCATCCTGAAGTGCAGCACTCATTGCACAGCACAACAGACAGGAAGGCTGAGTATGATAACAGGACATACGCAAGTCTGTGATTGTACCGTTTCCCACCCCACCCCCTTGCCCTTTCTGTTTCCCAAGCAGTTGTGTTTCTTTTCAATAAATGGATTTTTTGGCTTTGAAAACATTATTTATTATTGCATAAAGTAAGATATCTCAGCTCAGGAAAGAAACAGGCACTGCAAGTCAGCGTAGCAAACACAGATTCCTACTAACATTGGAACCACTGCACTTCACTCCTGTGCAGGGCACCAGACATTACTGGTGGCTTTCAGCCTCAAATTGGTCCCTCAAGACATCCCTAATCCTTGCAGCCCCACGCTGGGCCCCTCTAATAGCCCTGCTCTCTGGCTGTTCAAATTCAGCCTCCAGATGTTGAACCTCCGAGTTCCATGCCCAAGTGAATCTTTCACCCTTCCCTTCACAAATGTTATGGAGGGTACAGCATGCGGATATAACCACAGGGACGCTGTCATCGGCCAGGTCCAGCTTCCCATACAGAGAGCGCCAACGGCCCTTTAAACGGCCAAAAGCACACTCCACAGCCATTCTGCACTGGCTCAGCCTGTTGTTGAACCGCTCCTTGCTGCTGTCAAGGCTCCCTGTGTAGGGTTTCATGAGCCACGGCATTAAAGGGTAAGTGGGGTCTCCAAGGATCACAATAGGCATTTCGACTTCCCCTACGGTGATCTTCCGGTCTGGGAAGAAAGTCCCGGCTTGCAGCTTCCTGAACAGGCCTGTGTTCCAAAAGATGCATGCGTCATGCACCTTTCCAGGCCAGCCTGCATTAATGTCAATTAAATGCCCATGGTGATCCACAAGCTCCTGGAGAATCAGAGAAATACCCCTTCCGATTTATGTACTCGGAGGCTAGGTGGGCTGGTGCTAGAATTGGAATGTGTGTGCCATCTATCGCCCCTCCACAGTTAGGGAAACCCATTTGTGCAAAGCCATCCACAATGTCATGCACATTATCCGGAGCCACGGTTCTTCTGAGCAGGATGCGATTAATGGCCCTGCAAACTTGCATCAACATGATTCCAGCGGTCGACTTCCCCACTCCAAACTGCTTAGCGACCGATCGGTAGCTGTCTGGAGTTGCCAGCTTCCAGACTGCAATAGCCACCCGCTTCTCCATCGTCAAGGCAGCTCTCAATCTCGTGTCCTTGTGCTGCAGGGTGGGGGCAAGCTCCTCACACAGTCCCATGAAAGTGGCTTTTCTCATCCGAAAGTTCTGCAGCCACTGCTCGTCATCCCAGACTTGCATGACGATGTGATCCCACCACTCAGTGCTTGTTTCCTGAGCCCAAATGTGGTGTTCCACAGTGGTGAGCATGCCCATGAATGCCACACGCAAACTTGCGTCATATGCGTTACTTGAGCCGATATCATCGTCTGAGCCCCCACTGTCACTTTGGATCATAAGGAATAACTCGACTGCCAAACGTGACTTGCTGGCGAGACTCATCAGCATACTCCTCAGCAGTTTGGGCTCCATTCCCGCAGACCGAAAGGTAAGAGAGCACGCAGTACAAAAAACGTTGAAAGATGGCACCAAATGTGGACGGAAGCACAGGGATTGCTGGGATGCGAACCGATGCATGACGGGGTGTTAGGACAGGACCCAGAATGCCCTGCAACCCCTGCCCCCTTCCCACAAGGCACAGCGCCAGAATGGGAAGAGGTGCTCTGTGGGATAGCTGCCCATAATGCACCGCTCCCAATGCTGCTTCAAGTGCAGCAAATGTGGCCACACCAGTGCACTTGTTCCTGTCAGTGTGGACAGACTGCAGCGCTTTCCCTACTGCGCTCTCTGAAGACAGGTTTAACTCAAAGTGCTCTACATCTGCAAGTGTAGCCATGTCCTAAGACATTTTGGATCTGACTTTCAAAGATGCTGAGCACTTACAGTGCTCAATGACTGCTGTGACAGCTCAACATCTCTGAAAGTCAGGTCTAAGCATTCCAATTAGAACCTGTCTAATGTGACAAGCTTGTCTTGTGTGAGACACCTTTGTACAATTGCATAACAAAAACTTTGGCTAAAATCATAGTGTCACAATTGATTAAAGAAACTGGCCTGTAATTACTACATAGTCCAAGTTCTTTCCCAGGTTTAGGAATAACTGAAATAACAGCTTCTGTTAGAGTAGGTGAGAGAGTTTGCTCACTCTTGGCCGCACTGAACATATTCAATAATCTAGGTGTTAAAGTTTCAGAGAACTTTTTGTAAAATTCAATTGGGAATCCATCTGCTCCAGGCCTCTTTCCAACCTTCATTTCTTTCATAGCCTGAGTAATTTCTGCAATTTCTAGAGAAGCATCAGAAAGTTCTTTCTGAGAGTCAGAACTGTGACAGAGACAATCCACTAAAAAAAGTCAACTAGGGTATCTTTACTGATTCCCCTTTTGGCCATAGTTTTGAATAAAATTGTTTATTAATATCTGACTGTTGTATATAATTTATTGCTACCTATCACAAATAGCAGCGATCTTATTTCTATTAGTCTTTTGCTTATTCATATGCCAACAGCTCACCAACTTGCTTGCCAGATTCCCAATGGTTTTGCTTCAAACACAATAAAGCAAAAAAGGCAGCTTTTTGGGACACAAGTTTATTGATTTCATATCTGCGATTGATGGGGGTTCTGAGTCTCTCAGTGAAGGAGGTAGAAACAAGCAATAGCTATTCTTAATAACTCCAAGTGTAGACACTCTTATTTTGGAACAAAAGTGCCTTGCTCCTGTTTAGCTTAACCCACTTTAAAATAGGGACAGGGCACTCTTGTTCCAAAATAACAATGCCTACACATGGAGTTATTCAGGAACAACTCTGTGAATACAAGTCCTTATTAGGCTCCTAAGAATTGAGGTATCCATTGGCTTAGAAGGGATCTGTCCAGCTCCAAATAGTGTGCTTGAGCTTGTCTATATACAGAAGCTTCACAGGTTTAACTTGAATCAGCTTAGTTACATCATTATAACTTCTCTCTGTGGGGACTCATATTGTTTTAAAATGAGATACTTCAGTTTAGCTTGTGTCTGTAAGTTTACTGATACAAGATAAACTGATAAGAGTTTAGACACAAAGCTGCACCAGTTTAACAAGAAAAGGAGTACTTGTGGCACCTTAGAGACTAACCAATTTATTTGAGCATAAGCTTTCGTGAGCTACAGCTCACTTCATCAGATGCATGCAGTGAATGTCTTCTGCAGTTTCCACAGTATGCATCCGATGAAGTGAGCTGTAGCTCACGAAAGCTTATGCTCAAATAAATTGCTTAGTCTCTAAGGTGCCACAAGTACTCCTTTTCTTTTTGCGAATACAGACTAACACGGCTGTTACTCAAAAAACATACAATGTATCACACATACAACTTTCTGTGTGGGCAAGGCTGCAGCGTTAAAGCTGGATTTGAACTCACAATTTCCCCAATTCCCTGTTTTTAGTGGTTTTCACTGAAAGATCAATGAATGAGAATATTCATAATGAACCTAGTGTTCAAACTATGCAAGAATATACTATTAAACAATGTAGATTAAGCTCCTAATTTAGCCTCAAAGCACCCAGAAGAGTCAATGAAACCTACCATTGAAAACAGATACTTCGGAATTGTTTTTAGTTAAATCAGAACCAAGCCAAACAAACAGATGATTTAAATAGAATTAATGTTTGATTAAAGGAAAATCAGGCTGCTAAGTAAGTGCAATGAACCCAATGTATCTAAGAATCAGAGTAACAGGAAAGAAAAAATCTTGGAGTGTCTGAGTTTTGCTAACATTTGTTAAATATTTTGAGACTGCTAAGTGCAGTTATTAGTTTTAAAAACACAGGTTCCTTACGAGGTGACCAAATGATGGTTGTATTTTTTTTATATTGGTAAAAACTATTAATTTGCACTTTTTTGTTGAAAGGGGCCGAGGCTGTCTGAGTATGTTTACCATTAACTACTGCTGTAGAGTGCCATTTTATTGTTAAAGATGGTATGTACTTATTCAAGGTCACCTCGAACTGTTCGGTCAGGAGCTATGACAACTAAGTATAGTGCTACCAGGAAATGGAGTGAGTTTTTCCTCCACTCAGCTAGGGCTGAAAATTCATTTGGAGTTAAAAAAAAAAATGCACTAAGAAAGTCAGTCCAGTCAAGTTCCCAATAACTAAAACCCTGACACACACATTCAGTGCAACCCCACTAAACAAACTGATCCAGACGTGATGGGACAGTAGTTTCTAAACAACTACAGAACACATGCTATCAGTTTGTTTAACCTTAAGCTTTTCAGTAGTGCCTACTGGAAAAAAAGACAGATTCCTGACAATTAGCTCTTACAACCAGGACTAATAAAGTAAATGACAAGGTAAAAATGACCCCCAAAAAATCTTGACCACTTCTCTTCAAAATATTGAAGAGTTTTTCCGCAGGACATTCTGTCTAAATGAGGTTCCTGATCACATTTATCCTATAGGAATCTATGCAGGTCATAGCTTTCTGCCCTCAAGATACAATCGCTGAGCTGTTTAGTATTATTATAAAGTGAATGGTGCACATTCATCCGAGGTATAATTCCCCTGAAGTCAACAGGGTTCAAACCAAGAATGATTTATCTGTATGAGAACAAAACTTTTCAACTTTATTAAAAAGCAAAGCAAGCATATTCTATTCTGTGTATAAAACTGGCACTTGCATTCCTCCCCACTGTCAGCATATGTCCACCTCTTTGTGCAAGCCATTTCTGATATCCAAAGACAAACTATGTCTTCACTACAAGTTAACACAGGCTCTTACGTGGGTTTTAGTCCAAGGCCTCCTACTACCCACACAAAAAAACCTTTGACCCAGATTTGGAGGTTTTTTGGGCCGGCACTACCTTATCTGGTTGAGGGTACAGGTCAGAACCCTGGTTCTGCTTTAATTCAGACTGTAACCTGCTCATTTGGTAGTATGGATCTAGCTGTAACTCAAGTTATTTAACTTAAGTGCTGACAGTCCTCCGATACCATCCCACAATTCCCTCAGGGGTGTATTTTCCTATCTTTCTACCCACTCCCTTCTTCTGCACCAGCACTCAGTGCTTATATACACTAGTTTGGCATTTAAACCCATTCCACACAGCCCACAAGCACCTGAATAGTGATGTCATCCTCATCCCAGCATGCCACTACCTGGCCAGAGGTTCACATCACAGAGCGCTGCAGCTTAGCACAGTGCTAAGAACCATGGGATACACCCCCACAAATCCTATCACTTAACCCAGGTTACTGAAACATCAGAGTAGATGCAGCTCATCAGTCTGACTTGAGTGTGGTTTCTCAGGGTGGATGCTCACATGCAACCTTGGCCAATCTAGGTTCCCAGATCTGTGTTAACTGCAGTGAGGACATACCTTCTGTGTATAATGAGTGTCTTACATTCAACTCCCTATCAGATTTTTAAATCAAAATCATGACATCAAGCAGTGAAGAGCAGTAATTCAAGCAGTAAGAATACTTTTCATACCAACCCTACACTTCCCTGACTTGAGCCAATTAAACCTGCTGAATTTCACTATTAGAATTCTCTTTTTCAAATAGGCCAAGTGGGCATGAAGGGACATTTAACAGCATTCACTGAAGATTATGACTATGGCCAAGTCTACACTACAGACATATATACTGGTATAACTACATTGCTTAGGGGTATGAAAAAACCACACCACTGAGCAACACAGGTTTAAGCCCCAGTGTACACAGCGCTATGTCAACGGAAGAGTTTCTCCCACCAACACAGCTACCTCTCACGAAGGTGGATTAATTACGCTGCTTCTCCCACCGGCGCAGTAGCATCTTCATGTGCAGTGCGACAGCAGAGCAGCTGCACAGGAAGACAAGCACTGACTCACACAATAGTTAATGCCCAGAACGGTCAGGACTGGACCAGCAGCTCCCTTTTTGCCCTATCAGTTTCCAATTCTTGCTAGGAGGTGCCAGGCAGAGAAGCAGGGCACATTCCCCAGAGGTTGGAATTTGTTTACATGAAAGAGTTTAAGTCATGCAAAAGAGGATATGGAGGTCATAGCCTTGGTAAGTGTGTTAGATAACTTCTAGCAAGGCAAAATCCACCAATCATAGGTCAACATGAAGGCGAGTAGGGTACCCACAAGCATGCTCCTTGGGAAAGGCCCGAGGGAGCAGGCTGGCACCCACCCCCAAGGGGTGAGAAGCAAAAGGACTCTGGGCTTCTCACCACGATACTGACCGCAGACGAACTTTTAGACTGACCTCTGGCTAGGAGGTACCTGATGTCATGGAAGCTGTTCCTGCCACCATCTGACCGCTAAGGGAAAGGGCCTCTCCCACCTCCAGGCGGAAAGACCCTTTGGGAGCGGAGAGATACGGCCTCTGCACTACTAGGCCGCAGCATTGCTGCGGCGGAGGGGAACCGCTTCCCCACGAACCCGGTCCCGTGCCTGTCCCTGAGGTACCCAGCCACAGCGCCATGCGGGAAAGGGCAGCATGGCTCAGTGCCGAGCCCCGATGGGACCGGGCAGAGCTGGCCGGGCGCTCGGGCTCCAGCCCTGGCCCGGCCCCTGACTCGCTCTGTGCCTCAGTTTCCCCGCCTGCGCGAGGGGGGTGACGATGCCGGCTCCCTCTCCAGGGAGCAGGGGCCAGACCCCGCAGGGGCGAGAGGACCCCCGCCCCAGCTCCCTCCACGTGGGGCTGCGCGCTCCTGTCCTCCACGGGGCCGGGGTCTCGGCCACTCGCGGCTGCGGCCCCGCCCCCCGCCATCCAATCAGCGAGCGGCCCCGCCTCAGCTCCCGCCCGACGGCCCGACCTAGCCCCAGCGGGGATGGCAGCGCGCCGCCTCCTTATTGGCCACTGCTGCCGTCACTCCCCGTGACCCCACCCGCCCCTCGGCTGAGGCGCCCGAGCGGCGGCGCCAAGGGCACTCCGGGGGCAGGGGCGCGAGGCGGCGCCCTGCTCCCCGCAGACGGGCGGCCGAGCCCGGTCTGCGCCTCCCCCCCCCCAAGCCACTCGGTACCTGCTGGCACGTCCGGCCCGCCCGCCCGCGGTTGTGCTCTGACAGCGGCCGCCGCTCTGCGCGCCAACTACCGCCACCCCGCCCCTGCGCCCTGCGTCACCGCGCCGCCGCGCCCACTCCCAGGTCACGTGTCGGGGATTCGCCCTTGACCCGCCCGGTGGTGCTGCGCTGCGTTCCCCGCCTATGCGTGAGGGCCCGCCTCGCCACCACGTGACCAAAGCGAGGCGGGGGGGCCAAGGGGTGGGTGCAGACCATGGGGGGCGGTAGGTGCTGATGGGGTGGGTGCAGGGCACTGGAGGTGGTTGGTGATGGGGGGCAGATGCAGGATTAGGTGGGGCTGGGTGGTGATGCGGTGGGTGCAGGGCACTGGAGGTGGTTGGTGATGGGGGGCAGATGCAGGATTAGGTGGGGCTGGGTGGTGATGCGGTGGGTGCAGGGCACTGGAGGTGGTTGGTGATGGGGGGCAGATGCAGGATTAGGTGGGGCTGGGTGGTGATGGGGTGGGTGCAGGGCACTGGAGGTGGTTGGTGATGGGGAGCAGATGCAGGATTAGGTGGGGCTGGGTGGTGATGGGGTGGGTGCAGGGCACTGGAGGTGGTTGGTGATGGGGGGCAGATGCAGGATTAGGTGGGGCTGGGTGGTGATGCGGTGGGTGCAGGGCACTGGAGGTGGTTGGTGATGGGGGGCAGATGCAGGATTAGGTGGGGCTGGGTGGTGATGCGGTGGGTGCAGGGCACTGGAGGTGGTTGGTGATGGGGGGCAGATGCAGGATTAGGTGGGGCTGGGTGGTGATGGGGTGGGTGCAGGGCACTGGAGGTGGTTGGTGATGGGGAGCAGATGCAGGATTAGGTGGGGCTGGGTGGTGATGGGGTGGGTGCAGGGCACTGGAGGTGGTTGGTGATGGGGGGCAGATGCAGGATTAGGTGGGGCTGGGTGGTGATGGGGTGGGTGCAGGGCACTGGAGGTGGTTGGTGATGGGGGCAGATGCAGGATTAGGTGGGGCTGGGTGGTGGTGCGGTAGGTGCAGGGCACTGGAGGTGGTTGGTGATGGGGGGCAGATGCAGGATTAGGTGGGGCTGGGTGGCTCCTGGGCTTTATGTCTGGCTCTGCTACTGACTGGCTGTGTGGTTCAGGCTGTAAAATGGAGAGGGTAATAATTACCCATGCCACCAGGGTGCCCAGGCTTCATTACTGTTTGGCATGTGCTTGGCTTTAATTGTTTATCAGTGTAGAACTAGGGGCTAATTAACAAGTTTATGAGCTGAGAAGGAGGCTTCAAGCCAGGCCCTATTTAAAATTGTGCCAGGGACGCTGTCTGCAGACTAGTACAGAACCATAAGCTCTCTTCAGGGGAAGATTGAGCTCACTTTAGTTTAACCTGCACTGACCTGTGAAGATAAACTGGGGTTAGAGCATCTCCTGGGCCTGCAAATAGTTCTATTTTGAAGGCAGGCCAGAGACAAGGGAAGGGCCTGTTGCTTATGCAACTCCTTGTGTGCAGGGCATTCTTTGGAAAAGTTCTCCTTGCTTCCAACACAATGAACCTTTTCTGCACGGGCTGTCCTGCCCCTGCCTGCACCACCCAGCGCTGTGGGACGTTGGCCACTGGAGTAGCTACCCCAATGTGCTAGAGTAAGTCACATATGCACCAGTCCAGCGTGTCTATGCTAAGGCATTGCCCCAGTGCAGCAATATCAGCCCCTAAAATCACAAGAAGGCCTCCAGGAGGTGCAGGGTCCTTGCTGGCTCCAGACCAGCTATTGCTGTTGGTCTTTCTGTTCAGAGAGTCTGTTGAGTAGATGGGCTAATCCGTCCTTCTGATAGTAAACCCTCTGACAAGTGTCTTCTCTGGCCAGGAGAAATCAGGGGGCAGGAGTGCACAAAGCGAGCCCGAATGAGCTCCACTTCACATTAGTTGTCACTTCATGTATGTAACTAGGTGCAGAAATTACCACCTCCGAGGTAGAGTAAGTCCCAGGGGAGCGGAACTGATGGGCAGAGCACACCTTGCAGCTGCAGTTTGCCATCTAGCTGTCACCTGGCAAAGAGCAGGGCTAAGAGCTGGCTGGGATGCATGTAGACCCCTAAGCCACTGTGAGAACATAAAGCTCAGCAGTGTCCGAAGACAGATAATACCACTGAAGAATGTGACTCCCCAAGGGGCTTGCTGCTGCCTCCTCCTGTGCATGTCAACCAGATTGCTGTTATCAACCGAAACGGTGAGGAGAGGAGAAACAAGGAAGAGGACCCGGTCATCCAGCTGCCAAACCCACCCCTGAGACAAACCTTGCCCTCACGCACACACCCTCCTTCACACTCCACATTCAAGTCAGTTTCAATGACTCTGTGGCCCTGGAAAGGTACCAGGGAAGTGCTCTCCAAAGTATCTGCCTGGGGCAGGCAGGATTGCGCTAATGGGGGAGATAGATACAAGGGGCCCGGTTTGCAGGATATCTTAAACGACTGCCTGAAACTCCAGGTGTTCAATGTGCCGTTCCTAGGAGAGAGAGAGACATTTATTACCACTGCTGGCTTTTTATTAACCAATTGATTCCAGATGTACCTGCCACCCAGTGTACTTGGAATGATTGTGCTAGTGTAAATGCTGTATAAACCAGATCAAAGTCTCACATCAGAAATTCATGGACCAGTTGCTCCCCTAGTGGAGCTGAATGTATCCTGCACCTAGGATGCCTGCAGTCATTCCAATAGCAGATACCTGGTCTTGGCTGGGGCACTATCTGTCTTAAGGTTTTATCTGGCTGTCCATTACTGTAATATCTGGGTGCCTTCCATGTAAATACAGGCAGGAATGTCTGTACTGAATCTTGTCGCCAAAGCTAAAGGTGTCGCAATCCAGATGGTTGGCCCCTTTCCACAATCGCCTCTTGCACAACAGAACCTGCGCCTGACTCTGCTCCAGTCTGCCAATTGGCTTATCCTGCCCCATGTTATCTAGACCGGGGGTGGAGGGGAGGAATTATATGCACACTTCCGGCAAAATGAGACACTGTGTTAACACGCATGCATGCCCACATACCCTGCAAAATGAAACCTTGAGTCTGCATTAATTCACTGAGAAACAACGTTCATCAATGTCTGACAGCCTCCTCCAGTCTTTGTGGGGCAGCGCTGCTTCTAGGCCCCTTCCTCAAATATGGCATCCCTATGTCATGCTGCCAACCAGGCTGGGGCATCTGATGCCAGTTTGGGACATGGTGTGGGTGGTGGAGCCAGGTCAGAGGCATAGGTGATGGCTGCCTCACCCCCTGACTTGAAGTGGTTTCCATCATATACAGGGTTTACAGTTTGGTTCAATGGTTTTCAGCACCCTCACTGCACAAGTTGTTCCAACCCGCCTGGTCAGAGGATTGTCTTACACTGAACGAAAGGGTTAGAACATGGATATCTAGCCACACTAGACAAATAAACCCATGGGCCCTAAGGAGGGTTGTGGATTGGTCCTATTGGGGCTGTGTGTGTGGATGGGCCCATGGAAGGCAGGGGAGCTGTGGATAGGCCCCGGGAGGGGGGGTGTATATGAGCCCTACAGTGGATAATGGGTTCTGTGGATGGGCCATACAGGGTATGTGTGGATGGCCTCATAGAAAGAAAGGGGCTATGGATGGGGCCTATGGGTAACAGGGGTGTGTGGAAGGGTTCCAGACAGGTCTCATCACAGGAGACCAGCTTCTGCCTAGTTACTGCCCTGAAGGAAAGGAGAAGCAACAAGGGACAGGGAGGGGTGAGTGGATGTGAGGATGATAGATGTCACATAAGACAAAGGAACCTGTGGAACTGACTGCTACAAGAACTCTGTGAGGCTAAGGAATCAGAGGTTGTTATGGAGAATGGGAACAGTCACAGTTATAATAACTATTACTCTTTCTTTAGGGCACAAGCCAGCCTTGAATTCATGAGTGGCCTTTCCTAAGGGGCAGGTCACTCTGTCAGGGCAGGGGGCTCCTTGCGCCAACCTCTGATGTGGCTGGGACCAAGCCCTGTCAGAGATGGCATACTGGGTGACACAGGCCCCTGGTCTGATCTATTCTGCCAGCCCCCCGGGTTGCTATGAGGGTCGAGAAGGACCAAGGAGATGAATGATGGAAGAGGAAAAGGAGTGATGCCAGGGAAGGGAGAGGCAGCTCAGGGGGTCGCTGCCTGTCTGCCAGAAGTTTGTTAAATTCAGATTGAAAGCCTTAAAAGACAGGTGTGTTCCTCCTAGAAGGGAGATAGAGAAGGGAGTTGTGCTGCTCTAGGACACGGCAAGGCATGGTATGAGATATGATACACTATGATACAATCCCGTCTCTGCATGGTTTATACTTCTTGAGCTTGTGGCATTCAAGCAGCAGGGAAAGCACATTTAGTCAGAGCCCTTTGCTCAGCTGCAGGATTCCTGCCCATGGAGGGTGAGTTCGTGCACAGATCTGAGCTGCTGAGCTTTCCTCTTGCCCTGTCTTAGTCCTGCTACAGGTAGGGCTTGAGTGGGTGTTAGAAATACCTGGGAATATATCACGACTCTCCTCACAGCCTTCTCAGTGGCATCACATTCAAAACGGCTGTTGATGGAGCAGAGACCAGTATGCCTGCCAGGCAGTTGCTGTACCAGGCTGGCCAGCAGGCACCACTGAGCCAAGCCAAGCTGCTGGAAAAGAAGCTGTCACAACCAAGCCCCTGTGCTGTGGCAGGAGGGGTTGTGGATGGGGCAGATCTGCACCCCTGCAATGGTCCATAGGGGCTATTGTAGCAGGGACACAAGTGAGGACTGACCTATCCTGCACTGGGGGCCAGCCCCTGAATAACCCTGCCCACAGGGGCCTGCTTTCAGAAAAATTCAGAGGACCGAGATGTGGCAGCATACAGAGCATTACATGCAATTCTATTGTATCCTGCAAAGCCTGGGGAAGGGGTGGTTGGGAGACATAATGGAAAAAGTGTGTGTGTGTGTGTGTGTGTGTAGGAATCAAGCTGTGGGAGGGGCCAACTGCCCCACTTGCCCCATAGCAGATGATTCCTTTGTCTGCACTGGGGTGGAGCTGGCCCAGCGCAATTCATGCCACACATAGCTCGGGCTTCAAGGTCAGCATGTGCCGAATCAGGATCTCATTGCGTAAGTCCCTGCAGAAAGGGTTGATCCATAGAGCCCTACAAATCTGCAGATATCCGCGGGCTGTGTTTGTGGATCGCCAGTTGGATGCAGATACAAATTTTATATCTGCGCAGGGCTCATCGATCCATAAAGACAGTGCCATTGTTGCTGCCGCACTAGGGGGAGCTAGAAGCTAACATTCCTCAGCTCCGCCAACATCCTCATCCCAGCCTCGCTGTACCTGGTTGCAGCTCCTTCGATCTGTCCATAGGTGCTGGAGCTTGGGGTGCTGGGGGTGCAGCTTCACTTCTTGGCTTGAAGTGGTATCCATCATATCCAGGGTTTACAGTTTGGTTCAATGGCTCTCAGCATCCCCGCTATACACATTGTTCCGGCATCCCTGCATCCACCCTGCAGATGGGGAAAGTGAGGCACAGAAAGAGGCAGTAGCTTCACACCATGGCAGAGCAGGGAGCAGAATCCAGGCCCTGGCTCTAACCACTAGACTCTGCTGTCTTCAGCTCCTAAGTGGTAGCTAAGCTGTAACACAGGCTCCCTCTCCCCCCAGCTCTGGGCTGTGTGAGCTTCCAGGGGCAATAAAGCCATTCCCCCATTTCTCCCCTAAAGGCTGCATGTCACTCGGCAGGCATGTGTATGAGTGTGCTGAAGGTAGGATGCAGCGCTCAGCACTAGGCCTGGGCTCCCCTCTGCTGGGGAGAGGCAGGGACGGGGAAAGGGGTGTGTAGGGGGCCGGTGTCAGTGGCTCCATGGCCTGCTTTCCCTCTCCTCCACCAGAGAGGCTGGGCTGAGGGATGGCGTCTCTCCGGGACACCATCCCCCCTCCCACTGGAAACAAGGCAGTGGAACCAGGGCAGCTAGTTAACCAGGGAGCAGCTGGTGGATTCTCCATTGCTTGGAGCGTCTACATCAAGACTGGATGTCTCTATCTATAAGATCCCTTCTAGCTCAACCACCTGGTAGATGCAGGAATCGCTGGCTAAGGTTCTCTGGGTTTTCTGGGTTCTCTGTGTGTTGCATGATGTCAACTCAATGGTCACAATGGGCCCTTCTGGCTTTGACGCCTACAGCTCAATGCTGACAGCTCAATGCCTACATTGAGCCTACAGCTCAATGCTGATCTGACAGCAATTTGGCATCTCACTTTATACCTGCCCTGTCAGTGCCACCTGAAGTTCTTTCTTCCTCTGCACACCAGCATCCCAGAGAGGAGGGGCAGCAGCAGGCAGGGTGCCAGCAGGAGCTTGGCTACTAAAGGAGCTGGGGGAAGAGGGAGGACTGGGCCCGACCCTACACCAATGCCCCAAGAGTCACTAGATTTCCTTGTGGGGCTGGGGGTATCTGGGTTGTAAGAGCAATACAGGCCAGCTGCTCTGGCCCAGTGGGAAGTCCCAGCAGGTTCCTCCTGGTGCAAGGGGTGCTGAGACCCTTTCAACTCCATTGCAACAGTTGATGTCTTGGGAAGACTTTCCAGAGGAATCAAACAGCAGGGTCTTCCCAATAACAACCCTCCACCCCCATAAGAATGGCTATATTGGGTCAGATCAATGGTCTGGCTAACCCAGTATCCTGTTTTCTGACAGGTGCTTCAGAGGAAATGAACAGCACAGGGCAATTATTGTGTGAGACATCTCCTGTCGTCCACTCCCAGCTTCTGAGGTTTAGGGACACCCAAACCATGGGACTGTGTCCCTGCCCATCTTGGCTAATAGCCATTGATGGACCCATCCTCCTGCACCCTGCGTCCTAAAATGCCTGGGTTTTCAGCACAGAGGCAGGGGGAGGCCAAGAAATTGCCCTGGCAGGGAGCTCCCAAATTAGTGACTCTGCTGGTCACCCAAGGAGCCAGGAGATTTCTCCGGGAGCCAGCTGCAAAGCATTTAGAGGTTAATCTCCTGAAGTTTCCCTGGCAGCCGGTGCTGATCTCAGGATGCAGGGTGACCAGCCAGTCACTCCCAGCTCTAGTCCACCCTAGTGCAGCACCCGCTACCAGTGACCCTGGATTGGATTTTTTCCCCATTATCCTGTGTCCATTTCCTGCCAGGCAGGGGCACGCTCTGCCTCTGACTGCAGGGACCTGGCAGGGCTCACGCACAGAGCTGGCTGGGTGAACAGGTTTGATCATTTCCCCAGTGTGGAGTTGGGGGACAGGATGTTAGAGTCCAGGTGAAGGTGGCTGTAGGATCACAGTGTTCTCAGCACAGAGCATTTCCATGGCAAATCAACATGTGCTGCATGGGACCATCCTGGCCCAGATGGTGGGAAGCCCAGGAATGCACCCCCAGGAGACTCCTCTGAATGCTCCACCTCCAGGGGCCCAGGTGTAATCCCCCATGGCAGGCACACCCAAACCCCGCAGCACAGCCTTGTGTCCCCAGCAGCTCCCCTAAAACCCTGTCACTGCAGGTCTAGGACCATCCCCCGGGCTGTAGATAGAAAACAATGCACACGTAACACCAAGCCCCTTGCTGGATCGTCCACAGTCGAGATCGAAGCGTGGGTCTCTGGAGCTAAATCCGGGAGCCTTGCTGCCCGAATGAGAAGCCCTAGCTGCGTTGGGCAAGGCTGTAGCAGGCTCAGCCACCTGTGTACGTAGCCTGGCTACCACTAGAGGAGGCCAGAGCACCACCTAGCGGGGTTACACCCATCCCTCCATCCCAGCCTTCCTGGCATGCAGATCCTGGGCCAGGCAGGGGGTCCACTGTGGCCCCAGGGATAAACCAAGGCGGGGAACTCTTCCTTGAATGGACACAAAGCCGTGGACAAAGGATCTGGCTCCAGGAAAGAATGAATCCTGACATCTCACCATTAGCCTCAGAGGGGCTACTCCTCCGCACTCGGCTGGCAGGACCTGGGCTCAAGTCCACTCTAGCTCCCATGCAGTGCTGCAGCGGTATATGTGCAAATCATGGATGGCCCCTGCCCTGCACCCTCTAGTTAGCGGCTGATGTTGGGTGTGTGATGCACTCCACACCTCACCCTCTTCTCCTCTGCCCTGCCTCCCGGCCTTTCCATTTAGCTGCTCCCAGTGATGAGCTGCCAAAATCTTAACAACCGGCTCCCTCCTCACCCCACGAGGGGGTCGTGGCCCACCCCCGCACCCCGGGGACTCCTGCCCCATCCAACCCCCAGCATTCCTTGACGCCCCCCCCCCAGGACTCCTGCCCCATCCACTCCCCTCCCCTGTCCCCTGACTGTCCCCAGAACCAGGCAGGAGGGTCTTGTGGGCCACCATAGTGGGTGCCCATCCCGCCCCTAAGAGCCAGAGGGACCTGCCGGGGGGTGAGGTGGGGAGTCCTGGAGGTGCTTACCTGGGGCAGCTCCCAGGAAGCATCTGGCAGGTCCCTCTGGCTCCTAGGGGCGGGGGAGTGTAGCTAAGGGTGGAACAGGGGGAGCGGCCACTCCCCCACTGATCACATCAAAAGTGGCACCTTAGGCGCCGACTCCCTGGGTGCGCCGGGGCTGGAGCCCCCACGGGGAAAATTTGGTGGGTGCAGAGCCCCACCGGCAGCTCCCTGCCCCGTGCCCGGCCCCAGCTCACCTCCGCTCCGCCTCCGCCCCTGAACCCACCGCCCCGCTCAGCTTCTCCGCGCCCCCCCCTCCCCGGCTTCCTGCGAATCAGCTGTTCGCGCGGGAAGCCTGGGAGGGCTGAGAAGCAGGTGGTAGCTTCCCGCTCAGGCCCAGGGAGACAGAGGTGAGCTGGGGCGGGGAGTGGTTCCCCTGCACCCCCTCTCCCCCCCGGGTTACCTGCTGCGGCGCGGGCAGCCCTTCTTGCGTCCCCCCCACCCCAGGTCACCTCCGTCTCCCTGGGCCTGAGCGAGAAGCCGCCGCCTGCTTCTCAGCCCTCCCGGCTTCCCGCCGAACAGCTGATTCATGGGAAGCGCGGGGCAGGGGGGAAAAGCAGAGCAGGGCGGCGCGTTCAGGGGCGGAGGCGAAGCGGAGGTGAGCTGGGGCCGGGCACAGGGCGGGGTGGGGAGCTGCCGGTGGGTGCTCTGCACCCATCAAATTTTCCCCATGGGTGCTCCAGCCCCGGAGCACCCACGGAGTCGGCGCCTAAGGCGCCACGTTTGGCCCGTTAAATTTAGAACCCTTTTAGAACCGGTTGTCCCTTGCAGGACAACCGGTTCTAAAAGGGCTTCTAAATTTAACAACCGGTTCTAGCGAACCGGTGGGAACCGTCTCCAGCTCACCACTGGCTGCTCCCCTTCTACATAAACCCACCCAACAAAAACAAAGAAAGGCCCTAAAGTGCTATTTGCTGCCATCGTGCTTGTGTGTCATTGCCCTTCTCCCACCCCCTATTGCTCTTGTCTATTGAGACTGAAAGCTCTTTGGGGCAGGGACCATCTGGGAACAAAGAATGTCAGCGACACTCACTGGCTGGGGGACTCTATCCTGGGAAGCAGGGACTCTGAAAAAGATTTGCGGGTCATGGTGGATAATCAGCAGAACACAAGTTCCCAGTGTGATGCTGTGGCCAAAAGGGCTAATGTGATCCTGGGATGCATAAATAGAGGAATTTCAAGTAGGAGCAGAGTGGTTATTTCACCTCTGTTTTTGGCACTGGTGCGACTGCTGCTAGGATCTGGTGCCCAGTTCTGATGCCCACAATTCAGGAGGGGTGTTGATAAATTGGAGAGGGGGCAGAGAAGAGCCACGAGAATGATTAAAAGCGGCAAAGAGTCCTGTGGCACCTTATAGACTAACAGACGTATTGGAGCATAAGCTTTCGTGGGTGAATACCCACTTCATCAGATGCATGAAGTGGAAATTTCCAGAGGCAGGTATAAATATGCAAGCAAGAATCAGGCTAGGGATAACGAGGTTCGTTCAATCAGGGAGGATGAGGCCCTATTCTAGCAGTTGAGGTGTGAACACAAAGGGAGGAGAAACTGCTTTTGTAGTTGGTGAGCCAGTCACAGTCTTTGTTTAATCCTGAGCTGATGGTGTCAAATTTGCAAATGAACTGAAGCTCAGCAGTTTCTCTTTGAAGTCTGGGCCTCAAGTTTTTTTGCTGCAGGTTGGCTACCTTGAAATCTGCTATTGTGTGTCCCGGGAGGTTGAAGTGTTCTCCTACAGGTTTTTGTATATTGCCATTCCTAATATCTGATTTGTGTCCATTTATCCTTTTACATAGGGACTGTCCAGTTTGGCCGACATACATAGCAGAGGGGCATTGCTGGCACATAATGGCGTATATTAAAGATATGATTATATATAGATGATTATATATATTATGTTTTATATATGATTAAAGAATTAGAAAACCTGCCTTAGCCCTGGTCTACACTACGAGTTTAGGTCGGATTTAGCAGCATTAGATCAGTTTAGCCCTGCACCCGTCCACACTATGAAGCCATTTTTTCCTACTTTAATGGCTCTTAAAATCGGTTTCTGTACTCCTCCCCGACGAGTGGATTAGCGCTGAAATCAACCTTGCTGGGTCCAATTTGGGGTAGTGTGGATGCAATTCAACGGTATTGGACTCCGGGAGCTATCCCAGAGTGCTCCATTGTGACTGCTCTGGACAGCACTCTCAACTCAGATGCACTGGCCAGGTAGACAGGAAAAGCCCCGCCAACTTTTGAATTTCATTTCCTGTTTGGCGAGCGTGGCGAGCACAGGTGACCATGCAGAGCTCTTCAGCACAGGTGACCATGCAGTCCCAGAATCACAAAAGAGCTCCAGCATGGACCGAACAGGAGGTACTGGATCTGATCGCTGTATGGGGAGACAAATCCGTGCTATCAGAACTGCATTCAAAAAGACGAAATGCCAAAATATTTGAAAAAGTCTCCAAGGGCATGAAGGACAGAGGCTATAATAGGGACCCGCAGCAGTGCCGCGTGAAACTTAAGGAGCTCAGGCAAGCTACCAAAGAACCAGAGAGGCAAACGGCCACTCTGGGTCAGAGCTTTAGACATGCTGCTTCTATGATGAGCTGCATGCCATTCTACAGGGTGCCCCTAAACTACTCCAGCCCTGTGCATGGACTCCATCAATGGACTCTCACGCAACAGGGATGCGAATTTTGGGGAAGAGGAAGATGAGGAGGAGGAGGTTGAAGCACAGCAAGCAAGCGACCGGAAAAACTGTTTTCCCCCGACAGCCAGGAACTGTTTCTCACCCTGGATCTAGTACCCTCCCAACCCACCGAAGTCGGGCTCCCGGACCTAGAAGGCGGAGAAGGGACCTCTGGTGAGTGTACCTTTGTAAATATAATACAGGGTTTAAAAGCAAGCGTGTTTAATGATTAATTTGCTCTGAAGACTCGGGATGCATTCGCGGCCAGTACAGCTACTGGAAAAGTCTGTTAACGTGTATGGTGATGGAGCGGAAATCCTCCAGGGACATATCCATGAAGCTCTCCTGGATGTACTCCCAAAGCCTTTGCAAAAGGTTTCTGGGGAGGACCGCCTTATTCCTTCCTCCATGGTAGGACACTTTACCATGGCAGGCCAGCAGCACATAGTCTGGAATCATTGCATAACAAAGCATGGCAGTGTATGGTCCCAGTGTTTGCTGGCATTCAAGCAACATCCGTTGTTTATCTCTCTGTGTTATCCTCAGGAGAGTGATATCATTCATGGTCACCTGGTTGAAATAGGGGAATTTTATTAAGGGGACATTCAGAAGTGGCTGTTCCTGCTGGGCTGTTTGCCTGTGGCTGAACAGAAATCATCCTCGCTGTTAGCCATGCAGTGGGGGGAGGGGTGAAGCGATCATCACAGAGAATTGTGTGTGTGTGTGTGTGTGGGGGGGTGTTAGTTGGGTTTCTGCTGCACATTAACCCGAAAACCGCAGCCCCTCCTTTTAAATGGCCGACCCATTTTAAAGGGCCAACCCAATGGGTGCTTGGCATGTGAAATGAGGGTGCTGTTTGAAACCATTCCCCCATGTTAGGAAGGTTAAAGATGCCAAAAGACTGTGGCTTACCATGTCTGCCTGCAAGCCGAATTCTGTTGCCCGCCTGCCCTGCGTGTGTGATCTCTCACACCATACCGGCAGGCCCTCGCTATAAGAGGCAAAATGCGACCTTGTCAAGAAAGCACACGTGCTATGTAATGTTAACAGCTTGGTTCAAGGTGAAAGAGTCTACCCATTGTTCTCTAAAATGTCTCTTTTTGAAGACTAATCTCCCTTTTTTCCCTCCCACAGCTTCAAATGTTTCATTGCTCCACGTACCATCTCCGTCCCAGAGGCTATCAAAGATTAGAAGCCGAAAAAAATGCACTCGCGATGAAATGTTCTCTGAGCTCATACAGGCCTCCCACGCTGAAAGAGCCCAGCACAATGCATGGAGGGAGACAATGTCAGAGTCCAGGAAAGCACAAAATGAACGCGAGGATAGGAGGGACAAGCGAGAGGAGAGGTGGCGTCAGTGTGATGAGAGGAGGCAGGATGCAATGCTGAGGCTACTGGAGGATCAAACTGATATGCTCCGGCGTATAGTTGAGGTGCAGGAAAGGCAGCAGGAGCACAGACCGCCACTGCAGCCCCTGTGTAACCAACCGCCCTCCTCCCCAAGTTCCATAGCCTCCTCACCCAGATGCCCAAGAACATGGTGCGGGGGCCTCTGGGCACCCAACCACTCCACCCCAGAGGACTGCCCAAGCAACAGAAAGCTGGCATTCAATAAGTTTTGAAGTGCAGTGTGGCCTTGTCCTTCCATCCTCCCCTCCTCCCCCACCCCACCCAGGCTACCTTGGCAGTTATCCCCGCATTTGTGTGATGAATTAATAAAGAATGCATGAATTTGAAACAACAATGACTTTACTGCCTCTGCAAGCTGTAATCAAAGGGGGGAGGGGAGGGCGGTTGGCTTGCAGGGAAGTAGAGTGAACCAAGGGGGCAGGTTTTCATCAAGGAGAAACAAACAGAACTGTCACACCATAGCCTGGCCAGTCATGAAACTTGTTTTCAAAGCTTCTCTGATGCGCAGCGCGCCCTCCTGTGCTCTTCTAACAGCCCTGGTGTCTGTCTGCACGTAATCAGCAGCCAGGCGATTTGCCTCAACCTCCCACCCTGCCATAAACGTCCCCCCCTTAGTCTCACAGATATTGTGGAGCACACAGCAAGCAGTAATAAGGATGGGAATATTGGTTTCTCTGAGGTCTAGCCGAGTCAGTAAACTGCACCAGCGCACTTTTAAACGTCCAAATGCACATTCTACCACCATTCTGCACTTGACTACTGTCCAGGGTGCCTGTGTATGGCTTCATGAGCCATGGCACTAAGGGGTAGGCTGGGTCCCCAAGGATAACTATAGGCATTTCAACATCCCCAACAGTTATTTTCTGTTCTGGAAAGCAAGTCCCTTGCTGCAGCCGTTCCCACAGACCAGAGTTCCTAAAGATGCGAGCGTCATGTACCTTTCCCGGCCATCCCACGTCGATGTTGGTGAAACGTCCCTTGTGATCCACCAGTACTTGCAGCACCATTGAAAAGTATCCCTTTCGGTTTAAGTACTGGCTGCCTTGGTGGTCCGGTCCCAAGATAGGGATATGCGTTCGGGAATCCCATCGCAGCAAAGCCATTCACTATGACCTGCACATTTCCCAGACTCACTACCCTTGATACCAGCAGCTCAGTAATCGCATTGGCTACTTGCATCACAGCAGCCCCCACAGTAGATTTGCCCACTCCAAATTGATTCCCGACTGACCGGAAGCTGTCTGGCGTTGCAAGTTTCCAGAGGGCTATCGCCACTCGCTTGTGAACTGTGAAGGCTGCTCTCATCTTGATATTCTTGTGCTTCAGGGCAGGGGAAAGCAAGTCACAAAGTTCCATGAAAGTGCCCTTACGCATGTGAAAGTTTCGCAGCCATTGGGAATCATCCGCAACAATATGCGGTCCCACCAGTCTGTGCTTGTTTCCCTGGCCCAGAATCGGCGTTCCATGGCATGAGCCTGCCCCATTGCCACAAGGATGGCCAAATTGCCGGGGCCCATCAGACTTCTTTAAGAGAAGTCTGTGTCCATGTCCTCATCACTCTCCTCACCATGCTGCCGTCGCCTACTTGCCTGCTTTTGCGGGTTCTGGTTCTGCACATACTGCATGATAATGCGCATGGTGTTTAGAGTGGTCACAACTGCCATGGTGATCTGAGCGGGCTCCATGCTTGCCGTGAGCAGGAGAGCAGAGTGGCAGCGGAAGCGGTGGGTGGATGACGATGCTGACAGCAATATGGTGCCTGCACGGAAAAAGGCATGAAATGATTGTTGGTAGTTGCTTTCACGGTGGGAGGTGCAAGGGGTAGGCTGGCAGCAGATGGTGCTGCTGGGTGGGAGAGCAGCCTGAGGCAGAATGGCCCCCTCAAGGATTGAACTCACAGCCCTGGGTTTAGCAGGCCAATGCTCAAAGCACTGAGCTATCCCTCTGCCAATATTCCAGGCAGGACTGAATCTCCATTAGACAAAACTTAAAGAAGAGCATGACCTGAGTCACTCCCATTCATGTGCAGGCGCCCCTGACAGACCTCACTGAGATCTGCCAGGAGCACCCATGTCTGCCCAGGCACCACTGCCGACCTGACCAAGGCCGGCCAAGAGCACCCAGGAGACAATGAGGATGGCTACTGGTCGTACTGCACTATCTGCTGCCACAAGGCAATGAGCTGCTGCTGTGTAGCAATGCAGTCCCATGTCTGCCAGCACCCAGGAGAGGTACGGTGACGGTGAGCTGAGCGGGCTCCATGCTTGCCATGGTATGGCGTCTGCACGGGTAACCCAGGAAAAAAGGAGTGAAATGATTGTCTGTTGTTGCTTTCACGGTGGGAGGGAGGGAATGGAGGCCTGACATGTACCCAGAACCATCCACGACAATGGTTTTTGCCCCATCAGGCATTGGGATCTCAAACCAGAATTCCAATGGGTGGCAGAGACTGCGGGAACTGTGGGATAGCTACCCATAGTGCAACGCTCCAGAAGTCGACTCTAGCCTCGGTACTGTGGACGCACTCCATATGGTCTTAATGGTCTTAATGGTCTTAAGTGGGGACACACACAATCGACTGTATAAAATCGCTTTCTAAAAATTTGACTTCTATAAATTCGACCTAATTTCATAGTGTAGATATACCCTAAGAGTGAGAGACTCAAGGAGCTCAATCTATTTTGCTCAACAAAGAGACAGTTAAGGGGGGACTGGATCCCAGTCTGTCAGTATCTACATGGGGAACAAATATTTAATAAAGGGCTCTTCAATCTAGCAGAGGAAGGTCTAACATGATCCACTAGCTGGACGTTGAAGCTAGACAAATTCAGCCTGGAAATGAGGTGTATATTTTTAACAGTGAGAGTAATTAACCATGGGAACAATTTACCAAGGGTTGTAGTGGATTCTCCATCAGTGGCAATTTTTTAAACCAAGATTGGATGTTTTTTCTAAAACATCTGTCCTAGGAATTATTTTGGGGCAGGTCTCTGGCCTGTGTTATACAGGAGCTCAGACCTGCTGACCACAATGGTCCCTTCTGGTCTGGGAATCTAAGCATCACTGTGTTTGTCCAGCACCTAGCACAATGGGGCCCCCATGCTTGGCTGGCCCTGAGGCATGACCATAACACATATGTCGCTGACATGCACCTGTCGCCAGCCCCTACTTGCCATCCGCTAATCCAGGAAAGTGACATTTGCCTTTTAAAGGCAGGTTTCAGTCTAACGTTCTTCTCACTCATGATCTCAGGACTTGTTGATTGTAACTCCCTCCCTGCTGCCAAAGAGCCCCTCCCACGAGTATTGCAGCCCCCCCCCCCCCGGTATTGCAGATACTAGGGAAAATAAAGCCTCAGCAGTGCCTGAATGGATCACATTATATGATTTGCCCTAGTTTCCTTTCCCCCAAGACACCAGGTCTCCCTGCCCCGCTAAGACTGAGTTTTTCACTGCCCAGGAGTTAGGGAGTGCCAGGGCTGGTCTTAGGGGTGGGTCGCTGGGGCGACTGTCCAGGGCGCCGTGGTCAAGGGACACTGTGCAGAAGTGCACAAGTGCCATATTTCTGGGTCCTGCGGTAGCTGTAACTCAGCCTTGTGTGTATGCAGCACACACAGGTGTGTGCAGAGCCAAGGGGAGCACAGAGGGAGGATGGTCCAGTGGTTAGGGTACTACCCTGGGACTCAGGGTTCAGTTCACTGCTCCGCCACAGACCGCTTGCATGACTCTCAGGGCCTCACCTCTGCCCTGGCCCTCAGACCTGGCTGCTTGGAGGATTCCCCTGAAGACGGCTGCAATCTGCTTTAGTGGATTAACATTAAACCTGCAGCTCAGGCCACTATCATATTGCCAACGGAGTGGTAGCTGGGTGAAAGTTAGGTGCTTGAATATGTCCCATAGCTTGAGTCACGTGTACTGTGTGACTGGATGCGGGGGGAGCCTTGTTTTTCTGTTTGGAAAAGAAGCCATTTCCCGGTGGAGCATTTACGGACGGGCTATGATATAACTGCAATACAGCACTGGGGCCAGCTGGGAGCAGGACCCAGCGCTGCACGGAGAGTGGCTGGGGTGGGTGGGTGCTTATGGGTGCCTGGGTGCAACAGTCTGAGTGGGGGTGGGTGCCTGGCCTTGCTCTGGGGGCAGGAGGCCCCTGCTGATGGCTGGAGTTGGGGTTCTGGGGCTGGGTGGGTGCTGTGACTCTGGGCGGCGGACGGGTGAGACAGTCTGGAGCCAGCACCTGGCACCTCATGAGGTTGCTTCCTTAGTCACCTTCTCCTCCAGCCGCCACTGCCTCCCAGATGCTCTTTCCTGTCCTGCTCCAGCAGGGAGGGGAGGTGCCAGGCAGGCTCCCCGCTCCACAGGCACAAGAGCATCCCCTAGCAGCGAAAATGTGCAAGTGCAGGCAAATGCCTGCCGCCTTCCCTGACAGGTGCATGAGAATTTAGCCGAGTGGCAGGAATGCAGACGGGGCTGCTGGTCGTGTGATTGTCCCCCGATCCCTCCCTGAAGGAGGCCAGAGAAAGATGGCAAAGACAAGATGCAGTGCTGGAAGGAACTCCTTCTCTCCTAATGTTTTTTCCTACTACTAAGTCTGGTGGTGAGGAAGTCCAGGCAAATACCTGCCCAAGTGAATCTGTTGCACCTGTGCCTGATGAAAAGGAGCAGCCTACTGTGACTTCTCTAGCTGCAGTGTGACCCCACTCCTCTGAAGAGTTTCCCAGTGATAGTAACACAAACACCTCCTTCTCCAATGATCCAGGCAAGTGGGACATGACTTCTCAAGATTTCATTGCATATTGGACTGAGAAGGGCCCACAGAAATGCCAGAATCTAGGTGCTGACTTTTCATTGACAAAGCAAGAGTACACCAATTAGAATCATTATCTGACCAAATGTTTGAGTATGTGAAGCCTAACAAACAGAATGGCACACGAGAATTGCTCATTTATTTGCCTTCTAAGAAGAAAGTATTGTTTTTATTGCCACCTGTTTTATGATACCAAAAGGTGAGGCATGTTCTGCGAAGGCTTCAGTGATTGGAAGAATACTGCATACATTACCAATCATGCAATGAGTGAGCAGCATACATTGTCAGTTAGCTGAAGCTGTGAATGCAGTTGTTCTGGGAAACCCCAACATCCTTGAAGCACTAGAGAGCATCAAGAATGATGAATCTAAAAAATCAGCAACAAGAAAAGATGCGACGATCCTGAGTGATGCAATGCACACTTTGGAAACTGGTATTTTGTGTGAGGTCTGGAATGATATACTTCAGCCATTCAGCAGGTGGAGTCTAAGCTTGCAAAGTGCTAACATTTCAAGTTCCGAAATCAGTGAAGGTATCAAACGTCTGTGTCAGAAGTACCCAGACAATCTCCCAGTAGATTTTACTAAAGAATTTCTTCAATTTTTTGAATTCACATCACCCTCAGATAAAGAGAGAAAAGATGACGAAAGTAAATCTATTTGGATGTACCGAGTTATCATTGAACCCAATGTGATCGAATGTTTCCCAAATGTTGAAACTGCCTTATGGCTGTATTTGTCACTAATGATCACTTGCTGTAGTGGAGAACATTCCTTCTCTTTTCTAACAAGGGTGAAATATGTCCTTGATCCACCATAACTCAAGAGCATCTTGGTACTTTGTCCCTCTTGAGCATTGAGAATGAAATCGTCAAGTCTTTGAATTACAATGACATCATTCATGACTTTGCCACAGCTAAAGCTAGGGGGAAAAATGGTTTGTTTGAGGATTTGAGTGTCATGAGAGTAGAATACATTTTTTAATTTGACATAAATAAATAACATGTAAATATGTATGTAGATACAAGTTTGATGACTTCATAATTTTTTTTGCACTATGTAATTCATACTTAGGCCCTTCCCTCCCATTAGCCTTAGGCCCCTCATAACCTTAATCCGGCCCTGTTCATGAGGCAGGCTGAGGGCTTTTCCTCAGCATCTGGCCCCCTCCCCCTCGTGCAGCCAGGCACAGACTGGCCCTTTGGGGTCACAGCTGCCAGAAATCCTTGCTGATCTCTACTAGAGGCTGGGAGGTTGGCTGCGGGCTGTGGCTGAGAATAGCAAGGGAACAACAGGCAATGAACTCCGCAGAGAGCCCTGCTCCCACAGCTTCTGTGTCGCAGGCTTGTTCCCAGGAGCGGGTCCATTTAGATTCTTCCTGCTCTACAGCCTAGTTATAAATCGCCTGCCATGTCCTTTGTGAAGGGACTGTAATCTACTAATGACAAGTGTAATTAAACCGATGTGCGTGTGAGCATAGATCACTCCAGCGTTCTCTTTGCTGTGAAAATCTCTGCTGAGAAACAGGGACCCTGATCCAAGCCACCCCCCTCCCCCCGAATGCTGTGAGCATTCAAAATCCCAAATCCAAATGACCCTCATTTACAGCAGGCCCGAGGAAACACCCAGGTGCAAGTGAGAGGGGGCTGGAGACCCAGTACTGCCTGCAGCAGTGCGGCCACCTCTCTGGCTGGGAGAAGGCTCAGGGTGGGGGATGGGCGAAGCAGGAGCCGCTGAGGATGAACGGTGGGGATGAACGCTTCCCATTGCAGGATCTCTGGAGGCAGCCAAACAGCAGCCTGCCGTGAAAATAGCATTTCAGCCCTGCCACATCCTTGCATGGAGCCCGCTCCCACGTCACAGGGTGAATCACTCCTGGCCACAAATGCTGTAACTGAAGGAAGTGCTGATGCAAGGCACACAGAGAACTAACGTAGCTAACTTGGCTAAGGATGAGGCAATCAGTGTGGGGGTGGGCGACCTACGCTGGGGGCTGTCCATGCACCTGGACAGCAGCAAGGACAGATTTAACCCACACCTGTGCTGATGCAGGGCAGCCGTGGAGGGGCCCGTGGCCGATCACAGGACAGGTGGAGGTGTCTCATGACAGGCCTGGATCTCAGGGAGGAAACCTTGCTGAGGCTCTTGCGGCACGCTGTGTATTGCACAACATCTGTGAGGCTGAGCGGGAGGCGCAGCTGCCAAAGGGGAGTGGGGAGGTGGCCAGGCTGGTCACTGATTTCCAGCAGCCTGAGACAAGGCCAGTTACTAGCACCACTGAGGGAATGTCTACACTGCAATGTGAGCTCAGGGTTAGTGGGACTTGAGGCAGCCGACCCATGTCAGGGAACCCTGGACTGGAGCATCTACACTGTATTTTAACCATAGGTTAAAGATTTTCTGACCTGTGCTTGAACCTGGGGCTCTGGCATCCACACTGGGGTGTGCAGACCCGAGTCAAAGCAATCGTATCCCAGAGTTCCTAGGGCCCCACCCCCAAAATGTGGCTGCTCTAGCCCTAGAACCAAGGTGTACTGTGGGAAAACTTTACTGCCTGCCCTGCACGGTACCGGGAAGCAGCTCTGTGATGAGGTGCCCACCCCACCCAGGACTGGAAGGGGTTAAGGTGGCCAGGTAGACCAGTTAACTCACCAGGCTGCACCTGGAGGAAGAGCCAGGGAGCAGGGAATTGATTACAGGAAGGAACAGGCAAGGCCTCTAAAGCCAGGAAGCTGGCACCAGACAGGGGCTGCTGGGAAAGGGCAGTCACTCCCAGGGAAAAGGGAGTTGGAGCTCCCAGGGAAAGTGGGGGAACCAGGAGTGCAGGAAGCAGTCCAGGGAAGGAGCAGTGAGGGCTGGGAGAGGAAAGCCCAGAATGGCTGGCTGGAGGGTCCCTGGACTGGAATCTGGAGTAAAGGATGGGGTTGGGTTCCCCTCCCAGCCACTGAGAGAGTGGCACCTGAGGCAGTGAATGGGAAGACTGCCCAGGACTGCTAAAGGAAAGACTTTGCTTATAAGGGCTGTCATGAAGAGGATGCTGCGGTTCCTGGAGTGAGGGAAGGGCTGCAGACCAGTGGGAGAGACGGCATGCAGCCATGGGAAGGGGTGTTGGCCTGATGAACTAATCTGCAGAGTGGCCAGGAGGTGGTGCCAGATGAGAAGTGTGCCCCATCACAAGCTTGCTTTGTAAAAGGCTCCGCTGGTTGGCTCTCCATCGCAGAGCCAGGAGGCTCTCTGACAGGGTGCTTGCAGATCAGTGCTCAGAAGACAATGGGTTAACACTGGCCTGAGCCACTGCTGTTTGCAAAGCGGGGCAGGATTCCATTTTCAGTAGAGTGGATGACAGATTGTTGGGATAGGGAGGACTGAGCAGGTTGGCCCATGGAATCGTGGGATACTTCTGGCTGACTCCCAGGGACCGAGTCAAGTGGGGCTGCATCTACATTGCAAAACAATAGGGCTCGGACCCTGGGTCCTGGCTTAACTCGAGCTCGGACCTTCCAGCCCTGCAGGGTCCGAGCACTAGGTTAGGGCAATTGCAGTGTGGACACAAGGGGGTTAGCATTGAGCCCGGGCTTACATTGCAGTGTAGGCATACTCTGAGAGTGCTGTGTGGATGAGGGCGTCTCTAGGAGCACACTGACAGGCTGCAGGAGCCAGCCAATGTTATCAGTTGTGGATATGGGGTGGTGGGGGTGTTCTTGGGAAGGGGTGCTATTGCCTGAGGGGACATTTGCCTCCATCCAACAAGGACCATCAATCTGGGTTGCCACAAGAGAGAACTTTATGAAATATCAGTTACAAAAAATCAAGTGCAAGGGGCTGGCTACACACACCCAAGTGGGCAGGTATATTTCTAACTGTCCTCCTACGGGGTGGACAGCGATACTGCTGCTGGGAGGACTGCAGTGCCGAGGGGGCCGTGGATAGCCCTGGCTAGAAGGAATTGTTCTCCTGGCCGTGGAGTGGCTGCTGGCCTCTGATCAATAATGCTCTCTGGGGATGTCTTGGGGCATCTCTCAAGCCTTCTGTCTCTCCTCGAGAACACGCTCCCACCCTCCATCCCTTTGCCTCACTGGCCCCGGATGGGGCAGCCTGGGTTGGTCGGAAAAACAGGTTTTCCCTTGTCCTTTTACCCCTCCCTCGTACTGAGTCACTCTGCAGGTACGGAAAGGATGCTTGGTCTGGCCTCCGGGTGGCGCGTCACGGACTTATAACCCCTGCCCCTCTTTCCTGAATGTACTGCAAGTAATTGCAGTGTAAACAATCTGCGTGAGCGGGTTCTTTTCCTTGCCCTGTCGTTGCATTACATTGGGCCAACTGGTTCCAATGAGGTTGCATTTTATTCCCTCTTATAAGATCTGACCTAGCTCATGCAGCAGAGGGAGGAGGCCACGGAATTGGTTAGTTTCTGGGGAAGGGCCTGCATTTACATTTCTCTGGGCTCCTGGTCTAATCAGCATCACTCGCTCTCCTTTGATTTAAACCTCATAGCAGGGCCTTACCTGGCCTGACTTCCAGCCCTGCTGCTGCCTCAGTTTACCTTCCATTGTGCATCTAACAACCCCCCACCCCAGCCCCGAGAGCATTCTTTATTTGCCATCCTTCCTGCTGTGGAAAGCCTGGAACTGCCCTAAAGTGACACACACCCGGCAAGGAAGAGACTGAAAATCCCCGCTGGGAGGGAAGTGAGACTGCGACAGAAGCACCTTTGCTTGAGCAATCTTGCCAAGGAGCAATGTGGGCATTCTCTGCTACTGGGGAATTCTCGCTGTGGCAGGAGAACGGGCAGGGAACCACCCGTCCACACTCCACATCCTTCTGCCCAGCATCTCTTCAGAACTGTCAGCCATAGCATCCGCGGGGGGACTCGGTGCAGTGCTGTTGAAGTCACTGTGACTACGGAGGCAGGATGGCCTAATGGTTAGGGTGTGTACCTAGGACTTTGGAGACCTGGGTTCCAATCCCAACTCCACCCTGTGTGACCTTGGGCAGACTTTCAGCCAGCAAAATCCCAGAGGCCAGGTGGGTTTACTTCCAACCCCTTGAGCGGGCAAGTGATGAAACCTCTGCATTCGGAGGTTCCCCCACCTAGCCCAATTCTTAGTGATTTCAGTGGGTGGGGGGAACCTCACTGCTGTATTTCACCGCCTCACCAGGTCCTAGCCTATTGGTGACTTCAGCTCTTGTGATCACCAAACAGCTAAGAGAACCCTCAGCTGAGTCTGATCAGTTCTGTCTTTAAGCATTGGAGGTTAAGAACCTAAGACCATAAGAATGGCTATACTGGGTCAGACCAAAGATCCATCCAGCCCAGTATCCTGTCTACCGACAGTGGCCAATGCCAGGTGCCCCAGAGGGAGTGAACCTAACAGGTAATGATGAAGTGATCTCTCTCCTGCCATCCGTCTCCACCCTCTGACAAACAGAGGCTAGGGACACCATTCCTTACCCATCCTGGCTAATAGCCATTAATGGACTTAACCTCCATGAATTTATCCAGTTTTCTCTTTTAAACCCTGTTATAGTCCTAGCCTTCACAACCTCCTCAGGCAAGGAGTTCCACAGCTTGACTGCGCAGTGTGAAGAAGAACTTCCTTTCATTTGTTTTAAACCTGCTGCTCATTAATTTCATTTGGTGGCCCCTAGTTCTTATATTATGAGAACAAGTAAATAATTTTTCCTTATTCACTTTCTCCACACCACTCATGATTTTATAGACCTCTATCACATCCCCCCTTAGTCTCCTCTTTTCCAAGCTGAAAAGTCCTAGCCTCTTTAATCTCTCCTCATATGGGACCTGTTCCAAACCCCTAATCATTTTAGGTTTCAGAGTAGCAGCTGTGTTAGTCTGTATCCGCAAAAAGAAAAGGAGTGCTTGTGGCACCTTAGAGACTAACCAATTTATTTGAGCATAAGCTTTCGTGAGTTACAGCTCACTTCATCGGATGCATTCAGTGGAAAATACAGTGGGGAGATTTATATACACAGAGAACATGAAACAATGGGCGTTACCATACACACTGTAAGGAGAGTGATCAGGTAAGGTGAGCTATTACCAGCCGGAGAGCGGGGCGGGGGGGAGGGGGGACCTTTTGTAGTGATAATCAAGGTGGGCCATTTCCAGCAGTTGACAAGAACATCTGAGGAATGCAGGGGTGGGGGGGGGAACTTTGTGTAATGACCCATCAGAAATCTGATGAGGTTCAATAAGGATAAGTGCAGGGTCCTGCACTTAGGATGGAAGAATCCAATGCACCGCTACAGACTAGGGACCGAATGGCTAGGCAGCAGTTCTGCGGAAAAGGACCTAGGGGTGACAGTGGACGAGAAGCTGGATATGAGTCAACAGTGTGCCCTTGTTGCCAAGAAGGCCAATGGCATTTTGGGATGTATAAGTAGGGGCATAGCGAGCAGATCGAGGGACGTGATCGTTCCCCTCTATTCGACACTGGTGAGGCCTCATCTGGAGTACTGTGTCCAGTTTTGGGCCCCACACTACAAGAAGGATGTGGATAAATTGGAGAGAGTCCAGCGAAGGGCAACAAAAATGATTAGGGGTCTAGAGCACATGACTTATGAAGAGAGGCTGAGGGAGCTGGGATTGTTTAGTCTGCAGAAGAGAAGAATGAGGGGGGATTTGATAGCTGCTTTCAACTACCTGAAAGGGGGTTCCAAAGAGGATGGCTCTAGACTGTTCTCAATGGTAGCAGATGACAGAACGAGGAGTAATGGTCTCAAGTTGCAATGGGGGAGGTTTAGATTGGATATTAGGAAAAACTTTTTCACTAAGAGGGTGGTGAAACACTGGAATGCGTTACCTAGGGAGGTGGTAGAATCTCCTTCCTTAGAGGTTTTTAAGGTCAGGCTTGACAAAGCCCTGGCTGGGATGATTTAACTGGGAATTGGTCCTGCTTCAAGCAGGGGGTTGGACTAGATGACCTTCTGGGGTCCCTTCCAACCCTGATATTCTATGATTCTATGATCCACTCCCAGTCTTTATTCAAGCCTAAGTTAATTGTATCCAGTTTGCAAATTAATTCCAATTCAGCAGTCTCTCATTGAAGTCTGTTTTTGAAGTTTTTTTGTTGAAGAATGTCCACTTTTAGGTCTGTAATCGAGAGACCAAAGAGATTGAAGTGTTCTCCGACTGGTTTTTGAATGTTATAATTCAAAATAATTCTTGACATCTGATTTGTGTCCATTTATTCTTTTACTTAGAGACTGTCCAGTTTGATGCCATCATGTGCCAGCAGTGCCCCTCTGCCATGTACATTGGCCAAACTGGACAGTCTCTATGTAAAAGAATAAATGGACACAAATCAGATTTCAGGAAAGGGGTTGGAATGGGCACAGGGAAGGGGTGGGAAGAGGTGGGGCAGGGGCACGGCCTCACAGAAGGGGTGGAGTGGGGCAGGGCCAGGGCAGTGGGCGGGGTCAGTAGTGCGGCCCTCAGGCCAATGTACTGGTCCTCATGTGGCTTTCATGGTCATTTCAGTTTGAGACCCCTGTGTTAGACCTTTCTTTGTAGATTGAAGAGCCCATTATTGATGGTATAATTGTGTCTCCATTAGGGCTTTTGCCAGCATGTCAGTGGAAAATCCCCCCCGCCCTCACCTCTATCCAACATAGATCTAGTAGCAAAACTTTTCAGCACAGAGACCAGGCTTCATTGTGAAATTACACAAGCTCTGTGTCATAGACTCTTAGACAACGTGGCAGGGAGAAGGGTTTGCCGGTCAGGGAGTGCAGCATCGGATGCAGGGTCTATGTGGAGAACAGGGGCCCAGCAGAGTGTGACAGGGGGCAGATCCCCAACTGGAAAAGGGTCCATGTCCAGGGGTTAGGACAGCTGATATAACTGGGTCACTTGGAACCGTCCAGCACAGCTTGACCTGCAGTGAGGACAAGGCTCTGCTGGGCTCCTTTGCTATTGCTAACTAGGACAGGGCACTTGCACCGTCGGTTTCCTCTTGTGAGTCATGAAGGATGTCTAGCTAGCAGGTGTGGAACCTGTGGCTTGCAAGTCCAGAGAGTCGATGCTAAACTCACCCTGGGATACTTCTACTGAACTCAGAGTGACTGTGGCCGCTGGGTTCCAGTGCGTCACGGCTTCAGGGCCAGCTTGGGGTTGCAGAACAGACACTTTCTGCAAATAAAAAAATACCTCAGCCTCCTACTTCCTGACCTTGCATGCGAGCTGCAAACCACCAACCCATTATAACCTGCAGGCACTTTCCTGTTCTTCTGCAACTGGAGTCACAGAGTGTAACCACAGCTACAGCTTCCCTCCTTCTCACCTGCAAAACTCCCCGTCAGAACCCTGGGAAGGATCCTATGCCCAGATACTGCCCTCATGGGCACTTTGTATAAGCAGAGAGAGAAGCACGTAGCCCCTTTTCCTCTGCTGAGATAAAGGTGCTCTCACCTCTTTGTTGTGGAGGATGGGGGGGTCTCGACCCAGTGAGGTTCCCATGTGCTTCCACCCTCCCCTCTAAGGCCCCATCTAAACTGGGTTTTTTTGACCCCAATGTAGCACCACTGATGTAATTCACCAGTGCAGATGTGCTGGCCCAGTCAGATGCACCAGCACAAGCCCCATTTTACACTGGTTCAGTGTGTCTCTATGTGACACCCCTAGGGCCCCAGAATTGTACCATTCTGCCCTGGTCAAAAGGCTGGCCAGTGTAAGTTTATAACCCATTCTGCCCCTCCCTCAAAGTGGAGAGGACATGCACAGGGTTTTGTTAACTGAGCTAAGATTTTTTTCATGCACTTCACTCAAACCACACTGCTTTTAGGTAAAATATAAAGCAGATTTATTAACTACAGAAAGATTTTAAGTGATTATAAGTAATAAGTATAAAACAGATCAAAGTTGATTACCTAAGAAATAAAACAAATTCACAATCTGGGTTCTATTAACCAGCCAGGATTTGAATTAAGCAGTGTCTCACCCTGATGGTACAAATAGTTCACAAATCTTCCACACACAGGCTGGGGTTCCTCCTTTCCATCCTGGGACCCCCTCCCCAGTCAAAGTCTTTGTCATCTAGCCATGTTTCCAGGTGTTCAGTTCTGCGTGGGAGTGAGCTGAAGGGACAATGTCACTTCCCCCTTTTAGAGCTTCTTTCATGTGGATGGAATATCATTGTTCCAAGCAAAGTTCCCAGCACAGTTGGATAGGGATAAGGAGTCAATGGACACTCTGGCCTCTAGAACCCCCACAACTTCAGTGTACGAAAACTGAAGCCAGGGGAAGTTGTCAGTGTTCATAATGTTTATTGGGAGATTTCAGAGTAACAGCCGGTTAGTCTGTATTCGCAAAAAGAAAAGGAGTACTTGTGGCACCTTAGAGACTAACCAATTTATTTGAGCATGAGCTTTCGTGAGCTACAGCTCACTTCATCGGATGCATACTGTGGAAACTGCAGAAGACATTATATACACAGAGACCATGAAACAATACCTCCTCCCACCCCACTCTCCTGCTGGTAATAGCTTATCTAAAGTGATCATCAAGTTGGGCCATTTCCAGCACAAATCCAGGTTTTCTCACCCTCCGCCCCCCCCCCACACACACAAACTCACTCTCCTGCTGGTAATAGTCCATCCAAAGTGACCACTCTCTTCACAATGTGTATGATAATCAAGGTGGGCCATTTCCTGCACAAATCCAGGTTCTCTCACCCCCCACCCCCCTCCAAAAACCACACACACAAACTCAATCTCCTGCTGGTAATAGTCCATCCAAAGTGACCACTCTCCTTACAACGTGCATGAAAATCAAGGTGGGCCATTTCCAGCACAAATCCAGGTTTTCTCACCCGCCCCTTCCAAAAAAACACACACACACAAACTCACTCTCCTGCTGGTAATAGCTTATCCAAAGTGACCACTCTCCCTACAATTGGATAAGCTATTACCAGCAGGAGATTGAGTTTGTGTGTGTGGTTTTTGGAGGGGGGTGAGGGGGTGAGAGAACCTGGATTTGTGCAGGAAATGGCCCACCTTGATTATCATACACATTGTGAAGAGAGTGGTCACTTTGGATGGACTATTACCAGCAGGAGAGTGAGTTTGTCTGTGGGGGGGCGGAGGGTGAGAAAACCTGGATTTGTGCTGGAAATGGCCCAACTTGATGATCACTTTAGATAAGCTATTACCAGCAGGAGAGTGGGGTGGGAGGAGGTATTGTTTCATGGTCTCTGTGTATATAATGTCTTCTGCAGTTTCCACAGTATGCATCCGATGAAGTGAGCTGTAGCTCACGAAAGCTCATGCTCAAATAAATTGGTTAGTCTCTAAGGTGCCACAAGTCCTCCTTTTCTTTTTATTGGGAGAGTATGGGACAAGGAACTACCCTGACAGGACACCTGCTCTTCCAAGCTAATGACAGTTGTGTGTATGTTAAGGTCACTACTTTGCAAGACATACATTTTAATCTCACCACTGCTGCAGGAAGTTATATCATTTATTGGCCTGTGGATAGAATCCTGCAATCAGCCCTTAGGTTTCAGTCACCCTTTAATTGAACTGCCTTAGTACCTGCCCGGTTCCAAAATTTGCTTTCACTCCTACCAGAGGTCCGAGAAATCTCTGAATTACAAGGTCAAATTCATATGCTTCAAAATATGTAGCAAATTGAAAAATATGCTTTTCATACAGCCTATAGAGTGTCTATGTACTAATTATGATGCATTGTGCTAGGTAACTAAGGCTATAAGACAACCCCATCGTGTTATCACCATGGGAATGTTAATGCTTTTACTGTTGCTGTTCAGTGTAGGGTTACGTTATTGTTGTAGAAAAGGACGTAATAACAGTAATGCCTTCTACATTCATACTAACCGCGTGTTGTCGTTGTATCCAGCCAAACCCATGAGGCTGAACCATTTGACCTAGAGTCAGAAATACACAAGGTTTGATGAAAATGGAGGTTTAAGACTGACAGTTGGGCTGGAAGCACAAAAGGGGGAGTGGGGAAGTAGAAAAAGGGATAAAGGGAATTTGAATGCAGACATCTCCGTTTTTGGAATAGAGCAAGGATCAGGCTAACTCTAACTCTAATAACGCGAGACTTGAAGGCAGGGCCTGGGCGAGTGGGAAGCGAGTGGGAAAACTGAAAGAGATGCTATTTTGACCTTGTGTTAGATAAGAATTGGAATGGAGCCTGTAGCAGGAACCGTTGCGAAAAAGTAAGATATCAGGAAGGAATATGTAAAACAAGACGCGGCTGTTGATCATTCTTGTATGCAACAAAAGGTATAAATGCTTGCTCTAATTGTTTATCTGGTGGAGACCTGCCTAGGAAGGGGGAATCCCTGTCCATGCGCACTCTCCCCCTTGCAATTGCTTGAGAATAAACTGTCTCTGACATGTTGCAACCAACCTAAGAGTGAAGACTGAGTTTTCTTCCACAATGGAGTCCAGTATCACATGATCTAGTCACATGCCCTTGCATGCTTTGATGAGTCATAGCAGCCATTATCCATATACTAGCTCAGAGGTGGCCAACGTGTGGCTCCGGAACCACATGCGGCTCTTCAGAAGTTAATATGCGGTGTGACAAGTTGGATCACAGAAATCCCCTTGGAAACTGCCAACTGATGTGCTGAGACTACCTCTAAGCCCGTTTTCCCTGGTAGCTTTGGACTTCAGAACCCTGCCTGGTTGTGCCAGACAACTAGGCTACTACAAACACAGACCCAGGTCTGAACCACATCCCACAAAAGCTGCAGGCTTAACTGAAAACAGCTTAAGAAGTGTTCCTGTCTCCAACACTCAGGTACCCAGCTCCCAATGGGGTCCAAACCCAAATAAATCTGTTTTACCCTGTATAAAGCTTATACAAGGTAAACTCATAAATTGCTCGCCATCTATAACACTGATAGAGAGATATGCACAACTGTTCCCCCCCCCCCGATATTAATACGTAATCTGGGTTAATTATTAAATAAAATGTGATTTTGTTAAATACACAAAGTAGGATTTAAGTTCCAAGTAATAACAGACAGAACAAAGTGAATTACCAAGCAAGATAAAATAAAACACGCACGTCTAAGCCTAATACAGTAAGAAAGTGATTACAAATGAAATCTTACCCTCAGAGATGTTCCAATAAGCTTCTTTTACAGACTAGTCTCCTTCTAGTCTGGGTCCAGCAATCACACACACCCCTGTGGTTACTGTCTTTGGTTCCAGTTTCTTTCAGGTATCCTTTGGGGGTGGAGAGGCTATCTCTTGAGCCAGCTGAAGACAAAATGGAGGGGTCTCCCAAGACTTTATATAGTTCCTCTCTTGTGGGTGGACACCCCTCCCTCCCCCTGTGTAGAATCCCAGCTACAAGATGGAGTTTTGGAGTCACATGGGCAAGTCACATGTCCATGCATGACTCAGAACTTTACAGGTAGCAGACATTGCTCACATGCTACTTTGAACACCCCCAAGTAGACTTCTTATGTGGATTGGAGTCTTCCAAGGTCCATTGTCCATTAAGTGTTTCTTGTTTGGGCGCTTAACTTGCAAATTCCTTTCTTCAGAAGCTGACCAAATGCCTTACTAAGGCTACTTAAAATCAAACAAGTACACAGCCAGTATTCATAACTTTGAATACAAAAATGATACATGCATACAAATAGGATGAACACATGCAGAAGAACATAACCTTTGCAAAGATATTTTACATGGCATATCTAGCATAAAACATATTCCAGTTATGTCATATTTACACTCATAAGCATATTTCCATAAAGCATTATGGGGTACAACATCACACCCTTCTCCTGAACTTACTGCCAGAGACTTGGACACTGTCCATGGCAGAGGAAGTATACCTAAAATTCCTCTTTTCTGGACAGGGCATCTGCTACCCAGTTCTCCTTTCCTTTAATATGCATAATCTCCATGTCAAATTCCTGCAGGACCAGGTTCCAGCACAGCAGTTCGGAGTTTGTGCCCTTAGTCTGGTGAAGCCATACCAAAGGTGAATGATCAGTTAGAATTCTGAACCTCCTATTGAAGTGGTAAGACCTTAGTTGTTTGACGGCCCACACAATGGCATAGCACTCTTTCTCTATGACAGAGTAATTCTGTTCGACAGGGGACCGCTTTTTGCTTAGGAAGGCAATGGGATGCTTCTTGCTGTCTTCCCCTGTCTGCATCAGCACAGCACCCAACCCTGTGCCTGATGCATCAGTACACAATTCAGAAGGCTTATCAAAGTCAGGGCTAGCCAGCACAGGCTCCGCAGACAAGAGTGCTTTTACCTTGTTGAAGCCTTTCTGGCACACCTCTGACCAAATTACCTTATTAGGTTGATGCTGTGACAGGTTGGATCACAGAAACCCCCTTGGGGCTGCCAACTGATGTGCCAAGACTACTTCTGCCCCTGCTTTCCCTGCCCGCCCAGCTTGGGACTTCAGAGCCCTGCCTGGTTTGAGCCAGACCCGCTAGCATGCTGCAAACCCAGACCCAGGTCTGAATCGAATCCCCTAACAGCTGTAGGCTTAATTGAAAGCAGGTTAAGAAGTGTTCTTGTCTTTAACACTCAGATACACAACTCCCAATGGGGTCCAAACCCCAAATAAATCCGTTTTACCCTGTATAAAGCTTATACAGGGTAAACTCATATATTGTTTGCGCTCTATAACACTGATAGAGAGATATGCACAGCTGTTTGTCCCCCCCCCAGGTATTAATATATATTCTGGGTTAATTAATAAGTAAAAAGTGATTTTATTAAATACAGAAAGTAGGATTTAAGTGGTTCCAAGTAATAGCAGACAGAACAAAGTGAATTACCAAACAAAATAAAATAGAACACGCGAGTCTCTGTCTAATACAGAAAGAAAACTGAATACAGATAAAAACCTCACCCTTAGAGGAATTCCAGTAAACTTCCTTTTACAGACTAGTCTCCTTCTAGTCTGGGTCCAGCAATCACTCCCACCTTCGGTAGTTATTCCAGTTTCTTTCAGGTATCCTTGGGGGTGGAGAGGTGATCTCTTCAGCCAGCTGAAGACAAAATGGAGGGGTCTCCCACGGGCTTAAATAGACTTTCTCTTGTGGGTGTAGACCCCTTCCTCTCTCCTATGCAAAGTCCAGCTCCAAGACGGAGTTTTGGTGTCAAATGGGCAAGTCACATGTCCATGCATGACTCAGTTTTTACAGGCAGCAGCCATTGCTCACATGCTACCTTGAACGTCCTCATGCAGATTTCTTATGTGGATTGGAGCCTTCCAAGATCCATTGTGTGTTAAGTGTTTCCTAATTGGGCACTTAACTTGCAAATCATTTCTTCAGAAGCTGACCAAATGCCTTAGTAAGGTTATTTAAAATCAGACAAGTACACAGCTAATATTCATAACTTTGAATATGATAATGACACATGCATACAAATAGGATGAATAGATTCAGTAGATCATAACATTCACAGAGATATGTTACATGGCATATGTAGCTGTAACAATGCTGGTTCTGGCGGGACCCAACTGAGAATGCCAATGCAGGACAAATTGCTCTAAGCAGGGCAGTCACAGCCCAAGGCTGGGGTTTCTATGCACACCAAGGCAAACCAAACCAGCCAGACAGAGGAGACTTTGGTTTTACCCCACTGGCTAACCACAAGTCACACAAGCAATTCCCTTAGACACTCCAGTTTCCCAGTATCACCACCACTGCCCTTCGTTATGGGGACAAATGGTTATGAAAACCAATACCCCAGTAAAAGAAAAAAGGGTCTCTCGATCCCAAAGGACCAAGCCCCAGACCCAGGTCAATATACAAATCAGATCTTACCCACAAATCACGCTGTTGCCAATCCTTTCGAATCTAAAATCTAAAGGTTTATTCATAAAAGGAAAAAGATATAGACGAGCGCTAGAATTGGTTACATGGAATCAATGACATACAGTGATGGCAAAGTTCTTGGTTCAGGCTTGCAGCAGTGATGGAATAAACTGCAGGTTCAAATCAAGTCTCTGGAGAACATCCACAGCTGGGATGGGTCATCAGTCCTTGGTTCAAAGCTTCAGTGTAGCAAAGTTCCTCCAGAGGTAGGAAGCAGGATTGAAGACAAGATGGAGGAGCTGCAGCAGCTTTTTATAGTCTCTTGCCATGTGGTCTTTCTTTCTTTGTCCCAAAAGTTTGAACTACAGACAGTATAGAGCCAATACTTATATCTTTAAATACAAAAATGATACATGCAAACAGATAGCATAATCATAACCAGCAAACCATAACCTCGTCTTGGACTCCTTATTTGACCCCCTTTATACAAGATTTGGTGCCACTGCAGGACCTTGGTTGCAACAATGTTCTATACGGTCCCAGTTCAAGTCAATGACGTCACAGTAGCATAAAACATATTCCAGTTATGTCATATATACATTCATAAGCATATTTCCATAAAGCCTTATTGGGGCACCGTCACAGATGATTTATACATAAGTCTGTGATTGGGGATACAATGTCACTGAACCCCCCAGCAAACCTTCTGTAATAGTTTGCCAAGCCTATGAGGGATTGGACTTGCCTTTTAGTTTGGGGTACAGGCGATTTTACGATGGCTTCCACCTTAAGAGGGTCTGGAATATTTTGCCCCCCCGTGTCCCAGATAAGGGACTTTGGCTGCCCTATCTTGCACTTAAAGGGTTTCACAGTTAGCCCCGCTTCTTTGAGCTTCGATAGCACATAGGGTTACCTAGGGAGGTGGTGGAATCTCCTTCCTTTGTGGTTTTTAAGGTCAGGTTTGACAAAGCCCTGGCTGGGATGATTTAGTTGGGGATTGGTCCTGCTTTGAGCAGGGGGTTGGACTAGATGACCTCCTGAGGTCCATTCCAACCCTGATATTCTGTGATTCTATGATTCTAACTTCCAGGTCCTCCATGTGGTCACCCCAGGTGTTGGTGAATACAGTAATGTCATCTATGTATGCCCTAGCATAATTCTGCAAACCATTTAACACTCTGTTGACCAGTCTCTGGAAGGTTGCATCAGCATTTACCAGATCAAAAGGTAACACTGTAAATTCATAGAGCCCTATGTCAGTGATAAAAGCTGTTTTTTGTTGTGCCTCCCCCTCCAAAGGGATCTGCCAGTAACCTTTGGTTAGATCAGCACATCCAGCATGTCATTAGTTCTTGGCATGGGGCATGCATCTGTTACAGTGACAGCATTGAGTTTCCTACAGTCTGCACAAAATCTAACAGTGCCCTTTTGGGGACCAAGACCACAGGGGAAGCCCACGCATTGTCAGATTCCTTAATCACCCCCAAGTCCAACATGCATTGTATCTCAGCCTAAATTTGCTCCTTCACCTTACCGGTGGCCCTGTAAGGCCTGGAAGGGGGAGGCTGAGCCCCTTTCATGAGGATTCTATGGGACAGCAAGTGTGTCTTCCCTGGTTTGTTGGAAAATACCTCACTGCACCTTTGCAGCGTTGACAATGCTTCCTCCTTTTTGACTGGTGTCAGCTCACTACAGATTTCCATACTTTCCAGGGTTGACCCATCTTGGCATTCAGCCATCAGATCAATGAGTGGGTGTGCCTCAGTTTCCCCTTTGACACAACAGATCATGTTTACCCCGGCCATTCTACTGTGATAGGCCTTGAGTCTGTTTACATGTATCAATTGGGGCACAGTATCATCAAGGGGCTTTTTAACTTTGTAAGTGTCCCCACGTGCCACTTCCACCACTTCAAAGGGCCCCTCCCAGGAGTTTTGCATCATGAACTTTTTTGCAGGGTCGAGTACCATGACCAAATCTCCTATGTCAAAAGTGCATTACAAGTATTTTTATCATACCACGCCTTTTGCTTGGCCTGACTGCTCTAGAGGGTGTTTTGGACAATTTCCATCATGTCTTTCAACTCCCTCCTGAACCTCTGGACATACTCAGCCACAGGTTCCTCCCTCACCATGTTGCATCCTTCCCAGGTACCCCTGATGAGATCGAGAGGTCCCCTCACTTTCCTCCCATACAGAAGGAAAATCCTGTGGACTCTTGGGGTGCCTCCCTATAGGCATACAGCAGGAATGACAATAACTCGTCCCAACTTTGGTTACTGTCCTTTGTTCTAGTTTCTTTCAGTTATCCTTTGGGGGTGGAGAGGCTATCTCTTGAGCCAGCTGAAGACAAAATGGAGGGGTCTCCCAGGACTTTATATAGTTCCTCTCTTGTGGGTGGACACCCCTCCCTCCCCCTGTGTAGAATCCCAGCTACAAGATAGAGTTTTGGAGTCACATGGGCAAGTCACATGTCCATGCATGACTCAGAACTTTACAGGTGGCAGACATTGCTCACACGCTACTTTGAACACCCCCAAGTAGACTTCTTATGTGGATTGGAGTCTTCCAAGGTCCATTGTCCATTCAGTGTTTCTTGATTGGGCGCTTAACTTGCAAATTCCTTTCTTCAGAAGCTGACCAAATGCCTTACTAAGGCTACTTAAAATCAAACAAGTACACAGCCAATATTCATAACTTTGAGTACAAAAATGATACATGCAGATGTAAGCAGTGTCAGGGTGAGCTCCACCCTGACATCTGGTGGTGAGGTGTGGCAAGTTGTGGAAAAAAAAACTTTAGGGGCTGATCTCATTTGCATAGGCACACCCACCCCGCCTAGACTGAGGCCATAGCTGCCCAAATGGTCACTTCGGCTGCTGTGGGATCCCCAGTGTCTCTGTTATTGGGGCAGGAAGAATAAATTGTTATTACCCTGATTACGGGAACTGTGCTTGGAACTGTACTTGGCCTTTTGCTATGATGGAGGGACTCACCATCAACTAAGTAGCACTCGCTAGGCAAGGGTCATGGGTTCCAAAACTGTGTGAATGGAGAGAGACTTGAGACAGGTATTAGTACCTGGTGGTGTGGGCCCCTTTGTGAGGGCCTGAAGCACCAATTGCACCTCTGTCTCTCTCCACTGTGGAATGTCAGAGCTAATTTTGGGTCTATTAAGAGTCTTGCTACAGGTACTGTGCTGCATTCACTTTGGCCTTAAGGTGCACCAGCACTAAGGCCCCCACTACTATGAGCTGAAATCACTGAGAGCTGAAATCATTAAGAGCTGAAATCACTGAGCACTGTGTCAAGTAGTGGGGAGCCAGAAGATCTAGAGTGCAGCGGTGTGTTCGTGAGACGGCGAGCTGTGCGGAGTGGAGCCGGTCGTGGTGGAGCGGAGCCGTCTGTGAGACAGCGGTGTGTTCGTGAGACGGCGAGCTGAGCAGAGCTGTTCGTGAGACGGCGAGCTGTGCAGAGCGGAGCCATTCATGAGACAGCGAGCTGAGCTGAGCAGAGCTGTTCTTGAGACAGCGAGCGGTGCAGAGCAGAGCCGGTCGTGGTGGAGTGGAGCCGTTCGTGAGACAGCGGTGTGTTCGTGAGACGGCGAGCTGAGCAGAGCTGTTCGTGAGACGGCGAGCGGTGCAGAGCGGAGCCGGTCGTGGTGGAGCAGAGCCCTGTGGGGCAGTCAGCTTCAGGACACGTAAGGTGCCCCTTACCCCTTTCCCCCACACACAGGCACATTTTAGCCAGACTGGGGAGTAACACTATGCAGATGAACTTTTGAACTCTGGGGCTGGACTTTTTGGACTTTGGGTGATTTGTGGATTGCTGGACTCAAGAGACGTTTGGGTGCTGGGACTCACGAACCCGAGGGAAAGGGGCATGCCCCAATTTGCTTGGGGTGGTTTTTTTTGCTCATGGGTTGTGTTATGAATCCTGTTGGTGGTGTCTCCCCAACATAATGCCACATTGTTTCTCTCTGTTATTAAAAGGCTTTTTGCTACACTCAGACTATGTGCTTGCGAGAGGGGAAGTATTGCCTCTTGGAGGCGCCCAGCGGGGGTGGTATATATTTGTCCCAGGTCACTGGGTGGGGGCTCGAGCCGGTTTGCATTGTGTTATTGGAATGGATCCCCTAGATATTGAACCCGGCCCTTGTTGTTGCCAACTCTGATGGGCAGAAGGGTTACACATACAAATAGGATGAACACATGCAGAAGAACATAACCTTTGCAAAGATATTTTACATGGCATATCTAGCATAAAACATATTCCAGTTATGTCATATTTACACTCATAAGCATATTTCCATAAAGCCTTATGGGGTAAAACGTCACATGAGGCTCCTTTTATAGGCACTGACTCTGGGGCTGGATCTGGGTTACTGGCCTAGTGGATGGGGCGGGTGAGCTATAGATGTGATATAGCTTGATTTTTGTAAGGCTTTTGACACAGTTCCATATGATTCTCATAAGCAAACTAAGAAAATGTGGTCTAGGTGAAATTACTACAAGGTGGATGCAAAGTTGGTTGAAAGATCCTACTTAAAGAGTAGTTATCAATGGTTTGCTGTCAAATTGGGGCAATGTATCTAGTGGGGTCCCACAGGGGTCAATCCTGGTCTGATCCTAGTCAACATTTTCATTAATGACTTGGATAATGGACTGGAGAATAGGCTTATAAAATTTGCAGATGGCACCAAGCTGGGAAGGGTTGCAAGCACTTTGGAAGGCAGGATTAGAATTCAAAACAACCTTGACAAATTGGAGAATTGGTCTGAAATCAATTTAATGAAATTCAATAAAGAACTACATTTAGGAAGGAAAAAAATCAAATGCACACCTACAAAATGGGGAATAACAGTGTAGGTGGTAGTCATGCTGCAAAGGACCTGGGGGTTGTAGTGGATCATAAATTGAATATGAGCGAGCACTGTGATGCAGTTGTGAAAAAGGCTAATACCATTCTGAGGTGAATAAACAGGACCGTTGTAGGTAAGACACTGGAGGTAACTGTCCCACTCTACTTGGCACTGGTGAGGTCTCAGCTGGAGTCCTGTGTCCAGTTCTGGGCGTCACACTTTAGCAAAGATGGGGACAAACTGGAGCACATTGAGGTGAGAGCAACAAAAATGGTCAAAGGTTTAGCAAACCTGAGCTGCAAGGAAAGGTTAAAAAACTGGGCACATTTAGTCTTGGGAAAAGAAGACTGAGAGGGGACCTGATAACATGTTAAGGGCTGTTAGAAAGAGGACTGTGATCAAATGTTCTCCATGTCCACTGAAGGTAGGACAAGACGCAATGGGCTTAATCTGCAGCAAGGGAGATTTAGGTTAGATAGCAGGAAAAACGGTCTCTCTCTAAGGCTCTGGACCAGGCTCCCAAGGGAGGTTGTGGAATCCCCGTCACTGGAGGTTTTTAAGAACAGGCTGGACAAACCCCTGGCAGGGCTGGTCTCAGTTTACTTGCTCCTGCCTGAGTGCAGGGGATTGGACTAGATTATAGAATCATAGAAGTCCTGTCGAGAGCCTTTCCTGCCCAGCATTTCTATGATTTATACCAGCAGTCACTGAAACTGATGAGTGAGGGGATTCAGTAAATAAGAAGGGAAACCCAGTGAGGCAACACTTTGAAGGGGAAGTGGATTGAGCATGCACCTCCAGCACAGAGCTATTGGTCTGCACACTCAGCAGCTCTCGCTGGCCAGCTGTGAGATGGCTTAGTGAGGAGCAGAGGTGCTGGAATTGGGGGTGCAGCACCCCCTGGCTTGAAGTGGTTTCCATCATATCCAGGGTTTACAGTTTGGTTCAATGGCTCTCAGCACCCCCACTGTACACATTGTTCCAGCCCCCCGGTGAGGGACGATGCTGAGTTGGTGTCAGTAACACTAAATCCTTCTTAATTTGCTCAGGCATAACCGTACCTCTTATTGATTACCTGGATTGCTGGACTGACCAGCAGCCCCCATTCTGGACCAGGACCCCCATTGTGCCAGCACTGTACAAACCCAGGACAAAACCATAGCCCCTGCCCTGAAGAACTGACAATCTCATCTAAGATCAGCCCTCATTTGCTCTGAGTTTGCCTCCATGAGGCTTCTGTCACTCAGTTGCAGCTGGGGATGAATCTGATCTGGTGACCCCCCTCTAGCAGCCAAAGGCCTAATGAGCGGAGTGAAGCTAGACAAATTCAGACTGGGAACACGGTGCAGATCTTTAAAAGTGAGAGCAATTCTGCACAAGAATAATTTACCGAGGGCTGGGGTGGAGGCTCCATCATGGATCATTTCTAACTCAAGCTGGGATGTTTTTCTAACAGATTGGCTCAAGGTCATGCAGGAAGTAATGCAGGGCCGTTCTCTGGCCTGTGTTGTGCAGGAGATCAGACTAGTTTCAGAGTGGTAGCCGTGTTAGTCTGTATCAGCAAAAACAACGAGGAGTCCTTGTGGAACTTTAGAGACTAACAAATGTATTTGGGCATAAGCTTTCATGGGCTAAAACCCACTTCATCAGGTGGATGGAGTGGAACATTCAGTAGGGAGGTATAAGTACACAGCATATGAAAAGATGGGAGTTGCCTTACCAAGTGGGGGGTCTGTGCTAACGAGCTAATTCAATTTAAGTTGGAAGTAGGCAATTCTCAGCAGTTGACAAGAAGGAGTGCAAATCACTTTTTTAGTGTTAATGAGGCCAATGTAAACAAGGTATCCCATTTCAAACAGTTGACAGATGACTAGATGACCACTATGGTCCCTTCTGGCCTTAGACTCTGTGGCCCAGCTCTGCAGAGGATCTGAGGATCTGGGCTCACAAATCTGTTGTCATTCCTCTATAGCAGGTGGGCCTAGTGTCAGGGATCCTGAACTCCACCCCATTTGGTGTGCGCACTGCTGAGTGCGCTGGGCTGGGTGCGGGCAGCGACCTGCCCTGACGAGGTTACAGTCTGCGTTTGGGCGCAAGAAAGCCAGAGGTGAGGATAACGAATCAGCAAAGCACTGGAACAGGTGAGGCCGGGCAGGTGGGTGCAGTACTGAGATTACGCAAGGCAGGGGCACCAGAACGGGGGGTGTGGGGGGGGGAATCAGGGAGCCATGGCCCCATCACTTTTTTCCTGCCTTAAGGGGAAGTGATGGGGGGAGGAGCTGGCAGAGAGGTGCGAATGGCAGGCAGGGCCTCAGAGGAACAGGTGGGGTGGGAGTGGGAAGATGTGGAGTGAGGGCAGGGCCTCAGGGAAGAGGCAGGGTGGGGCCTTGGGGCAGAGCATGGGCGTGGTCCTGGGGAGAGGGGTGGGGTGTGGGCAGGGCCTCGGGAGAAGGATGAAGTGAGGCGGGGTCCCGGTCTAGGGGCCTGTGGCCCCCCCAACTTCTAGGGAGCTTCTGGAGCTCCTGCATCGCAAGCCCTAATCCTGCTCCCATTGGAAGGTTCCCATTCCCTTAAAGGCAGTGGGATTGGGCCCGTCACAGCCTCCACATGTCTCATAGTGCTGCTGATCAGTGCTCTGAACAGTAACTCCCTCTGTGCAGCAGACCCAGCTGCGGTGCCTGGCTAGCAGCGGGAGGGGACTGGGCAGACTGGCTTGGGGAGGGCGCTCTATGCGTAGGGCGAGATGCTGACAGGGCACTGGGGCTGACCCTGGCCAAGCAGGTGCTCATGACTTGCACTCCAGTGTCCCCTCGGCGTCATGGGAACTGCTGAGCTGGAATGCTGCCGGGGGTGGGGTGAGGGGGGTGTCCTTGTCTTTCAGACACTGGTGGGGGGTGAGGGTCAGGTGACGGAGATTGTGTTGGATAGAAATAATGCTAGACTTGTCCTGCCCTCAAGGAGAAGAGACCCGGCAATGGGGAAGGATATATAGGGTCATGTTAGTACACAAGGGGAAGCCATTCTGACTCGCTCACACTTCTCTAAGCAGGTTTCAGAGTAGCAGCCGTGTTAGCCTGTATTCGCAAAAAGAAAAGGAGGACTTGTGGCACCTTAGAGACTAACCGATTTATTTGAGCATAAGCTTTCATGAGCTACAGCTCACTTCATCGGATGCATGTAGCTCACGAAAGCTTATGCTCAAATACATTTGTTAGTCTCTAAGGTGCCACAAGTACTCCTTTTCTTTTTGCGAATACAGACTAACATGGCTGTTACTCTGAAACCTGTAAGGAGACTGATCACTTAAGATGAGCTATTACCGATGTAAGCAGTGTCAGGATGAGCTCCACCCTGACATCTGGTGGTGAGGTGTGGCAAGTTGTGGAAAAAAACCTTCAGGGGCTGATCTCATTTGCATAGGCACACCCACCCCGCCTAGACTGAGGCCATAGCTGCCCAAATGGTCACTTCGGCTGCTGTGGGATCCCCAGTGTCTCTGTTATTGGGGCAGGAAGAATAAATTGTTATTACCCTGATTATGGGAACTGTGCTTGGAACTGTACTTGGCCTTTTGCTATGATGGAGGGACTCACCATCAACTAAGTAGCACTCGCTAGGCAAGGGTCATGGGTTCCAAAACTGTGTGAATGGAGAGAGACTTGAGACAGGTATTAGTACCTGGTGGTGTGGGCCCCTCTGTGAGGGCCTGAAGCACCAATTGCACCTTTGTCTCTCTCCACTGTGGAATGTCAGAGCTAATTTTGGGTCTATTAAGAGTCTTGCTACAGGTACTGTGCGGCATTCACTTTGGCCTTAAGGTGCACCAGCACTAAGGCCCCCCACTACTATGAGCTGAAATCACTGAGCACTGTGTCAAGTAGTGGGGAGCCGGAAGATCTAGAGTGCAGCGGTGTGTTCGTGAGACGGCGAGCTGTGCGGAGTGGAGCCGTCTGTGAGACAGCGGTGTGTTCGTGAGACGGCGAGCTGAGCAGAGCTGTTCGTGAGACGGCGAGCTGCGCAGAGCGGAGCCGGTCATGGTGGAGCAGAGCCGTTCGTGAGACAGCGTAGCAGAGCAGAGCCCTGTGGGGCAGTCAGCTTCAGGACATGTAAGGTGCCCCTTGCCCCTTTTCCCCACACACAGGCACATTTTAGCCAGACTGGGGAGTAACACTATGCAGTTTTGAACTCTGGGGCTGGACTTTTTGGACTGTGGGTGATTTGTGGATTGCTGGACTCAAGAGACGTTTGGGTGCTGGGACTCAAGAACCCGAGGGAAAGGGGCATGCCCCAATTTGCTTGGGGTGGTTTTTTTTGCTCATGGGTTGTGTTATGAATCCTGTTGGTGGTGTTTCCCCAACATAATGCCACATTGTTTCTCTCTGTTATTAAAAGGCTTTTTGCTACACTCAGACTATGTGCTTGCGAGAGGGGAAGTATTGCCTCTTGGAGGCGCCCAGCGGGGGTGGTATATATTTGTCCCAGGTCACTGGGTGGGGGCTCGAGCCGGTTTGCATTGTGTTATTGGAATGGATCCCCTAGATATTGAACCCGGCCCTTGTTGCTGCCAACTCTGATGGGCAGAAGGGTTACATTTTGGGGGCTCGTCCAAACATCAAGAGATATGGGGTGACTCCCGTAGCATCGTTCTTTGTGGCATTGTAGGCATGCACCAGAAATGCGACATGCTGGCTCCAGGTTGCCTTCTGCTCTGGTCGCAAAGTTCCCAACATATCTAATAGGGGTCGGTTGAACCTCTCTGGCTGAGGATCACCTTGGGGGTGATAAGGCGTTGTCCTAGACTTTTTGATTCCTGCTATCTTCAGCACCTCCTTCAGAAGGTGACTCTCAAAATCCCACCCCTGATCAGAGTGTATCCGAGCCGGGAATCCATAGACTGAGAAATATTTGTCCCACAATACTCGAGCGACGGTGGTGGCCCTCTGATCACGTGTGGGATATGCCTGTGCATACCGTGTAAAATGGTCAGTCACTACTAGAATGTTCCCAACCTTCCTCTTGTCTACCTCTACAGACAAGAAATCAATGCATACCAGTTCCAAAGGTTTGTTGCTGGTGATGTTCTTGAGATATGCAGCCCTCGTGGGCAGAGTTTTCCTTTGAACACATCGAGCACAAGTCTCACATTTCCTGCGAACATCTTCAGCCATTCGGGGCCAATAGAACCTACTACGAATAAGTTCCAGGGTCCTCTCCATCCCTAAATGCCCAAAGTCGTCATGCAGAGCCCTCATGGCCAGGGCTCTGTACTTTTTTGGCAGCACTACTTGTGCTCGTTGTTTTTGTAAAGGGTCAGTGGTCATTCGGTGTAGCACTCCCTGAATCAGTTTTAGTTTGGTCCATTCTCTCAATAGTAGTTTACCCTCCGGGTTAGGTGGGACAACCGCAGCTGGGCTTCGCCCCTCCCTTTTGGCAAGTAGTGTATCACGAATGTCAATATCTTGCCACTGGGCTTCTTGCCAGTCAGCTGCATTGAGCATGGGCAAAGGAGATTGGTCCAATGCAATATAGTTCACTGAAGCAGAAGGCATGCATTCAGGGGGCAGGCCCAAAGCTTCTGCAACACATACCTGAAGGCTCTCACGGGCCTCTGGCTCTCGGCGACTCACACTGCAAATAGCTCTCACTCCATCTGTGGGTATCACAGCAACTTCTGGAGCCTGTGGACGCCTGGACAATGCATCTGCATCTACATTGCTTCTCCCTGATCGGTACTGAATGCTGAACTCATAGCTAGCCAAGGCGGCCACCCATCTCTGCCCTGTAGCATCCAGCTTAGCACTTGTTAACACATAAGTCAGTGGATTGTTGTCTGTCCACACCTGGAACTGAGCACCATACAAGTAGTCTCGAAATTTCTCAGTGATGGCCCATTTCAGGGCCAAAAATTCCAGCTTGTGGGTGGGATAGCGAGTTTCACTATCAGACAATCCTCGGCTGGCAAAGGCTACGGGTTTACGTTTGCCTTCCACTTCCTGGTACAGGACTGCTCCCAGACCCTCCAAACTGGCATCAGTATGCAGGATAAAGGGTTTGCTTGGGTCAGCAAAAATTAGGACTGGAGCATGAGTTAGGCAAGTAATGATTTCTCGAAAAGCCCTTTCACATCTCTCATCCCACCGTGGCCCAAATGGTTCAAATGGGCCATAGTGTCTCTGCACAGGGGGCTTTGGAGACCTCCCCTTATTCTTGGACTTAGATTTGTTCTTGCTGGACTGATGTCCCCTGGTGAGATCGTTCAGAGGCTTTACAATCGTAGCATAGTTTTTCACAAATCTGCGGTAGTAGCCACTAAATCCGAGAAAGGTCTTGAGTTCTCTGTAGTTACTTGGACGTGGCCATGTAGTGAGTGCTTCTATTTTATCAGGATCAGTACTCACACCCTCTTGGGACACGATGTGACCCACATACTTCACTGAGGTTCTGCAGAACTGGCATTTGTCAATTGAAAGCTTCAGACCATAATCCTCCAACCTATCAAGCACTTTAAGAAGTCTTTCTTCATGCTCCTCTAAGGTTCTTCCAAACACAATCAGGTCATCCAAATAAACTAACACTTGCAGTAAATTCATGTCTCCCACAACTTTCTCCATGAGACGTTGAAAGGTGGCAGGTGCTCCAGAAATCCCTTGGGGCATGCGTTCGAACTGATAAAACCCTAATGGGCAGATGAAGGCTGTCTTCTCCTTATCTTCTTCTCCCAGAGGGATCTGGTAGTATCCACTTCGAAGATCCAACACAGAGAACCACTGGCTTCCCAACAAACAGTCTAAGGCATCTTGCACTCGAGGCATAGTGTACTGGTCGACCACAGTACGGCTGTTTAGGGTGCGGTAGTCAATACACATCCGAATTTTCCCATTCTTTTTACGGACTACCACAATGGGTGAGGCGTATGGGCTGCGGGACTCTGTAATGATGCCATTCGCAGCCAGCTCCTGAAGATGATGTCGCACATCTTCCATCTCAGAGAGAGCAATCTTCCTAGATCTCTCCCTGAAAGGTCGAGAGTCATGGAGTCTGATATTGTGCTCTACTCCTTTTGCACATCCCACATCCCACTCATGCAGTGAGAACACCTTGGATCTTTCACAAAGTTTCTTCCTCAGGCGATCTTTCCAGTCCTCAGACACTGGTGAATCTCCAAAGTCAAACTTTGCTGTGTCTATTGTGGGAACTTGAGTTTCACACTGGGGTTTTACAATCGACTCAGGCTCAAAGAGGTCTGCTATCTTTTGTCCTTGCTTCACAACAACATCACGACTCGTTTCATTAGCAATCAGTATAGTCACCCTTTCCTGGGCTTCAACGGGTAGAGTTATGACTCCACTGGGGACCAGCACTCCTTCAGGGAGCTCTCCTCCCATCGGCTGCTCTATCATTGCTAACGTCCGTTTACTGCCTTTCAGCCAGGTACTCATGACAAGCACTTCTTGCTCCGTCCTTGCAGGCACTACTAAGGGGGTCATGCCCGCGTACTTCAGTGCCCCAAGCGGTAGCTCAGATGTCTCCCTTTTAGCGCTCTCAATTTTCCTATAGGCTTCAGCACAAAGCATATGGATCATCAGGGTATTCAGGTACTGGTCCCCAGCCCGCCTTCTGCAGTAATCCGCGAGTACCTTGAAGAGACTGGAGTTGGTCCCTATCAGCACAGACATATCAGAGGTCCCTTTAGGGTCAGGGCATATTAAGGCAGCTGTGTCTACCTCTTCTCTTACCCCAGCAACCTCCTCTGGGAATTCCAGGTGCACTATGACATACCCTTGGTAGGGGTATTCATCCATGCTGAGGCCACACAGGCCAAGGCCAGTCAGTGGCTGTATAGGCAGGTGCCTAAGCATCTGCTGGTAGAATGACTGAAATATAATAGTCACTTGAGATCCAGTGTCAAGCACTGCTTTACACTCCACCCCTTCAATCCTCACCGTGACCTCTGCTCGAGGCCCTATCAGTCCTGCGGGGATCCCAGCTGGACAGTCTTTTCTGGGGGAATCTTCAAATCCTGCAGACCTGGGGGGTCCCCGTCCCCAGACCCTCTGGCAACTACCGGATCTCTCCCAACTGATCCTCAGCTTTCCATACACTAAGGAGGGGTTTTCTTCATTATGGCACTTGGCAGCACTGTGTCCATCCTGACCACATCGGTAGCAGAAGAACTGACATTTCCCCCTTCGCCTGGGTTGGATGGTGGCTCTATGTGCGGGCTTCTCAATTGCCACCGTTTGAGGCTTCTTATTCCTGGAAGTCTTAACTGGGTCAATGGTACTTTGCAGCTCAGCTATCCGTTCCGTCAGGACCTGCATTTGTTGGGCAAGTTCCTCTCTGGTGCTCACCATCAGTACACTGGCCGCTTGCAGTGGTGTTGTGCTGGCTGGATCCGATGTTTGGGCTTCCCAAAACTCACTGGCAGCCTGCCTTTCTTCCTCCTCTCTGACCTCTTTCATCAGCTGGGAGTAACTTGGGGGATGTTCCCGTCGTTCTCTAAGCTGGAGATGAAGTAGAATCGGGTTCTGATACTGAGTTCCTCTTACAATTTGAGCCAGTCTGGTCTGATCCATCTGCTCAGCAGTCACTGCTCCCCTCATGACAGCTCTCTGAAGCAGTCTCTCCAGTCTCTGTATGTAGGCTGAAGCCTTCTCGCCCTTTTGCTGTCGGGAATTAAGGAACTTACAGTAGCTGTCTTCAGGGCCCTCTACGCTCCCAAAGGTGTGTTCAAGGGCCTCTAGGCAGTCCTTCACACTGACCCCAGGGTCAGTGAGCTTCAGGGTGCGAATCACATCTAATGCTGGGCCGCCAAGGCTCTCTATGAGGCATCTTCGCTTTTCTGCATCTGGTACGGCCCACTCTTGCAGCATTTCAGTGGTATGCTCTAACCAGGGTTCAAACTCCTCCTCCCCAGCAAATAATCTTAACTTACGACAAGAGTTTGACGCAGCATGGGACAGTACAACCTTTTCCAATGTTTGCCCCAGAGCTTTTGTCCAATCATCAGCCAAGGCTGCAGCCTCTGAGCTAGAAGCTGCTGAGCCAGGGCCCAACAAACCTGACAAATTAGCCATTATACAACAGTAATTTCCTCAAAATATAAGCACAAACAAAAAAAAATATAAATTGTTTTCCAATGTAGTGGATCACTCAACAGGTGCTTGCGAGGGGTACTGACCCAGGCATCCCGGATGAGCCCCCAAAATGTAACCCTTCTGCCATTCAGAGTTGGCAGCAACAAGGGCCGGGTTCAATATCTAGGGGATCCATTCCAATAACACAATGCAAACCGGCTCGAGCCCCCACCCAGTGACCTGGGACAAATATATACCACCCCAGCTGGGCGCCTCCAAGAGGCAATACTTCCCCTCTCGCAAGCACATAGTCTGAGTGTAGCAAAAAGCCTTTTAATAACAGAGAGAAACAATGTGGCATTATGTTGGGGAAACACCACCAACAGGATTCATAACACAACCCATGAGCAAAAAAAACCACCCCAAGCAAATTGGGGCATGCCCCTTTCCCTCGGGTTCTTGAGTCCCAGCACCCAAACGTCTCTTGAGTCCAGCAATCCACAAATCACCCACAGTCCAAAAAGTCCAGCCCCAGAGTTCAAAAGTTCATCTGCATAGTGTTACTCCCCAGTCTGGCTAAAATGTGCCTGTGTGTGGGGAAAAGGGGCAAGGGGCACCTTACGTGTCCTGAAGCTGACTGCCCCACAGGGCTCTGCTCTGCTACGCTGTCTCACGAACGGCTCTGCTCCACCACGACCGGCTCCGCTCTGCACCGCTTGCCGTCTCACGAACAGCTCTGCTCAGCTCGCCGTTTCACGAACACACCGCTGTCTCACGAACGGCTCCACTCCACCACAACCGGCTCTGCTCAGCTCGCTGTCTCATGAATGGCTCCGCTCTGCGCAGCTCGCCGTCTCACGAACAGCTCTGCGTCTCACGAACACACCACTGTCTCACAGACGGCTCCACTCCGCACAGCTCGCCGTCTCACGAACACACCGCTGCACTCTAGATCTTCCGGCTCCCCACTACTTGACACAGTGCTCAGTGATTTCAGCTCATAGTAGTGGGGGCCTTAGTGCTGGTGCACCTTAAGGCCAAAGTGAATGCTGCACAGTACCTGTAGCAAGACTCTTAATAGACCCAAAATTAGCTCTGACATTCCACAGTGGAGAGAGACAGAGGTGCAATTGGTGCTTCAGGCCCTCACAAAGGGGCCCATACCACCAGGTACTAATACCTGTCTCAAGTCTCTCTCCATTCACACAGTTTTGGAACCCATGACCCTTGCCTAGCGAGTGCTACTTAGTTGATGGTGAGTCCCTCCATCATAGCAAAAGGCCAAGTACAGTTCCAAGCACAGTTCCCATAATCAGGGTAATAACAATTTATTCTTCCTGCCCCAATAACAGAGACACTGGGGATCCCACAGCAGCCGAAGTGACCATTTGGGCAGCTATGGCCTCAGTCTAGGCGGGGTGGGTGTGCCTATGCAAATGAGATCAGCCCCTGAAGGTTTTTTTCCACAACTTGCCACACCTCACCACCAGATGTCAGGGTGGAGCTCATCCTGACACTGCTTACACCAGCAGGAGAGCGGCGGGGTGGGGGTGGGGGGGCGAAGGGGAGAAAAGGGATGTTCCTGTTAACTGCTGGAAATGGCCCACCTTGATCATCACTACAAAAGGTTTTCTCCCCCCTCTCCCCCCCCCTGCTCTCCTGCTGGTAATAGCTCATCTGAAGTGATCACTCTGGTTACAGTGTGTATGGTAACACCCATTGTTTCATGTTCTCTATGTATATAAATCTCCCCACTGTATTTTCCACTGAATGCATCCGATGAAGTGAGCTGTAGCCCACGAAAGCTTATGCTCAAATAAATTTGTTAGTCTCTAAGTTGCCACTAGTACTCCTGTTCTTTTTTCTCTAAGCAGATGTCACTCAAGTAGCAATGGAGGAAATTCAAAGCAATTATCGTTAGTCAGGGAGCAGGGCCTGGGGCAGCGCCTGGTCCCCTTGCTTTCTGTAACCTCTTTTGCAACCTCTGGGTTGAGCCTTGTTTGACTCACCTTGTGTCATCTCGTTTCCTCCCTTTCACACTCATTAGCCCAGCCCTGCATGGCGGATGAGGTGCCTGGGACAGTGCCAGCAGAGAGACACGGCTCTCACACATGGACTGCATGCGGCTGTGACGTGTGTTGGATTCCCTACACCATATGCCTCAGTCAGGAGCAGCTGGTAACAAAAGTGTTTGAGCTACTGCCTTCTGATCCGGATTCCAAACGTTCTCAGAGCCTGGAGTGTTTGGATCCGGGCTTCTGTGTTGATCCCGGCTCTGGTAGACTCATAGACTTTACGGTCAGAATGGACCATCCTGATCGTCTAGTCTGACCTCCTGCACATTGCAGGCCACAGAACTGCACCCACTCCCTCCTGTAACAGACCCTGAACCTCTGGCTGAGTGACTGACGTCCTAAACTCATGGTTTAAAGACCCCAAGTTACAGAGAATCCTCCATTTCCACTAGTTTAAACCTGCAAGTGACCTGGGCCCCACGCTGCAGAGGAAGGCGAAACCTCCCTAGGGTCTCTGCCAGTCTGACCTGGGGGAAATTCCTTCCTGACCCAAATCTGGCAATCGTTTAGACCCTGAGCATGTGGGTAAGACCCACGAGCCAGACACCTGGGAAAGAATTCTCTCTAGTAACTCAGAGCCTTCCCCATCTAGTGTCCCATCTATGGCCAGTGGAGATATTTGCTGCACAACATGGATCCGCTAGTGCTAAAAAAAAGAAGGGGGGATGGGGGACTAACCAGACAACACCACTTGCCTTTGTGCCAGACCTGAGCAACTTCCAGCAGAGCATTTACGATGAACTGCTACAACTAGCTGTAGGTCTGCAAGAGGAACTTCCACAAGCTGAGTCAGTGCCGGCAAACTGTCAAGACCCAGCTGGTGTTGGGCAACTGAGCGAGATTCAGCTGCACTGGCAGTTAAAGAGCGGCTCTGTGCTGAAAAGTGACAGTCAGAAGAGGCTCATGGGCTCCATGTTTATTGTGACGCCAGGTCAAAGCTCCCTGCCAACCTACCCTGGGATCTGAGAGCTAAGTGGGGCTCTTCCTGGCCCATGCATCAACCCCCAGAAAGATTTCCACACCTGGAACGATGGTTGTTGATGTGCGAACCGGGCTGCACGTCAGCCCCCTCATCCGGGTCAGGGTTGGTTTTTGCAGAGCTAATGGGAGTAGAATGAAAATCTTTTAGCTCTGTAAATGCCGCAGGTGAGCATGGGACAGCTGGGGAACAGATTCGCAGCACAGGAAAGGGCCAGTTAACAGAGCAAACATCTGTCATTTACCCAGCACCAAAGATCACCTTTTCCCAGACTTGTTATGGGATAATCAGGAGGGGTTAAAAAAGCACAGCCAGGGTGGCACAGGTCAGAGCAGAACCAGACAGGCCTATATGAATCCTTGGCCCGCCCAGAACTAAAGACCCACCCCCTCAACTGACCCCTCTGTAAGACCCAGAAAACAACAGCTTCCGGGGGACAAAAACTGACGGTGGTGGAGATCCAAAAGAAGGCGCCGAAGGAGGATGCTGAGCAGAGAACCTGGACAGTTCTCAGCCATCCGCAAAGGATCCCCGTGAGTCACAGAACCAGGCAGGAAACAATAAGCAGAAGTATGAATCATGGGCCAAATCTATCCGCTCCCCAGCTGCGTCCGAGGAGCAAAACCGAAGGGACTGAGGGGCGCTGGTCGGGAGCCCACCTTGTGTGCGGCATCCTTTGGCAGAGGTGAGTGATGCTTCCAGGCTGGAGGGCAGGCAGGAGGGGACTATTTACACCTGTCAATAAACCAAACAAAAAGGACAAAGAAACAAACTGGAGAGACAGGCGTGTGAGAGGTGCCGGTGCTACCTGGGAATCTCCACGCACTGCCAGAGCCAACTGGGCCCGGTCCCCGCTGCCTAGGGTCACAGGGGGTCTCTCAGCATGGCTGAATCACAAGGACGAGGAAATGTATCCAGGCTCCTGGCAATGGACTAGAGCAGGAGGGAGCAAATGCAGCACAGGGTGGCAAACACTAGAGGGAGCTTCTGGGTGACCTGCGATGTTAAAAAATGTGGCTTTGGCTCCTTTGCGGTAGGTGAAGACCTGAGAGGTGTTTGTTTTGCAGGTGTTTTGTGTTTGATTCTTCACTGCGAAGTTCAGAGGCAGATGACAAAATTCAGGGCCCGCCCTGTCCAGGATGACTCTAAGGACGAGTAGGAAACTCATTGAATCCTGACTGCTAAGGAAGTGAAGCACGCTCAGGCAGGCCAAGTGTTTACAACTCTTTGTATGACAGGTTTCAGAGTAACTCTTTGTATGATTATCATTGCACCGGTTTAACTTGAGCAAGGAGATTGAGTTAGTGGGCTGGTCTCCCCTTCACGCCCTGCATTGTTCATGCTGCGTAGACTCTGCTCCGTCCTGCCTTCCGCAGGCAGAGGACGAGGAAGATGACAAACACATGGGAGGGGCCAGCTGCTCAGAGTTGCTGTTGGGAATAGGGTTGCCAGATGTCTGGTTTTTGACCTGAACGCCCAGTCGAAAAGGGACCCTGGTGGCTCCGGTCGGCACCGTCAACTGGGCCGTTAAAAGTCCGGTCAGCGCCACAGCAGGGGCTTGCGTCTAAGGCAGGCTCCCTGCCTGTCCTAGCTCTGCACAGCTCCCAGAAGTGGCTGCCAGGTCCTTGCAGCCCCTAGGTGCATGGGCGGCCAGGGAGGATCCGCATGCTGCCCCCGCCCCTAGTGCTGGCTCTACAGCTCCCATTGGCTGGGAACTGCAACCAAAGGGAGCTGCGGAGGCGATGCCTGTGGGCACAAGGGCAGCACGCAGAGCCTCCCTGGCCGCCCATATGCCTAGGGGCTGCACTGCGGGATCTGGTGGCTGCCTCCTGGGTAAGCGCCACCGGGATCCCGCATCCCAAACCCCCTCCTGCACCCCAACCTCCTGCTCTAGCCCAGAGTCCCCTTCTGCACCCAAACTCCCGGAGCCCGCCCCCCCCGCAACACTCCAAGCCCCTCCCCCAGGCCTGAGCCCCCTCCTTCACCCCAAACCTCTAATCCCTGGCCCCACCCCAGAGCCCACAGACACACCACACCCCAACCCGCTGCCCCAGCCCTGAGCCCCCTTCTGTACTCCAAACGCCTTATCCCCAGCCCCACCACAGAGCCCGCACCCCCAGCTGGAGCCTTCACCAGGCTTGGGCCTGGTGAAAGTAAGTGAGGGTGGGGGAGAGCAAATGACGGAGGGAGGGGGGGACTGGAACGAGTGGGGGTTGGGCCCGGAGCCCAATGCAGCCTGGGTGTTCCACTGTGTAAAGGGAAGGGCGGGGGGTCTGCACACTTGCGTGCTGCAGCTCTTTGCTCCAAGAGGCTTCATCCACTTTGCCATAGAGAGGCTTGGGGGGCAGCCAGGGAAGGGTCCCAGCGGTGGCTGTGACTGCACAGATCCATTGGCCGTGCCCCCGCTCAGAGAGCAAGCACGACAGGTGGGGCGGGGTGGGGGTGGGGCTTCTACAGCCACGAAGGGGGGTTTCTTCCCTTCCCCGCATGAAGGGCCTCATAAAGCTTATGATGGGCCAATATTTATATAGGGTGACTTGGGTCACTAGAGGGTGATTAGCCTGATGTCCATCCCAGACTGATCCAGAACTGAACGAACAAAGAGTTACAAGACGGCAGGGTAATGCACACCAGTCAGCATGAAAAGCAGGTCCCAATGAGATTACACGTTGGGCTGACAAATGTAGCTGTGTTAACAAAACAAGCTTCTGGCAGGCATTTGATTTAGTATCACAAGATGTTCTGATTACAAAATTAGCCTTGTACCAAATCAGTGAGTCCCTATTAAATACCAGCTCGCTGACCAATCTCAAGTGTAACCCTCTATGGGGAATTGTCATCGCCTCAGGACCTTCCGACCTGGCATAGCCTCGTATCTTTGCTGGGGCCATACCAGGCTCCTCTCCTCTGTGGATCAGGCACGCACTCACCAGTGGGTTACACACCTGCACCAGAGACTCCCCATGGCATCTCCTAGTCCAAGCTCACCGGTGGTCACACGATTGCAGCTTTGCTGCTGCTGGGACAACTATAGGAGTTCTGGGCCTGCCAAGCTCAGCAAGCAATAGGGAACCGAGTCAGGAGGAACAATTACTAAACAACCAAAGGAGAGAAGCGCCCTCCGGACTTGATGCTGTGATTGTCGTGTTCTTCACTGGGCCAGTGGACATAATGCCATTGAATACTGGTCACTGGATTGGGCCCTCAATGCAGTTACTCTGGATCTACACTGGAGTAAATGAGAGCAGAGTAGGGCCCCCTCCCTGAGCGTGTGAACAGCACATTGTCCATGTGCTTGTGGGCACTTGGTGCATCTCAGCATGCTCAGACCTAGTGCTCCCACCAGTGGGCTACATTGAGTTATCTGTGGCTGATTAGCTACAATAGGACATCTGCTGTGGGAAGCCAGCCTGGTTGGGGGTCTGCAGAAGGAGTCTCCTGGATGAGTTGGTACCTGGCTCTTTTCAACTACTCCGCCGATTTGTCCAGAAGGATCTTTTATCCATGCTGGAAATCCTAATGCATGGGTTATTTGCATGTTGAAGTCATTCTCATGAGAACCACCCCTCCCAGTTCCTCCCAGTATAAATAGCTGGGTGATTGCTACAGAGAACTCAGCCTGAGCCTGCCTGTGACAGAAGGACACTAGACACCCAACAGGTATTGCTGTTGACAGGTCTGCTGCTGGGAATACTCCCTCCACTGCTAGCCCCTGGGCCTTCAGCAACACCCAAGATGGCTTTGGCCCTTCCTCTAGCTTTGCTTGTTACTGTGCTTGTCCTCTGGATGCTTTTCTATTATTTTATTTATATTGTGGTAGCACCTAGGAGCACTAGTCACGGCCCAGTCTCCTGCTGTGCTAGGCACTGTACAGACACAGAACCCAAAGAGCTGATAATCTAAGGATAAGCCAAGTAAGAGCAGGTGGGTACAGACAGATGGGGAAGCATAAAGAAACAATTCTCTCTTTCTCTCTTTCCTTTTCAGAATCAGCCCTGCCAAGAGATCTTACAAAACCAACAGATCTGAGGACAGTTTCCAGGTAAGTCTGTTCCAATCGTATGGACAATGCTTTTAGGAGACAGCAGCACTTTAGACTCTGTGGCTCTGGCAAGAAATGCTGCATCCATCGAGGCGTTTTGCAATATTAACACAGCAGACGTGGATATAAACTCTGGTGCGGCTGTACCTCTGGGGGGGAGGGGGGCGTATGTTACTACACATCACACCTTGAGAAAGAGACAATGCAAGGTAGAGACGCTATTTATGGGAGACGGAGGGTTGAAGAAATGAAGGAACTTCTGGGTACTAAATTCCAGAACTGATCAGATCTTCCCCTGCCCCCATCATAGAAGAGCAGCCAAACTAGCAGAGCAGGGGTCAGTGGGCCTGGAGGGGGGCTGGGAGGGCAGCAGAGTGTCTGTGCTCATATTCTCCAACAGTAATTTCATACCAAGGCGTAAATGGGGAGTGAGGCAGACGCTGCTCCCATGTCTGAGACCCTCAGCACCCCCAAAAAAGAGAAATTTCACAGCTCCTTGTTCTTTCCCCAGTTACCCTGAGGGCCCAGTCTCCGCGGCAGGATCGGCCTCCACACACACGGTACTGGTCTGCGCTCATGTCACCCCGCCCTGTGTATAAATGGCTGAGAGTCCTGGCCAAGCCCAGGGTCAGGGGCAGTCGGATACGCAGAGCGCTGGCCATAGTGGGTCCCAAAGGGGCACAGCCTCCTGGTGGGGACCCAGCCTGGCCTCCTGGACCCACTCTGGGGCCTGCTTTGCAGAGGCTGTTCCCTGGCTCTACCCCCAGGGACCTGTCCTGGGCAGAGCAGCGAGGGGCGGGATTGCCAGTGGCCCACTGGGTTAAGGGGGGGTCAGTTACTAACTGACCCTGGTGTCTGTCTCATTCCCTGGCTCTGGCCTGGCTGGAGAAACACCCTTTGCCCAGCACATCCTGCCAGCAGCTAACAGGCACTGTGAGGCCTGGATCCTGCTACATAGGGCAGCCTGGGCTGGCTGAGCCCTGTCGGTGCAGAGAGGGGTCACCGCCCGTAGTCCCCACAGCTGCGTCCTGGGGCCAGGCCCTAGTGGGGAAGCATCCCACCCCCAGTGGCCGGTCCATGCCCTTCCTCCTGCCGCGGCCACGGGGCTGGCGGCCCCTTTGGCGATTCCATGGGGAGCTGCCCCGGAGCTGGGCCAAGGGGGGTGAGATGGGGAACGAGCCTTGATTGGCTGCCCACCAAGATCCAAGCCAATCAGATTGCTCGGCAGATGGCGCTTACTCCCACACCTGCACACCCCATGCTATGTGCTGCTGGCTACCAAGATCTGAAAGGGGCTGTGGGCCAAAGATGGGCCCTGCTCTGCCCCCCCCCGCATCTTGGCTCAGCAGGGCCAATGGGGCTCCCCCTATGGGACCAGCCTGCCTGAGAGCTGGTGTTCATCTGTCCTTCCCAGCCACCCCGCTCCTGCCAGGACACGACAGGCACCAGGCACACGTCCACCACAATGGCATCCCAGCCAGGAGTAGGGACAGGGGGACGGCCGAGTGGACCCTGTGGGAATCAGGACAAAGACATGAGGGATTTGTTCGACACATTCATTAAGAAAGGTGGGTCTCTGGGCATGGGGTCCAGATAAAGGAGAACCTCAGGGCCTGAGAGGGCTCCCTGGCAAAACCCCCTCTTGTGCCTTCTCATCGGCCGAATTCCTGCTCACTCTTGTCCTCAGCCCAGCACCGAAGAGGGGCGTGGTAGGGTCAGACGACAGGCCTTGCACCTATAGGTGCTGGAACTAGGAGTGTGGGGGTGCTGATGCACCCCCTGGTTTACAGTGTAGTTCAATGGATCTCAGCACCCCCACTATACAAATTGTTCCAGTATCTCTGCTTGCACCCCCAGTTTACAGCAGCATCACTGAGAACAGAATCTGGCCCCAGGGCCATGCCCTGAATTATGTGCAGTCTAAACCATCTCCCCTGGGATCTAGCAGCTCGCTTTATGGTCATATATCAGGGAAAAACTCCAGTTTCCAGATCCTTCCCGGGGAGCGGACTCTCATGAAAAGGGAGATGCAATTTCTTAGAGTCCAGTCTGTATCACTGGAGCACAGCCCAGGGGACCGGATGCAGGGGCAGCAGCAAGCCCCGCACAGTTACCTGCTTCCTTGCAGGAGTTCTCCCTGGGATAGTTTATAGGGGACAAGTTAAGAGGGAAGGAGCTGAATTCACCATTCACACTGAGGGGTCATGGGGTGCCGAGAGCTATGACATTGCAGGACAATGAAGGGGAGGAGGGGATGACCCTGAGGTCCCTTCCAACCCTGATATTCTATGAGTGCAAGGAGCTATGGGGCTGCCGGGGGGGTGGGGGGGGGCAGATCCCTTTAGGACGGATGTCCTCATCACCATAGGAGAATTTCTACTGTTAAAGATCCTGCATTAACGTTTTGCCTTTCCCGATCATCCAGAAGATGGTGTTCCCAATCCTCCGGCCCTCCCCATGCCGTTCATCTTCACCCTGCGTGACGCCAGGCAGAAGGTCATCCGCTTGCAGAGCAACAATCTTGTGGCCGAGGCCTCCAACTCAGACCCTGGTGAGCTCCATGCTCCCTCTCATTTCCCACTCTTGCTGGCTGTCCTGCTGCTTTCCCCCAGCCGAGGCAGAGAGAAGTTGAGGGCCGTGTTGCCCTCTCCGGGGTGGTGCCCAGCGAGGAGGAAATCTGTGTACTGAGCCTCTCGCCCTCCCCAGCCCAGCGGATTCTGAAAGGGAGCTCAATGCAGAGCAGGAGCCAGGCTGGGGCACGAGGGGGCCAGGTCTGTGGTTCAAGGGCTGCCTGCATGCTTGGTTCCTGGGGGGGTGAATTAATGCCGCCTTTCGCTGGCATCTGAGTGCCCCTCTGGAAAAGTGACTCTTGGCAGTCTAGAGACCTGAGCCCTCTCATGTTCCACCTGCAGAGAAACTCAGTGTGGTGCCTAACCGGTTCGTACAGGGCAAACAGTACCCCATCATCCTGGGCGTCCAGGGAGGAAGTAGCTGCCTGTCATGCGGAACGTTGTCCCAACCCAAGCTGCAGCTGGAGGTGAGTGTCCTCAGCTGGGTAGTTACCAGCCTTGGGGGGCAGAATTTGCACCTTCCTCTGAGGTGGCAGCTTGTGGCCCCCACCAGGGACGGGATCCTGAAGTAGCTGGGGCCGTGGGTTGCTCCGGTCTGGCTGTTGCGGGGCTCCTCGTGGATCAGACAAGTGCTGCGGGCTAAGTGGGGTGGACTTGGTTCCCGGATAAGGCTGCCCATATGGGAGCTTGGTGAGTAGGACCCATGTGCCCATCAGGGGGCAGCAAGAAGCTGAGGGACAACAGGCCCTGCCCAGGACCCTGCCCCATCTTGGAGACACAATGGGGGCAGGGGAAATCAGGGTCCGACCCCTGCTCCTCAGCTTCTGAGCCCACCTGCCCAGGCCTTGAAACCACAGTCTGGCACTGGCTGGTTTCACTTTCAGCGGGATTTGTCCTTGCCACCGGCAGGAGCGGAGCTGATGAAGGTATCTTCTCTCCCCACCACGGAGCTGGTCCAATATGGACTGAATGGTGCTTAATAAAATGCATTGGAGCTCTGAACTGCTGCCCCATTTGCCATGTTTGGGGCCCCATGCGATGCACGGTTCATGGGCATCCGTATGGACAGAGTCATAGGGCGATCTGACCCTTTCATCTTGATCTGACCCTGCCAATCTTAGCCCACCTGCCTGGGTGGAGGGAATGAAGACAAGGGTCATGTGATGGGGTGTACGAGGCCTGCTGCGGGATAAGAGGGCAATCAGAGGAGACTGCAGGGAGAGCAGACCTGGGGGTGGATGCTCGCTCCACTTCTAGGAAAGAGCCGGCAAGGAGATCTAGGCAGAGGGTCTCTGCAGAGCTGGAAGAGCTGGGAGAGAGACCTGTTAGGAAGGATGGCTCAGCAGGGAGTGGACTCAGAGCCTGGACCCGAGGCAGTGAGCCCCCTAGGAAGGCTCAGGGAAGATCTGTGTGTTTAGAACTTTGTGCTAATAAACCAGGCTCCCGGAAGGGGAGAGTTATTGAGAAAACACTGGCAGCGTGAAGTTCAGTTAACTAGGGAGGAAAGGGAAACCGAGGCAGCAGACAGGCCCAAAGCCAGAGGCGGGTAAGCCCCTGCTACAAGTGGGCTTATGTTCCCATAAATGTTTGGGGAAGGGATAGACAACCATCCATTGTCACCTGCCAACAGGGATATTCATGATTTCTTAGTCCCCTGTTTATAAAACTACATTCAGCCAATCAGCGAGCAGGATCAGTAGCGTGAGACTTTGGTGACCAATCGCCGACAGCGACCATGCACAAATAACCAATAGGCTGATAACTGTTATCCTAGCTGGTCCTGAGACTGGTTAGGAATAACAGAGACGCTTGCAGAACTCCTGATCAGTCAGCTCACCGATGTGCGAGCCGAACTAAGGGCTAAATGCCCAGGGAATGTTGTTCCCAGGAAATAATCCAGCTTCCTGCAACGGCATCTTCCTTTCTCTTCCCCGCTCAGGATAAGAAAATAATGGAATTGTTTGAAGACAAAGAGCAAGCCGCTCGCTTCACTTTCCACAACATTCCCGAAGGCAGCACCCACCGCTTCGAGTCGGCCACCTACCCGGGCTGGTTTCTCTGCACCTCCCAGAAGAGCAGCGAGCCCATCCGCATCACCAACCGCCTGGGCGAGACAGAGATCACTGAGTTCTATTTTAAAAGGATTCTGACCCAATAGCCGCCTGCGATGGGAATAAGGCTGCAGAGGTTCCCCTGCACACCCCAGACAATATTGCCTGTTTCTTTTTAGTGCTGGAAATTAAAGTATTGTCTACTCTCCTTTTCCTGGGAGACTCTCTGGTGACTCTGGAACTCATGGCATTATGACATCACCCACACCAAGGAAGCAAATCCTAAGCAGCTGAGAGGGGATGGGATATTTAGCCAGGTTGGTTTTTATTATCTTGTTTTTTATTAACCTCCAGTTAACACAAATACTCAACACACAGTTGGGAGCAAAGCTTTTGCTGTTAAAGATCCTGCAAAAGGTCACAGCCAGCCCCTGCTACAAACTCAGAGCAGAGCAGGGCAGGATGAGCCCCCACTCTCGGAATCTCTGTTCCAGCATCACTAGGTACCCACTAGCCATCCCAAAAGGAGCTCCAGCCCCTGCACTGGGGCCAACCGTCAAGGGTCCCATGACCCAGTCACATGGTTTCCCATAGGATTGGGCATTGCACTAACAAAGATGGTCCCACGTCGCATGTGGCCCCATGGAAATGCTGCAGAAGCATTAACGGTGCACGCAACATGTTCAGACACTGACCCTCTTAGATCTGCCATCAGCACAGGGACTCACGGGCATCCCGCTGGAGAATACCCAGCCTGGCATTCTGCAGCCCTGCGCACTCTGGGGTCCCCTCACCTGGGACCCAGGCCAGGAAAGCAGCTGTGGGCAATACGGCACTTAGACACGTGAGTCAAATTAGTGCGGCTCATGCGCTTTCCTGACTCCGGGCCTTGGTGCAGGTTCTGATCTCCTCAGAGAGCTCCCGAATCCCACTAGACACCTTATAGTGCTTGGATGCTACGGATGCAGGCCTGTTTCTGCAGGGGTGGGCTGCTGGCTACACTGGGCATGCTCATTGCAGTCAGCAGCACTCCTCGCAGTAGGAAGCAGCAGAGGCAAGGCTAAGATGTTAGCTGGACTGGGTCCTTAGACGTCTCACACCGGATTTACACTCCCTCACATAGACTCCCAGATTCCAAGGCCAGAAGGAACCATTGTGAGACACACAAGCCAGACAACTGCCACAATAATCCCTGGAGCACAGCTGTTAGAAAAAACATCCCATATGGATTTAAAAATTGCCGGTGATGGGGAATCCACCATGATCTTGGGTAAATTGTTCCGATGGTTAATTACTCTCACTATTAAAAAGGTACATCTGATTTCCAGTCTGAATTTATCTAGCTTCAACTTCCAGCCATTGGCTCTTGTTAGACCTTCCTCTGCTAGACTGAAGAGCCCATTATTAAATATTTGTTCCCCCTGTAGATACTTATAGACTTTGATCAACCACCCCTTCTCTTTCTTAAGCTAAATAGATGGAGCTCTTTGAGTGTCTCACTGTAATGCAGGTTTTCTAATCCTTTAATCATTCTTGTGGCTCTTCTTTGATCTCTCTCCCATTTACCAACATCCTTGAACTGTGGGCACCAGAACTGGACACAGGATTCCAGCTGTGGTCGCACCAGTGCCAGATATAGAAGGAAAATCACCTCCCTGCTCCTGCTCGAGATTCCCCTGTTCGTGCATCTCAGGATCACAGGAGCTCTTTCGGCTACAGCGTTGCACTGGGAGCTCATGTGCAGCTGATGACCCACTGTGCCCCCCAAATCTGTTTCAGCAGCCCAGCTTCCTAGGGTAGAGTCCCCCATCATGTCAATATGGCCTACCTTCTTTGTTCCCAGATGTATCAATTTAGTCGTATTAAAACACATATTGTTTAGTTGTGCCCAGTTTACCAAGCAATCCAGATCGCTCTGTATCAGTGACCTGTCCTCTTCATTATATACCACTCTCCCAATTTTTGTGTCATCTGCAAATTTTCAGTGATGCTTTTATGTTTTCTTCTAAGTCATTGCTAAAAGTGTTAAACTGTTTCTTAACCTACCTGTCATAAACATAAAGGGAAGGGTAACCACCTTTCTGTATACAGTGCTATAAAATCCCTCCTGGCCAGAGGCAACATCCTGTTACCGGTAAAGGGTTAAGAAGCTCAGCTAACCTGGCTGGCACCTGACCCAAAGGACCAATAAGGGGACAAGATACTTTCAAATCTTGGGTGGGGGGAAGGCTTTTGTTTGTGCTCTTTGTTTACGGGGTTGTTCTCTCTTGGGACTGAGAGAGGCCAGACAGAAATCCATCTTCTCCAACCCATCCTAATCCAAGTCTCCAATATTGCAACCAGTAGAGGTAAGCCAGGCAAGGCGGATTAGTTTATCTTTTGGTTTATGTGAATTTTCCCTGTGTTAAGAGGGAGGTTTATTCCTGTTTTCTGTAACTTTAAGGTTTTGCCCAGAGGGGGATCCTCTGTGTTTTGAATCTGAATAGCCTGTAAAGTATTTTCCATCCTGATTTTACACAGATGATTTTTACCTTTCTTTTTTTTTAACAAAACCCTTCTTTTAAGAACCTGACTGATTTTTCCATTGTTCCAAGATCCAGGGGTTTGGGTCTTTGATGATTTTGTAACAAATTGGTTAGGATATTATTCTCAAGCCTCCCCAGGAAAGGGGGTGTGTAGGGCTTGGGGGGATATTTTGGGGGGAAGACGTCTCCAAGTGGGCTCTTTCCCTGTTCTTTGTTTAAAACGCTTGGTGGTGGCAGCATACTGTTCAAGGACAAGGCAAAGTTTGTACCCTGGGGAAGTTTTTAACCAAAGCTGGTAAGAATAAGCTTAGGGGGTCTTTCATGCGGGTCCCCACATCTATACCCTAGAGTTCAGAGTGGGGAAGGAACCCTAACACTACCCTTTGGTGTTTTATTAAGTGTGAACCCACCATACTTTGGATTTTTAGACTACCCTCTGCTATATGAACTCAATGGGAAGTGCAGATTAGCTGGGTCACCATGTGCTGTGTATGAGTGAAATATGATAATAAATACCCCTGTAGATATTCAGATGAAGATGTTTTGTTACATTCATCAGAAACATGGCTGGACATGCCAAACATTATCCCCTGAATTATTAAATTACCACCTGGATAATTTAGTGCCACTTTTATTAAGGTCAATGGGGATCTCGCTTCGAGACCTCTATAAAATGCTTTGAAATATAGTTCAAGCTCGGGGCCGCTGGCTAGATGGGGAGCTATGTGGTTGGATTGTACACGTTGTTGGCTTTGCTTACGGCTCCTTCAGAAATACTGTGATCACATCCCAGTATCTGTTTGGCCTTTTTCTAACCAAACTTCCACTTAGCGGATATTCACTCACTGCAGCTCAGATACATTGTGATGAGTAAAAAGAAAAGGAGGACTTGTGGCACCTTAGCGACTAACAAATTGGTTAGTCTCTAAGGTGCCACAAGTCCTCCTTTTCTTTTTGCGGATACAGACTAACACGGCTGCTACTCTGAAACATTGTGATGAGTGACTTCCTTTTCTGGTTTTCCCCCATGGTTAAATGCAGCTTGGAAATTCTGTATGGGAGCAAGCAAGAGGAAATAAATGTTTTCTGACTCAGAATCTCCACTGTGGTCACTTTTTGCACTTTGCTGACCCACTTTAGGGAAGCTGTAGCGAGAGCTGGGGCAATCTACCTTGCACATTTCTTTCACTGAAATGAAACTGGCGGCACTGGTATAAACTGTGGTGAGCACTGTTCCCAAGTCAGTCATGGCTGACAGTGGTTTAGCTTGTCTATTCTAAAGGTTTCCACAGTTGGAGCTCCTCCTGGGGCAGGCCACTGATGGCTGAAATTGGGGCCCAGCCCCAGGACAGACGAGGCCAGTGTGTAGCTGCTCACGCATCCGATGAAGTGAGCTGTAGCTCACGAAAGCTCATGCTCAAATAAATTTGTTAGTCTCTAAGGTGCCACAAGTCCTCCTTTTCTTTTTGTGGATACAGACTAACACGGCTGCTACTCTGAAACCTGTCATTATGCAAGGCACTGAATTTAGCTGTATGGAGTGGAAATCTATCCCCACTGTATTTTCCACTGAATGCATCCGATGAAGTGAGCTGTAGCTCACGAAAGCTTATGCTCAAATAAATTTGTTAGTCTCTAAGGTGCCACAAGCCCTCCTTTTCTTTTTGAGTCTAAACTGGCATAGTTCACACCTTGGTCCAGCCACCTTGTCTGGGAGATTTGATGGTTCAGGGGAAGGGTGATGAGACAGAACCTTTAACTTTGGGTCCATGGCCAGTGCACCCAGGGCTGGCCTTATGGGTGGGTGACTGGAGAGACCACCCAGGATGCCGTGGTCAGAGGGGCACCATGCGCAAGAGGCAAAGAGCAGGGCGGGCCTCGGGTGAGAGGTCACAGAAGGGAGCTTGGGGCAATGGAGGGAGGAAGAGGCAGCGGGGCTGGGGGATGATTGTGGGGGGGGGGGCGCCCAGGGAGGCAGTGTGGTCCAGGGTTGTTAGGGGGATGGGTGGGAGCTTGGAGAGGCAGTGGGGGACAGGGGTGATGGTGGGGAGGCAACAGGGAGGCAGTGGAGTCCAGGGGTACCAAAATACAAGTGGACCCAGGGCGCCATTTTCCTTAGGGTCAGCCCTGAGTGTACCAGTGACCCTGGGTCATTGGTATTCTCTGCTAGCTATAGTATGTGGTGGCACTTTGGGAAGTGACCTGGTGAACTCTGAGCAGAACCTAATGGAGCTGCACGAAACATCCGCTGCTGACTGGCCCCTCTTCAGAGAGGCAAGGGAATGAGTGGGCCAGGGAGGCTGAGCTCCGAAGTTGCCCCTGAAAGAGTGCCCTCCAAGCAGGGTTGAGACGCAGGGGTGGGTCTGTGTGGAAGGCTGACCCACACTGCGCCTGTTCTGTGTAAAAATAAAGGCTCTGGGTGTCCGGTGCTGTACATGCAGCAGTATTTGCTAGCCATAAAACCTGGGGACCCCAGTACCTGCTCCAGTCAGGATCACAGGCAGAGGGAGAAGTGAGCCTCTGTGCTAGACAATAGCTGGCGTGCTTATGGCACAAGTCCCATTTAGAACTGGGTCTTAGGACTCATACCCCGGGGCTGGGCAGCAGGGGGTGGACCGGTACCGTGCCTACAGTCCTGTAACTGCAAAGGCCAATCCTGGGCAGCAGACAGCCCAGTTAATCCGAGTGGTTGGTACCCAGAGATGGGATCGGGTGTTTGCAGAGTGAGGCATGTTCAGGTTCCTTCACAGATAAGATCTCTCTGAGTGGGGAGGAGATGTCTGGCAGAACTGGTTGTTGGGGGAGCAAACACCCGCAGCTCTGGCGATGCTGCCTGGAGTAGAGGGTGCAATGTGTCCGTTATAGCCATGTCCGTCCTGGCTGGCAACAGGCAAGTATTGAGTCCAGAGGCAGTGTTGCCTAGTGGATAGAGTGCTGGGCTGGGACTCAGGAAACCTGTTCTGGGCTCTGCCACTAGACTGCTGGGTGGCCTTGGGGAACTCACTTGGTCTCTATGTGCTCTGCCAGCTGCCTTGGCTACATGGGTAGATGGAGATCCTCTGGGCAGCTCTGTGCTTTGCCTGTTTAGGAAGCCCCAGAGGGTCATGTGGGGAGTTGGTCTCATACCCCGAGACGCCCCCGTGTTCACTTAGGCAGAGTGACATCCGGTCAGTGCTATCGCTCGACATGTCTGTGGGGCCCGGGAGGGGGCTAGCAAGGAGGCATGGGTCCCAGGGCCACGTCTACACTGCAAAATAAAATAAAAGATCCACAGCCGTGAGTCTGAGTCCGGCTCTACAGACTCAGGTTTGCACGACAGGGCTAAAAATAGCAATGTAGCCATTTCTGCTCAGGCAAGAGCTCAGGCCCTGAGACTGGGCTTCCCCTCCCATCCCCTCCCAGCTCCAGGTTTCAGAGCCAAACTCCAGCCCGAGTGGGAAAGTTTACCCTGCTATGTTTAGCTCCATCACATGAGTCTGTAGGCCTGGCCTCTGAGACTTGCTGCCGCAGGGCCGTACCCCAGGACACTGGTGACACCCAGGTTTCCATTCCTACTTGTGTGTCTTCCGGCCCGACCTATATTTTGCCCGTGCTTCTTTCCTGGAATTCCTCTAATGTGAGGTGAATATTTTGCACTCCCAAGGTTACCCCAGGGGAAACCGCCTCGCCTATATTACAGTACAAATCGCTGGGGGATGGCTGAAGAGATGGCTGCCTGGGTCCTCCACAGAGAGCGCCCCGGGCTTTGTGGGAGAGCCAAGGAATGGATCAGAGAGCTGGGACTTGTGTGCGAACTACAGTCTGGCAGCTAGAAACGTGTCTCTGGGGTGATTTCGCCTCTCTGGGATTCAGCAATGTACGGCACAGCCTCTTTTCCGCCTTTGGCTTCGCTCATTTCTTGCTTTTCTTACCCTAAATATGCTGAGAGACAGGCATTAGAAATATCCCCGTGGGGTCATTACTCCACAGAAGGGGCCAAAGAGAGACAGAGAGGAGTAGCTTGTAGAGATATAGGAATGTTTGAGACAGGGGCTGTATTTTTGTGTATGTGTGTGTGTGTCCAAAGAGAGGACAATCTAAATATAACACAAGAGACAACAGGTTGAGACAGACAGACCAACAGGGGAGCCCAAGGAAACAATGAGACAATGTTGGGCAGGATGACGGGTGTTGGTCTCAGCACCTAGCACAATAGGGCCCAGGTCCTGACTGGGGTTTCCCAACAACTGCAATCCCAACAAATAATAATAATCCTTGGTCCTGCTCCACCCTGGCAGCCATGGGATCGAGCACGCTCAGTGTGGATAGAATCTTCGAAAAATTTAGCCACCAAACACTAACAAGTCTCTACCGAGCATGTGCGAACTGAGATTTTTATTCAGAGGCTCATCACCTGGCCAGATTTGGGTGGCCTTTCTGCCCTTCTGTCCCAGTTTGTCTCCAGCTTTTGCTGATTGTCATGAACAATTTTATGTAACAGACTGATCTGGGCTCTTGCTCCCTTGGATGACTCAGGGGAGAGGCCTCTGCACAACAGCACTCTCGGGAGGGCGGTGTGAGTGCAAGGAGAAGCTTTAAATGGCTGCCTCTGTCCAGTTCCAAGCTGCAAGGTGGGCTGGAGCTCCCCTCAGCACGGAGGGTTCCTTAGATCCCCATGTGGCAAACAGCATGCAAACAGCAACACCCCCGCCCCCCAACAAAGGGGAGAGCTCAAAGGACCCAGGGATCAACTGAATGGCTCAAGATGATGAAAATGGGAACACAAGTGAGGTCCCAGGCTCAGAAGGAGGAATCCAGTAAGGGACAATAGGCAGAGAATATAAGAACATAAGAACGGCCATACTGGGTCAGACCAAAGGTCCATCTAGCCCAGTATCCTGTCTTCCGACAGTGGTTGGTGCCAGATGCTTCAGAGAGAATGAACAGAACAAGGCAACTATTGAGTGATCCATCCCCTGTTGTCCAGTCCCAGCATCTGGCACTCAGAGGCTGAGGGACTCCGAGAGCATAGAGGCCCTGACCATCTTGGCTCATAGCCACTGGTGGACCTGTCGTCCATGAACTTATCTAATTCTTTTTTGAACCCAGTTATACTTTTGGCCTTCACAACATCCCCTGGCAATGAGTTCCACAGGTTGACTGTGCCTTGTGTGAGGAAGTACTTTCTTTTTTTTTTAAACCCGCTGCCTATCAATTTCATTGGGTGACCCCTGGTTCTGATGTTATGTGAAGGTGTAAATAACACTTCCCTATTCACTTTCTCCATACCAGTCATGATTTCATAAACCTCTGTCATATCCCCCTTAGTTATCTCTTTTCCAAGCTGAAAAGTCCCAATCTTTTTAATCTCTCCTCAGATGGGAAATGTTCTGTAGCCCTAATCATTATAGTTGCCCTTCTCTGTACCTTTTCCATTTCTAACATATCTTTTCTGAGATGGGGCGACCAGAACTGCATACCATACTCAAGATGTGGGCATACCATGGATTTATATAGTTACATTATTATATTTACTGTCTTATTATCTATCCCGTCTCTATGGGAAACATTAGGGGAGTCAGAAGAAGCCACCCAGAAGCATGATATAAACAAGTCAAAAGAAATAGGCTCCATGGTCAGCAAGAATCCCCCCATCCCCCAGCCAACTTTCTCAGCTTTGAGGGGCTGCTGGGATTTGTAGTTCCCAAGGCTGCTGTAGTCCTAGGCTGAATCAAGGCATGCTGGGAGAAGAGCCTATGTAAATCCTTCCTTCGCTGGGATGGAAGGAAGAGAGATTTGCAGGTAGCCAGCAGAGCTAAGGACTTTCCTGGGTGAAAGGGCAAGTTCCCCGCTGTTTGAGTATGCTACACTTGGAGTACAGTGGGCATTAATTTAAAGGGGACAGTATAGCAGAACCCATGTGGCATGGGACTGGGCTGACTCCAGGAGGCTGGAGAACAGGAAAGCCCAGGTTTGAGGCATGACTGAGCAGCAGAACCGTGGGGATGCTGAGAAAGAAAAATCCCTGGCAGGGGAACTTGGTGCAGGTGTTGGAAGAGGACTCCATGGGTGGTTGTGGTCCCTACTGGTTTGTTTTGGCCTGGAGGTAGCAGCCAGGACTTCACAAGCAGGACTGGCAATTTGCCGAGACCTGTTCAGGCCCTGAGGAAGGAATCTGGAGTGTCTAGAGATGGCAAAGTTTTATAAGAAAACTTCTATCAGCATTTACACAACAGAACAAAACAAAAAGGCCGGGGCACTCCCATGGCTCCGAGCCACTGGAATCTAAGGCATTGGTGGCAAGTGAAGCTTCCCCTGAGGGAGGCTAGCTCCCTGTCCTGCCTCTTCTGCCCACAGCTCCGCCTCTTCTGCCCCAGGCCCTGCCCCTACTCTGCCCCAGGCCCCGTCCCTGCTCCCACTCAGCCCCCTCCCCGCTCAGCCCCCCTGCTGCCACTTGCCATGTCCCTCCTCTCCTCCACCCCCTTCCTCATGAGGCCCCCACTGCCCACAGGGATATGGTGGGCAGAGGAGCCTCGTGAGGGAGGAGGGTGGAGGAGAGGAGGGATGCAGTAAGTGGTGGGAACCTCCAGAGAGGGCGGGTGGAGTGGAGGAGAGGAGGGACTCAGCCAGGCAGCGGCAGGCGGTGGGGGCCTCGGGGAAGGGAGCAGAGCAGGGAAGGGAAGCTCAGGCGTCTGGTGGCAGGTCAGCGGCGGCTGCACCAAGGAAGACTTAGCCTCCTCTGGCCTATTATACCTGCCACCTATGCTAAGAAGGGAGAGAAATCTCATCTTCCTTTGTTTTCTTCCCCAGTAACCCCGTCTCTGTAGGACTGGCCTCCACGGTCATGGTAGGGACCTGTGTTAGTTGCTGTAATTGCATTGGAAACCCGGGAGGTGGGCGGGCGCAAGCCCGTCCACTTCTAAAGGCCCCTCCCCCAGCCCAGCGGGAGGGACCACTGGACCCAGGGATCAAATAAATGCGGAGGACAACTAATGAAAAACAGGGATCGGAGTGAAGGTCATAGGTTCAAAACAAGGGTACCAGATGAGGATACTGAGCAGAGAACCCCGGACAGCGCCCACTGCTCCGCGAAGGTAACAAGGGAGCCACCGGACGCTGCCCAGTGGAACTCTGCCCGGATGCATGAGACGAGGGAGGAACGGAAATAGGCCCCACAGTCACAGAGCACCCCCGGTCCAACATCCTCCTCCTGGTGTTATAGATGGAGACTGTAGCCAGGGCCAGGAGGAGGTTGACCAGGAGGTCTCGCGACTTCGTGGGGCCACGGATGGGATGTGCAAAAAGGAACAAGTGCGGGGAAAAGTGCAGCCAGAACCTCAACAAGAGGTTCTGGAGGAGCCGGAATAGGGGTGCAACCTGGTGCATTCAAGATAGGCGTGCGCCAGGTTCTCCTTCACGCTGCAAAAGGGGCAGGCCTCGGGTATAGGGGTGAACCACGCCAGGTGCACGCCCGTGCTCACGGCTCCATGAAGGAGCCGCCAACCGATGTCCCCAGCAGGCCGTGGGACCAAGGTGGAATAAAGGCCGGCTCCTCACCCTCTTTAGGTGGAAGATAGTCCCACCATTTGGTGTCAGGGCAGGACGCGAGGGTGAGGAAATGCAGTGTGTGGTGCACAAGTGTGTACAGTTGGTCCCTAGGCATGGTTCGGAAGTGAACCGGCTGCAGGGAGCGCAGCCGGCTCGGTGTGTGGGAGCGGGGAGGCCGGGGGGGCTTGCGGAACAGGGGCCGAAGAAAAATGTCCAGAGGGCTGGGGGTGATGGGTGGGCGGGGAGCGCCCTCTCGCAGGGCCCGCCACAGGAAGACGAGAGAAATGGGTGACAAGGCGGCCTCCACCTCCTGGAGTACGCGCCTGGGGGTTGGAATGGTGGAGAGCCCCATGCGTTGACTGAGCACGCGGGGCGCCACCCAGTCCCCCCGTTGTAGTCCAGGAGCTCTCCGACTCTGGTGGTTTCCACCAGGACCAACCTCCAGCGCACCAAGGGAGACTCTGCCACCTGCACACGTAGATCGGGGCTGTGTAACAGGGGCTCTGCGAGGAGGTCTGCCCCCTTGGTGGCCACAAAGGACCTGGACGTTGAAAAAAGCTTCCAGGTCTGGAGGAGGTCCTGGTAGAAGACCGGCAGCTCTGAGAGGTCTCGCAGAAGGCCCCTCGGGTGGAGAAAAAAGAGCTGCCGGTCGTATCGGAGCCCTCGGAGGAGGCGGAGGAAGGTGTGTGCCAACGTGCTCCATGCCGGACTACCTGCACCATAAAGGAGTCTCTGCAGGGCCTGGAGGCGGAAGATATGGACCTGGCTACGAAGGCAGACCAGGCCCTGTCCTCCCTCCTCCAGGGGAAGACTCAGGACCCCTGCAGAGACCCAGTGCAGCCCTGGCCAGAAAAACTCCAGAGCCATCCTCTGGAGCCTGGCCAGGATCCCTGGGGTGGGGCTCAGGGTGTTGAGCCGGTGCCAGAGCGTGGACAGGACTAGCTGGTTCAGCATCAGCGCCCTCCCTCACAGGGAGAGACACCGGAGCAGTCCTGGCCATCTCCGCAGCCACTCACCCACCCTGGCCTCCAAACCCTGCCAGTTCTCCAGTGGAGAAGGATGCGTGGCAGATAGATAAACGCCAAGATAGAGCAGTGGACCCGTGCTCCACCGGATGGCTTGAAGCGCGGGTGGGAGGGAGCTCGCCTGCCACCCGTCCCCGACCACCAGACCAGAGCTCTTGACCCAGCTGACCCGGGCGGAGGAGGCTGCCGAGTAAATGGCCTAGCAGGCCTCCACCTGCACCAGGTCATCCGGGTCCTGGACCACGAGAAGCACATCGTTGGCGTACGCCGACAGGACCAGCTGCAGCTCTGGCTCCTGAAGTGCCAACCCTGTCAACCTCCAGCGGAGGAGACAGAGGAAGGGCTAGATCACCAGAGCATACAGCTGGCTCGAGATGGGGCATCCCGGCTGTACTCTCTGCCCGAAGCTGACCGGCTCGGTCAGGGTGCAGTTGAACCTGACCAGACACTCCGCGTCAGCATACAGCACCTGGAGAAAGCCCACGAACTGGGGCCCGAAGCCGAATGCCCGCAGAGTGCCCAGGAGATACCCGTGGTCCATCCTGTCGAATGCCTTCTCCTGGTCCAGGGACAGGAGGGCGAACGACAGACCATCCCTACGCCCCAGCTCCAAGAAGTCCCGGACCAAATACAAGTTATCAAATATGGTCCGGCCCAGGACGGTGTAGGTCTGGTCGGGATGGACCATGTCCGCCAGCATGGACCGTAGCTGCAGCGAGATGGCCTTCACTACAACCTTATAGTCCATCCTGAGGAGCGAGATGGGATGCCAATTCCGTAGGTCGCGGAGGTCCCCCTTCTTCGGCAATAAGGCGAGCACGGCTCACCTGCACAAGAGAGGGAGGACCCCGCTTTGCCAGGACTCAGCCCAGACAGTGACGAAGTCCGGGCCTAGGACGTCCCAGAACTCCACGGTCAGCCCGTTCATGCCCGGGGATTTGTTGGTGGGTATGAGAAGGAGGGATTCTGAGAGCTCGGCTAGAGAGAGAGGCAGCTCCAGCCAGTCTCAGTCGCCTGCGCTGACCATCGGGAGTTCGGTCCAGAGCACCCTGCAGGCTTAGGCATCGGTCGGATCCGGGGAGAAGAGGCTGGCATAGAAGGCCCTGGCCCTTCCACATATCTCCTCTGGATCCGTGAGGGGGGTGCCATCCTCCACCAGGAGGCAGGTGACATGCTTTTTGGCCACCCTCCTTTTCTCCGGGGCATAGAAGAAGCAGGAGCTGCGATCCATCTCCCGAATGAGATGGATGCGGGATCAAATGAAGGCGCCCTGGGCCCAATGGTCCTCCAGGGCCTGGAGCTCCTCCCACTTCTCCCGGTACGCTGCACGGAGGGGTGGATCCTCGGGGCCGGAGGCCAGACGCCTCTCTATCTCTAAGATCTCCCGCTCCAACTGCCCTATCACTGCATCCCTCCGCTGGCTGGCGCCCCGGGTGAAGTCACGGCAGAAGAGCCGTGCGCGTACCTTCCCCACATCCCACCACCGCCTCGCTGAGGGGAAGGCGAGTCGCTGCCCCCACCAAGCCAGCCAGAACTCCCAGAAGGACGCCACGAAGCCCACGTCCACCAGCAAACTGTTATTAAAATGCCAATAGGCCAGCCCCGGCCTCTCCGAGCTGAGAGAGGCCGTCACGGTCACCAAGTGTTGATCTGAGAATGGGGCTGGCCGGACACCGGAGGCGTGGGCTCTTGCCAGATGGAAACACGAGAAATAAATGCGGTCCAACCGGGAATGGCATGACTGGTCCTCCTCCACCCGGACATAGGTGAAGGTGACATTGTTGTCCAGGTGATGGTCGCGCCAGACGTCCACCCGGGAGTGATGGTTCACGATCTCCCTGAGGACACCCGCGGCTGCCTGGGATGTCTCGACTCCTGAGCAGTCCTGGTCCTCGAGGGTGGTGTTGAAGTCCCCCCCCCAGGACCAGGCACTCGCCGAGGTCATGCCGGGTCACCTGCTGCACATCCAGCCTGTGTGGAGGGGCTGACATTACACCTGGTCAATGTTTACACCCCGAACACGGGCCCAGAATGAGTGCGTTTCTACCGGCAGGCATCTGCCTTCCTCGGCACCCTGGATCCTCTCGAGTGCTTGGTCCTGGGCGGGGACTTCAACACCACCTGGTTTTCCGACCGGGAAAACCGAGAAGTCTGCTGCTTGCCAGGAGCTAGGATTCACGATGTGATGGAGAGACTGCCAAGACTCATCAAGCCATCAGATCGCTACCCCTTCCTGCTTCTCCACGTGGGCACCAATGATACTGCCAAGAATGACCTTGAGCGGATCACTGCGGACTACGTGGCTCTGGGAAGAAGGATAAAGGAGTTTGAGGCACAAGTGGTCTTCTCGTCCATCCTCCCCATGGAAGGAAAAGGCCTGGGTAGAGACCGTCAAATCGTGGAAGTCAAAGAATGGCTACGCAGGTGGTGTCGGAGAGAAGGCTTTGGATTCTTTGACCATGGCATGGTGTTCCAAGAAGGAGGAGTGCTAGGCACAGACGGGCTCCACCTAACGAAGACAGGGAAGAGCATCTTCACAAGCAGGCTGGCTAACCTAGTGAGGAGGGCTTTGAACTAGGTTCACTGGGGGGAAGGAGACCAAAGCCCTGAGGTAAGTGGGGAAGTGGGATACCGGGAGGAAGCACGAGCAGGAGCGCGCGAGAGGGCAGGGCTCCTGCCTCATACTGAGAAAGAGGGACGATCAGCGAGTTATCTCAAGTGCCTATACACAAATGCAAGAAGCCTGGGAAACAAGCAGGGAGAACCGGAAGTCCTGGCACAGTCAAGGAATTATGACGTGATTGGAATAACAGAGACTTGGTGGGATAACTCACATGACTGGAGTACTGTCATGGATGGTTATAAACGGTTCAGGAAGGACAGGCAGGGCAGAAAAGGTGGGGGAGTTGCACTGTATGTAAGGGAGCAGTATGACTGCTCAGAGCTCCGGTACGAAACTGCAGAAAAACCTGAGTGCCTCTGGATTAAGTTTAGAAATGTGAGCAACAAGGGTGATGTCGTGGTGGGAGTCTGCTATAGACCCCCGGACCAGGGGGATGAGGTGGACGAGGCTTTCTTCTGGCAACTCACGGAAGTTACTAGATCGCAGGCCCTGGTTCTCATGGGAGACTTCAATCACCCTGATATCTGCTGGGAGAGCAATACAGAGGGGCACAGACAATCCAGGAAGTTTTTGGAAAGTGGAGAGGACAATTTCCTGGTGCAAGTGCTGGAGGAACCAACTAGGGGCAGAGCTCTTCTTGACCTGCTGCTCACAAACTGGGAAGAATTAGTAGGGGAAGCTAAAGTGGATGGGAACCTGGGAGGCAGTGACCATGAGATGGTCGAGTTCAGGATCCTGACACAAGGAAGAAAGGAGAGCAGCAGAATATGGACCCTGGACTTCAGAAAAGCAGACTTTGACTCCCTCAGGGAACTGATGGGCAGGATCCCCTGGAGAATAACATGAGGGGGAAAGGAGTCCAGGACAGCTGGCTGTATTTTAAAGAATCCTTATTGAGGTTACAGGGACAAACCAACCCGATGTGTAGAAAGAATAGTAAATATGGCAGGTGACCAGCTTGGCTTAACAGTGAAATCCTTGCTGATCTTAAACACAAAAAAGAAGCTTACAAGAAGTGGAAGATTGGACAAATGACCAGGGAAGAGTATAAAAATATTGCTCAGGCATGCAGGAGTGAAATCAGGAAGGCCAAATCACACCTGGAGTTGCAGCTAGCAAGAGATGTTAAGAGTAACAAGAAGGGTTTCTTCAGGTATGTTAGCAACAAGAAGAAAGTCAAGGAAAGTGTGGGCCCCTTACTGAATGAGGGAGGCAACCTAGTGACAGAGGATGTGGAAAAAGCTAATGTACTCAATGTTTTTTTTGCCTCTGTCTTCACGAACAAGATCAGCTCCCAGACTACAGCTCTGGGCAGCACAGCGTGGGGAGGAGGTGGCCAGCCCTCTGTGGAGAAAGAATTGGTTAGGGACTATTTAGAAAAGCTGCACAAGCACAAGTCCATGGGGCCCGATGTGCTGCATGCGAGAGTGCTAAAGGAGTTGGCGGATGTGATTGCAGAGCCATTGGCCATTATCTTTGAAAGCTCATGGCGAACAGGGGAAGTCCCGGACAACTGGAAAAAGGCTAATGTAGTGCCCATCTTTAAAAAAGGGAAGGAGGAGGATCCGGGGAACTACAGGCTGGTCAGCCTCACCTCAGTCCCCGGAAAAATCATGGAGCAGGTCCTCAAGGAATCAATTCTGAAGCACTTAGAGGAGAGGAAAGTGATCAGGAACAGTCAGCATGGATTCACCAAGGGCAAGTCATGCCTGACTAACCTAATTGCCTTCTATGACTAGATAACTGGCTCTGTGGATGAGGGGAAAGCAGTGGACGTGTTATTCCTTAACTTTAGAATCATAGAATCATAGAATATCAGGGTTGGAAGGGACCCCAGAAGGTCATCTAGTCCAACCCCCTGCTCGAAGCAGGACCAATTCCCAGTTAAATCATCCCAGCCAGGGCTTTGTCAAGCCTGACCTTAAAAACCTCTAAGGAAGGAGATTCTACCACCTCCCTAGGTAACGCATTCCAGTGTTTCACCACCCTCTTAGTGAAAAAGTTTTTCCTAATATCCAATCTAAACCTCCCCCATTGCAACTTGAGACCATTACTCCTCGTTCTGTCATCTGCTACCATTGAGAACAGTCTAGAGCCATCCTCTTTGGAACCCCCTTTCAGGTAGTTGAAAGCAGCTATCAAATCCCCCCTCATTCTTCTCTTCCGCAGACTAAACAATCCCAGCTCCCTCAGCCTCTCTTCATAAGTCATGTGCTCTAGACCCCTAATCATTTTTGTTGCCCTTCGCTGGACTCTCTCCAATTTATCCACATCCTTCTTGTAGTGTGGGGCCCAAAACTGGACACAGTACTCCAGATGAGGCCTCACCAGTGTCGAATAGAGGGGAACGATCACGTCCCTCGATCTGCTCGCTATGCCCCTACTTATACATCCCAAAATGCCATTGGCCTTCTTGGCAACAAGGGCACACTGTTGACTCATATCCAGCTTCTCGTCCACTGTCACCCCTAGGTCCTTTTCCGCAGAACTGCTGCCTAGCCATTCGGTCCCTAGTCTGTAGCGGTGCATTGGATTCTTCCATCCTAAGTGCAGGACCTTGCACTTATCCTTATTGAACCTCATCAGATTTCTTTTGGCCCAATCCTCCAATTTGTCTAGGTCCTTCTGTATCCTATCCCTCCCCTCCAGCGTATCTACCACTCCTCCCAGTTTAGTATCATCTGCAAATTTGCTGAGAGTGCAATCCACACCATCCTCCAGATCATTTATGAAGATATTGAACAAAACCGGCCCCAGGACCGACCCCTGGGGCACTCCACTTGACACCGGCTGCCAACTAGACATGGAGCCATTGATCACTACCCGTTGAGCCCGACAATCTAGCCAGCTTTCTACCCACCTTATAGTGCATTCATCCAGCCCATACTTCCTTAACTTGCTGGCAAGAATACTGTGGGAGACCGTGTCAAAAGCTTTGCTAAAGTCAAGAAACAATACATCCACTGCTTTCCCTTCATCCACAGAACCAGTAATCTCATCATAAAAGGCGATTAGATTAGTCAGGCATGACCTTCCCTTGGTGAATCCATGCTGACTGTTCCTGATCACTTTCCTCTCATGTAAGTGCTTCAGGATTGATTCTTTGAGGACCTGCTCCATGATTTTTCCAGGGACTGAGGTGAGGCTGACTAGCCTGTAGTTCCCAGGATCCTCCTTCTTCCCTTTTTTAAAGATTGGCACTACATTAGCCTTTTTCCAGTCATCCGGGACTTCCCCCGTTCGCCACGAGTTTTCAAAGATAATGGCCAAGGGCTCTGCAATCACAGCCGCCAATTCCTTCAGCACTCTCGGATGTAACTCGTCCGGCCCCATGGACTTGTGCACGTCCAGCTTTTCTAAATAGTCCCTAACCACCTCTATCTCCACAGAGGGCTGGCCATCTCTTCCCCATTCTGTGATGCCCAGCGCAGCAGTCTGGGAGCTGACCTTGTTAGTGAAAACAGAGGCAAAAAAAGCATTGAGTACATTAGCTTTTTCCACATCCTCTGTCACTAGGTTGCCTCCCTCATTCAGTAAGGGGCCCACACTTTCCTTGGCTTTCTTCTTGTTGCCAACATACCTGAAGAAACCCTTCTTGTTACTTCTTGTTTAGCAAAGCTTTTGACACAGTCTCCCACAGTATTCTTGCCAGCAAGTTAAAGAAGTATGGGCTGGATGAATGGACTATAAGGTGGATAGAAAGTTGGCTAGATTGTCGGGGTCAACAGGTGGTGATCTATGGCTCCATGTCTAGTTGGCAGCCGGTATCAAGTGGAGTGCCCCAAGGGTTGGTCCTGGGGCCGATTTTGTTCAATATCTTCATAAATGATCTGGAGGATGGTGTGGATTGCACCCTCAGCAAGTTTGCAGATGCCACTAAACTGGGAGGAGAGGTAGATACGCTGGAGGATACAGAGGGACCTAGACAAATTGGAGGATTGGACCAATAGAAATCTGATGAGGTTCAACAAAGACAAGTGCAGGACTCTTGGGGGTTACGGACCTTGGGGTTACGGTGGACGAGAAGCTGGATATGAGTCAGCAGTGTGCCCTTGTTGCCAAGAAGGCCAATGGCATTTTGGGATGTATAAGTAGGGGCATTGCCAGCAGATCAAGAGACGTGATCGTTCCCCTCTATTCGACGCTGGTGAGGCCTCATCTGGAGTACTGTGTCCAGTTTTGGGCCCCACACTACAAGAAGGATGTGGAAAAATTGGAAAGAGTCCAGCAGAGGGTAACAAAAATGATTAGGGGACTGGAACACATGACTTATGAGGAGAGGCTGAGGGAACTGGGATTGTTTAGTCTGCGGAAGAGAAGAATGAGGGGGGATTTGATAGCTGCTTTCAACTACCTGAAAGGGGGTTCCAAAGAGGATGGATCTAGACTGTTCTCAGTGGTAGCTGATGACAGAACAAGGAGTAATGGTCTCAGGTTGCAGTGGGGGAGGTTTAGGTTGGATATTAGGAAAAACTTTTTCACTAGGAGGGTGGTGAAACACTGGAATGCGTTACCTAGGGAGGTGGTGAAATCTCCTTCCTTAGAAGTTTTTAAGGTCAGGCTTGACAAAGCCCTGGCTGGGATGATTTAGTTGGGGATTGGTCCTGCTTTGAGCAGGGGGTTGGACTAGATGACCTCCTGAGGACCCTTCCAACCCCGATATTCTATGATTCTAATAGGGGAGGAGCATGCCAACGGTAGAACATGGCGAAAAGGGAGGAGGACAATCATGGGCGCAGTGTGGGGTACCAGCTCCTCCAGCTGCACTCGGATGGGGAAGAGCTACAATGGCATCAGGGGGGTGGGATGATCAGGGTATACAACTTAAAGGCGGGGGGCACAAGCGCTCAGGGAGGGGACATGGGTGCACCAAACTGCGGGCTGGGTGGAGCAGGGGCCAGCGGGAGGTAGGGGGAACAGGAAATAGCTGAGGGCGGGGCAGGGAGAGCACAAGGGGGGAACCAAACTCCCAGGGGAAGAGTGGGGCAGACAAAGCAACAAACTTGCAGGGGTCAGGGCGGGGCAGGCACACTAACAAACTCAGGAACCTAGGGAACGGCAGGCAAACAAACAGGGAAAAATCTTCTGGGGAGCTATGGTAGGGAGGGAGGGAATAAACTGGGCTGGAGGGGTAGTGGGGAGGCTCCCCGTGACGTTATTGACATAATCTGGGACTGTATAGATCATTGTTGCAACAAAGGTCCTGTAGTGGCACCAAATCTTGTATAAAGGGGGTCAAATAAGGTGTCTAAGACAAGTTTAGGGTTTGCTGGTTATGATTATGCTGTCTATATGTGGGTATCATTTTTGTAGTTAAAGTTATGAATATTGGCTCTATACTGTCTGTAGTTCAAACTTGTGCTATGCTTCTGGGTGACACCCCAGATAAATTGGTGTCAGCTCTGCCTAGCCTGCTTGATGGCCTATTAAGGACCAACAGCTACACAACTGACCCATTGAGAGAAGGCAGATACGCCTCGTGACTCAGCAAGGTATGCAGGGACCTGCCCATGTGACTCCAAACTCCATTTTGCTGTAATTTTCCACAGTAAGAACAAAGAACGGTTCTTACACCTGGAAAAGACTATAAAAGGCTGATGCCTCATCTCCATCGGGTCTTCAATCCTGCTTCATACCTCTGGAGGGACTTTGCTACAAAAGGAAGCTCTAAACAAAGGACTGATGACCCATCCCAGGTGTGGATGTTCTCCAGAGACTTGATTTGAACCTGCAGTTTATTCCATCTTTGCTACAAGCCTGAACTAAGAATTTTGCCATTACTGTATGTCATTGATTCCATTAAACCAATTCTAGCTCTCATCTATATCTTTTTCCCTTTATGATTAAGCCTTTAGATTTTAGATTCTAAAGGATTGGCAACAGTGTGATTTGTGGGTAAGATCTGATTTGTATATTGACCTGGGTCTGGGGCTTGGTCCTTTGGGATCGAGAGACCCTTTTTTCTTTTACTGGGGTATTGGTTTTCATAACCATTTGTCCCCATAACGAGGGGCAGTGGTGGTGATACTGGGAAACTGGAGTGTCTAAGGGAATTGCTTGTGTGACTTGTGGTTAGCCAATGGGGTAAAACCAAAGTCTCCTCTGTCTGGCTGGTTTGGTTTGCCTTGGTGTGCAAAGAAACCCCAGCCTTGGGTTGTAACTGCCCTGCTTAGAGCAATTTGTCCTGAATTGGCATTCTCAGTTGGGTCCCGCCAGAACCAGCATTGTTACACCCCCGCCAAATGCAACCGGGGAATGGGGACCAAGTCCAAAAAAAGGGGAGGGGGGAAGTGCACCCAGGAGCACTTGTGGGGCTCACTCCAGTCCCTGCTTGCTGCTTCAGGCAGTCCCGGGTGGTGGTGGTGGGGATGGGAGCAGGTGGCCCCGTCAAGGGGCGAGCAGCAGATGTTGGTAGTTAGCTGGGTCAGTGGAGGGGGTGGCAGTGGTGGAGGTGGAAAGTGGGGGGCGGGGGGCAGCTGGACTAGGGGGAGGGCTTCATGCCACTCCCCTGGTCCCCCACAACAGCAGAGGCTACCACCACCCCAGGAGTGCAGGTGTTAGTCACTCAGTCCAGTTATAGTACTCAGTCCCCGCCACAGTTCTCACGACAGTCTTTCTCCTCCTCGACGGTGCAGCAGGCTCAGGAACAGCAGCAGCAAGCAGGCGGTGGCCAGCCAGGGGAGGACCCAGGCAGAAGAGGTGGTAGTGGGGTCCTCGCTTCTCCTTCCTCCAAAGGAGTGGGGATGGGGGGGGGGCAGGCCAGCAAGTCCCCCTCTTCCCCACAACAGCAGCTGCCAGAAGGGGTCCCAGCCAGCAGCAACCCAGGGAAGGAGAACTCCAGCCAGCAGCAGCGGCTCAAGGGAGGAAGGGCTCCAGCCAGCAGCAGCCCAGGGAAGGAGAGCTCCAGCCAGCAGTGGCCCAGGGAGGAAGGCAGGGAGCTCCAGCCAGCAGCAGCAGCCCAAGGGAGGGAGAGCTCCAGCTAGCAGGGCAGCCCACATAGACTGACCTCTCCCTGCAATTGGGCAACTGCCCCATTCCCGCAGAACAGGGGTTAAAAGCAGCTCTGGAGAGGGCTGCGGCTGGGAAAAGGAGTGAAAGTAGCTGAGGGAGTAGCTGACCACAGGTGTGGCTAGCTCAGTCAGGGCCTAGCTGGCCCTGATAACAGGGCTGGGGGCCAGGACCTGGAGGAGTATCACTCTAGCCCTGGAGTGGGAAGGGCTAGCTTCCTGAGAGCAAGGTACCTGAAGTAGAGCAGTGCTGGGGAAGGGCAAGAGAAGCTGGGGAGCTCCAGCCTGTTAAACCCCCAGGCTGCAGGCCTTGGTGAAGGCCTACAGAGGTACTGGGGCTGCAGAGATACAGCCTGGGCATAGGCAAAGGCAGAAGGTCCTAACTCCCTTGCCAATGATGAGTGGCCATTATGGACTGCAGTGAGTGGGGGCTAGATGATGACTGGCAGAAGCCACTGAGGCAAGGTGGGTTTAGAGGGTTACTGGGGTCTGGGAGGGACACGGGGCCACTGGCAGGTGAGACACCGGCCTGCAGCACATGCTCCATATGCTGGAAAAGAGCTAATTCCCAGATGACCAGCAGGAAGTGCCATACTGGTGAGTCATCCCTCTGCTACAGTTGCAATCATGCCACAGTTATAAAGGACAAGTGGGCTGATTATCCAAGAATCACAGTCAAGCCCAGAGCACAAGGCAGCCATATACAGAGCGATGGGCACTAGAAAACCGTTATGGGCACAACCTCTCCTGGCAGGGGGACCCAGCCCTTCCTTGTCCATCTTGGCAAGGACCTCATCTGGTGCCTGCTTTTGAAGGGGCTGCTCTCCCATCTCTAGCAGCGAGGGGTCCTGGGCCTTGAGGGTGGCGATGGGACAGAATTGCAAATGTAACCTTGGTTTTAAAGGAGGGATGTGAGGGGGGAGAAAAGCTCCAGCCTTTGATAGCTGAGCTCTGAAGAAGTGGTATAGTTAATAACCGATGCCCATCTGTATTTCACAGCTGCAGAACGCTGCTCAACACTCAAGCCATGAGGACACCCCAGGCACCCAGCTGGCTTCCACCGAGCACCCATCAGCAGCTAGGCACGGTGAGGAGCTGTGGTGTTTAGATGTTGCTTGTAATTATTAGAATTGGGAGCACTGGCTGTTGGGAGTCTGAAAGGACAGGAAAGAGGAAGGAGGGGGGAGGAGTTGAGAGGCTGGGAGAAAGCTACAGAGGGTGCAGCAGCAGCTTGGTAAAGAGGTTTCCACTTTTTAAAATAAAGTCCTGTTGAAGCTTGTTAGTACCTTGCCTGATAAAACATTTTGGCGATGAGGATGGATCTTCTGCCTCTGAACCCACCTGCACCCTTTCTGCAAAGCCCACGTGAGCCTCCAATTGCTTTTACTACCTGGATCCATATGTTTGAGACTTCTCTGCTTGCAATCACTGCTACAGAGATTTCTGAAGTAAGAAAGGGTGCTCTGCTAATCCACTGCCTTGGAGCAGAAGGGCAGCATATATTTTACACTTTTCCCCTTGCAGATGATAAATATGAGACTGCACTCACTGCATTAAAGAATTTTTTTGTGCCAAAAGTGAATGTAGAAGCTAATTGCTACAGATTTCGCCAGTGTGAGCAGAAAGCAGGGGAGACTATAATGCAGTATATTGCTTCCCTGAGGAGTCTGATTGTAACTTGTGACTTTGGGAATATGGCAGATGAGATGATTAGAGACCAGCTCATTGAGAAAACAACCATGCTTCATGTAAGAGAACGCTTACTTCTAGAACCACAACTTACACTAGAAAAAGCAATAACCATTGCTACGCAGATTGAGTCAGCTACAGCTGACGCCAAAATAATGAGCATGGATACAGGAGGCACAGTCCAGGCTGTGACTCCTTTGCAGAAAAGTTCACTATCGCTGAAGACAAACAATTACAAGAGGAAAACTAATGGAAAACCACCGAATCAGCAAATTCAAAATACAGTAAAAGCATGTTTTCGCTGTGGATCTCCACGAGACCTTGCAAGCTACACAGGATGTCCAGCAAAAGTAGCTCAGTGCAATCATTGCAAAAAGATTGGGCGTTTTGCTAAAGTATATCGCAGTAGCCAGTTCAATCAACAGGTGTATGCAGTTACAACACCAGATGTTACTGTGCTGAGCGTGGACAAAATCACTACTGCACATATTCCAGAACAGATAAAGTGCACTGTAAACATTTCCGCCATACCCTCAGGCAAATCACACTCTATTCAGCTAATGTTGGACATTGGGTCAGCAGTATCTATACTACCTGATTCCATCTATCTGCATTACTTTAGAGATGTACCTCTTACTGATCCCAAACTTCACTAGGTGTGCTATTTGAAAAACCATATTCCAGTACATGGCTGCCTGCCAGTAATAGTTACTTTTGGTGATTGCTATGTAACTGCAGAGTTCTACATTGTCCACAAAGGCCCTCCTATCCTTGGCAGAGATTTATTAGCTGCTTTAAATCTCAGGGTAGTTAATGGACGAATTGATCTTCCTCAGCAAAGCACTCTTGCGGTACACACACCAGTTTCAGCTGGGACCCAACACCAGGTTGAGGAGAAACTCGGCTGTGCTTATGGGTTTCTGCATAAAGTTAAATGTGGAATAATGTGATGCTTGTATGACAGAGGTTACGGCGCTTACCATTTTCAGTCAGGGAAGCTGTTTCAGAGGAACTTAGAAAACTTGTTCAAAAGGACATTATTGAGGAGATTAACTCCTCGGAATGGGTTTCACCTATAGTAGTGACGCAGAAGAAGGGTGGAGGCATTCGCCTTTGTGTGGACTTAAGGGAGCCAAATAAAGCTATTGTGATTGACAGCCATCCTCTTCCTCACATAGAAGAAGTATTTGCAGAACTCCGTGGAGCACAGATGTTTTCTACTCTTGATTTGCAGACCGCATACCACCAGGTTATTTTGCATGAAGATAGCAGAGGCCTCACAGCATTTATTAAACATGAGGGACTATTTCGTTTTAAACACGTTCCATACGGTCTTGCATCAGCCCCAAGTGCCTTTCAAAAAATGATGTAATTGATTCTGAAGGATCAACATGGAGTTCAGTGCTATCTGGATGATATTATTGTGTTTCGAAATACTTCTGAGGAGCATGACAATAACCTGCAGTCTGTACTAAGCTGCCTCAGCAAAGCAGGCCTCAAGCTCAATAGGTCCAAATGCAAATTTAGACAAACTGAACTCTCCTTTCTGGGGCATTCAATTTCACAGGCTGGACTAAAACCTGATCCAGATCATATCCTGGCAATTTCAAATGCTCCTCCTCCAACAGATTTGCAAACCTTACGTTCCTTCTTGGATCTTACCTCCTGGTATGCAAAATTCATTCCCAATTATGCTTCTGTCATTGAACCGTTACGGGAATGACTACGGAGAAATTCAACCTTAGTGTGGACAAGAAGATGCAAAAGCTAGTTTCGAAATTTTGACAGACTTGATTGTACATAGTCCAGTACTTGCACTATTCAGTCCTGCATTGCCCACAATTGTAACTACTGATGCTTCTGATTATGGACTTGGGGCTTTTCTCACACAACTGCATGAGGACAACACAGAGAGGACTGTTGCATTTGCTTCAAGGACACTAAGTAATGCTGAGAGAAAATATTCTACAGTTGAAAAAGAAGCACTTGCTTGTCTCTGGGCTACTGAACAATGGAGAACTTACCTGTGGGGCCGCACGTTCAAGTTGCACACAGACCACAGCCCTTTGACAATGTTGCTCACCACGAAAGGACTGGGAAGAGCAGGATATCGTATTGCTAGGTGGTCTGCAAACTAGTCTCTTTCAATTATGAACTGGAATATAAGCCTGGAAACCAAAATGTGGTCGCTGATTGCCTTTCTCGCCTGCCTTTGCCTTCACCAGATGGTCCACCGGAGGATGAGGATGTAGTGGTTGCGCTTATTACAAGCACTCTCACAGCAGTTACAAGAGAACAATTTCAAGCTGCTTGTTCAGCGTGTCCAATTCAACAAAAACTATGGGAATTTCTGACAGAGATGCCCCAGTAACCCTAAAAACCTTGACCCAGTTTTGCTGCCTTATTTTAGAGTTCGGGGTGAACTTTCTTTGTTTGATGGCTGTCTGCTACGAGGTACACACCAGCTCCTTGTGCCAGAAGAATTACAGTCAAAACTCGTACACCTGGCACACGATACTCATCAAGGAATTGTCCGAACCAAACAACGACTATGGGATCTGTATTGGTGGCCAGGGATGGACTCTCAAACTGAAGCACTCATAAAATCCTGTGTCATTTGCCAAATGCATGATAAGACAGCAGTGACATGTACCCGTCCATTACAGCCTGTTCCTCTTCCTGAATCTGCATGGGAAAAAGTGGCAATTGACATTTGTAGGACACTTTGATACTGCTTCAATTGACTGCCATTATGCCATCACCTTAATAGACTATTTTCAGTAAATGGCCTGAGGTAGTGTTTACATCGCAAATCTCTTCTGCTACAGTAATTAAGTTCCTCTCTTCAGTTTTTAGCAGGGAAGGTAACCCCAAAGAACTGGTTTCAGATAATGGTAGTCAATTTACTTCCCTGGAGTTTGAAACTTTTCTAGCACAGAGGAACATTTTACACAGAAGGTCATCCCTATATTACCCTCAAGCCAATGGGGAAATCGAACGGTTTAACAGAAGTTTGAAAGAGAGTTTTTGCAAACGGCTAAACTGGAAGGGTGATTGTGGATAACCTTCACTACTGATTTATTGCAAGCACACCAGGCTACACGACATGCCACAACGCAAAGATCACCCGCAGTGTTACTGCGTGGGAAACAGATGAATACCAAACTGAACATTGCTGGATTGTTAAAGGCACAACCTGATGCCCCAACCAAGGGTGATGTGAGAAAAACAGTTGAACAGAACCAAGCAAAGTCTAAGGCTTTCACAGACAAGCAGCAGGGTGCTAAGGAACCAAAGTTTGAGTGTGGTTCCTTCGTTAGAATACGAAAACCTGGAATTTTACGCAAAGGGGACCATAAATTCACAGCTCCTCTTAAAATCCTAGAGAAGAAGGGACCTTACACCTACCGACTTTCTGATGGGCAGGTATGGAATGCTCTTATCTTGCAGCTGCCTATGCACCAAGAGGAGATTATGCCAACACCCAGTCTGCATTGGTGACTTCACCGTAGTGCCAACACAAGAAGACATTGCACTGGAACCGGGGCTTGAGAGACGGCCTGTCAGACCCAGACGACCACCTGTCTGGACTAGAGACTGTTATGTAGTATCTACAGTGTTTTAGTGTAATATTTCTGCCAACAGTACAGTGCCTTGTTTCCTATTTGTGCCTGTGGTTAGAACACCAATGTTTATTGTAATTGGGAGAGTTTCTTAAGAGAGGAGGGAATGTGGTGTTTAGATGTTGCTTGTAATGATTAGAATTGGGAGCACTGGCTGTTGGGAGTCTGAAAGGACAGGAAACGGGAAGGTGGGGTGAGGAGTTGAGAGGCTGGGAGAAAGCTACAGAGGGTGCAGCAGCAGCTTGGTAAAGAAGTTTCCACTTTTTTAAAACAAAGTCCTGTTGAAGCTTGTTAGTACCTTGCCTGGTTGATACAACAGGGGCCTGGCCCAGAGAAAGGATAACGCCCCAGGGTGCCCCATGTTGATAAAGACATGGAGGATTTGTTCAGCAAGTTCAGTGCACTTGGCAAGAACCCTTTGAGAGGTCTGATTTCTAACTATAGACTTACAGAACAGGGATAATCTATGGGTCCAACGTGGTTCATTATTCTTGCTACTGAGTCAGTGACATGCAGGCAAACCATAAGGCCAGGGGCTAAATTCACCCCTTACTCCTGATTCACCCTGGCACAAATGTGTTGGTGTGATCTAAATCCGCTTGCCCAGGATCGGCTCTGGAGGAAGATTCTAATTCCTGCGAAGGTCCAGAAAGGATCCTGCCTGGGGACTGGGCCATTGCAAAAGGGAACTGGAATCTCCCAATTTTAAACTGACTCATGACCCAGGAACCTGGGCTGAGCAGCAACAGCAGGTCCTGGGCTGTTACTCCCCTCCAGGCACCCTGGCAGGGACTGCTTACAGGGTAGGAGACCAGAGAGAAGGTGCTGAAGCATCACAGCACCACCTGAATTCACCATCCTGGAGGGGGCACTTTTACCATCCTGGAAGTTTAACCCTTAATTTTTTCACATCCTTCTTGTAGTGTGGGGCCCAAAACTGGACACAGTACTCCAGATGAGGCCTCACCAATGTTGAACAGATGGGAACGATCACATCCCTCGATCTGCTGGCAATGCCCCTACTTATACACCTCAAAATGCCATTGGCCTTCTTGACAAGGGCACACTGTTGACTCATATCCAGCTTCTCATCCACTGTAACCCCTAGGTCTTCTTCTGCAGAACTGCTGCCTAGTCATTCAGTCCCTAGTCTGTAGCGGTGCCTGGGATTCTTCCGTCCTAAGTGCAGGACTCTGCACTTGTCCTTGTTGAACCTCGTCAGATTTCTTTTGGTCTAATACTCTGATTTGTCTAGGTCCCTCTGTATCCTATCCCTACCCTCCAGCGTATCTACCTCTCCTCCCAGTTTAGTGTCATCTGCAAACTTGCTGAGGGTGCAATCCACGCCGTCCTCCAGATCATTTATGAAGATATTGAACAAAACTGGCCCCAGGACCGACCCTTTCGGCATTCCACTTGATATCGGCTGCCAATTAGACATGGAGCCATTGATCACTACCCGTTAAGCCTGACAATCTAGCCAGCTTTCCATCCACCTTATAGTCCATTCATCCAGCCCATACTACTTTAACTTGCTGGAAAGAATACTGTGGGAGTCCATGGCAAAAGCTTTGCTATCATCATGGGTGTCTGTGACAGGAAGTGCTGTCTATTCTCCGGCTCAGTGGCCCAGCCTGTGCTGTACCTGGAGATGAGTGCTCCTGAGACCAGGGTTTTAGCAACTCCCTCTTATCTAGGTGGTGTTTTGCAATGTTAATTCAAAACCAGTTTGTAAAATTCCAGAGCAAAAGTAATCGGAGACTCTGCCCTGAACACACTTCTCTCTGGGTTCTAGCTGGAGGTAGGCTAGGTCCTGTGCAAGGCTTGTGATGCCTTCCATTTCAGAGAAGAGTCAGGACTTGGCTGTGATGAATCTAAAGGGGATTTGCTATTGAGGCTGCTGGATCCAGACAGACTCTGGGGTTCTCTCGGGCTCTCTACCTCCCAGCCTGTGCTGCCCCGTGGTGCCACACAAGGGGCCCCCCTAAGCTGCTCCCCATAGGATCAAAGCAGAGGGAAGAATGTTCATATCTCCCCTATGGCAGTGTCTCCTTCTCTGCTTTCCGCAGGACAGGCTCATCATGGACCTGTATAAACACCCTGAGGAAACGAAGAGCTTCACGTTCAACAACACTCTCACAGGCAGCACCCACCGCTTCGAGTCGGCCACCTACCTGGGATGGTTCCGTTGCACCTCCCAGAAGAGCGACGAGCCCCTCGGCATCACCAGCCGCACAGGGGAGTCAGAGATCACTGAGTTTTACTTTAAAAAGATTTTGGGCTAGATTGTGCCTTTAAGGCACCTGTAGGGGGCGGAGCCAAGCACTCCCATCCCAGTGGGAGCTCCAGCAGCAATCGGACCCTGAAAGTTAGGTTTATTAGTCATTTGTTGAAGACACACTTTTTCCATCCCTTCAAATGGGCACCTGTTTCTGTGTAAAAACACACTGGCTGAGTGAGTTGTGCCCCCTTCTAATAGCTAATCTACACAGAAGATAAAAGCTTACTACTAGTGCCAGCTGATGGAGTTGCTCCTTTGGTTCCAGTGCCAGAAGCTTATGCCTTTGATGCTGGTTCAATCCCTGGCTCGTGGTGGGGTCATTATTTACATATATGGAAAACATTGTTATATATTAATACAGACTGACACTAGAGGATGTGGGGAAATAGTGAATGAAATTTACTGGAGCTTTTGCAATGATCAAATTGACCAGCCCTCACTGAAGTATAAATAATTCTAGCAATAAACTGATGGCCAACTCCATATCCACATCTGGATCCTCTAGCCCCTCATGACTCTGGCTGTGTTGTTTTGCTTATCCTCTATTCTGTGGTATGAGATGAAATACGCTGGCTCAGATCCTCCCCTGGCACAGGCCAAACAGGCTCTGGGCTAGAGCCGAGTGAAAGTTTTCTAGCTGAAACTTTTTTCAGTGAAAAATGCACATTTGATGACACCAAAATTTTTAGCGAACGTACGTCAGTGTCACTCAATTCTTTCAGCCCTAACCAGCTTTTGCAAAGAATTTCCCCAAAATGTTTTGATTTTTTCCCTTGTTCAACATAAGGTTTTGGTTTGAAATTTCCTTCAATTTTATTAAAGAACTAATCAAAAAAAGATGGAAAAGGCTCAACAGCTAAACAAAATACTTTGTTTAAGGTTGAATAAGACATTCTGTTTGACCTGAAACAATTTTTTAAAACTTTTTCAATTTGCTAAAACTTTTGACCCCCAATTTTTTCCCCAGGAATTGCCAGTGAATGGAAAAATCCATCTACTCTGGTCCAGCTTCTCTGAGGGCTGTGCCTCGAACAATAGGAGGGAACTTCTGACCCAGCAGTCTACAGAAGAAGTGCAACACTCTGGCTTGACCTCTATGGCTGTGTAAGAAGCATTACTAAGTGGCTTGGTGGTAACTTATTTATGACCATGTGGTCTAGTGCTTTGAGGCCTGACAAAACATAAATTACAGCATAACCTCTTCCATTCCAAAGTCAATGGCTTCCCAGAAAGGACTGGCTGAGAGTGTGTTCCCCTCTGTTAAATGTATTTGCTTGTTTATACTTTGCATCTGGGCCTGTCCTGCCTCTGCATTATAACAGGAAAAGCTACGTACCAGAAGCTGGTTAATGAGATCCATTTCCCTTTGTCTTTTTCTGAGAACTCACAGATTTTCAGGCCAGAAGACAACTTTATGATCATCTAGTTTGACCTCCTGCACGGAATCCCACCTACCCAGTAGTTGAGAATATAACAGCCAGACTGGGTCAGACCAATGGTCCATCTAGCTCAGGATCCTGTCTTCCTATAGTGGCCAATGCCAGGTGCTTGAGAGGGAATGAACAGAACAGATAATCATTAAGTGATCCATCCCTTGTCACGCATTCCCAGCTTCTGGCAGTCAGAGGCCTAGGAACACCCAGAGCATGGGGTAGCATCCCTGACCATCTTGGCTAATAGCCATTGATGGACCTATCCTCCATGAATATGTCTAATTCTTTTTTTTAACCCAGTTATACTTTTGGCCTTAATAACATCCTCTGGCAACAAGTTTCACATGTTGACTGTGCATAGTGTGACTAAGTACTTCCTTTTGTTTGTTTTAAACCTGCTGCCTATTAATTTCATTGGTGACCCTGGTTCTGGAGGTATGTGAAGGAGTAAATAACACTCCCCTATTCACATTCTCCACACCAGTCATGAGTTTATAGACCTCTATCATATGCCCCCTTAGCCATCTCTTTTCCAAGCTGAATAGTCTCTCCTCACATGGAAGCTGTTCCAAACCCTTAATCCTACACCAAGCCCAAAGTAACCTCCTGTAGAAATATGCATAGTACATTACTTTTTCCCTTGTTGCAAGAGAATTGCCAAAGGTGTCACAACCCTGCTGCCTGTTGAAATTTTTTGACAAACTTTTTTGGAGCAAAAAAAATGCAGATTTGGTGACAAACACATTTCATGAATTCACATCAGTTTTACTGAATCGGGTTTTTGGGGGGGTGCGATATTCTGTACTTTGGGGGAGCATATTGTAACCCCCATGTTCTTCATTTTCATATAATTGTGATCTCACATACAAAGCATGCCTTGCAAGGTATCAGGGGAAAGGTTATGATCTGCTGAAAGTCATTTCTCTATCCATATGTATATCATTAATGCATATGAAGTTATGAGAATTGTGTAGTACGGTGGTCACTAAAACATGCTGTAAATTGGGAAATCAGCCAGATATTCGCTCCCCAGAGGCAACAGCAAGGAAAGTAACCAATGCCCGGGTGGGGTGTGAAACAGCCATCAACAGCCATTGTCCAGACAGGGAGCTACAATGCAATGACTCACCTGCATGAGGCCACACCAGGGGAATTGCTCAACCTTGCTGGGAGAGACTCAGTTATGCCCTCCAGACATGCCTGGTCTTGTGCTCCCTATGGATATGGACTGAGAGTATAAAACAGACCAAGTGGATACATACTGGGCCCTTCTCCTGCCCCCACCTATGCTGCAAACAACCAAGACACTGAGAAGAAGACAAGACTCCAACACAGGAGATTGGCCCAGGTTTAAGGAACAACCCTGTAAAATAAAGGACTGCAATATCCAGTGGGGTGAGAAAAACTGCTTAATCTAGTTGCTGCCCAGTCTAATAGGGTTGAGAGTTTAGACTGCGTGCTTTTATTTTATTTTTTTTATTTTCATAATCAGTCTGAATTGTTATGCTTTGACTTATAATCACTTAAAAACTATCTTTATAGTTAATAAATTTGTTGATTTATTCTACCTGAAGCAGTGCGTTTGGTTTGCAGCATGTCAGAGACTCCCCTTGGGATAGCAAGCCTGGTACATATCAATTTCTTTGTTAAATTGACAAACTCATATAAGCTTGCAGTGTCCAGCGGCATAATTGGACACTGCAAGATGGAGGTTCCCAGGGTTGTGTCTGCGACCAGAGATATTGACTAGTGTCATTCAGTTGCAAGTTGCTGGGAGCAGCTTACATGGCAGAGGATGTGTGTGACCAGCCCAGGAGTGGGGGTTCTCACAGCAGAGCAGGGTCAGGCTGGCTCACAGAGTCAAGGATTGGAGTGACCTAGCAGATCACTGGTCCAGACAACACCAGAGGGGAAAGTCACAGGGGGTGGAGGGGTTCAGGGGGAAAAAACATGAAAAAAATCCCCCCCAAATTGAAATGTTTTGGGATTTTTTCAGTTTGAAATGAATTTGTTTAAAAATTCCCTTTAGTTTTAGTTTTAAGAAAATCTAAATAATTTGAAAATGGTCAAAATCGAAATAAAACATTCAGCGAGACCTGAAACAATTTTTGTTGTTGTTGACTTTTCGAAATTGCCAATGCATCCAAAAAATCCATTGCCTCCCAGTTCTATTTCCACCCTCCTCTACCATGCTCCAGTATGAAAACTAGAAGAAGGCTTCAGGGAAATCAGCCATTGATTCCGAGAGGCAGGAAGCACAGGCTGACCCAGGTATTTTGATTCTATGTGGGTTTGTATCCCATCCCCATCACCGTGGCATCTGGGTGCTTTCCAGTAGTGTATTAAGCAGCATGACTCACATCTGCCACATGTGGTTTGTTGTGTGTGTGGTGTGGTTGGGTCGGGTTCTGTTTGTTTTGCAAGGCCAATGCTGCTCTGTGTTGCTTTCAGCGGAGGTTGGTCAGAAAAGGGCAGCCGGCTCTTTGGATGGGAGGTTTGCGTTGGTCCTTTAGCTCTTGCGGGAGTTTGTCCCACAGTCTAGGACTGGTCCCTGAGGATGCTTCGTCTCCTGCACAGACAAGCTTTGCCCTGGGGGTAGTAAGTTCCATGGGGCCCGAGGGGCACAGCTGGTGACCACAGTTCAATCCTGGCGCTTTGGAAATGGGGCACCTCGGAGATATGGCCTGACCCCTTGAACTTGAATTGTCCCAGCTACAGCTACTTCTCAGAGCAGCCCGGTGGCCTAGACTGTCTGAAGCAGCCTTCTCCCTTTGCGGGATGGAATGTCACAGGGTGGCTGGCCCTTAAAGGGAGAAAAACTTGTGACCGGTGGCCTAACTCCCCTCCCCAGGTGGAGAAAACGAAGGGCATATAACAGAGGATGGGTGTCCCTAGAAGAGCTGCAGGAGAGAGGGGGAAGCTCTGGAACCGGCAGAGAAAGACAGAGAGGCTCCTGCAGGGAAGACCCTGACACCAGGGGAGGTTTGGAAGAAGAGCTCAAGCCAGGGAAAGCCCAGGAGTGATGGCTGCATTATAGGAGGAACAATGAATTGGAGACTCAGCTCTTGGAAGAAGAGTTTGTGAGTCCCTAAGGGGGAGAGAGAGACACTGAACTGGGGTGGGGGCCTGTAAGCCAGTGTGTACCCAGTGGATTGAATAAATGGGACCCGCAAAAAGTGAGTGTTGTAATTCACTTTGAATTGTGATCTGGAGTTTTTGAGGAGTCCAAGGGGGTAAACTGGGGCGCAGTGTCTGTAGAGTGACCTCAGGCCATCAGGAAGTGCTTACCTAACTCCGCTGTCTGGAGACATACAGGAAATAGATGCTTGCTCTGGGGAAGTTACATCAGAAAGCTTCACAGAGTGAGGCTATTTCCAGAAAAGCAATTACAATAGAACCTCAGAGTTACGAACACCAGAGTTACAAACTGACTGGTCAACCACACACTTCATTTGCAACCAGAAGTATGAGATCAGGCAGCAGCAGAGACCGGAGGGGAAAAAAGAAAGAAAAAGAAAAAAGCAAATTCAGTACAGTGTTGTGTTAAATTAAAACCACTAAAAAAAATAAAGGGAAAGTTAAAAAAAAAATTGACAAGGTAAGGAAACTGTTTCTGTGCTTGTTTCATCTAAATTAAGATGGCTGAAAGCAGCATTTTTCTTCTGCGTGGTAAAGTTTTAAAGCTGTGTCAAACCAATGTGCAGTAGTAAACTTTTGAAAGAACCACCATAATGTTTTGTTGAGAGTTATGAACATGTCAGAGTTACGAACAACCTCTATTGCCAAGGTGTCCGTGTTAGAGAGCTTATTCCTTCACTCTCCCACTTCCCTGGTCCTTCTCGCATGAACAGAGAGCAACAATACCCGAAGTCCGAAGGTGCAAACAATTCGATGTTTATTGGGGTGAACTTCCAGCAAGCTTAAATAAAAGTTCCTTTTTCCTTATTTTCGAATCCCAACTTACTTCCTGTTTGTCCCTAATTTATATATTAATATTCTTAGCTATACCTTAACCAATCATTCTACTGAAATTTAACTAACCAATCCTAACGTATTGTAACATGATTATGTAACCAATTATATCCCACCACCTTAATTAGATTACACCCAGCAAAATTAATTATACTGCAGACAGAAGCAATCACAGAACCAGACAGAGATTATACAGACAAACAATAGCAAAGTGGGAACTATAATGACAAAACAATACAGAACTGAGGATTTCACATCCCAGCTATTGATAAGTGAGTTCTTGCCAGACAGGATGCTATCAAACTAAGTTTCCTTTTACATTTTCTAGGCACTTCCCTTTCTCTGGAGGTGATAGGAATTATCAGGACAGGATTGTATTCAGGACAGCCCAATAGCACCTTCTTTCAATGTGACTAGTTTGGAATGTGAGGATGTGACTGTTCGCTTCCTGGCTTATGGCTGCCTCTGCTGCTTAGCCAAAGGCCTTAGCCTAAGCACAGGGCCTCAAACTGTCACAGTAAGAGAAGGCCCTTACACCAGCAGACAGTGATTTTGATTCTTTCTTTTATACCTCTAACTAGCCAAGTAATAAGAATACCCCTAAATTCTTAAAGTACAGGCCTTTACAGACAGGCCTGAATATCTATATCCTAACACTCCACCCCTTTTTTTTCTTTTTCTTTTGGGATCCTCCTGCCCAGGTATCCCTGGAAAAGCATAGGACATATGGCGACACATTTCCTGATAGGGCCAGGCATCAAGGTGGAAGGTGTCGATGCTCCATCTGTCCCACTGCCCCTTGTGAAGTACCATGCCCTGCACCTTCTCTCGTACGGGCATACCACACCTATTCCAGTTAGTGTTCCAGACTTCCCAGTATAATGGGCCCGAGAAGGTTGGGTCCGGGTTGTCTAATACACTTCGGGGAGGGGGGGGGCTTACTACATTACTTATAGGTTATAATTAGTGGCTGTTCTCTAGGGGGTTGTGCCCCCCTTGATCGTTTCCATATGCAATGTAACACACATATAGTTAACAATACACCAGCTGCTATGATAATCCACAGCAACACCGAGAGTCCTGACCACTGCAGTATGGTCCATCATCCTGGCCACCACCAAAAACACTGCTTCTCCTCCTTCGATAAGGTTAAAATTTTGTCAGCGCCATCCTGTCGTGTGGATTGTAAGTGTGTCCAACTGTTGGCGCTTGCAGCAAGTTGCTCTTGTAATCTTTGTGTACTTTTGTCCATGTTGTGTGTCCATTGAATATCCACAGTGAAATTTGGTATTGTCCAAACCAATTCAACTACTTGGTACGGTATGGGGTAGTAGGTGCTGGTTCGATTGTTTACAACGATTAAGTCCACTGATCCACTGGTGCACCCTAGTCCAGGTGGCAGTGTATAGACGTTCATAATTTGGTCATACACTGGAAGGATTTTGCCTCCTAGGGTTATATTGCAGGATTGCATACATTCCCAACAGAATACACCGTACCCCATATACATTACCCCTAAATGCCCCCCCTTTGCAATAGGCCATTGATCCTGCTCCTCCATAGTCATAGGAGAGGGGCACATCCATATTCCTCCTCTGGATATACAACTGCTTAATGTGATGACAGTCCAATTTACCCCATTCCATCCCCCCCACCTATTCCCTAGTGGCTCCCAACGTGCTCCCCCTTCCCTACTTACTCCCATAGGGTTCAAGGGAACCACCTTATTTGCATTTTCTTCCCATGGTATCATAGTAACAATTACACAAGAACTGTCCCCACAGGTCGGGGATGTTATTTTCCAGGTAGATGGGTATGTTTTTGCAATTGTGGATAGATATGGGCTAGCCTCCCGATTTAATACTGAAGGCCATTGTTCTGACCAAGCATCTCTCATAATATCCATTAACATTATTAACTGAGCATTTTGAATACCTACGCACACTTCTCCCCATGTTAGTCTTCTGAAGCCATCCTCTACCCATGTCACCAGGTCCCCTGCCCAATGAGTTAACTGCAAGTTTACCTCTACTGCTGTCCTCCACCCTGTGACAACTGCTGATAGATGCTGTGCCATTAATTCATTAATTTGTTGTTCAAATTTCACATTTTGGCTTACTAATTGTTTGGTTACCCACTCGTCCCCCAGATTCCATGTACCCAGCATAGTGTTCCCAGCTGCCCACAATCCCCTTTTCCGACGACGATTCCAGGTGTGTCCCCTCACCCATGCATTGAATTGTTGTTTCAATCCTTTTATGTACATACTACAATTAGGATGGATTTGGTCCACCCACCATTCCTTGGGGCATACCACCCATGTAATAGAGTGAAAGGACACGTTAAAAAGTGCTGGCTGCTCCCACAATGGCTCCCATACATTTGCTCACCGGGGAATATTCTTGGCTCCAGGCTGTGGCCACTTTAAATTTGGATTCTTCCAACTTGGCATCCATATCACCTGTAGGGTTACATTCTGTAAAATGGTTAACTCATCATACACCCAGCGTCCCAAAGGGGATTTTACGCCTAATGTAATATGTACATAACAATCACACCCTCGGGGATTATCTTCCATGGAAGTACCATTGTGGTTACATATGGTAACATCACACCCTAAATGTGGGGCCCTATTTTCCCAAGAGGGTTCATTTGCTCCAGGGGACCAGAGGGTTATATTCTTTGGACCCTCTGTAACAAACCACATAGCTGGGTAACTGTGTTTTCCACTATCGTTAATCATGGCAGCGCCCAGGGAGTACCATGCGATATTTCCTGATAAATTTGATATTCTCCACCTGGTTGGGATTCCCCCATCTAATCCATAAACCATCTACCGACACTGCCAAATTCCTGCTGGAGTATTAGTGGTACATCTTTCTATGGGGAGATTCTCATAGTCTTCATTAGCTTTATTACCACCGGTTGCATGTGTAGCCGTCCATGTGTTTCCTCCTTTTGACACTTCACATCGTGGGATCTGAATAGAATTTGTAAATGTGACAATTGTGATTAGCACTAGTAATTGTTCCATCCAGGGCCAGGGAATTTTCATCCTTTTCTCCTTTTTGAATTAACCTGTAATACACACATAACAAAATTTACACGTCCCCTTTCCCAATCCCCTGTTTGTACCTTTTTATTTGCGTGCAGTGAACCCACTCCTGTCCTCCATTTTCTGTACCCAGTAATAAGCAGCCTGGGCCCTAATTGGTCAAGGACAAGATAGGGGCCCTTCCATTTAGGAGCTGGGAATGGATGGTGTTGACCTGGAATCTTGTACATCACTAGATCTCCCACCATGGGTAGATTACGCTCCCCAGGCAGGTCACACCATGCTTTGACTCTTGCTGCTCCTTGCTCGTCTCGCCAGGCCACCGCCTGTTGCACCTGTTTTACATGTTCGATTAAAGTTAAAATCCATTCTTGTGTTAAGCCATGTGTAGTGACTTCCCCAGGTACTGGGGTAAGTAGATTTTCCCATCGTTCCATAGGCCTTCCCATGAGAGCTTCATATGGAGAAAATCCTGTGCCCTTTGATTCTCGGGCCCTTATTCTCATTAAGACAAAGGGCAGTAACTGTGACCAGTTTTTTCCTCCGATTTCCACTCCCTTTCTTAGCTCACTTTTAATGGTGCGGTTCATGCGTTCCACCTGCCCCGCAGCCTGGGGGTGATAAGCAATATGGAACAACTGTGTGATTCCAGTGAGGGCTGATAGCTCCCCTAACAGATCTGACCGAAAAGCAGCTCCTTGGTCTGAGTCAATCACCTTTGGGACACCCCCAGGGAGTGAATACCTCATTTACCAGTATTGCAGCAGTTACCCGGGCAGTTTGATACTTTGTGGGGAAAGCTTCCACCCACCGGCTGAAAGCATCCACTACCACCAACATGAATCGGTTTTTCCTGTGATCTGGTGGTAGGGGTCCTGTGTAATCAATCTGTATTCTTTCCCATGGTCCCCTTGGGGTTTGTCTCATTAATTCTCCCCTTAGCACCTTGTGACGTGGGCTGTGCCTGGCACAGTCCAAACAACGTTCCAGATGTGATTTTAAATCAGCTGCCATTCCTGGCCACCAGCACAACCTTTTTAAAGTTCCCAGTGCCTCCTCAAACCCGGGGTGTCCCCCTGCCAAGCTTCCATGCACCCAGCTTAAGAAAGCCGTCCGACTTCCCTGAGGGCACAACATTACCGGTCCCTCAATTGTTAAGACACACCAAATCCCTTCCATTAGTTCCACCTTTGGCACATGCCTGTCCCCAAGTTTCATGATGCCTTCCAGTCCTGGGTCAGATTCCTGCAACTCTCGAATTCGTCCTCCCCGATCTGTATCCACCCCGCTTCTTGTTATCACTGCTACAGGCACTCTCTCTTCTGGCTCCCAGGGCCATGGGGGTGCCTCTGTTGCAGCCCGCCTGGCCTCTACATCAGCCAGATTATTTCTTTTGCTTAGGGGTCCTGTTTTCTTGTGTGCCTTTACCTTTACCACATTGATCCGTGTAAAACAGTGACTCAGCTCCTCCACTCGCTTCCACCAGGTAGCATGCTTGATTGTGGAGCCGTCTGTTGCCCTGAAATGATTATCTGCCCACCATCTCAGCATTAATGTGGCACCACGAAATACATAATCTGAATCTACCACCACCCAACATTCTGGCTCAAATTTGGGATCCACTTCATTTAAAGCTGTTAGCAAGGCTGCCAGTTCTGCCTCCTGAGCTGACTTTGCTTCTAGTGAGAAACCAATGGTGCTGACTGTCTCATTTCCTCTGATTCCCACAACAGCTAAGTCTGCAGTTTTCTGTCCCCCTTGATGCCTACAACTTCCATCCAAAAACCATACCAGTGTCCCCTCTTTTACCTGATTGGGGTTAGCCGCCCGAAACACCTGATGTTGGGTTTTACCTGGGCTGGCTTCACATTGGTGTGGGGTGCCAGCCAGATGTAATCCAGCTACCCAGACTGTGGGTTCCTTTAACACCTCTGCTGTAATGTTTTCTGCCTGTAGAGCCAGCAACCATTTAGCAATACGCTGCCCACTCACTTGTCCCTGTAAGATAGTGTGCATGTTTAACAGCCGCAGGGGGTCATGATGAGATCGGATTATTACTTTCTGCATTCCCGGGAGGTATTTAAATTTCCCTACCCCCCAGTAGGTGCACAACAGCACCTTTTCACACCATCCATACGTCAATTCCACAGCACTCAAAAGTCGAGAGACAAAGGCCACAGGTCGGTCCTTTGCTCCATACTCCTGTGTTAATGCACAATCAATGGTAGTGTCCGATACCAAAGGATACAGATAAAAGAATTTCTCCCCATCCGGGGAGGCCAGCACTGGAGCACTGGCCAGGTTTTCCTTCAGCACTCTCACTGCCTCAGTACACTCTTCTGACCATTCCCAAGTTGAGGCTCGGGTTAGGTCAAATAGAGGCTGGGCTATTTCTGCATAATTGGCCACAAAATCCCTGCAAAATCCAGTTAGACCCAGAAAACTTTGCAAGCTTTTAACATCCGTAGGCAGTGGCAGGGACTGGATCAGTTGCACCCGTCCCTTATCGATTTCCCTTCCCATCTGAGACACTTCCACTCCTAAGTAGGTCACTCTTGTCTGTCCCATCTGAGCCTTTTTCCCATTGACCTTCAATCCTGCTCTTGCCAAAGCTTGCAGGACCTGCTCAGTTAGTTCCCTGTCTTCTTCCTCTGTCCCTGACATTAGCAACAGGTCGTCTACATATTGTATGCACCTTGCTGAAATCCACCCACTCCAGAGCCTGTCTCATGTATCTGTGAAAAATTGCAGGGGAGTCCCTATATCCCTGGGGTAGGACTGTCCAGCAGAATTGTCTGCCTTCCCATGTGAATGCAGTTTTATACTGACACGAGGTAGCTAGTGGCAGAGACCAAAACCCATTAGCTATGTCCAAAACAGTGAAAATTCGGAATTGGGGTCCAATACGGGCCAACATTTCAGGGTATGCTGCCACCACTGAGGCTGGCGAATTGGCCAGAGCATTTAGTGCCCTGTAATCCACAGTGAGGCGCCAGGTACCATTTGGCTTCCTCACGGGCCACACAGCAGCATTACAAGGGGATGCAACTGCCCAAATCAGTCCCCTCTGTTCCAACTCCCCAATAGTTGCCCCCACCTCTGCCAATGCCTCCCGAGGAATAGGGTACTGTTTCTGTGGGGGAGGGTCCCCTCCCTCCATCAGTACCTCCATGCTGCCCCTACCACAATCCAGGTTATCCTTCGCCCACACAGGGATGTGTTCCCACCCAGCCGGGGGTGGTGGGAGGGCATGTGCCGCTTTAATGGTCATAGTGGCTATCCCCATGGGAATGGTATAGCCCTGTGTCACGGAGTGTGGGGGAGTCCAGGCCCTGCACCCCTCTTCCTGGGATTCACTGAGACTCTCAGCCAGCCAGTAAAACAGAAGGTTTATTGGACAACAGGAACACAGTCCAAAACAGAGCTTGTGGGTACAACCAGGACCCCTCAGTGAAGTCCTTCTGGGGGAGCAGGGAGCTTAGACCCCAGCCCTGGGGTTCCCTGTGTTCCTCCACCCAGCCCCCACCTGAAACTAAACCCACCGAGCAGGTTCCCTGCTGCAGCCTCCATCCACATTCCTGGGCAGAGGTGTCACCTCCCCCTCCCCCTCCTGGCTCAGGTGACAGGCTCTCAGGTCTCCCGTCCCCAGGGCACATTCCCAGGTCAACACTCCCCCCTCCCTGCTGCGTCACATCGTCACATCTCTCCCCCCTTCGAGACTGAACTGAGCGGGGTCACTGTGACCAGTGACCTGGGGAAGTTCGGGGCCCCCTCTCCGGGACAGCGCATCCGCTATCAGGTTGGCACTTCCCTTCACATGGACCACGTCCATGTCGTAATCCTGCAGGAGCAGGCTCCACCTCAGGAGCTTGGCGTTGGCTCCTTTCATCTGGTGCAGCCAGGTCAGGGGAGAGTGGTCGGTGTAGACGGTGAAGTGTCGCCCGAAGAGATAGAGCTCCAGTTTCTTGAGGGCCCACACCATGGCCAGGCACTCCTTCTCGATGGCCGCGTAGTGTCGCTCCCGGGGTAGCAACTTCTTGCTCAGGTACACGATGGGGTGTCTCTCCCCCTTTTCATCCTCCTGCATTAACACCGCCCCCAGTCCCGTGTCGGAGGTGTCGGTGAACACCACAAAGGGCTTGTCAAAGTCTGGGTTTGCTAGAACTGGGCCACTGACCAGAGCCTCCTTCAGCGCCCGGAAAGCCTCCTGGCACTGCTCGGTCCAGACCACCTTGTCTGGCTTCCCCTTCTTGCATAGCTCAGTGATGGGGGTGGCTATGGCGCTAAAGTGGGGCACAAATCTTCGGTAGTATCCTGCCATCCCAATAAAGGCTTGGACCTGCTTTTTGGTGTGGGGAGCGGGCCAGTCTCTGATCACCTCCACCTTGGCCGGTTCCGGCTTTAGGCGGCCGCTCCCCACCCGATGGCCCAGGTAAGATACTTCAGCCATCCCCACCTTGCACTTCTCCGCTTTGACAGTCAGCCCAGCCCCCTGGAGTCAGTCCAGCACTTGTCTAACCTGGGACACGTGGTCCTCCCAGGTCTGGCTAAAGACACAGATGTCGTCAATATACGCCACGGCAAAACTCTCCATCCCCCTCAGGAGCTGGTCCACCAGGCGCTGGAAGGTGGCCGGCGCTCCCTTGAGGCCGAAAGGCAGGGTCAGAAACTCATAGAGCCCCAGAGGGGTGATAAAGGCCGATTTCAGCCGGGCATCTGCATCCAGCGGCACTTGCCAGTAGCCCTTTGTAAGGTCCATGGTGGTAAGGTACCGAGCTCCTCCCAGCTTGTCTAGGAGCTCGTCCGGCCTGGGCATGGGGTAGGCATCCGATACAGTGATGGCATTGAGCTTCCGATAGTCCACACAGAACCGGACTGACCCATCCTTTTTGGGGACCAGCACCACCGGCGAGGCCCAAGGGCTGGCCGATGGCTGGATCGCCCCCAAAGCCAGCATGTCCCGGACCTCTCTTTCCAGGTCCTGAGCAGTTTTCCCTGTGACTCGGAAGGGGGAGCATCTTATCGGCGGGTGCGACCCTGTCTGCACCCGGTGGACAGTCAGATTAGTGCGTCCAGGCTGGTTGGAAAACAGCTGTCGGTACGGATGCAGCACCCCCCTGACCTCAGCTTGCTGGGCAGGGGTGAGCTGATCCGAGAGGGGGATTGTTTCCAGGGGGGAACCAGCTCTGGTCCCAGGGAATAGATCTACTAAAGGGTCATCTCCCTGCTCCTCCCACTGACCACACACAGCTAACACCACATTCCCCCTGGCATAATATGGCTTCATCATATTCACATGGTACACCCGGCGGTGGTGGGCCCGGTTCGACAGCTCCACCACATAGTTTACCTCATTGAGCTGCTTGACGACCTTGAACGGGCCCTCCCAGGCGGCCTGTAGTTTGTTCTTTCTCACGGGGATGAGAACCATCACCTGATCCCCGGTGGCATAGGCACGGGCCCGCGCCGTGCGGTCATACCAGACCTTCTGCTTCCTCTCGGCTCTGGCCAGATTCTCCCTGGCCAGGCCCATGAGTTCAGCCAGTCTCTCTCAGAAGGTCAGGACATACTCCACCACTGACTCTCCATCGGGAGTGGCCTTCCCCTCCCACTCGTCTCTCATCAGGTCCAGGGGGCCCCTCACCCTCCTTCCATATAACAGTTCGAAAGGCGAAAATCCGGTAGACTCCTGGGGCACCTCCCTGTACGCGAACAGCAGGTGAGGTAAGTACTTGTCCCAATCCTGCAGGTGCTGGTTCATAAAGGTTTTCAGCATCATCTTTAGCGTCCCGTTAAACCTCTCCACCAGCCCATTGGACTGGGGGTGATACGCTGAGGCCCAGTCATGCCAGACCCCACATTTCTCCCACAAGCACCGGAGCAGGGCCGACATGAAGTTGGAGCCTTGGTCTGTCAAGACTTCCCTGGGGAACCCCACTCGGCTGAAAATGGTCAGGAGCGCATCTGCCACCGTGTCTGCTTCAATGGAAGCTAAGGGCACTGCCTCGGGGTAGCGGGTGGCGAAATCTACCACCACCAGAATGTATTTCTTCCCCGACCGGGTCGTCTTGCTGAGAGGCCCCACGATGTCCATGGCCACCTTCTGGAAAGGCTCCTCTATGATGGGCAAAGGTCTCAACGCCGCTTTCCCCTTGTCCCGGGCCTTCCCCACCCTCTGACAGGGGTCACAGGATCGGCAATACTGCCGGACGGTGGTAAAGACCCCGGGCCAGTAAAAGTTCTGTAGCAACCTCTGCCGGGTGCGCCGGATTCCCTGGTGCCCTGCGAGGGGGATGTCATGGGCCAGGGACAGGAGCTTGCGGCGGTACTTCTGGGGGACCACCAGCTGCCTCCTGACCCCACAGGACTCCCCTTCCCCTGGGGGAGCCCATTCTCGGTACAGGAACCCCTTCTCCCACAGGAACCTCTCCTGGCAGCCTCTCCTCATGGTCCGTCCCTCACTGAGGTCGGCCAGGTCCCTGAGCTTCTGCAAGGAGGGATCTTTCCTCAACTCGGCCTGGAACTCAGCGGCTGGGGAAGGGATGGGGCCCGGTTCCCCCTCCGTGGCCAGGTCTGAGGCCGCAGCCTCTCTGAGCCGTGCCCCTCGGCGCTCCCTCCCCACCCGAGTAGGGTCTCGCGCCTCCAGTGTGGTACCCTCCCCAGGGTCAGGTCGCAGTGCCCCTCGCCGGCTCTGGCTACGGGTCACAACCAGGGCGGTCTGGGGGTCGCTTGGCCAGTCCTCTAGGTCTCCCCCCATCAAAACTTCAGTGGGCAAATGGTGGTGTACCCCCACATCCTTGGGGCCCTCCTTGGTCCCCCATTTCAGGTGTACCCTTGCCACGGGCGCCCTAAATGGGGTCCCGCCCACCCCCGTCAGGGTCAGGTAGGTGTTGGGCACCACCCGATCTGGGGCCACCACCTCGGGCCGGGCCAGCGTCACCTCCGCGCCCGTATCCCAGTATCCATTGACCTTCCTCCCATCCACCTCCAGGGGAACAAGGCACTCTCTCCGGAGGGACAGCCCCGCACCCACCCTGTAAACCGAGCACCCTGAGTCCAGAGCCTCCAGCCCTCTGGCGGGGCTGGCTGGGGGTACTCTTCCCTCCTGAGCAGGTGGCAAACTGGTAGCCCCCCTTTCCTGGGTCGCCTGCCCCTCGTCCAGCTGAGTCCCTACCCAGTTAACCCTGGGTAGGTTGGGTCTGCTCAGTTTGTCCCTGAGCCCGGGGCACTGGGCCCGTACGTGGCCTCTCTGGCCACAGTGATAGCAGCTCAGGTCACGTTGGTCCCCTCGAGCGGGTCGGAGGGGCCCGACACCAGGCGTTCCCCTTTGGAGGGGGTTCTCCCTATTTCCCCGCTGGGAGGCCCCATGGTGACTCTCTCTCTGCATCGGGGGGGGCCTGTTCTTTTGGGACTCCTCCCAGCTACCCCCTGACCGACTGTTCACAAACTCGTCGGCCAGCTGCCCTGCATGCTGGGGGTTCGCGAGCTTTTTGTCCACCAGCCACAGCCTCAGGTCGGAAGGGCACTGTTCATACAGGTGCTCCAGTACAAACAGGTCAAGCAGGTCCTCTTTAGTTTGGGCCCCCGCTGTCCACTTGCGGGTATATCCCTGCATCCTGTTGACCAGTTGTAGGTAGGTGACCTCAGGCGTTTTACGCTGACTCCGGAACCTTCTCCGGTACATCTCGGGGGTCAGCCCAAACTCACGGAGCAGGGCCTGTTTGAACAGTTCATAGTCCCCTGCCTCTGCCCCTGTCATCCGGCTGTAGACCTCCACGGCTTTGGGGTCCAGTAAGGGGGTGAGGAACTGGAGCCTGTCTGCAGGGTCAACCCTGTGCAGCTCGCAGGCATTCTCAAAGGCCGTCAGGAAGCTATCTATGTCCTCCCCCTCCTTCCGCTGGGCCAGGAAGCACTTATCAAAGCTCCTTGCAGTCTTGGGTCCCCCCTCACTCACCGCAGCCGGGGCCCCACTGCTCCTCAGCCTGGCCAGCTCCAGTTCATGCTGTCTTTGTTTCTCCTTCTCCTGCTGCTCATGTTGACGTTCCCTCTCCTTCTCCTGACGCTCCCTCTCCTTCTCCTGACGCTCCCTCTCCTTCTCCTCCTGCTCATGTTGACGTCGTTTCTCCTCATGTTGACGTCGTTTCTCCTCATGTTGACGTTGTTTTTCATGATCCTCCAGCTCCCTCATTTTCCTCTCCCTCTCCCATTCCAGCCGCATCCGCTCCAGGGATGGGGAGCTCCGCTGGGAGGATCCCCTGCTGGCTGCTGGGGTCAGGGGGCCCTCGGTATTCGCTGGGCTTCCCACAACCCCTCCCCCAGGCATAGGTAGGAAGGGTCTCGGGGTGTCCTGGGCAGCAGTCTGACCCCTCCCAGCCTGGTCAGGCCCCAGGGCCCACGCTGCGTCCGCCGGGCGGCTTCCCTCAGGGACAGGGATCGGGTCATCCAAGCGATCCCTCTCCTCCAGCTGGGCAATCAGCTGTTCCTTGGTGGACCTCCCGACGCGCAGCCCCCTCTGCCTGCACAGCTCCACCAGGTCGCTCTTAAGGCGTTTAGCGTACATCTCCCGGCTGGCCACTCGCAGGCCGGGCAGCTGTCCACGGTTTCCAGGAAAAGCCCCTAGTGTGCCAGTCCTTCTTGAGGTCACCACCTCTTTGCCAGGGTCGAGCTGCAGACTCCTCCGCCCCTGGGACCGCTTGCTGCAATCCCCCGGGGGACCCTGTTACTGCAAAAGTCCTTCTCTCTGGTCACACACTCCCAGGGGTTAACCAGCCCCTGAAACCGTCTCTCTCTGAATCTTCAGCACGCCTGGTCCCCGTCAATCCCCCTTCGTTTTACTGTTCCCCAGTCACTTACTGCAGGAAGCGCCGTTCACGGGGTGCAGTAGATCCCACCGCTGCCACCAGTTGTCACGGAGTGTGGGGGAGTCCAGGCCCTGCACCCCTCTTCCTGGGATTCACTGAGACTCTCAGCCAGCCAGTAAAACAGAAGGTTTATTGGACAACAGGAACACAGTCCAAAACAGAGCTTGTGGGTACAACCAGGACCCCTCAGTGAAGTCCTTCTGGGGGAGCAGGGAGCTTAGACCCCAGCCCTGGGGTTCCCTGTGTTCCTCCACCCAGCCCCCACCTGAAACTAAACCCACCGAGCAGGTTCCCTGTTGCAGCCTCCATCCACATTCCTGGGCAGAGGTGTCCCCTCCCCCTCCTGGCTCAGGTGACAGGCTCTCAGGTCTCCCGTCCCCAGGGCACATTCCCAGGTCAACACTCCCCCCCCCCCTGCTGCGTCACATCGTCACACCCTGACCGTCCTGCGTTTGCCCCAGTAAACACACCCAATTGGCTAAATCCAGTACAAGTCCCAGTTTGTGTAAATCTCCTGCCCCCAACAGATTAAGCATCTCATTACAACCCCACATAATCTCCCCTTCCCCCCAGATTCCTTTGATTTGGCCCCACCTCAGGGTTAACTGTGTCTCTCCTCCTGTTGCCCCTACAATTGTCACAGTCCCTTCTGAGGGTCTCCCCTGCCCCCATGTGGTTAAACCGATGGCTGCTCCAGTGTCTATCAAAAAATCCCTCATGGTACTCCCTTCGATTGCCCCCTGGAGCGTGGGGCGACCAGATGCATCCCGTCCTAAACTGAGAACATGGACAGGACGCCTCCCAGGGCACCCCTAAGTTGCAGCACCCACCTCTGTCCCTCCCACTGGTTCATGGGGGGACCGGGGGTCCTGGCACCGAACACATTCCTGTCTCCATGCAAAATTGTGTGTCTGGCATTTCAGGCAGTCCCAGTCCCTTGGCCTCCGGGACCACTTTCCCCCTGATCTGGTAAGATCGTGGGTAGTCAGTTTAGCCTGCAGTCTCTGGATCTGTTGCTCTATAGCTGCCCGCTTGTCCCTGACTACCCTCCCAAAGCCACGAACTCTCCCTCTACCTCCTCCTCTCCAGGCTGACCCACTCCTTTCCACCTTGTATTGATCCCCCACAGTAATAGCATGGACTGGCTCTTCCCCCTGATGCATCTGCCTCCACACATCTGCCTGTTCCAGAAACTGGGGTAGCTGATTGGGAGCAAGTTCAGGGTGCTGCAACCTTAAATGCCCCACGAACTGCGGATTGCTCAGCTCCAACCATTTCTCCAGCAATTCCACACCCCTACCCTGCTCCACACCCCCACCAGGTCCTGGTGCCCCTGCCTGTGGCATCACCCATGGACCATCCAGGGGATTCACCCAGCACCGTGCCCATGCCTGTATGCGATTAAGTGTATCCCGCCCTGTTTCCCCAGGGATTCACTTCATCTTATTCATCCCCGCAGTACGAGAGCACACCCCAAACAAGTGTTTTGCCACCTGTCCGGGGATTAGAAATGGGTGTGCCACTCCTGCCACATCGATTCCCAAGGAGCCTCGTCCCAAAAGACTACGCCATGAGATCACCTGGTCCTCACGAGTTAGACCCTCCATCTCCCTGCCCACCTCCACTAGCCACAGCACAAACTGATCCCAATCATTCCGGGGTGCCTTTCCCAAGCGGCCCAGTACTGCCTCCCGGTCCTTCAGGGACAAGGGGCGGATTTCTGCCTGTTCTACTACTTGTGGGGCCTGGTCCCCCCACCCCGCAACCGGGGCCACTATTCCTGCCTCCTGCAGTTCCTCCCGGGTAGCCTCTCTCGCAGGGGCTGTAACTGTGGATCGCTGGCTTACAACGTCCACCGGCAGTGGTGGGCACAGTGTTTTTTCAGGGTAGGGTGGTGGAGGTGTCTCCTTCAGTTCCAGTAGTGGGGCGGATGGTTTGGGGTCCCCAAGTCCATTGCCCCCATGTTTACAATGATACAATTCCTCCTCTAAGTCTCCTACTCTCCCCAGCAGTTCGTCCCTCTCTCTCCGGATTGCCTCACAAGACTCCTCTGTCCATGCAGCATCCCGTGCCTTCAAATCCGCTACCTCTACTGCTAACACAGATTTTTCTGTTAAAATCCGTTGCTGATCCATAATCCCCTCCAAATCCTTAATGTGTTGGAGGAGATCAGCTTCCCTTTTTACCCAGTATGCCATCCAGCACACAAACCTTGTAATACCATTCACTTTTTCCTACACTCCTTTCCCTTGGGGTCTCCCAAAACCTCTCCCATCTCCTTCTCAATCTCATCCCAGGTGAACCCCTGCACCTGGTATGGGCCCTGATTCTTCCTTATCCATTTGTTCAAAAAATCCGTTACCCCAGCTTGCCAGAACCCGCAACTACCATCACGAGAGTTTGCCATACCCCGTCCAAGCAGCTGCGTGGACTGTTGGGGAGGGGAACTTACAGGCTGCCACTCACCTATCCAATGCGATGTATCCGAGTCACGGCACCAAGATGTTAGAGATCTTATTCCTTCACTCTCCCACTTCCCTGGTCCTTCTCGCATGAACAGAGAGCAACAATACCCGAAGTCCGAAGGTGCAAACAATTCGATGTTTATTGGGGTGAACTTCCAGCAAGCTTAAATACAAGTTCCTTTTTCCTTATTTTCGAATCCCAACTTACTTCCTGTTTGCCCCTAATTTATATAGTAATATTCTTAGCTATACCTTAACCAATCATTCTACTGAAATTTAACTAACCAATTCTAACATATTGTAACATGATTAGCTAACCAATTATATCCCACCACCTTAATTAGATTACACCCAGCAAAATTAATTATACTGCAGACAGAAGCAATCACAGAACCAGACAGAGATTATACAGACAAACAATAGCAAAGTGGGAACTATAATGACAAAACAATACAGAACTGAGGATTTCACATCCCAGCTATTGATAAGTGAGTTCTTGCCAGACAGGATGCTATCAAACTAAGTTTCCTTTTACATTTTCTAGGCACTTCCCTTTCTCTGGAGGTGATAGGAATTATCAGGACAGGATTGTATTCAGGACAGCCCAATAGCACCTTCTTTCAATGTGACTAGTTTGGAATGTGAGGATGTGACTGTTCGCTTCCTGGCTTATGGCTGCCTCTGCTGCTTAGCCAAAGGCCTTAGCCTAAGCACAGGGCCTCAAACTGTCACAGTAAGAGAAGGCCCTTACACCAGCAGACAGTGATTTTGATTCTTTCTTTTATACCTCTAACTAGCCAAGTAATAAGAATACCCCTAAATTCTTAAAGTACAGGCCTTTACAGACAGGCCTGAATATCTATATCCTAACAGTCCGTAACTCTGAGGTTCTATGGTATGTACAACGCAGCACATTTCACACAATCTGTATCCCAGAAGGCTATGGTGAACTCAAGTGAAACATGCAAATCTCGGTCCCTGCTGAGAGAGAGGGAATTTCAAAGATACAGCAAATTATGTTTTGTTTGATGGGTTTTCAGCTGGGCTTTTATTTAAAAATTCTGAGAAGAGACAGCCTCATCTCAGGTGGCATCGTTTGCATCTTCTTCCAGCCCATTGTTTGCAGTATGTTTAATTGCCATGGTGAGGGAAATACAGCCACCAGTATGCTGCCCCATGTCATGGGATGTCTCCACAGTCTGGATGGGCAGGTAGAATTCATAGATTTCGAGGCCAGAATGGACCCTTATGGTCAACTTGTCTAACCTCCTGCAAAGCACAGACCTCAGACCCTCCCCTAGGGATTCCTGCATCCAGCCCATATCTTGTGGTTGAGCTAGAGCATAATTTAGAAAGTCACACCCAGACTTGATGTAAAGAATCCAAGTGATGGAGAATTCCCCATGTCCCTAGATGAATTATTCCAGTGGCTAACTGCCCTCACTGTTAAAAATGTGACCCTTTATTTCTAGTCTCAATTTGTCTGGCTTCAGCTTCCACCTATGCGATCTTGTTCTGCTTTTGTCTGGTAGCTGAACTTCTAAACCACATCAGAAATCTCTTCCCTTTTGTAGGCACTTGTAGATGGTGATCTGGTCACCTCTTAAATGTCTCTTTGGTATGCTAAGGCCTTATCTACATGGGAATGTTATACTAGGTATAAGCTAAGGTCTGAGTTTAAACTCCTATAGTTATACTGGTATAACTCCCTTGGGGATAGTCTTCTTTCAGTATAAGAATATCTTTTTCCAGTTTAGCTTCACTGCAGAGTTAATGCAGACTTGTACCCAGGTTTTAGCCCAAACACCCCTCCTGTCCACACATGCAGCCCTCTTACCCAGGATTATATATGTTTTGAAGCCGGGCTAGCTTACCAGGCTGGGCAGGTATGTTAGAACCTGGGTTTCACTTTAACTCTGTCTCTAACCTGCCTGCTTTGCAGTGTGGCTGCAGGCTATAGCCCAGGTTACAGAACTCAGGTGCTGCTAGTCCTCCAATGCCTTCTGTGACATTTCCCTCTGGTGTTATCTGGACCAGTGATCTGCTAGGTCACTCCAATCCTTGACTCTGGGAGCCAGCCTTACCCTGCTCTGCTGTGAGAACCCCCACTCCTGGGCTGGTCACGCACAGACTCTGGCATGTAAGGGGCTCCCAGCTACTTGCAACCGAATGACACTAGCCAATATCTCCGGTCCCAGACACAACCCTGGGAACCTCCATCTTGCAGTGTCCAGTTATGCCCGCTGGACGCTGCAAGCTGATATGAGTTCATCAATTTAACAAAGAAATTGATATGCACCAGGCTTGTTATCCCAAGGGGAGTCTCTGACATGCTTCAAACCAAACGCACTGCTTCAGGTCGAATAAACAAACAGATTTATTAACTATAAAGATAGATTTTAAGTGATTATAAGTCAAAGCATAAAAAGTCAGATTTGGTCAAATGAAATGAAAGGAAAATGCGTTCTAAATGGATCTTAACACTTTCAGTGTCCTTACAAACTTAGATGCTTCTCACCACAGGCTGGCTGGTTACTCTTCATTCAGGCTCTCCCCTTTGATCAGTGCTTCGGTCGCTTGGTGGTGATATCTGTAGATGTAGGTGAAAGAGAAAGGAAGAGCATGGCAAATGTCTCTCCCTTTTACCATGTCCTTTCCTCCCACTTGGCTTTGCCCCCTCACCACCCGCCCCTTCAGAGTCAGGTGGGCATTACTGAGTTTCTCCAAGCAAGGCGGAGCAATTCTCCTGGTGTGGCCTCATGCAGGTGAGTCATTGCATTATAGCTCCCTTGGGGGGGAGGGATAGCTCAGTTGTTTGAGCATTGACCTGCTAAACCCAGGGTTGTGAATTCAATCCTTGAGGGGGCCATTTAGGGATCTGGGGCAAAAATTGGGGATTGGTCCTGCTTTGAGCAGAGGGGGTTGGACTAGATGGTGTCCTGAGGTCCCTTCCAACCCTGATATTCTATGGACAATGGATGTTCATAGAATCATAGAATCATAGAATATCAGGGTTGGAAGGGACCCCAGAAGGTCATCTAGTCCAACCCCCTGCTCGAAGCAGGACCAATTCCCAGTTAAATCATCCCATCATGTTGATGGGTTGTTTGACACCCCACCCAGGCGTTGGTTACATTCCTTGCTGTTGCCTCTGGGGAGCTAATATCTGGCTGATTCCCTCAATTTACAGCATGTTTTAGTGACAACCATACTACACAATTCTTATAACTTCATATGCATTAATGATACAAATGATTTTATACCCCTCTCTGCCGCTCTGAGAAGACTCTGTGCTGGCTAGCTGGGGCCAGGTCGTCACCCCAGCTGCACCGACAGGGCTCAGCCAGCCCAGGCTGCCCTACTCAGCGGGATCCAGGCCTCACAGTGCCTGTTAGCTGCTGGCGGGATGTGCTGGGCAAGGGGGGTTTCTCCAGCCAGGCCAGAGCCAGGGAAGAGACAGACACCAGGGTCAGTTAGTAACTGACCCCCGCTTAACCCAGTGGGCCACTGGCAATCCCGCCCCTCGCTGCTCTGCCCAGGACAGGTCCCTGAGGGTAGAGCCAGGGAATAGCCACTGCAGAGCGGGCCCTAGAGTGGGTCCAGGAGGCCAGGCTGTATCCCCACCAGGAGGCTGTGCCCCTTTGGGACCCACTATAGCCTGCGCTCTGCGTATCTGGCTGCCCCTGACCCTGGGCTTGGCTGGGACTCTCGGCCATTTATACATGGGGCGGGGTGACATGAGCGCAGATCAGTACCGTGTGTGTGGAGGCCGATCCTGCCACGGAGACGGGGTCACTGGGGAAAGAACAAGGAGTCGTGAGATTTCTCTTTCTTGGGGGAGCTGAGGGTCTCAGACATGGGAGCAGCGTCTGCATCGCTCCATGTTTATGTCTTAGTAGGAAGTTATTGTCGGAGATCGTGAGCGCAGACACTCTGCTGCCCTCCCAGCCCTCCTCCAGGCCCACTGCCCCCTGCTCTGCTAGTTCGGCTGTTCTCCCATGACAGTCCTCCATTTTCCCATAATGCACCAGCAGGGCTAATGCCTGGTGGGCTTTACCCAGTCCCTACTCAGGTGAAGCTCCTCTTGATCTCTGGGGACATTTGCCTGAGCAAGGACTCCAGCATCTGCTGCATTTGCTGGGATGTCACTAATAGACATGGAGGAAACCCAGTGCCATTATGAGGGTTCAGATCAGTGGGACTCAGCTGGATTGGAACCACCTCTGGGTTAGAAACTCCTAAATCCAGCCATGAGCTTCGGCAAACCCCAAACTAGCCCTGGCTACCTCATCTCTTGTTCTCCATGATTGGCTTGTAAGAGCCTATCCTCCTCCAGTCTGTGGCTCCCTGCGGCTCCCTGGCCCAGTGCCTGGTGATTGTCTCCTGCTGCCAGGGGTGATGCAGAGCCGGGAGCCCAGACACAGCGATTAACATACCCACTGGCCATTGGCATTGACAGCACCTTACACTACTGTCCCTTTGCCCACTGGTGCCAGCTGAGCCCAACCTGCACCATCGCATTTCATACCCACACTGCACTGGTACAACGTTCATGATGCCAATGAACTGAGCCCAGAATTGTGCACGTGGGCTATAGAATTCAGCAGCCAGGCTCTCCTGTATTCCCCCAACTCATCAACTCCACCTCCTCCCATTTCTCAGCTTATAATAAATCACTTCTTCCTCTGTCTCTACCACCTCCCCTCAGTCTCTCTCTCTTGTATTAACAACTCACCCTATTTTTAACTCTAGATACCATGTAATTTTGCCAGAAGCTCTAACATGAAAATACACTATAGAATTAAATGTGGAAACGCTCCATTCAGACAAAGTTTGGTTTACGTGGCTATGAACCCAAAAGTAAGAAAATACCAAAGTTAAGGTTGAATGTGCAGCTTTAACTCTGTCCCTGTATGCATATACCCTTAGTTCCCCCCCTTGGACATTCGTATTATTAGGGTGCAGGCTTTAATTAAACGATCATATTCTATTTATCAAAGATAATACAAGATACCATACAACTTTCTTCCACAACAAAACAATGCCACCGAGTATCAGTGAGCAGTATGGTGTGATGGCAATCTCAGGGAGTTATAATTCAATTATAATGGTAACTCCCTCAAGATCTGTGTACAATCAGTTGTTTCATTCATACATTAGACTAATATTATTATTTCATTGTGGCAGTGCCTAGGAGCTCAGTTGAGGTGCCAGGTGCTGTACAAACATAGAACAAAAAGTCCCTGCCCCAGTGAGCTCACAATCTCATCAATCAATTCATCTCTGAGCAGAGGCCAAGCACAGAAAATTTCAGCCCCAGGGAGGAGCAGTTCAGAAAGTTACGAGCATCAGAAAACAAGACATTGCAAGGGAACCTGTTTGGCAACCTTTACTAGTGTCTCGTAAAATGGCAGTTTGTTGTGTCATACTGTGTATGCATGTAATATCTATGCTACGCCCTTATGGAAGGGCCTACAGAGTTCCACAGACAGAGCCTTTCGCTAGGTTTTTTTGAATCTCCCTGTAGGATTTAATAGAACACTATCACCCACCTTCAAACAACCCATTAAAAAGATCTTATTTTCTGTTATATTCTATCAGCTTTCAGAATAAAATCTGTGGAACCCGCCTGCATTTGTGGAGGACTCTATGGGGTTCAGCCTGGTACAGTCTATAGGACCATCCCATAAGGGTGGAATACATAGATCACTGTTCAGATTTCTCAGGGCCGTCTTTCTCCCCTTACTTAGAATTTAAGTCATCATTTACCCTTGTGCAAGTGGATGCAAAATGCTACCAACTCAGGATGGCAGCATGTTGCTGCCATGTTGCTAATGTGTAAATGATGACACAAGGTGCAGGCCAGTGGGGACTGGGGGCTTGTCTACATGGGGAAGTTACACCAGCATAAGGTAGGTTTCAGAGTCGTAGCCATGTTAGTCTGGATCAGCAAAAACAATGAGGAGTCCTTGTGGCACCTTAGAGACTAACACATTTATTTGGGCATAAGCTTTCGTGGGCTAGAACCCACTTCATCAGATGCATGGAGTGGAAAATACAGGAGCAGGTATAAATACATGAAAAGATGTGAATTGCCTTACCAAGTGTGAGGTTAGTCTAATGAGACAATTCAATTGACAGCAGGATATCCAGGGACGAAAAATAACTTTTGAAGTGGAAATGAGAGTGGCCATTGACAAGAAGGTGTGAGTAACAGTAGGGGGAAATTAGGTTTAGGTTTTGTAATGAGGGCTAGCTCATTACAAAGCTAGCCCTCATTACAAAATGAGGGGGGAGGGCTAGCTCAGTGGTTTGAGTATTGGCCTGCTAAACCCAGGGTTGTGAGTTCAATCCTTGAGGGAGCCATTTAGGGATCTGTGGCAAAAATTGGGGATTGGTCCTGCTTTGAGCAGGGGGTTGGACTAGATGACCTCCTGAGGTCCCTTCCAACCCTGATATTCTAGGATTCTATGATTCTGTAACCACTTCCAGTCTTTATTCAGGCCTAATCTGATGGTGTCCAGTTTGCAAATTAATTCCAGTTCTGCAGTTTCACATTGGAGTCTGTTTTTGAAGGGTTTTTTTTTGAAGAATTGCCACTTTTAGGTCTGTTATTGAGTGACCAGAGAGTCTGAAGTGTTCTCCTACTGGTTTTTGAATGTTATGATTCCTGATGTCAGATTTGTGTCCATTTATTCTTTTACGTAGAGACTGTCCAGTTTGGCCAATGTACATGGCAGAGGGGCATTGCTGGCACATGATGGCATATATCACATTGGTAGATGTACAGGTGAACGAGCCCCTGATGGTGTGGCTGATGTGGTTAGGTCCTATGATGGTGTCCTTTGAATAGATATGTGGACAGAGTTGGCACCACGGTTTGTTGCAGGGTTTGGTTCCTGGGTTGGTGTTTTTGTTGTGTGGTATGTAGTTGCTGGTGAGTATTTGCTTCAGGTTGGGGGGCTGTCTGTAAGCGAGGACTGTCCTGTCTCCCAAGGTCTGTGAGAGTGATGGGTCGTCCTTCAGGATAGGTTGTAGATCCTTGATGATGCACTGGAGAGGTTTTAGTTGGGGGCTGTAGGTGACGGCTAGTGGTGTTCTGTTACTTTCTTTGTTGGGCCTGTCCTGTAGAAGGTAACTTCTGGGTACCCTTCTGGCTCTGTCAATCTGTTTCTTCACTTCACCAGGTGGGTACTGTAGTTTTAAGAATGCTTGATAGAGATCCTGTAGGTATTTGTCTCTGTCTGAGGGATCGGAGCAAATGCGGTTGTATCTTAGAGTTTGGCTGTGATGGAGGAATGTCTCTATCTGCAGATCAGATGATTACAATGCCTGTAATTGACAGCCAGCTCCTGGACCTCTGGTTTGACCAGCTTGCTGTTGTGCAAGGCTTCAGCTGAACTGTCGCACCTACTTATGCACAACCTTGGTGTTTGTATCAGGGTTTCCTGGATGACCTCCCAAGTCCCATTGCTAATGATGACAGGTTTAGTTCATTGCTGACCAGAACACCGTCCCAGTCAGAAGAGCTCACAGTCCAACAGGGCGAGAGAGAACTGGTGCTAATTCTGAGAGCAGAAGGATGGAGCAGTGGTTATTAGCAGTACTCACACAGAGGTATTTCGGCTCCTAACTCCCACTGAAATCAATAAGAAGGTAGGAGCCTAAATACCTTTGGGGATGTAAGCCTGAGTCTCGGCGTCTGTACATTGGGGATAACAGCACTGCCCCAGCTCCCTGGAGTGCTGAGGATAAAGATTGTGAAGTGCTCAAGTATTAAGTGCCATAGATAGATCCTAATCTCACACTGACAGTCTCTCTTCCAGGCCTGCTCCAGATCTCAAGCTTGTTTACAACTCCACAGATGTCAGCGCAAGTGCATCTGATTTACACCTGGTGTAGGTGAGAGAGGAATCAGGCCCCTTCATAGAATCATAGAATATCAGGGTTGGAAGGGACTTCAGGAGGTCATCTAGTCCAACCCCCTGCTCAAAGCAGGACCAATCCCCAACTAAATCATCCCAGCCAGGGCTTTGTCAAGCCTGACCTTAAAAATATCTAAAGAAGGAGATTCCACCACCTCCCTAGGTAACGCATTGCAGTGTTTCACCACCCTCCTAGTGAAAAAGTTTTTCCTAATATCCAACCTAAACCTGCCCCACTGCAACTTGAGACCATTACTCCTTGTTCTGTCATCTGGCACCACTGAGAACAGTCTAGATCCATCCTCTATGGAACCCCCTTTCAGATAGTTGAAAGCAGCTATCAAATCCCCCCTCATTCTTCTCTTCTGCAGACTAAACAATCCCAGTTCCCTCAGCCTCTCCTCATAACTCATGTGTTCCAGTCCCCTAATCATTTTTGTTGCCCTTCGCTGGACGTTTTCCAATTTTTTCACATCCTTCTTGTAGTGTGGGGCCCAAAACTGGACACAATACTCCAGATGAGGCCTCACCAATGTTGGATAGAGGGGAACGATCACGTCCCTCAATCTGCTGGCAATGCCCCTACTTATACATCCCAAAATGCCATTGGCCTTCTTGGCAACAAGGGCACACTGCTGACTCATATCCAGCTTCTTGTCCACTGTCACACCTAGGTCCTTTTCTGAAGAACTGCTGCCGAGCCATTCGGTCCCTAGTCTGTAGTGGTGCATGGGATTCTTCCATCCTAAGTGCAGGACTCTGCACTCGTCTTTGTTGAACCTCATCAGATTTCTTTTGGCCCAATCCTCTAATTTGTCTAGGTCCCTCTGTATCCTATCCCTCCCTTCCAGCGTATCTACCTCCCCTCCCAGTTTAGTGTCATCTGCAAATTTACTGAGGGTGCAATCCACGCCATCCTCCAGATCATAAATGAAGTTATTGAACAAAACCAGCCCCAGGACCGATCCTTGGGGCACTCCGCTTGATACCGGCTGCCAACTAGACATGGAGCCATTGATCACTACCTGTTGAGCCTGACAATCTAGCCAGCTTTCTATCCACCTTATAGTCCATTCATCCAGAATATTGCTTCTAAAGACCTTAAAGTTTGGTGTTTTCACTGACCACACTGGCCCTTCAGCAGGGGTGCCGGAACAGGGGGGGCCAAGGGACCTGGCCCGTCCACTTTTCATCATGGGCCCAGCTCCCTGCCTCTCCTTTTCACTCCCCGAGGCCCTGCGTCCAGCCAGGCTGGAAGCTGGAGCCCGGCCTGGGTAAGAGTGGCCCGGGGAGCCTGGGCAGCTGTGGACACTCCACCTGTCTGGGATGTGGGAGCCCGAGAGCAGCTTCCAGCCCATGACCCCGGTAGAGGGTATTCCCCCACCCGGCTCTGACTTCCAGATTGACTGGGGGGTGGGGCCTCAGGGATAAGGGGTGGGGCAGGGCCACAGAGGGGTTGGGGCCTCACCCCCCAAAAAAACTTTTAGGAAGGATCCGTCACCCCTGCCTTCCAGCCTGCCTTGAGGTTTTGAAACACAGTCTTTGCTTTTCCGATGCTGGGCTTTCCCTCAGATGTGCAATCACCCTTATCGCGAATGATGCTCCCCAGATAAGTCCATCTCATAACGGCTTTCGAGGCTTCCCCTTCCCAGTAGGAAAAGTCATTGCTAGGTACGCTGATTTTCATAACGTCCGTCTCTGGTTTATTAAGCCCTCTTTACCAGTGATGATAAGACCTGTTTGACCCTGTTCGCAAAGACTGAATTTGCCAACAAGCCCTGGAGGGTACAGTTGCGCCCGTTTCTGACCCTGCTACTCACACCCCCTGCCAGACCATTGCTGGCCCTTCCCCTGACATGCCACCTGGCCCCCAGACAAGGCCCCCGTTGGCAATTCAGGTGCTGTGTTATCTGAGAACTTGCCCCACCTGCTCTGTGATCTGGTGAAGCACGTTCTGTGATCAGGCTTCTAAACCAGAGCACCCAGTGAGCAGCTAACGCTCAAAGGTCCAATGTTACACAGAGCTAAGGTTGGTATGATATTGCATTGCCGCCCTTACTGCTGCAGTTCTGCGCTGCTGCTGGCAGTGACACTGCCTTCGCTCTCCGGCCCCCCAGCTCTGAAGACAGTGCCTGCCACCAGCAGCAGTGCAGAGGTAAGGGTGGCAATGGGGCACTAGTAAGTCTTCTGTGAAAAGTGCCATTAATAAAGTTTCTTCATGCCCCACCCCCCCCAGTATTAAACAGTAACTGTTTTTTAAAAAATAACTTTTCTGCTTATAACAATAATTCAATAAAAATGTGTTTTAGTCAATGTGACGAAGTGCGACTATTCTTAATGTTTCCTCTGAATACTGTAGGGGTGCCTCAGTTTCCCTTATGCATTTCTTAAGTCTCTAGGGGTGGGATAAGGGGGTATGATTGTTGCAAAGCAAAGGGCCAGTGTACATAAATGGCCGACACTCTGTCTCCTGGCAACTGATGGCCTGGGCCCTTCCCCCCTGCAAGGTGAGAGCTAAAGGGGTGGAGAACAAAGGAATCAGGTGACCTCCTGCCCGGGAAAGGGACAAAGCCCAGAGGAGGAGGGGCTGGAGAGTGAGTGAGTTGAGGGGGTTCCAAAGAGGATGGCTCTAGACTGTTCCCAATGGTAGCAGATGACAGAATGAGGAGTAATGGTCTCAAGTTGCAATGGGGGAGGTTTAGATTGGATATTAGGAAAAACTTTTTCACTAAGAGGGTGGTGAAACACTGGAATGCGTTACCTAGGGAGGTGGTAGAATCCATGAGGATTCTATGAGGGCTGGCTGGGGATGTGGAGTGAAATGCAGACGTGGTTGTCTGGCTCACTGCCCCCTAAAATGGACCCGGCGGAGGGGTCCTGTTCTCTGTACCTACAAGCTCTGTTTTAGACCATGTTCCTGTCATCTAATAAACCTCTGTTTTACTGGCTGGCTAAGAGTCATGTCTGACTGTGGAGCTTGGGGCAGGACCCTCTGGCTTCCCCAGGACCCCGCCTGGGCAGACTCGCTGTGGGAAGCGCACGGAGGGGCAGAGGATGCTGAATGCTCCAAGTTCAGACCCAGGAAGGTGGAAGTTGTGTGAGCTTCTTGCCCTGAAGACAGCCTTCTCACAGAGAGGAGACTTCACCAGAGTCCTGCCTGGCTTCGTAGGGAGCAGTCCCAGAGCATCGCCCGGGGACTCCGTGACAGTCTTAATTTAAAAGCGGTGAGAAAAGGTAAATTCATTTTAAACAACAGGGTTATAAAATTGTCATTTAAATAGTGTTACATATTAAAAATGAGTTTTTAATTTTTAATGGGGGGGGGTCCTACTCAGAGGCTTACTGTCTGAAAGGAGTCGCCAGTTCAAAAAGTTTGAGAACCATTGATCTAAGTTGTATTTCCTTAGTTAGCTTATGAGAAGGTCATGCGAGACAGTATGAAATGCCATGCTAAAGTGAAGATATACCCCATATCCACAAGGCTTGTTACCCTGTCAAAGAAAGCTATTAGGTTGGTTTGACATGATCTGTTCATGACAAATCCATGCTGACTGTTACTTATCATCTTATTATCTTCTAGGTGTTTGCAAATTGATTGCTTAATTATTTGCTCCATTATCTTTCCGGGTACAGAAGTTAAGCTGACTGGTCTGTAATTCCCCGGGTTGTCCTTATTTCCCTTTTTATAGATGGGCACTATATTTGCCCTCTTCCAGTCCTCTGGAATCTCTCCCGTCTTCCATGTCTTTTTGAAGATAATCGCTAATCGCTCAGATATCTCCTCAGGCAGCTCCTTGAATATTTTAGGAGGTATGTCATCAGGACTTGCCAACTTGAAGACATCTAATTTGTCTTAAGTAATCTTTAACTTGGTCTTTCCCTGTTTTAGCCCCAGATCCTACCTCATTTTCACTGGTGTTCGCTATAGTAGACATCTGACCGCTACTAACCTTTTTGGTGAAAACTGAAACAAAAAAGTCATTTAGCACTTCTGCTATTTCCACGTTTGCTGTTACTGTCTTTCCCCCCTCAGAAGGTTCAGTGGTGACCTGATCACAGTCTGTAAGTGTCTATACGAGGAAAGATTTCTGACAGCAGAGGGCTGTTTAATGTAGCCAAAAAAGGCAGAACAAGATGGAATGGATGGAATTGATTTAGTTGGGGATTGGTCCTGCTTTGAGCAGGGGGTTGGACTAGATGACCTCCTGACGACCCTTCCAACACTCATTTTGTATGATTCTATGGAAGCTGAAGCCAGACAAATTCTGGCCTTGACTACATGGGGAAATAGATTGGTATACTCTGCAATAGCTCTTCAGAAATAGTTCCCCCACAGATACTTCTTTCTGGAATAAAATCACTTTTATTGCTCAGATAAGTCAAGTTAGAATCATTCCCGACTAGCTGAATTCTACTGTTGTCAGCCGGCGGGCATGTGTGTGTTCTCTCCATATGCCGTCCCAGCTCTGCGTAGGTAGCTGGCCCAGCAGACCTTGAGTGTACTACCCAGAAAGACCACAGACGTGGCTCGGTGGCGAAGGCGCTCAGCCAGGTTAGTTGTCAATGAGGCACGGTCCTAGCACCCTGGCTCCGTGGTCATGGGTATGCTACCACATGTATGTCCATGAAAATGGTACCTGCTCAGTCAGCGGTGGAACTGTCTGCTGACCCCGCGGCTGGACAAAGGTGCCCCACTATAATTTCTGTTTTATACGTTGATACAAACAAGTTACATATCATGTTCCTGACATGGTTAGTTACCAGCCCTTCACTTTGTACCTGCTGGTTCGAACAAAACATCTCCATGCAAAATTCTGTCCTCCTGTCCTTGTCTGGGGCGGGGGCGGGGTCGGTGTGGTCCTGTACCATCTCCAAGGAATGGGTTTATGCCATGACTCTCTGTTGGGGTGTACCTGTCCTAGCCTTCTGGAAGGTGTTTCCATGAATACCTCATACTTAGGTGGGCCTGTGTTCTTCCCAAGTTCCTCTGCCGGACAATGAACTTGTAGGCAAACGTCTGCTTCATGACAACATCTGCCTTCTGCTCATAGCCTGGCTTTTGCTGACTTTGGTTCAGGCCTTAGGTCTTGCGCCATGGCCAGTGCTCCCGGCTCCCTGCTGCATCTACCAGCCTAGCTATTATCAGTTAGTTATTCCAGAAGAGCTGCGCAATCACAACCCGCTTTGCCAGCTTTGCACAATGGGCCATTTCAGTTCAGCAAAGAGAAGGGGATGGGTAGGAAGCCAAACTGGGTGGGGAAATCACTGATTCATTGCATGCAGCCAGCAAAGTTTCTTCCTCATTGCACAGACCTGACTTTCCCCAGCCTTGGTAGAACTGGGTCAGAGAGCCCGGGGTGTACAGAGATGCAGCTCCCACTGAAATCACTAGTGCTTTCTCTGTGCTGGGAGGGTAGGCACCAAAATATCTGCACCTGGTCTACTCTAGTACTTCCACCAACACACTAGCACTTAACCATTGCAGGGGAAGGGGGAATAAAATCTTCCAATGCGGACAAAGCCTCCAGGCTACTAGTTTTCCTTAGTATCATTTGTACAGCATTGATTTCATCATGTATTTCATTTCCAGACCAGTCAGCTTTCTTTTAAAACAACAATGTAATTTTATAACCCATGTGGTTACAGAAAACGCTGGACATTATGATTCACTACTGGCTCAAATATAAACAAAACCCAGATTTAATTACTTGTCAGATTGCATGATTTGTTTAAGACCATTTGCTGAATTTGGGGGGCCTGATTCATGATAGATGAGCATCTGCGTTTAGCCATGTGGTTTGTATTACAGGAGCACACAGAGGGTCTAACGGAGATGAGCCCCCCCCCTTGTGCCAGGTGCTGCAGAGACACTGATGACTCCTGTGCAGTTTGTGGTCCATCATAACCCCCCAGATCCTTTCCAGCCGTGTGACCACCTAGCCAGTTATTCCCCAGTTTGTAGTTGTACATGTGATTTTTTTTCCTTCCTCACTGAAGTACTTTGCACTGTCTTTATTGAATTTCACCTTGTTGATTTCAGACCAATTCTCCAATTTGTCAAGGTCCTTTTGAGTTCTATCCCTGTCTTCGAAAGTAATTGCAACTCTTCCTAGCTTGGGGTCTGCAAATTTTATAAGCCTACTCTCCACTCAATTATCCAAGTCATTAATGAAAATATTGAATAGTACCGGACGCAGGATTGACCCCTGTGAGACCCCATTAGATACACCCTCCCAATTTGGCAGCAAACCATTGATATCCACTCTTTGAGTATGGTCTTTCAACCAGTTGTTCACCCACCTTACAGTAAATTCATCTGGACCACATTTCCCTAGGTTGCTTATGAGAATGTCATGCGGAACTGTGTCAAAAGTCATACTAAAATCAAGCTGTATCACATCTACTACTTCCCCCATCCACTAGGTTACTAACCCTGTCAAAGAAGGAAATTAAGTTGGTTTTGCATGATTGTTCTTAACAAATTCATGCTGACTATTCCTCATAACCCTATTCTCCTTCAGGTGCTTATAAATTGTTTGTTTTAATAATTTGCTCCAGTTACTTTCCAGGCACTGAAATTAGACTGACTGGTCTATAATTCCCCAGGTACTCCTTGTTCCCCTTCTTAAAGATAGGTACTATGTTTGCCCTTCTCCAGTTTTCCAGGACCTCTCCTGTCCTCCAGCAGTTCTCAAAGAAAATTGCTAATAGCTTCAAAATTGCTTTAACTATTTCCTTAAGTATCCTAGGTTGAATTTCACCAGGCCCTGTTGACGTGAATACATCTAACTTATCTAAATATTCTTAAAACTATTCTTTCCCTACTTTGGCCCATGTTCCTTCCCCCCGGTTCTCAATTTTTATTGTGTTGAGTATCTGGTCACCATTAACCGTTTTAGTGAAGACTGAATCAAAATAGGTATTACACACCTTAGCTTTCTTGATGTCATCTGTTATTAGCTCTCCATCCCCACTAAGTAGCGGACCTACGGTTTCCTTCATCTTTCTCTTGCTTGTAATGTATGTGTGACGTTGCACTCCAAGGTCAGCTCCCAGACTACTGCACTGGGCAGCACAGCATGGGGAGGAGGTGACCAGCCCTCTGAGGAGAAAGAAGTGGTTTGGGACTATTTAGAAAAGCTGAACGAGCACAAGTCCATGGGGCCGGATGCGTTGCATCCGAGAGTGCTAAAGGAGTTGGCGGATGTGATTGCAGAGCCATTGGCCATTATCTTTGAAAACTCATGGTGATCGGGGGAAGTCCCGGATGACTGGAAAAAGGCTAATGTAGTGCCCATCTTTAAAAAAGGGAAGAAGGAGGATCCGGGGAACTACAGGCCAGTCAGTCTCACCTCAGTCCCCGGAAAAATCATGGAGCAGGTCCTCAAGGAATCAATTCTGAAGGACTTAGAGGAGGGGAAAGTGATCAGGAACAGCCAGCATGGATTCACCAAGGGCAAGTCATGCCTGACTAATCTAATTGCCTTCTATGATGAGATAACTGGCTCTGTGGATGAGGGGAAAGCAGTGGACGTGTTATTCCTTGACTTTAGCAAAGCTTTTGACACAGTCTCCCACAGTATTCTTGCCAGCAAGTATGGGCTGGATGAATGGACTATAAGGTGGATAGAAAGTTGGCTAGATTGTCGGGCTCAATGGGTAGTGATCAATGGCTCCATGTCTAGTTGGCAGCCGGTATCAAGTGGAGTGCCCCAAGGGTCGGTCCTGGGGCTGGTTTTGTTCAATATCTTCATAAATGATCTAGAGGATGGCGTGGATTGCACCCTCAGCAAGTTTTCAGATGACACTAAACTGGGAGGAGAGATAGATACGCTGGAGGGTAGGGTTAGGATACAGAGGGCCCTAGACAAATTAGAGGATTGGGCCAAAAGAAATCTGATGAGGTTCAACAAGGATAAGTGCAGGGTCCTGCACTTAGGACGTAAGAACCCCATGCACCGCTACAGACTAGGGACCGAGTGGCTAGGCAGCAGTTCTGCAGAAAAGGACCTAGGGGTTACAGTGGACGAGAAGCTGGATATGAGTCAGCAGTGTGCCCTTGTTGCCAAGAAGGCCAATGGCATTTTGGGATGTATAAGTAGGGGCATTGCCAGCAGATTGAGGGACGTGATCGTTCCCCTCTATTCGACATTGGTGAGGCCTCATCTGGAGTACTGTGTCCAGTTTTGGGCCCCACACTACAAGAAGGGTGTGGATAATTGGAAAACATCCAGCGGAGGGCAACAAAAATGATTAGGGGACTGGAACACATGATTTATGAGGAGAAGCTGAGGGAACTGGGATTGTTTAGTCTGCAGAAGAGAAGAATGAGGGGGGATTTGATAGCTGCTTTGAACTACCTGAAAGGGGGTTCCAAAGAGGATGGATCTAGACTGTTCTCAGTGGTAGCAGATGACAGAACAAGGAGTAATGATCTCAGGTTACAGTGGGGGAGGTTTAGGTTGGATATTAGGAAAAACTTTTTCACTAGAAGGGTGGTGAAACACTGCAATGCGTTACCTAGGGAGGTGGCGGAATCTCCTTCCTTTGAAGTTTTTAAGGTCAGGCTTGACAAAGCCCAGGCTGGGATGATTTAGCTGGGGATTGGTCCTGCTTTGAGCAGGGGGTTGGACTAGATGACCTCCTGAGGTCCCTTCCAACCCTGATATTCTATGATTCTATTATATGCTTTATGAAAATATGCTTATGAATCCATGATGTAACTGGAATATGCTTTATGCAGAAAGTCTCTTGTAAGGTATCATTACAAAGTTTATAATCTACTGAGTGTGCTCATCCCATTTGTTTGCGTGTGTTATTTCTAGGTCTGGAGTTAGGAGAATAAGACATAAACTTGTATCATTGATGTAAACATATTAAGTGGAAACCATTAAGGGTGCTTCAGAATCAATGACCTGCCAATGGTTCTGTTTACTTGCAAACCTTCTTGTGCATGTGCGGGCCAGCCTAGGAAGAATGGAGGCTGGGGTCTCACAGGACATGTGACCACGTCACCTGATACTGGAATCCATCTTAAATGTGGTACTTTTCCATTTAGAAGGAGGGGTTAGGACCCACAAAGATTCCTGTCTTGTGCCAAAGCTATAAAAGCGGGTGGAGCTGGACAAAGGGGGTGGCCAGTCATGAGAAAGCCCATGTTTACCATCTAAGATGGCTGCTGGAACTAACAAGGACTGTACCAAGGGAAAGGATTGTGCCCAGGCTAGGAAGGAGTCTAGTCTATGAAAGAAGCTTATTGGAACATCTCTGAGAGTGAGATATTACCTGTAAACAGTTTCTTAATGTATTAGACTTAGACTTGCGTGTTTTGTTTTATTTTGCTTCGTGACTTACTTTGTTCTGTCTGTTATTACTTGAAACACTTAAATCCTACTTTTTATAATTAATAAAAATCACTTTTGTTTATTAATTAATACCCAGAGTAAGTGATTAATCCCTGGGGGAGCAAACAGCTATGCATATCTCTCTATCAGTGTTATAGAGGGCGGACAATTTATGAATTTACCCTGTATAAGCTTTATACAGAGTAAAATGGATTTATTTGGGGTTTGGATCCCATTGGGAGCTGGGTGTCTGGGTGCTGGAGACAGGTAACCTGCTGAGCAGTTTTCATTTAAAGCCTGCAGCTTTGGGGGTGTAGTCCAGACCGTGGGTCTGTGTTGTACCAGGCTAGCATGTCTGGCTCAACAAGACAGGGTTCTGGAAGTCCCAGGCTGGCAGAGAAAACAGGCTGAGATATTTTCAACACATCAGGTGACAGTGCCCAGGGGATCTCTGTGACTGAACCCGTCAGGGTATGTACGTTAATAAACTCTTCTTATTGCTTTTAATGCTCCTGGTCAGGTGTAACTCATTTTGTCTTACTGTCCTTCCTAGCTTTCCTTTGCATCGGGAGAGTTTGCAGTTGTGCCATTAATATTGTCTCTTTGAGGAACTGCCAGGTCTCCTGAACTCCTTTTTCCTTTAGATTTTCTTCCCATAGGATTTTACCTACCAGTCCTCTGAGTTTATCAGTCTGCTTTTTTGAAGTCCGTTATCCTTATTCTGCTGCTCTGACTCCTTCCTTTCCTTAGGATCATTAAGTCTATCATTTCATCATTGCTGTCACCCAGACTGCCTTTCACCTTCAGATTCCCTGCCAATTCCTCCCTATTAGACAGAATCAACTCTATCATGTCTGTCCCCCTGGTTACTTCCTCTACTTTCTGGAACAAAAAGTTGTCCCTGATACGTTCCAAGAACATATTGGAAATGTTGTGTTTTGCCATATAACTTTCCCAACAGGTGTCTGGGTAGTTAAAGCCCCCCATTATTACCAGGCCCTGTGTTTTGGGTATTTCAGTCTTTTGCAATTTGTCAACATCTTTTCTGAAGTGTGGCCACCAGAACTAGTCCCAGTCTCCAGGGGTCTTTTCATTAACACTGGGACTGATGTCTCGCTAGCTGGCATTTCTCTGTTTGTTTCTCTGTCCGTGGCTTGGCAACTTCTGAAACCCACACCCGATCCATTCCCAAATGCCAGGGAATGTTCGAGGGAGCAGTAGGAAGAGCCCTATTGATTTTGGTGATAATCAGAAACCTGGAAATGCCAGATTTCCACTAACATCAGCCCCAGAGTTCCTGTTTGCTGCTGTTGCCAGAGGAACATCTCTGGCACACCCTGCTGCCTCCTGAAGAGATGAGAGGCAGCAGCTTACTAGAGGGTCCTTGCTTCCTTGTTTCCATAGGCTGAGCCGTATACCCAGCCACCCCCCCCCACACTCCACTCTGGTCAGCTCTTTGCCAGCCCATGTCCTCCTTGCCCTCTATTCCAGCCAGTTCCCCCTCCCCTCAGCTGGGACCCTTTTGGGGGCCCCCAGAAAAATAATTACCCAAGCAGAAACCCACCGCAGGGTGGAGGAAGCCTGGAGCCCTGGCAGAAGCCACAGGGTGGGCGGGGGAAGCCCCAGCACCCTGACCCTGGTACCCGACAGAAGTGCTGGGCAGGCAGGCGGGGTGAGGGAAGCCCCAGCGTGGCTGTGGCCCCAGGACTGCAGGAGCTTTCGTTCCCTGCCATGGCCTCAGGGCTCTGGGAGCTCTCACTCCCCGCTGTGGCCCTGGGACTGTGGCGGGGGTGGAGTGTCTCCAGTTTTGGGGCTGGGGTGGAGGGCGGGGGGCAGAAAGGAGCAAGGGTCACAGGGTCCTAGAACCTGGGCTCCAGGCCGAGCCCAGACTTCTACACTGCAATTAAACAGCCCTTTAGCCTGCACCGTGTGAGCCCAAGTCAGCTGGCCTGGGGAAAGCTGGGATGTCTAATTGCAGCATAGACATACCCGAAGGCTACTGATGAAAATTTGTCTATATAAGAGTCCGGGAGGGGCTGGGGGAGGGGCGGGATGTTAATAAGTATTATTTATTCTGCACCCATTTCCTTGCCTTAAATTTTCTTCATGGTAATGTCCTTCTCCCACCTCCCAAGCATTTCAGCACACTAGACTTAGCAGAGACTGGGCCTGATCCTGAATGGAGCCGACTGCCCGCAATTTGAGCTGAACGAATAGTTGTTTTTTCAGTTCAGTGTCTGAACAGACAAATCCGAAAAAGAAAATTTGGTTTGTTTATAACCGGGTCTGAATTTGTGGGGGGTTTCTCGCCAAGTCAAAAAACTGGAGAAATTTGGTTTAGGTGACTGTTTGTTCGGATCAGCATTTTGAAACACATTTCAAATCCTAAAAATATTTTTGACATTTTTCCATTTAAAAATGTCATTTTTGATTTGACACTTAGTTTCAAACTGCACAACACCTTCAAAAGATGATCCGGGGAAGTTACATTCCTAAGTCTGCTAGGCTCCAAAAATCATGGAGTGAATAAAGACTCTAGATTTATGGGTCATTTCAACAATCTGTAACCCAGGAACTCTTCTTTTTCCTATGACTTTGGAGGTATTGATTGCCCACTTCACCTTGAATATTCTCTTGCAACGTGTGTTAACTCCTTAACTGTTCCACCTTTGTATTAGCTGTGACGTTCTAGGTGCCGTTCCCAGACCTAAAGAAGAGCTCTCTGTAAACTCAGACCTTGTCACTTTCAGCCGCAGAAGTTATGGCTTCAGCCACCTTGTGTCTCTCATATCCTGGGACCAACCCAGCAAGCGCAACACTCCAAACAAGTTTCAAAAATGTCATTTCAAAATAGTTCATCTCAGGTTGTTTTGTCTAAATGAAAAGTTTTGACATTTCCAAAATGTTTGTTCTCAGTTTTTTCTGTGAAACTGTTCCCCAAACTCAACCTGAATTGATGTCCCCAAAAGTACATTTTTTGGTTAATTTACTTTTTGCCAAAAAAAGCTTCCCCTAGCCATACACACAGTTCTTCCTGGAGTTAATGAAAACTGCCAGCGCTCAGCTGCACCCAGGACTGGACCTCACACTTGTAGCGGTGAATCTTGTTAACAATCATGCTCTGGTGGTATAGTAAGGTGGGTAGGCTCCACCGGCCTCCTAGTAAACAGGGTTAAACATCTTGTCCTAGGCAGAGCCGCATCTTCTGCAGTGATTACCGAGAGATTCAGCTAGCAGATCATTCAGAGCAAGCCTATGTGACCAGTAGGCGGGTATGCTGGCGGACTGAAGAGACAGGAGGCAGTGCGTCTTCTCTGGGAATAGAAACATTAGCAGGAAAGGGACTCAAGGAGCTTGCCACGACTGAAGTGAGATGGCGTCCTCATCATGTTCCTGGTTTGGACTGGGAGGAAACCTGAGGGCTTGCCTGGGCCACAGTGAAATTTCTTGGGGCAGAATTCACCCCCCGGTAGAGAGACAGCATAATGTCTATGTCCCACATCTGTCCAAAGGGCTGAAGTGGGACATATGTGGGGCATAGACCTCATGGAATTGAAGTGCAGTGGGGACAGTTTTCATCCTTCATTTGCATGCTCCTTTGTCTCCTTCTCAGGCCAGGTTAGTTTCTCAGTATTGATCACTGAGTTTCCTTTTTTCGCGTACTTCACCCACTTGTGAAATTTACAAGAATATCTTTATGTCCCCATATCTCTGGGGAAGTTCCCAGCTAAACCACACCTTCTTCCTCTTCTGCCCTCTATATCACGCTCCTCCATCAGCTACAAGGAACCAGTCAACACTGAGACACTCAAAGAGAGAGACAGAGATCAGTCCTCCAGTAGGAAGGGCCAGCGGCACGCATCACACAGGTATTGTGCTCAGAGTTCATTTGCAGCTGGCAATATCAAGCTGGCACTTGGGGTTGGGAGTTCCTGATCAGCAGACATTGCTGATTTACGAGGCAGCCTCGCCTGCAGTGGAGGCATATAGAAATACATGGCATGCTGTTTTAGAAGAGCTTTGTAATAAATGGTGCAAACCATATTTGGGGCTTTGAACTCAGGTACAGCTTGATTCTCAGAGCTGAAATCATTGGGAGCTGCAAGCGCTCGGCATCTCTGACAGATATTTGTTTTTAAAGACTAGCTGGCATGCAATATCTATCAATCCTTGATCAATCAATTGATCTACAGGGCGATCCAGCTGGCTTGCTTGCTTTCACAATACGTTCTCACCTAGATACAGATTTATTTCTCTTCTCACCATAGTATCAAAATAGCAAGCATATCAATTCACCCTATTATTACAGCAAATAAGCACGTTACCTTCATTTAAAGTCTTGCCAATATTCCTGTTTCCAGGTGTTCTGCCACCAGCTCCCTGGCTTTATTGCTACAAGGGCAGATTCAGCGGTGGCATAAGGGGACACACGTCTGACTGATTTCAGCGGCCTGTATGTTAGTCTCTCTTTCTCCATGGCTGGCTGTAGGTGCACAGGGTGCAAGGGTGAACATCTTTGGTTTTTTCCCCTCTTAGGTTTCATAAGCGAGAAGCAGCTATGGCAGCCGTTCCTGATGTGCAGGAGGAGTTGATGGAGTTCTGCAGGTAACCCTGGATTTACTGACTCCCCATGTTCTAGGGTCTCAGAGCTGGGGATTCTTGCTGGAGTTTCACCGTGAAATTCACCCCAATGCAAAGAAACAGCACGAGGCCTAGGTACTGCTTAAGGCCAGCTTCAGCCCAAACCAGCATAGCAATGCCAGCAAATCTTTGTCGTGTTAAGTCTCCTTAGCTTACGATAAGTGTAAATGCCTTCGCCACTCGTCCTGAACCTGTAACTGCTGTAGAATCTCTTCTTTGGGGAATAACTGGCTTTGTTTGTTTGTCCCTCGCTTACAGTGTGAACAATGAACAGTTCTACGAAGTCGACCACCCCTACTTGGGGAAGGTAAGGATCGGTGTCTCAGTCCAACAGCCCTTCCTGGGGATTTTATACCCTGGTGAAAGAGGGGTCAGGCCCCAGTTAGCTCCCACATGATAGTGGGATAGTGTCCTCCTTGGGCCTAGCGGCCATGGAATGTCTGGCCCAGTAAAACTGTATGACTGAGTGAATGCAGAGAGCAGGGCTATAGCAAAAGCATGTCCAGCAGCAGCTGGCATTCACCCTGGGCCTGTCTGGCTACCTGCTGTTAGCGTCCCCTCACCATTCAGCCCCCACCCTCCAGGGGAAAGCGAAGGAGGCTGGCTTGCAATCAGTGGTGGTGCTGGCTAGGCGGGTGGCAAGTGGCCAGGATTGCTGGGGGATGGTTTGCTCCAGTCTCCCTGGATCCATCAATCTAGAAGCCACCTTGAGGGACACGGGCAGATGCTTCTCCTGTCACCTGCTGGGGGGAAGTAGGGGGCAGGGGATTCGCGGCTCACACTGGGGGCCACTGGCCCATTGGCATCAGTGGAGTCATGTTTCACCCATGGGTGCTCTCAGCACAGAACAGGCACTGACAGGAGCCCTGGGGTGGATCTGAGAGGAGATTCCTACCGCTGGCCCGCCTCATGGAGGGGGAAGACCCTGGCTCAGCCTTGGCGGCTGCTGAGGCTAAAGCAGCTCTTACGGGAGGGTGGGGCAGCAGCTTGTTTCACAGTGCTTTCCTTGCCCACAGAGCTCCAGCCAAGGCTCGAGCCCCTGCTCCCTGTCCCAGAGCTGCTCAGCCTGCGACCTGGGCATCCAGTTGCAGTTCACAGAGCAGACCTCTCCCAAGGTCTTCCGCAGATCCGTGGTGCTGGTGATCGCCACAGAGAAGATGAAGAAGGCATTGAAAGCAAGACCATTCACGGATGATGATTTGACAGGCATCTTCGATACTGTCTTCGGTACGGCCCCAGGGGATCCCTGGAGCTAAGTGACCCCGTCCAAGGGTTGGGGCTGAGGGGGGACACACAAGGGGCTTTGGAGCCCCACTAATGCCAGCTCTGTGCATCGGGGGGCAAGTCTCGAGCTAGAGAGCTACCAAAGGCATTTACGTGACACCAGATTGTCTAAGGCTCAGATCCTCAAAGGTATTGAAATCAATGCGAGTTAGGTGCCTCATAGCTTTGAGGCCCTGGGCCTGAACATCTCACAATCTTTAATGCCTTTATCCCACAGCACCCCTGTGGGGCTGGGCTATTCTCCACATTCTACACTTGGGGAAACTGAGGCACAGATGGACAAAGTGACATGCCCACGGTCACACAGGAAGTCAGTGGCAGAGCAGCGAACTGGACCCAGGTCTGCTAAGGTCTAGGCTAGTGCCCTAACCATGGGACCTGTCCAAGTGCATTCCCCTCACTCAGCCTTAAGTTTCGCCACCAATGCAATGGAGCTGATGATCAAGTGTTTTGAGATGGATGGTTGAGAACAGCAGAGTCTGGTTGTTACCAGTTCATTCCCCCTGCATCCCAGCAGGAGCACCGGGTGTATGAGACCTGGTTCCTGGAAGGGTGAGAGGTCAAGTCCCTTGGATAGGGAAGGGGTGGCCAATATGACCCTTTGCTCCAGTCAGGGAAAGGCGCCCATCGCTGTGGGTCACAGGCAGCTCTTCAGTCCCCAGCAGCTACCAGGCTCTCAGCAAATACTTTAACTGAGTGTTGCCGCAAACTCACAGCTGCCAGGAACTCCGCAGTGAGAACCAAGGCAGGATTCCAACCCCTGATCCCACAGCACAGGCCCTGCCACTAAGGAAAAGGGGGAATCCCCATTAGCTGTTAGCTGTACAGGGCCTATGACACACATCTTGGCAATGTTGATTAAATCACAAACACACCGATCAGTTCCTTGCATTCTGAGTCACTCTGGGGACCACGTGCAGGAGAGGCGAGCATGGGCTCAGAGAATGCCAGTAGATATTAACCCTTGTTCGCATTCTTGTTTTCAGAGACCATCTCGTTCGAGAGTCACAATGTCACCCACACGGTGGATTCCATCTACCGCTACTTCAGATCCATCTCTTACGAAATTCGGGACACTGACCAGAAGTGCTTCAAGCTGGAGGCTCCCGCCCAGCTGGTGGCGGTGCATTTGCAAGGCCCCAGCATCAGACACCAAGGTAAGGTCTGGACAATACCCAAGCATCAGCCCAAACCTTCACCCAAAATGCTAGCCTAACCTTTGACTTTCCCCCGATGAAGGACCCAAATCCCTGGCACTCTCCCATGCACTCTGCTCATCTGTTTTTGGGCTACATTATTTCTAATCTGGGTGATACCAGAAGCCCCCTGAAAAACCTGATCTGATGAAGTTTCCAGGCTGGATCAGTTTTCACAGCTCTGGTTTCCCATCTCAACTGACCCTGAGAACATCCAGGCCAATCACAGAGATAGCCAGGCCATGCCAATCTCCTATTAAAGGCCAGGGTGGTCCCCCAGGCAATCCCAAGAGAGGGCCCTTCCTCTGTGTTGAACTCCTTGCTCCTCACACCTGCCAAAGCAGCTGGTCTGAATCCTGTACTCAGGTCCCTGATTTCTACCTGGGGCCGCTGGACTGGAGAATCTGAGCTTTCGTACGTTCCAAGCCCCCAGAGAGACACCAGGGGAACCCTGGGGGCGTACACGCTGCATGGCTTTGGTCCAGGACATTCTGAACACATGGCAAGGCAACCTGTGGAGTGGCTCCCCTAGTTAGCTCCCGGCGCTGGCTGCATCTCTCCCCGCAGAATTCAGACAGCCGTTCTCTGTGCCGTTGCTGATTCCGTATTTCCCCGTCTTGCAGTGAAGTTAAACATGGCTCTCTATAGACCGAAAAGCGGCACAAGCAACCAGAGCTCCATGAGGTTTCCGGTCGCTCTGGGCATCAAGGGGAGAAGTCTCTACCTGTCCTGTGTGCAAAATGGCCAGCAGCCGGTGCTGCAGCTGGAGGTAAGGGGGCGGGGGTGTTCCGGGCTCAGGCATCTGCTTTGCCACTCGCTTCCTGAGAAACCAAGAGCCGCCCACTCAGGAAGTAAAGTGGGTTTCTGCTCGGAGGAGGGTTTGTGGTCTCCACGGGCGTTCTCTCTTTGTCATGCCAGGGCCCCAGCAAAGTTGCCAGCCCTATAAACCACCGCTGGGCCCTGCAAGCTGAGTGGGGATCCATCTGCCTCATGCGCCAGCCCCAGCGATAAAGCTTGCAAAGCCAGAGCTTAGTAAATCGTTCTGTGGATGATGCAGGAGCCATGCTCGATTCCGGCTCCTGCAGGGCTAATGGGCTACTCTACTCCTGCTGGCAGATCGGACCGGGACTCACCCTGGCTCTGATCAGGCCCCCACATGTTGTGGGATCACCCAGTACCTGAACCCATCGCTTCCACTTCTCCCTTCCCCCTGGGTGAGAACTAGTATAATTCCAGGCTGCTTGGGGGACATTCCCAGCTTCCAGCTGCACTGGATATCTGTGGATGCCAACCCCAGAGCTCCCTGCCCAGTCCTCCTCCCCAGGCAATCTAAGCAGCAGTGTAGGGCAATGGGTAGCGCACTGGAGTGGGAACCAGGAGAGCTCTTCCTGCTAGACCCGGTTAGAAAGACAGGCCTGGCATAGCTCTCTCCTCTGGCCTCTCTTTCTAACCGGGCTGCCCTTTGTGCCACAGGAGGCTGATATCCTGAAGGATGTTGACGGAGCCGAGCTGGAGCGCTTCATCTTCTACAAGGTGGAAAACGAGAGCACGGCCCAGTTCGAGTCAGCCGCCCACCGCGGCTGGTACATCTGCACCTCCCCCCAGAACAACCAGCCCGTTGGCATCACCAACCGGCTTGGGGAAGTGTTCATCACCAACTACTTCCTCACCCAGTCCAAGCACTGAGCGCACATCCCAAACCGGCAGTTACTGGTTTCAGCAGAATCTTTGTATGTACTAAGTACATGGGGGAATGGTTGTATTTATGAGTGAGCCCTGACTCATGGCTCAGAACGTGACTGTAACACACCTCTAACATGTATGTATTGTGTCTTTCTGTTTGCTTTGTGCCCTGCCCTATCCTAGAGCATGGGCCAGTGGGTCTGATCCAGCTCCAGCATCTAGAATTAACCTCTTACTGGAGTGAGAGCTCTATATTAGAGCCCTCTTTATTAGAGGCTTATCTTAGTGGCTGTCTCTTCTCTCCCACCTTCCACAGCTTCGGTGACCAAGCTAAGGCCGATGGCCCCTGGCTTGTGGATCAGCCCCTGGCTTGTGGATTTCCCCCAGACCCACTTTAACCTCTCCTTTCTCATAAGCTGTATCAGCCCAACCATGCTGATTTGCGGGGGGTTTCCATTCTGCGTTGCGGGATCATTGTATATTAATTTCATGTAAATTATCTGTGCTGTACCCGGAGGGCCTCATTAATTATTATTGTTCATATCACACCATCAGGCCCCGATTCTGCAAACACTCAGGCCCAGCTCCGCAAAGATATGTAGGCTCCTAACTCCCACTGGCAGTTCGGTGCCTAAATACCTTTGCGGAGCCAGGCCTTAGAGACTTGGGAAAAGTTACTCAATTGGTTGCAGGACCCAGCTGCGTTAGGAATTTGTCCCCTATGCCCTATGGAAACCGGACCTTTGCCCATGAGTTTAAAGCAGCAAGACTAAGGCTTTTTATTGTGTCTCTTCAGCTCATGATATTAAAACACTGTGGGATTTAATTATTAACCGATCTAAGTTATTAACCAATCAGGATGTTTTTTACTATGTAAGTAACTGATTTTAGTTCAGAAAAGAATAATACTTGGTCAGTCATTTTGCTGTGAGACTAATATACACATACATTAAATAATATAAATATTAGAGACGGAGGAATGGCCATCATCGTGCAGCGCGATTTTTTTTTCTGTAAACATGCTATTGTGTTGTTTTAATTCAAAATTAAGTTGCTCTAACTATTTCACTGTTGGTAACTTCTGTTAACATGTTAATTATAAATGAGTGTATTTTTGGAATTTATTTATTGATCAATTTAATATTGCTGGCCTGATTTTTAATAAACAAATCTGTATTGGTGATCACATTGTTCTGCTTGTAACTTTTGTTGCCTGTGTGCATGGCAGTCAACAAATTGGGTCGGACCGGAAGTCAAAGAAAATCCTGTTTCCCAGCTATTTTCATAGAATCATAGAAACATAGACTATCAGGGTTGGAAGGGACCTCAGGAGGTCATCTAGTCCAACCCCTGCTCAAAGCAGGACCAATCCCCAACTAAATCATCCCAGCCAGGTCTTTGTCAAGCCTGACCTTAAAAACCTCTAAGGAAGGAGATTCCACCCCCTCCCTAGGTAACGCATTCCACTACTTCACAACTCTCCTAGTGAAATAGTGTTTCCTAATATCCAACCTAGACCTCCCCCGATGCAACTTGAGACCATTGCTCCTTGTTCTGTCATCTGCCACCACTAAAAACAGCCGAACTCCATCCTCTTTGGAACCCCCTTTCAGGTAGCTGAAAGCAGCTATCAAATCCCCCCTCACTCTTCTCTTCTGCAGACTAAACAATCCCAGCTCCCTCAGCCTCTCCTTGTAAGTCATGTGCCCCAACCCCCAATCATTTTTGTTGCCCTTCGCTGGACTCTCTCCAATTTATCCACATCCCTTCTGTAGTGGGGGGACCAAAACTGGACACAGTACTCCAGGTGTGGCCTCACCAGTGCCGAATAGAGGGGAACAATCACTTCCCTCGATCTGCTGGCAATGCTCCTACTAATACAGCCCAATATGCCGAATGAAGGATTTGCCACATTTCATGGGGTTCTAGCGTTTGCTAATTGCGAGTGTTTGGACAGTTGTCAAAATGCTCCTGGAAGATGAATTTGGGGGAATTTTAGCACTGATGATTCCACAGCCAAAAATCCCTACTGAAAAATTCATTATTGGCTATTTGTAACTTTTCTGTTTCAAAAGGTTCCGTCATCCAACCAGGGTGTCGAAACAATTCGATGTGATTTGGATAAACAACCACTCCCAAGAGCTGAAAATCACCTGTCCAAACTATACTGATGCATCTCAGATCAATTTGTAGAAATCAGCATCGGTTCCTGAACGATTCACTAACCAAAAGGGGATACCTGCGTGTCAGGCACTGGCTAAGCGCCCTATGTCACTGCGGAGTGACTGGTACGTAAAGAAAATAATAGCCTACTACTACTGGGAGGTAATGAAGCTACTCCTTTAGTTCCAGTATGTGACAGACCCAGACCAGTGGGGTGCAGGAGTCTGGTCCAAGGCAAACATACTGGCGACTGGATGAATAGTTTCCTGTTCCCTGAGTGACCAGAGCAGGGGCTGCACTAGAACAATAAGAACCTGCTAGAACCAATTAAGACAGGCAAGCTAATTACGACATCTGGAGCCAATTAAGATCATACTAGAATCAATTATGGCAGGCAGACTAATCAGGACAGCTGGTTTAAAAAGGACCTCCCATCAGTTAGGGGAGGGTGTGCAAGGAGTAGGGAGTGAGAAGGCAGGCTGCTGGAGGACTGAGGAGTACAAGCGTGATCAGGCTTCAGGCGGAAGATCCTGTGGTGAGGGTAAAGAAGGTGTTGGGAGGAGGCCATGAGGAAGTAGCCCAGGGAGCTGTAGCTGTCACGCAGCTGTTACAAGAGACACTGTAGACAGCTGCGATCCACAGGGCCCTGGGCTGGGAACCCGGAGTAGAATCATAGAATCATAGAATCATAGAATATCAGGGTTGGAAGGGACCCCAGAAGGTCATCTAGTCCAACCCCCTGCTCGAAGCAGGACCAATTCCCAGTTAAATCATCCCAGCCAGGGCTTTGTCAAGCCTGACCTTAAAAACCTCTAAGGAAGGAGATTCTACCACCTCCCTAGGTAACGCATTCCAGTGTTTCACCACCCTCTTAGTGAAAAAGTTTTTCCTAATATCCAATCTAAACCTCCCCCATTGCAACTTGAGACCATTACTCCTCGTTCTGTCATCTGCTACCATTGAGAACAGTCTAGAGCCATCCTCTTTGGAACCCCCTTTCAGGTAGTTGAAAGCAGCTATCAAATCCCCCCTCATTCTTCTCTTCTGCAGACTAAACAATCCCAGCTCCCTCAGCCTCTCCTCATAAGTCATGTGCTCTAGACCCCTAATCATTTTTGTTGCCCTTCGCTGGACTCTCTCCAATTTATCCACATCCTTCTTGTAGTGTGGGGCCCAAAACTGGACACAGTACTCCAGATGAGGCCTCACCAGTGTCGAATAGAGGGGAACGATCACGTCCCTCGATCTGCTCGCTATGCCCCTACTTATACATCCCAAAATGCCATTGGCCTTCTTGGCAACAAGGGCACACTCCTGACTCATATCCAGCTTCTCGTCCACTGTCACCCCTAGGTCTTTTTCCGCAGAACTGCTGCCTAGCCATTCGGTCCCTAGTCTGTAGCGGTGCATTGGATTCTTCCGTCCTAAGTGTAGGACCCTGCACTTATCCTTATTGAACCTCATCAGATTTCTTTTGGCCCAATCCTCCAATCTGTCTAGGTCCTTCTGTATCCTATCCCTCCCCTCCAGCGTATCTACCACTCCTCCCAGTTTAGTATCATCCGCAAATTTGCTGAGAGTGCAATCCACACCATCCTCCAGATCATTTATGAAGATATTGAACAAAACCGGCCCCAGGACCGACCCCTGGGGCACTCCACTTGACACCGGCTGCCAACTAGACATGGAGCCATTGATCACTACCCATTGAGCCCGACAATCTAGCCAGCTTTCTACCCACCTTATAGTGCATTCATCCAGCCCATACTTCCTTAACTTGCTGACAAGAATACTGTGGGAGACCGTGTCAAAAGCTTTGCTAAAGTCAAGAAACAATACATCCACTGCTTTCCCTTCATCCACAGAACCAGTAATCTCATCATAAAAGGCGATTAGATTAGTCAGGCATGACCTTCCCTTGGTGAATCCATGCTGACTGTTCCTGATCACTTTCCTCTCATGTAAGTGCTTCAGGATTGATTCTTTGAGGACCTGCTCCATGATTTTTCCAGGGACTGAGGTGAGGCTGACTGGCCTGTAGTTCCCAGGATCCTCCTTCTTCCCTTTTTTAAAGATTGGCACTACATTAGCCTTTTTCCAGTCATCCGGGACTTCCCCCGTTCGCCACGAGTTTTCAAAGATAATGGCCAAGGGCTCTGCAATCACAGCCGCCAATTCCTTCAGCACTCTCGGATGCAACTCGTCCGGCCCCATGGACTTGTGCACGTCCAGCTTTTCTAAATAGTCCCTAATCACCTCTATCTCCACAGAGGGCTGGCCATCTCTTCCCCATTTTGTGATGCCCAGCGCAGCAGTCTGGGAGCTGACCTTGTTAGTGAAAACAGAGGCAAAAAAAGCATTGAGTACATTAGCTTTTTCCACATCCTCTGTCACTAGGTTGCCTCCCTCATTCAGTAAGGGGCCCACACTTTCCTTGGCTTTCTTCTTGTTGCCAACATACCTGAAGAAACCCTTCTTGTTACTCTTGACATCTCTTGCTAGCTGCAGCTCCAGGTGCGATTTGGCCCTCCTGATATCTTTCCTACATGCCCGAGCAATATTTTTATACTCTTCCCTGGTCTTATGTCCAACCTTCCACTTCTTGTAAGCTTCTTTTTTATGTTTAAGATCCGCTAGGATTTCACCGTTAAGCCAAGCTGGTCGCCTGCCATGTTTACTATTCTTTCGACTCATCGGGATGGTTTGTCCCTGTAACCTCAACAGGGATTCCTTGAAATACAGCCAGCTCTCCTGGACTCCCTTCCCCTTCATGTTAGTCCCCCAGGGGATCCTGGCCATCTGTTCCCTGAGGGAGTCGAAGTCTGCTTTCCTGAAGTCCAGGGTCCGTATCCTGCTGCTTACCTTTCTTCCCTGCGTCAGGATCCTGAACTCAACCAACTCATGGTCACTGCCTCCCAGATTCCCATCCACTTTTGCTTCCCCCACTAATTCTACCCGGTTTGTGAGCAGCAGGTCAAGAAAAGCGCCCCCCCTAGTTGGCTCCTCCAGCACTTGCGCCAGGAAATTGTCCCCTACGCTTTCCAAAAACTTCCTGGATTGTCTATGCACCGCTGTATTGCTCTCCCAGCAGATATCAGGAAAATTAAAGTCACCCATGAGAATCAGGGCATGCGATCTAGTAGCTTCCGTGAGTTGCCGGAAGAAAGCCTCATCCACCTCATCCCCCTGGTCCGGTGGTCTATAGCAGACTCCCACCACTACATCACTCTTGTTGCACACACTTCTAAACTTAATCCAGAGACACTCAGGTTTTTCCACAGTTTCGTACCGGAGCTCTGAGCAGTCATACTGCTCCCTTACATACAGTGCTACTCCCCCACCTTTTCTGCCCTGCCTGTCCTTCCTGAACAGTTTATAACCATCCATGACTGTACTCCAGTCATGTGAGTTATCCCACCAAGTCTCTGTTATTCCAATCACGTCATAGTTCCTTGACATCACCAGGACCTCAAACAACCAATCCTGAAGCACTTACATGAGAGGAAAGTGATCAGGAACAGTCAGCATGGATTCACCAAGGGAAGGTCATGCCTGACTAATCTAATCACCTTTTATGATGAGATTACTGGTTCTGTGGATGAAGGGAAAGCAGTGGATGTATTGTTTCTTGACTTTAGCAAAGCTTTTGACACGGTCTCCCACAGTATTCTTGTCAGCAAGTTAAGGAAGTATGGGCTAGATGAATGCACTATAAGGTGGGTAGAAAGCTGGCTAGATTGTCGGGCTCAACGGGTAGTGATCAATGGCTCCATGTCTAGTTGGCAGCCGGTGTCAAGTGGAGTGCCCCAGGGGTCGGTCCTGGGGTCGGTTTTGTTCAATATCTTCATAAATGATCTGGAGGATGGTGTGGATTGCACTCTCAGCAAATTTGCAGATGATACTAAACTGGGAGGAGTGGTAGATACGCTGGAGGGGAGGGATAGGATACAGAAGGACCTAGACAAATTGGAGGATTGGGCCAAAAGAAATCTGATGAGGTTCAATAAGGATAAGTGCAGGGTCCTGCACTTAGGATGGAAGAATCCAATGCACCGCTACAGACTAGGGACCGAATGGCTAGGCAGCAGTTCTGCGGAAAAGGACCTAGGGGTGACAGTGGACGAGAAGCTGGATATGAGTCAACAGTGTGCCCTTGTTGCCAAGAAGGCCAATGGCATTTTGGGATGTATAAGTAGGGGCATAGCGAGCAGATCGAGGGATGTGATCGTTCCCCTCTATTCGACACTGGTGAGGCCTCATCAGGAGTACTGTGTCCAGTTTTGGGCCCCACACTACAAGAAGGATGTGGATAAATTGGAGAGAGTCCAGCGAAGGGCAACAAAAATGATTAGGGGTCTAGAGCACATGACTTATGAAGAGAGGCTGAGGGAGCTGGGATTGTTTAGTCTGCAGAAGAGAAGAATGAGGGGGGATTTGATAGCCGCTTTCAACTACCTGAAAGGGGGTTCCAAAGAGGATGGCTCTAGACTGTTCTCAATGGTAGCAGATGACAGAACGAGGAGTAATGGTCTCAAGTTGCAATGGGGGAGGTTTAGATTGGATATTAGGAAAAACTTTTTCACTAAGAGGGTGGTGAAACACTGGAATGCGTTACCTAGGGAGGTGGTAGAATCTCCTTCCTTAGAGGTTTTTAAGGTCAGGCTTGACAAAGCCCTGGCTGGGATGATTTAACTGGGAATTGGTCCTGCTTCGAGCAGGGGGTTGGACTAGATGACCTTCTGGGGTCCCTTCCAACCCTGATATTCTATGATTCTATGATTCTATGACCTCCAGTTCTCCCTGCTTGTTTCCAAGGCTTTGTGCATTCGTATATAAGCACTTGAGATAACCCGCTGATCGCCCCTCATTCCCAGTATGAGGCAGGAGCCCTCCCCTCACAGACATTCCTGCCTGTGCTTCCTCCCGGTATCCCGCTTTCCCACTTACCTCAGGGCTTTGGTCTCCTTCCCCCGGTGAACCTAGTTTAAAGCCCTCCTCACTAGGTTAGCCAGCCTGCTGGCAAAGATGCTCTTTCCTCTCTTCGTAAGATGGAGCCCGTCTCTGCCCAGCACTCCTCCTTCATGGAACACCATCCCATGGTCAAAGAATCCAAAGCCATCTCTCCGACACCACCTGAGTAGCCATTCGTTGACTTCCACGATTCGACGGTCCCTACCCAGGCCTTTTCCTTCCACGGGGAGGATGGACGAGAACACCACTTGCGCCTCCAACTCCTTTATCCTTCTTCCCAGAGCCACGTAGTCCGCAGTGATCCGCTCAAGGTCATTCTTGGCAGTGTCATTGGTGCCCACGTGGAGAAGCAGGAAGGGGTAGCGATCCGAGGGCTTGATGAGTCTCGGCAGTCTCTCCGTCACATCGCGAATCTTAGCCCCTGGCAAGCAGCAGACTTCTCGGTTTTCCCGGTCAGGGCGGCAGATAGATGACTCAGTCCCCCGGAGGAGAGAGTCCCCGACCACCACCACCCGCCTTCTCCTCTTGGGAGTGGTGGTCGTGGAACCCCCAACCTCAGGACATCGCATCTCATGCCTTCCAACCAGCGGAGTCTCCTTCTGCTTTCTCCCCCCAGACATATCATCTGGTCCACTCTCCGCAATGGTACCTGTGGAGAGAACATGAAAGCGGTTGGTTACCTGTGTCTGTGTTACTGGAACCCGGACATTCTGCTTACCTCTTCTGGAGGTCACATGTTGCCAAGCTTCTTCGCTGGCCTCTTGGCTCCTCTGTGCAACCTGCTCTATATCTTTAGAGCTTTGTGCCCCTAGAAGCCTATCCTGAGTTTTGTCCAGAAAATCCTCAGTTTCTCGTATACAACGCAGGGTCGTTATCTGTTGCTCCAGACCTTCAATCTTCTCTTCCAATATGGAGACCAGCTTGCACTTTGTACAGACAAAGCCGCTTCTGTCCTGTGGAAGAAAGAAAGTAGAGGGCGGGTTCCCCTCAACTCCCTATTTGAGACAAGAGGAGGTGACCTGGACTGTGGGTCCCACCAGAGGGGAAGGTCCCTGGCCTATCCCCTGACCCACTAGGTGGGTCAGCAGAGACTGCGGGGATTGTTCTCCTCCCTTTCCCCATGCTGGCCAGCGATGAGGTTATCTGAGTGAACGGCAGGTTTGAGCCACTAGCAAAAGTGGCCAAACTGAGGGCGGCCGTGAACCTCTGAGGTGAGCAAATCCTCCAATAAGCGCAGGACCCACCAAGGCAGAGGAGGAACTTTGTCACAAGTGCTAAAAGCATGTGCTTTTGGCATTGCTTGTCTCCGGTTTGGTCCCCACTGATGAACTGTGGGAAGGACATTGCATGAATAGCCCGAGTGATAAGCATGTTTGTGGCGGGTTGCCTCCCTTTAAGATGCCATCTGATCTGCTGGGATACCACTGAGCCCACCTGTTCTGCCCGCCTGGGTACCTTTCTACCTGGCTTGCTGAGCCAGGCTATTAAGCCTCCTCCAGCAGACACACAGGCACACTGAAATCAGCTCTGGGAAGACTCATCTTAAGGGACTTGCCCCAGCACTCTGGTGTCCACCTCCCTTGGAGTGAAGACCCAAAGGTATATTATGAAATCCGTCTCCTCCCTCAATGTGGAGGAAGGTATGCACAGTCTCTTCCCCCCACCCCACCCCCCAGTTATGAATTGCGCAAACGGTGTTATATTATAAACAAGAAATAAATTTATTAACTACAAAAGGTGAATTTGAAGTGGTTAAAGAGAGAGCAAACAGAACGAAGCAGATTACTAAGCAAATAAAACAAAACATGCAAACTAAGCTTGTTTCACTAAAGAAATTGGTTACAAATAGCGATTTCTCACCCTTAGATATTATTACAGGCAGATTACAGAAAGTCTTGAAGGGCAGCTGCGCTGGTCTGCAGCTTGAGACCTCAGGTATTATTACTCACAAGCTAGAGGCTCTTCCAGCTTGGGCTCAACCCTTCTCCCCACAGTTCAGTGCTTCCTTCCAGGTGTTTTTCACTGTCTCTTTGGGTGGGGAGGCAGAGGAGAACCATGATGTCACTCCACTGTCTTATATAGCTCTTGTGTAAGACAGGAACCCTTTCTCTTCCAGTGGAAAAACACTGGCATTCCAAAAGGAAAGGAGGGGTGTCCAGTACCAGGTGACTCGGACCCATGTCTCTGCAGGGCTGTGACAGCCATTGCTCATAGGCTGAACACTGAGCTCTTTTACAGACCATTGTCTTTACTAATGGGCTATTAAGCACTGTCTGGCTTTCTCATTGTTGTACCTGAAGGGCTAGTTGGGGGTGACACCCAAAGTAACCCATTTGAAATACAGATACAAAGTCAGTATTCCTAACTTCAGATACAGAAATGATATATGCATACAAATTGGATAATCACATTCAGTAAATCATAACCTTTCCAATGACACCTTACATGAGCAGTACATCTCAGTTATGTCATATCCATATCATAAGCATATTTCCATAAAGAATATGGCGTGTAACATCACAGTGTTCTCAAACCTGACCTTTTCCCTGCTAGAAGCAGAACTGGGTCCATTCATTTCCCCTCCATCTCACACCCTCTCCCCTGCCACTTCAGACTGGTTCCGCTTCCAGCGTTATATTCCTGTTGCTGGCAATTAGATGGGGCACTCCCCCACCCCCGCATCACTTCAATTCAAGGGCAGCCATCTAAAAGATTACACTCCCGCCCCCACGTCAGCTCCAGCACCATCCCTTTGACAATCAGCGGACTGAGGGCTCTATGCTGGCTGCATCATGTGCTGCGGAGGAATCCATGCGGCAGCTATTGGGCTGCCACCTGGAACACGGCACGAGAGATCCCCAAAGGGGGAGCTACCTCTAGAAACCTGGCCATGCTCCCAGACCTGCCCCCTACCTGAACCGCACATGCAAGCAGTGTGCAGAGGGGCCAGCTCAGGGGGCTTCCCACCCACCTCCAACAGTGGGAGGCTCTGCACCCAGGCCTGTCACAGGGTGGCTGGCCCTTTAAGGGCAGGTGGGTCCAGGCAGAGTCAGGCAATGTGAGGTCAGTGTGCAGGTGCTGGGTGGTGCTGGTGACCTGTGCTATCGTGTAGGTCAGATGAGATCACTCTTCTGGGCCTAACCTCTCTGACTCTGAGTGAGGTCAGTGTAATGCACAAACTCGGTGACACCGGGCTGTGTTCTGAGAAAAGCGGTTGCATAGACACAACAGTGTGTTGTAACAGGCAAACTCTTCTTTCTGTCGGAATTGGGGGTTCCAAGAACGTCACTGTTTCAAACTGTATAAACTGAAAACAGCCCCCCAGGGCGAGATCCCTAGTAAGTTTCGCCTCGCAGATAAAGGCAAAACATCCCATGGCTGGGACACAAAGGTAGAAAAATTCAAATTGGAACTAAGGTGCCATTTGTTTTTAAGAGTGAGGGTGACTGGCCCTGGGAACAAACTACCAAGGGAAGAGAGTTCCGATAGTGGACGGCTTTTTAATCTAGCAGAAAAAGGCATAAAAAGATCCCAGGGCTCGAAGTTGAAGCTCGACAAATTCAGACTAGAAATACCTCATAGATTTGTAATTACCCACTGCCATGGATGTGGTGAATTCACAGTCCGGTGATGTCTTCAAAACAAGACTGGAAGCCAGGCTGTAACTACAGTTTATTTGTCTGGCTGCAGGAATCACTGGGCCAGGTTCCCTGGCCTGGGTTACTCAGTGGGGCAGCCCACAATGGCCCCCTCTGGCCCGGACTACATTCCCATTTACACTAGGGCTGCATAAAAAGGCCTGAGTGCAAACAAGCATAATGAGTTTATAGCTATTCTTCAGGAGCAGGGATGAAACGATCCTTAGGAATAATATTCCCTGTGCTGTCGGGCAATTCCGTTCCCTGAAAAGCTAGTGTGCCAGTACTCATGGAGCTCTCCTCCCCGGGACATTCTCAAGTGGATGCGTCTGGTCAGGTACCAACCAGTAGATGGGCAGGAACAGGTGCTGAGTGACACAAAAGGATTCCAAGGGCCTTTCCTGGCTAAGCAATCTGCTTGGGCAAACAACAGGCAGCAGGGGAGCTGGGCTCACTTCCCAGTGCGACCACTCCGCTCTGTATGGGCAAGTCACTCCTCCCCACCCACCCTGTTGTCTCTTTAGACTTTAAGTTCTCCCAACTATCCCTTGCTATTTGTCTGCACAGCACCTAGCACAATGGGACTGCAATCTTCATCAGCATCATATTTGTTCTCTTGGCCAAAATAACACCCCCACAGCTGGCCTCTCCTCTCTTGTACACCAGCTGCATGCCACGCACCACTGACATTTGTAGGGTCACTCCTGGTTTACACTGGTGTAAGCGACAGCAGGTCTGGGCCCAACAGAGTTAAAAAGCAATGAGCTTCCACGTGTCGGGGAATCCACACTAGTTATTAGCATCTCAGACCCCAGAGGTCATCTACTCCAGTGCCCTGCACTCAAGGCAGGACTAAGTAATATCATGTATGACCACACTGAGAGGATGGGTTTCTATCTCCCTCTAGTGTAGAAGAGGTTTATGATTCTGCTATTGCTCTCAGCTAAGGGGCATAGTAGACCTTAAACATATATCAGAGTGGTAGCTGTGTTAGTCTGTATCAGCAAAAAAAATGAGGCGTACTTGTGGCACCTTAGAGACTAACAAATTTATTTGGGCATAAGCTTCCATGGGCTAAAACCCACTTCACCGGATGCATGCAGTGGAAAATACAGTAGGAAGAGATATATACACAGAGAACATGAAACAATGGGTGTTGTCATACCAACTGTAAAGAGACCAATCAGTTAAGGTGGGCTATTATCAGCAGGAGAGAAAAAAACTTTTGTAGTGATAATCAGGATGGCCCATTTCAAAGAGTTGACAAGAAGCTGTGAGTCACAGTACGGGGGGAACTTAGCATGGGGAAATAGGTCTCCCATTGTACCTCAGCAGAAGACATCACAGAGCAACCTCAGCAATGCAATATGGGATGTCCAACTAGGCAGAGAATGAAAAAACTGATTTCCAGAGCTGTTGGAAAACCTATAGTTGTTTTCGTACCTAATCAAGGTGAAAAGTCGAAATATCAAAATTTTGGACCCAGCAGAAAGTTTCAAAAAATGTCAGTTCACAAACGTTGAAACATTTTGTTTCAGTCTAGTTTACCACTAATCTGTGTTCCTCTGAGCTGCCGCAGTGCATCATGGGAGTCGGCATTAGAGTGCCTCATACCCCCTTTTTTCCCTATGGGCTGGGCTCTCCATCTGACTATATCTCCCATGAGGCACCATGGGGACATGACTCCCATGATGCACCACATTCATTCAACCAGAGATCACAGTGCACAATGGGAGATGTAGTCCAGTCTGTAGTCCAAACTGTAGCTTATTGAATCACAATTACAACTTCAACTTTGTACACACATGCATACATTCATAATCACAGCCTGTACACTGACCTCCTAATGACCATCAATTTCAGAACCTCATCAGTGAAAGCTTGTAATGTTCTGAAATTGATGGTCATTAGGAGATCTGAATACAGGCTGTGGTTATAGAATCATAGAACTGGAAGGGACTTTGAGAGGTCATCTAGTCCAGTTCCCTGCACTCATGGCAGAACTAAGTAAGTATTATCATAGAATCATAGAATATCAGGGTTGGAAGGGACCTCAGGAGGTCATCTAGTCCAACCCCCTGCTCAAAGCAGGACTAATCCCCAACTAAATCATCCCAGCCAGGGCTTTGTCAAGCCAGGACTTAAAAACATCAAAGGAAAGAGATTCCACCACCTCCCTAGGTAATGCATTCCAGTGCTTCACCACCCTCCTAGTGAAAAAGTTTTTCCTAATGTCCAACCTAAACCGTCCATGCTGCAATTTAAGCCCATTACTTGTTCTATCCTCAGAGGTTAATGAAAAAAATTTTCTCCCTCCTCCTTGTAACAACCTTTTATGTACTTGAAAACTGTTATCATGTCTCCTCTCGGTCTTCTCTTCTCCAGACTAAACAAACCCAATTTTGTCAATCATCCCTCATAAGTCATGTTTTCTCGACCTTTAATCATTTTTGTTGCTCTTCTCTGGACTTTCTCCCATTTGTCCACATCTTTCCTGGAATGTGGGACCCAGAACTGGACACAATACTCCAGTTGAGGCCTAATCAGTGCCGCGTAGAGCAGGATAATTACTTTGTGTCTGGCTTACAACACTCCTGCTAATACAGCCCAGCATGATGTTTGCTTTGTTTTACAACAGTGTTACATTGTTGACTCATATTTAGCTTGTGATTTACTATGACCCCAAGAGCCCTTTCCGCAGTACTCCTTCCTAGGCAATCATTTCCCATTTTGTATGTGTGCAACTGATTTTCCCTTCCTACGTGGAGTACTTTGCATTTGTCCTTAGAATCATAGAATCATAGAATATCAGGGTTGGAAGGGACCTCAGGAGGTCATCTAGTCCAACCCCCTGCTCAAAGTAGGACCAACCCCAACTAAATCATCCTGTCCTTATTGAATTTCATCCTATTTACTTCAGACCATTTCTCCAGTTTGTCCAGATCATTTTGAATTATAATCCTGTCCTCTAAATCACTTGCAACCCCTCGCAGCTTGGTATTGTCCACAAACTTTATAAGTGTACTCTCTATGACATTATCTAACTCACTGATGAAGATATAGAACAGAACCAGACCCACAACTGATCCCTGCGGGACCCCACTCGTTATGCCCTTCGAGCTTCACTTTGAACCACTGATAACTACTTTCTGGGAATGGTTTTCCAACCAGTTTTGCACCCACCTTATAGTAGCTCCAGCTAGGTTGCATTTCCCTAGTTTGTTTATGAGAAGGTCATGCAAGACAGCATCACAAAGCCTTACTAAGGTCAAGATATAGCACATCTGAGAATGTCAATGTCTGCATGTGTGTATGTGTGTACAAAGTTGCTGTGATGCAACTACAGCATCATCGCCTAGCAAGGGGGTGAAGTAACCTGGCACCTCCCACAAAACCAACTACAAGTACTCAAAGTTAATGGAACATCATTGAAGAGAAAACCCCAGTCTCCATAAATTAAGAAAGGAGAGAGTTTCCCCAGCTGTGAATAACCATGAGTCATGACTCATCACGCCAGGAGAAAGAGGAAAAAAGAGAGAGGAAAAAAAGCCTTTTCTAAACAGATTTGAGTATGCGAGATTTTTTAATTCAGAAAGGGAGGGACAATGTTTAAGTGGGGTGGGCGCTATCCGTGAAACATTGGATCCTTTCCAGGACCAAGGGCACATTGGGAACCTGGTCAGAGACCCCAGGTAACTTGGATTAGCAAAGGCAATTTAGCTAAAGCCTGAGATTGCATCTACACGTTTGTTTTCTGTATAACTTGTCTGTGTTTGCTTTTCTGCACTATTTCATCTTGGAAACTGTGATATTTCTATTCAATAAGCATTTTCTTTGTTTCTACCCCAGACAGGTCTCTGGGGTCCAAACTGCTTGGAGTGTGGGTGTCCCAGAGTGAACTGGTAATTGGGGGCAGGTTTCATGGGTCTGATGAACCAGAGGGGAGAAATCCGGATGGCTGCCAGTTAAGACTACAAGGTGGATAGAAGCTGGCTAGATCGTCGGGCTCAACGGGTAGTGATCAATGGCTCCATGTCTAGTTGGCAGCCGGTATCAAGTGGAGTGCCCCAAGGTTCTAGGGCCGGTTTTGTTCAATATCTTCATTAATGATCTGGAGGATGGTGTGGGCTGCATCCTCAGCAAGTTTGCAGATGACACTAAACTGGGAGGAGAGGTGGATATGCTGGAGGGGAGGGATAGGATACAGAGGGACCTAGACAAATTAAAGGATTGGACCAAAAGAAATCTGATGAGGTTCAACAAGGACAAGTGCAGAGTCCTGCACTTAGGACAGAAGAATCCTATGCACCACTACAGACTAGGGACCGAGTGGCTAGGCAGCAGTTCTGCAGAAAAGAACCTAGGGGTTACAATGGACAGAAGCTGGATATAAGTCAACAGTGTGCTCTTGTTGCCAAGAAGGCCAATGGCATTTTGGGATATATAAGTAGGGACATTGCCAGCAGATCGAGGGATGTGATTATTCCCCTCTATTCGACATTGGAGAGGCCTCATCTGGAGTACTGTGTCCAGTTTTAGGCCCCACACTACAAGAAGGATGTGGAAAAATTGGAAAACGTCCAGCGGAGGGCAACAAAAATGATGAGGGGACTGGAACACATGACTTATGAGGAGAGGCTGAGGGAACTGGGATTGTTTAGTCTGCGGAAGAGAAGAGTGAGGGGGGATTTGATAGCTGCTTTCAACTACCTGAAAGGGGGTTCCAAAGAGGATGGATCTATACTGTTCTCTGTGGTAGCAGATGACAGAACGAGGAGTACTGGTCTCAAGTTGCAGTGGGGGAGGTTTAGGTTGGATGTTAGGAAAAACTTTTTCACTAGGAGGGTGGTGAAACACTGGAATGGGTTACCTAGGGAGGTGGTGGAATCTCCTTCCTTTGAGGTTTTTAAGTCCCGGCTTGACAAAGCCTTGGCTGGGATGATTTAGTTGGGGATTGGTCCTGCTTTGAGCAGGGGGTTGGACTAGATGACCTCCTGAGGTCCCTTCCAACCCTGATATTCTATGATTCTATGATTCACCAACATCGAATAGAGGGGAACGATCACGTCCCTCAATCTGCTGGCAATGCCCCTACTTATACAGCCCAAAATGCCATTGGCCTTCTTGGCAACAATGGCACACTGTTGACTCATATCCAGCTTCTCATCCACTGTAACCCCTAGGTCCTTTTCTGCAGAACTGTTGCCTAGCCACTTGGTCTCTAGTCTGTAGCGGTGCATGGGATTCTTCCATCCTAAGTGCAGGACTCTGCACTTGTCCTTGTTGAACCTCATCAGATTTCTTTTGGTCCAATCCTCTAATTTGTCTAGGTCCCTCTGTATCCTATCCCTATCCTCCAGCGTATCTACCTCTCCTCCCAGTTTAGTGTCATCTGAAAACTTGCTGAGGGTGCAATCCACGCCATCCTCCAGATCATTAATGAAGATATTGTACAAAACTGGCCCGAGGACCGACCCTTGGAGCATTCCGCTTGATACCGGCTGCCAACTAGACATGGAGCCATTGATCACTACCCATTGAGCCCAACGCCCTAGCCAGCTTTCTATCCACCTTATAGTCCATTCATCCAGCCCATACTTCTTTAACTTGCTGGCAAGAATACTGTGAGAGACCGTGTCAAAAGCTTTGCTAAAGTCAAGGAATAACACGTCCACTGCTTTCCCCTCATCCACAAAGCCAGTTATCTCGTCATAGAAGGCAATTAGATTAGTCAGGCATGACTTGCCCTTGGTGAATCCATGCTGGCTGTTCCTGATCACTTTCCTCTCCTCTAAGTGCTTCAGAATTGATTCCTTGAGGACATGCTCCATGATTTTTCCGGGGACTTAGGTGAGGTTGACTGGCCTGTAGTTCCCCAGATCCTCCTTCTTCCCTTTTTTAAAGATGGGCACTACATTAGCCTTTTTCCTGTCGTCCAGGACCTCCCCCGATTGCCATGAGTTTTCAAAGATAATGGCCAATGGCTCTGCAATCACATCCGCCAACTCCTTTACCACTCTTGGATGCAGCACATCCAGCCCCATGGACTTGTGCTCGTCCAGCTTTCCTATATAGTCCTGAACCACTTCATTCTCCACAGAGGGCTGGTCACCTCCTTCCCATGCTGTGCTGCCCAGTGCAGTAGTCTGGGAGCTGACCTTGTTCTTGAAGACAGAGGCAAAAAAACCACTGAGTACATTAGCTTTTTCCACATCCTCTGTCACTAGGTTGCCTCCCTCATTCAGTGAGGGGCCCACACTTTCCTTGACTTTCTTCTTGTTGCTAACATACCTGAAGAAACCCTTCTTGTTACTCTTAACATCTCTTGCTAGCTGCAACTCCAAGTGTGATTTGGCCTTTCTGATTTCACTCCTGCAAGTCTGAGCAATATTGTTATACTCCTCCCTGGTCATTTGTCCAATCTTCCACTTCTTGTAAGCTTCTTTTTTGTGTTCAAGATCAGCAAGGATTTCACTGTTGAGCCAAGCTGGTCGCCTGCCATAGTTACTATTCTTTCTACACATCGGGATGGTTTGTCCCTGTAACCTCAGTAAGGATTCTTTAAAATACAGCCAACTCTCCTGGACTCCTTTCCCCCTCATGTTATTCTCCCAGGGCATCCTGCCCATCAGTTCCCTGAGGGAGTCAAAGTCTGCTTTTCTGAAGTCCAGGGTCCTTATTCTGCTGCTCTCCTTTCTTCCTTGTGTCAGGATCTGGAACTCGACCATCTCATGGTCACTGCCTCCCAGGTTCCCCTCCACTTTAGCTTCCCCTACTAATTCTTCCCAGTTTGTGAGCAGCAGGTCAAGAAGAGCTCTGCCCCTAGTTGGTTCCTCCAGTACTTGCACCAGGAAATTGTCCCCTTCACTTTCCAAAAACTTCCTGGATTGTCTGTGCACCGCTGTATTGCTCTCCCAGCAGATATCAGGGTGATTGAAGTCTCCCATGAGAACCAGGGCCTGCGGTCTCGTAACTTTCGTTAGTTTCCAGAAGAAAGCCTCGTCCACCTCATCCCCCTGGTCCGGGGGTCTATAGCAGACTCCCACCACGACATCACCCTTGTTGCTCACATTTCTAAACTTAATCCAGAGGCACTCAGGTTTTTCTGCAGTTTCGTACCGGAGCTCTGAGCAGTCATACTGCTCCCTTACATACAATGCAACTCCCCCACCTTTTCTGCCCTGCCTGTCCTTCCTGAACAGTTTATATCCATCCATGACAGTACTCCAGTCATGTGAGTTATCCCACCAAGTCTCTGTTATTCCAATCACATCATAATTCCTTGACTGTGCCAGGACTTCCAGTTCTTTCTGCTTGTTTCCCAGGCTTCTTGCATTTGTGTATAGGCACTTAAGATAACTCGCTGATCGTCCCGCTTTCTCACTATGAGGCAGGAGCCCTCCCCTCTTGCACTCTCCTGCTCGTGCTTCCTCCCAGTATCCAACTTCCGCACTTACCTCAGGGCTTTGGTCTCCTTTCCCTGGTGAACCTAGTTTAAAGCCCTCCTCACTAGGTGTGGTGGGGCAGTGCCCCACCCCCAAGCCAGATTGGGCTACAACAGACCAGAGCGGCTGTGCAAGGCAGCAACCAATCAGGGAGGGCCTGTTAGAGAGCCAATCAGGGCCAGTATTACAGCCAGCCAATCAGGGCTAGGCTAGGCCCTATATAAAGGCTGCCCAGGAAGGGAGCTGGCAGTCTCTTCCAGGACTTCAGAGGGTGAAAGTCTGTCTCCGGTGTGAGGAGACTAGCACCAGGGATAGCGCAGTGCTAGGCAGGTGGGGGGAGCAGAAGGGAACTCCCGCCCGGTATCCTGCAGGGCTGCGGGCCCTGAGAAAAAGGGCCTAGCCAGTGCAAAGGGGCTGAAGGGGAAATGGCCCAGGGAGAGAGACAGACAAAGGGAGAGAAGGAGGGCAGGCAGGAAGGCCGCCGCCAAAGGGTCCCTGGGTCGGGACCCAGAGTAGAGGGCGGGCCTGGGTCCCCCCCTTCCTCCTTGCACTTCCACCTGACCGTTAGGAGTGGCCATCAAGGACTGCACCAAACCCCTGCCAAAAGGGGTTAGACTTTGGGGTGTGGTTGGCCATTGTGGCTGGGGAGAAGAGAAGGACTGCTGATAACACCAAACCCCCGGAAGGGGGTGAGACTGGAGCAGCGGGCACTGCCAGAGGGCAGTGTCCTGAAGAGGACGCCGCAAGCTGGGAGCAACGAGGGTCCAGACACCAATCTAGGGCGAGGGACGGATGGGACACCACCGGCAGAGGGCGCTCCGCATGAACTGAGCTAATTCCCGGAGTCAACAGGAGGAGGCGCTGCAGTGGTGAGTCCCAACCCTGTCACACTAGGTTAGCCAGCCTGCTTGCGAAGATGCTCTTCCCTGTCTTCGTTAGGTGGAGCCTGTCTCTGCCCAGCACTCCTCCTTCAGGGAACACCATCCCATGGTCAAAGAATCTGTGACAAGACAGACACAGCTTTTAGCAAGCAAGCAGGCTGGTCTCTGCTAACAGGCTTCTGCCTGTCAGCTTTCCACCTTCCCCTTTATTCTCTCTCTCCCCCCGCGCATTACATTCTCCAACAGATAAAAGGAATACACTGGCTTTGTTTAACATTCTTATTTACCAATTTCTATCTACCGCATTCCTTGCTCTCGGGCCTTGAGCCCAGTTCTGAGAGGCTTCCCACGGTTCATGACATCTTGGCGAGATTCCAAGGTTGATGCCCTTGGATGGAGCAGTGTGTGCACTGCTCCTACACAACACTCCGGGTGTGCCCTGAATGTTGCCAAGCGCATAAACCTTTATGAATCCTACATCCCCTCCTTTTTTGTTTATTTGTGCTCGGCCATCTCATGGTAGCCATCAATTTGCTTTTGCAAGCCAATTAACTCCCGGACAAACAAGGTCATAACTCGTGGAGCCTGCCAGGGTGGGTCTCGACAAAGCCTTAACAAAGAGGGAATACATTGTACACAGCAGCAAAAAATAAGCTTAAGAAGGTAAAGTGTAATTGGCCAGGCCGCAATTAGCCATGCTAGAGTACTGGGAAGAGAGGTTCGAGTAAGCGGCGAACATCATCTCATTCCCAATTTCCTCAGGGTGATGACATACTGGAATAAGGCACATACCTAACAATTCTTCAGCTGCTACAAAATCAAATAAACAAAAGTGGGAAACATTTGCTATTGAAGCCAGTCTTTCCCATAGGTTATATGTCATTCGGGCCCGTAACAGAGGAAGCGCTCCCGAGTCAACCCCTCCAGGAAATAGCAGGCACAAAAGGCATACAATCAGTACAGAATTAGCAGTGATTTGGGCGAGAATTGCCACAAACAGAGTCTCAGGAGTCTCTGGCTGTTGATCTGCTGCCAGTCTTCGTTGAGCCGCGGCGACCAATGCTTTTACTGCTCCCCATGTCACGGGCTGGCTTGGGATGCTACGTCTCCTCCGCCTCCGTCCCGCCGTTGTCGACCTGGGAGGCACCGCGTTCTCCTCCAAGGTCAGCTGAAACTCCGGTATGGGGTTCGACAGCCCCTGGTGCCACGCCATGCTGTTTCAGTGCCGGTCGCGCACACCAGGCCGGAACCCACAACGGTCCTGCAGGGAGAGACACAGCAGCATATCCCCGACCCCAAGTAATTAAAGGCACTGGGCCCAACCATTGCGGATCGGGCAGCTGACGGTAATAGACACGCGGTCTTTCCAGTACCTCGGACTTGTGAAAATGCCGATCCGCGGGGGTCTGCTGATCTGCGTTCAGCATTAAATTATTTAAAGTAAACAAAAGGATATGCATTTGTTGCTGAATGTCTCCTAAGATTCGGAGACGCAGCTCCCCTTGTTTTAATTGTTTGTCAAGCAAGGTTTTTAGCATGCGATTTGCACGTTCAACAATAGCTTGGCCTGTGGAATTATAAGGGATCCCGTGTTTGAGACGGACGTCCCATTGGGCACAAAAGGTGGAGAGGGCTGTGGAGCAATAGGCTGGGGCATTATCTGTTTTTGTCTGGCTCGGGTGACCCATAACAGCAAAACAGGCTAGCAAATGGTGAATAACTTTGGGAGTGGCTTCCCCACGCTGTGGGGTCGCCCAGAGGAATCCCAGATAGGTATCAATGGAAACATGTAAAAACGAATAGGGGCAGAACTGTGGCACGTGAGTAACATCCATTTGCCACAGCTGATTCGCTGCGGCACCTCTGGGGTTAACGGCATAAGAAAAGGCAGGGGCAGCAGCGGCACAGTGGGGGCAGGAACGAACAATGGAAGGTGCATGATCAGCAAGAATGTAAAACTGTCGGGCCAAGACAGAGGCAGACTGATGAAAAAAGGAATGGCTTTCGATGGGGTCAGAAAAGAGGGAATTTACCTGACCACGTAACGCGCGATCGGCGCACGCATTGCCTTCAGTGAGTAGCCCAGGCAGAGGGGTGTGACTGCGAATATGAGCAACAAAATAAGGGAAATTACGAGTGGTGATGAGATACTGTAAGGACAAAAACAGGCGAAGGAGGTCCGCATCGACCTGAGGGGTAATGAGGGCAAGGGATAAATGATCAATTACCTGATAAACATAATGCGTGTCCGCAATCAAATTAAAGGGACAATCAGCAAAAAATTGAAAGGCCAAAATAACAGCAGCTAGTTCCAAGGACTAGTGAAGCTCTCCAAGTGCTGTGCATGCAAATATTGTTGTACAAGTGAATGAAGAGCTTTCAGCTTTTCTAGAGGGAGGGGCCACTGGTCAATCCATACGGGCTCTAAGGATTGCCATACCAATGGTAATGCGGATGGCAAGGTGGGTGAGGGAGGATTTTGGGCCATTATATATTAATATCGAGGGTGGTGTCCAGCTTTGTAAGTAAATCATGGCCCCAAATATTGAGGTGGACAGGGAGCACAAAAGGGCGGATCGTAGCAAGGGCACAGCCTCCTGGTTTAGAGACCGTGACCCAAGACAAACTTTGGCGCCCGGGTTTGCTACCCCCGATCCCCCACAACTCTTTAGAAGGAACTGTTGGCCAACCGACCGGCCACTCTGGATCACTAATCACCGTAACGTCAGCTCCAGTGTCCACCAACCCTGTAAAAGGAACATTATTTAAGAGAAGTGTTAACTGAGGTTTCGAGGGGCGGACCGACATTGTTAGAGCAACAAGTGGAGAGGACGTGTTGTGAGACGGCAACTGAGCCAGCGTCGATCCAAAGCCGCCTCTGCCCCGGGCTCGATCCTCTGCGGCTGGCACCTGATAGGGGACTAAAATCAATTGTGCAATTGACCGTCCACGCGGGAGTGACTGCGGAAGATGGGTCCATACCTGAACCTTAATAACACCGGTGTAATCGGCGTCAATGACTCCTGGGATGACAAGAAAACCCTGTTTCCCAGCGTATGAGCGAGGGAGAACCAGACCCACAAATCCGGCAGGGAGAGGTCCCGTCACCTGTGTAGGTATGGCGCAGACCTCCCCCGGCAACTGAAAATCAGCGTCCTCCTGCATAATCAAATCAAGCCCTGCACTTCCGGCAGTCGCCGCCCTCATGGAATCTATGGATTGTAAGGCAGAGGAACAGTTGTCTGAGTGGGAAACACCCCCGTTTGGCCCTGGGTTCGGGGGGGACCCGTCGTGCGGTTTCCCGACCCGCTACGACACTGATTAGCCCAGTGATAGCCCTTCCGACACTTGGGGCACTTCTTTGAGGGGCGGGCGGGTGCCGTCGATGAGTGGCACTCCCGCTGAAAGTGACCCTCCTTACCACAGCGGTAACAACGCTTCCCTTCCTTCCCGCTTTTCCGCAGGGCGGCGGCCAGAACCCCAGCTTTATGTGCTTGGGTTCCGATGTTTTGGCACGCCCGCAGCGTGTCCGACAGCTCTAGAATTCCAGAGGCTTGTGCCGCCTGGAGAGCACGGCGGCAATCCTCGTTTGCATTTTCAACCGCCATTTTTAACAGGATCTCCTGAGCTGCCGCAGGGTTATCCACCTGTCGGAGGATAGCCTCCTGCAATCTGTGGGTAAAATCCATAAAGGACTCTGATGCACCCTGACGGATACTGGCAAAGCTTTTGGTAGGCCTGCCTGAATCCAGGACCTTCCGGAAAGCATGCTGGGCGCAGGTGGAAATAATGGGGAAGACGGCCTGAGGGAGTTGAGACTGCAGCTGAACGGTAGCAAACTGGCCCTCCCCTGCCAAGTGCTCATAAATGACACCTTGATCTCTATATACCTGGGCCTGGCGTTCCGCCATCTGCCGATACTCACTAAGCCAAATAACATACTGACTGGGCGTCAGCATCATGCGCAACAGCGCCTTCCAATCTTCAGGGACCAGGGTGTACCCAGAACCTAGCCCTTCAATGAGACCACGCACAAACGTGTGAGTCAGGCCGAACTCGCGAATCGCTTTCTTTACCTCTCTGATCACCGAGTAAGGCAAACTGACCCAGTTTGCAACCTGGTTGCCCTGGCCATCGTCCTGCCAGGTCACCGGACAAACTGAGACCAGATCAGCCAGCTCCTCTGCTGTAATATCTGAGCGAGTCTTCGCTGCGTGAACCATTTGTTGCACCAGCGAAAGCCCGTGAGCAGACGCAGACGACCCCCCGGGGGGCCCCGGAGATGGGGCCCCATGGGCAGAGGGCGATCACACACCAGCTCTGGTGGGGAAGGCCAGGGAGGCGGTGGTAAGAAAGGCATTGGGGGGGAAGCAGGGGGAGGGATGGTTGCAGGAGTGGACGTGGGTGGCGGGATCGGCAGCCCCTCTGTTGGCGTGGGAGAGGGTCTTTCTGAGGTGACACACTGTGTTGCATCGGTAGGAGGGGGGGTGGCTGCAGGAGCGGACGGGCGTGGCGAGATCACCAGCCTCGCGAGGGAGGGCCTGTCTGAGGCGACACGCTGTATCGCGTCGCGGCAGAGGTGCCAGGCATGTAAAGCCTGCACGGGCGCCCGAGGCTCTTTGTGCAATGTCTGGCCCAACCGCTCCCAGTCCGCTAGCTTAAGGGTTCCGGCTTCAGGGTACCACGGGCATTGGGCACTCACCTCCTGTAGCAGGAGAGTGAGTTCTCGAGCGGGGCAGTCATGCTGAGCCTTACGCAGCAAATACTGTAGCTCATTGCGGTGTTGCACTTGCAAAGCAGAGAGGGAGCTTCCCATACTTACCACAATGAAAAATACTCACCGGGATCCGCGAGGCGGATGAGTGACGCGTCTGAAACCCTTGCCGGGCGAGGTGAGTGCTGAGGGCCCCACGCTGGGCGCCAGTTGTGGCGGTTCAATGACAAGACGGAACACAGCTTTTAGCAAGCAAGCAGGCTGGTCTCTGCTAACAGGCTTCTGCCTGTCAGCTTTCCACCTTCCCCTTTATTCTCTCTCTCCCCCCGCGCATTACATTCTCCAACAGATAAAAGGAATACACTGGCTTTGTTTAACATTCTTATTTACCAATTTCTATCTACTGCATTCCTTGCTCTCAGGCCTTGAGCCCAGTCCTGAGAGGCTTCCCACGGTTCATGTCATCTTGGCGAGATTCCAAGGTTGATGCCCTTGGATGGAGCAGTGTGTGCACTACTCCTACACAACACTCCGGGTGTGCCCTGAATGTTGCCAAGCGCATAAACCTTTATGAATCCTACAAGAATCGAAAGCCTTCTCTCCGACACCACCTGCGTAGCCATTCGTTGACTTCCATGATTCGACGGTCTCTACCCAGGCCTTTTTCTTCCATGGGGAGGATGGACGAGAAGACCACTTGTGCCTCAAACCCCTTTATCCTTCTTCCCAGAGCCACGTAGTCTGCAGTGATCAGCTCAAGGTCATTCTTGGCAGTGTCATTGGTGCCCACGTGGAGAAGCAGGAAGGGGTAGCAATCCAAGGGCTTGATGAGTCTCGGCAGTCTCTCCGTCACATCGTGAATCCTAGCTCCTGGCAAGCAGCAGACTTCTCGGTTTTCCTGGTTGGGGCGGCAGATAGATGACTCAGTTCCCCTGAGAAGAGAGTCCCCGACCACCACCACCCGCCTCCTTCCCTTGGGAGCAGTGGTCGTGGAACCGCCAACCCTAGGACAGTGCATCTCATGCCTTCCAATCGGCAGAGTCTCCTGCTCCCTTCCCTCAGATGTATCATCTAGTCCACTCTCCACATTAGTACCTGTGGACAGAACATGAAAACGGTTGCTTACCTGTATCTGCGCTGCTGGTACATGGACCCTTCCCTTTCTTCTTCTGGAGGTCACCTGCTGCCAAATTTCTTCACCATCCTCCTGTCCCCGCTGCGCAGCCTGCTCTGAATCTTCAGAATGTTGTACCCGTAGAAGCATATCCTGACGTCTGTCCAGGAAATCTTCAGTTTCTCTTATGCAACGCAGGGTCGATGCTTGTTTCTGCAGACCTTGAACCTTCTCTTCCAATATGGAGACCAGCTTGCACTTTATACAGACAAAGTCGCTTCTGTCCTGTGGAAGAAAGACAAACATGGCACATCCAGTGCAGGGGGCCCTCACAACAGCTGAATGCTCCCCATCCATATTACCTTCCTTCTACGAGCTTCCTCAGGAGTTGTAGTAACTACTCAGAGACGCCTGCAAGATGAAAGCCTCAGTGGGCTCTCCCCAGGCAAACTCCTTCTGTTAGCCTCTCCGCTGTTTGCCTCTCCGCTGGTTCGCAGCTGACTGGCTTTTTATAACAGTCAGGCCCACTCAAGGCTCACCTGGAACAAAGCACTCCCAATTCACACTTTTCAAACAATCAAGCACACGGTCAAACTGACAAACTGTCCCCGCAACAGACACTCAGATACTCACCAACACAGCCCCCCAATGCAGGACTCAGCGTACCTCCTCTCAGACAGATCCCAGGCAAACTCCCTCTGTTCGCCGCTCTGCTGTTGCACCTCTTGCACTCAGATCAGATGATCTGAGAAAACAAACAAGGGGCCATCTATGAGTCTTAGTCTCAGCTCAGGGCATCCCCAGAGTATACAGCGCAGGCCTTGCTGGAGCTCCAGGCTTAGCTAACCGTGTGGAACAGTACGGCGCTTCCTAACAAAATGACGTATGTCACCGGAACGTTGATTCTGAGCAATAAAGCTGTGATCAGCCACATTCAGCCTTGACATTAACCCTTTGGCTTCTGTAAAGCTACACCAGGGACAATGTTAGCCTGTCCCTGGGCTCCCACCACAGCTCCAGGCAAGAGCCCCCTTGGAAAAGCACCGCTTGTACCAGTGTTCAGCCTCCTCCAAATGGTGCATTGGAAACACAGAGCAGCGTGCCCCGTGGGTTGCAGAGAGCCCACATGTCTGACTCCTGGGGGTGGTTTCCTTTTACAGCAGGATGCTCTTGTATTTGCACCTCTTGCACTGAGGCTGCTACACCTCTGCTGTGTTCACATCACACACAGAGAAGTTAGATAAAAAATGCCATAATCTGGCTGGAAGGCTGCAACATGACACCGCTTTGTGTCTTAAAATCCAGAACCCTAACACAAGGACCAAAAGCTGTATGGGAATCACAGGCCTTGAACCCAGACCTCTGGGTCCCCACACAGCACTCGGGCCATGACTGCCACCAGCAGCTCACCTGAGTAGCTAGGGAAGGGCTAGTTCACCCAGAGACCCGCCCCCAAAGCTCTTGATTGGGGGAAGCCTCCAGCCCCCGAATTGGCTAAGGAGCACTATATAAACCAGGAGGTAACAATAGGAAGTTGTCTGAGCAACTGGAGAAAGCCTTGGAGCTACTATGGACCCCTCCTGCTTGCCTGAGCCCTATATTGCTGCTGGTTCCTGCTTCCCAACCTACTCCTGGTTCCTGTCCTCCTGTTCCAGAGTCCCATCTACTCCCAGTTCCTGCTCCCCTGCTCCTCCGCCTTACCCCTAGTACTTGATGTTGTCTCTGACTCTGACCCCTGGCATGGCATCTGGCTCTGACCTTCAGCTTGGTATTTGATGCTGTCTTTGGTTTTGACCCTCTGCTCCGACCACTAGGCCTGACTTCTGCTCCAACCAGTAGGCCTGACCACCCACGCCCCAGTCATTGCAAAAGCAGCAGGAGACAAAGCAGGCTGCTCCCTACAGTGGCGAGGCCCAACTCACCCTGCCTTTTACTCTAGGCTGGCTCTTTGGAGACTGACCTTATGACGTCCCAATCACAGGCTTCCCTGTAGAGCACCCTACCTGCCAGCAGGACCAGAAATCCCCTTATAGACTTAAAGCGACAGCTTGTCATTGTTACACAGTTTCCTATCCACCCTGCAAAAGGGCCTGTTAAGTATTTTGGGCACCGCAAATGAATCTCCCAGCCCACCCTGCTCAGCATTTCCCGCCCCCCCCCATCCACTCAAAAATCTGGCAGCCCACCCATGGCACTGGCAGTTTTGGCTCAGCTCCTGAACACGTGAGCAGACCATCTGAAATTTGTGCTGGCCCTTGAGGGCTGTTGGACAGAGACGCCACCTGGGATTTCCAGGTTCTATCGTGTAGTAGGGTGTATGTAGCTACATGCCACAGCGAAAAGCAGGCTGTGTGTCCGCACTGCAGCATGTGCACGAGGCAATGAAAGATTCTGGCAAGGGAGGAGGCAGCAGGGAAGGGGTCCGGCAGCAGGAGTCTTTCTCTGCGGTGCGGACAAGGTCTAGAAGCAGGGAGACAGTGAGACGCTAAACTGCTAGAAATAGCAGTGTAGACATGGGAGGCACTGCTTGGGCGGGGAGAGCCATGTGGGGCACATGCCCAAAGGTTCTGGTGTGTCTCATCTGAGCAGTGCCTCACCGTCTACACTGCTATTTAGACGCATGCTCGGGGAGCAGTGGCTGCATTCTACACGCTGCTGCAAGTGTAGGTGTAACCCAAACACCTCCTGGGGGTGGTGTTCTGTCCCATCTAGCGGCACTGAGACCACTTACAGAGAGAGTTAAATGAGTCTGCTCTACAGCCTTAACTAACAGCCAGTTGGCTTTTACCTCATGCGCTGTTTCAGAGGTCCCCGGTTCGATCCTGCCCACCGAGGTCTGTCGGTGTTACAACGGCATAGCCTTTGTGTGTGCAGCAATGTCTCCCCCTAGTGGCTGCTCGCACCAAAGTAGCGATAAAAGCTTGTGACTTACCAACAGCTAGGGGACTTTGCCTTTGGCTCAGGCAGCAAGGGAGCTCATGCCTTTGGAGCTGAAGGTTGCGGATTCAGTCCCAGCCTACGCGTGCTTCAGCTGCAATTCGTAATATATGGTCCCTGGCACACGTAAAACTTGCAAAGGTCAGACAACGAGTTCATTCTCGTAACATGCTGTCTTTTGTCTTGAAGTGATGTCTGCATCTGCAGCTGTTGTAGGAAGGGTGAATAAACCCATCACAGCGTTTCCGGTCATGAAAGCAACAGCTTTATTGTTTGGGCTATTAAAGCAGGCCATGAGCTGCAGAGAAATCAGTCCCAGCCTTACCCTCCTGCAGCCAAACCAAGGGGACAATCAGAGTCACAATCAAGGCCAGAAAGGGACCCATTCTGATCTCCCGGTCTGACCACCTCCAGAGCCCAGGTCAGAGAACCTTCCCCAGTGACTCCTGCATCCAGAACTCCTGCTTGGGCTACAGTGTAGCTTTCAGGAAGATGTCCAACTTTGTTTTAAATACTGTACAGTGATGAATATAGCACCACATCCCTAGGTAAGCTGTTCCACCGGTTAATTACCCCTCACTGTTAAACATTTGTTCTTTATTTCTAGCCTGAATTTGTCTATCGATTAGAGAGACAAGGTGTGGGAGGTAATATCTTTTATTGGACAACTTCTGTTGGCAAAAGAGACAAGCTTTCGAGCTACACAGAGCTCTTCTTCAGGGCTGGGAAGGCACTCAGAGTGTCACAGCTACATACAAGATGGAACAGATCGTTTAGCATAAGGAGCGAATTCGTAGTGTAAGACACCATTCGAGGTGAAGTGGGTAGTTAACACCCCTAAAGTCATAGGACAAAAAAGGGGGGGTTAATGGTTTACAGAGTGTTGTAATAAGCCAGAAATCCAGTGTCTTTATTAATAGTGTCTAGCAAGGTTATCAGAGTAGCAGCCATGTTAGTCTGTAGTCGCAAAAAGAAAAGGAGGACTTGGGGCACCTTAGAGACTAACACATTTATTTGAGCATAAGCTTTCGTGAGCTACAGCTCACTTCATCGGATACATTCAGTGGAAAATACAGTGAGGAGATTTATATACATAGAGAACATGAAACAATGGGTGTTACCATACACACTGTAACCAGAGTGATCACTTAAGGTGAGCTATTACCAGCAGGAGAGTGGGGGGGGGGGGAACCTTTTGTAGCGATAATCAAGGTGGGCCATTTCCAGCAGTTGACAAGAACGTCTGAGGAACAGTGTGTGTGTGGGGCGGGGGGGAGAGATAAACATGGGGAAATATGGAGGATGAGGACTGAGAGGTCAGATATGGAGTCATCATTTTGTGAAGAGCGTTCTGCCATGGATGATCTGGTGTTTTTATCTCTTATCATTTTCCTGTGTGAGTTCATTTGAGAGCAGAGCGACTGTCTGGCTGGTTTCACCCACAAACCTGTTGGTGTGGTATTTAGTGCATGGGATGAGGTAAGCCACATATTGTGATTGGCAGGTGTAGGACCCACAGAGCTTGAGTGGTGTGTTGTGGCGGGTGTTGATCATCATAGCAGTGGAGAAATGTCTACAGCTTTTGCAGCTGTTCTAGCATGGTCTGGTGCTGCTTTGAGTTGGTGGATCCTGGTCTGTGGGGAGCTTGCTTCTAATGATAAGCTTGACGAGGTTGGGGGTTGTCTGAAGGCCACGGAGGGGGTTCAGGGAAGATCTCTTTCAGGATGTGGTCCCCATTGAGTATGGATTGTAATAGTTTAATGGTACCCCATATGGGTCCTGTGTGGGGTGGTAGGTGATAATTAGGTGTTTGCGGCCAGATGGATTTTTTCCCTGTATTGAAGCGGGTACTCTCAGGATATATGGTTTCAGAGTAACAGCCGTGTTAGTCTGTATTCGTAAAAAGAAAAAAGAAAAGGAGTACTTGTGGCACCTTAGAGACTAACCAGTTTATTTGAGCATGAGCTTTCGTGAGCTACAGCTCACTTCATCGGATGCATAGCATATCGTGGAAACTGCAGAAGACATTATATACACACAGAGACCATGAAACAAAACTTCCTCCCACCCCACTCTCCTGCTGGTAACAGCTTATCTAAAGTGATCATCAAGTAGGGCCATTTCCAGCACAAATCCAGGTTTTCTCACCCTCCCCCCCCCCCCCCCCACACACACATACAAACTCACTCTCCTGCTGGTAATAGCCCATCCCTCTTTGAAACCTCTCTTTATAATGCGCATGATAATCAAGGTGGGTCATTTCCAGCACTAATCCAGGTTTTCTCACCCCCCCCCACACCCCCCTCCAAAAACCACACACACAAACTCACTCTCCTGCTGGCAATAGCTCGTCTTACAATGTGCACAGCAATAATCCAAGTTTAACCAGAACGTCTTGGGGGGGGTTTGTAGGAAAAAAACAAGGGGAGATAGGCTACCTTGCATAATGACTTAGCCACTCCCAGTCTCTATTCAAGCCCAAATTAATAGTATCCAATTTGCAAATGAATTCCAATTCAGCAGTTTCTCGCTGGAGTCTGGATTTGAAGTTTTTTTGCTTTAAGATAGCGACCCTCATGTCTGTGATTGCGTGACCAGAGAGATTGAAGTGTTCTCCGACTGGTTTATGAATGTTATAATTCTTAACATCTGATTTGTGTCCATTTATTCTTTTACGTAGAGACTGTCCAGTTTGACCAATGTACATGGCAGAGGGGCATTGCTGGCACATGATGGCATATATCACATTGGTGGATGTGCAGGTGAACGAGCCTCCAACTAAAACCCCTCCAATGCATTATTAAGGATCTACAACCTATCCTGAAGGATGACCCAACACTCTCACAAATCTTGGGAGAAAGGCCAGTCCTTGCCTACAGACAGCCCCCCAACCTGAAGCGAATACTCACCAACAACCACATACCACACAACAGAACCACTAACCCAGGAACCTATCCTTGCAACAAAGCCCGTTGCCAACTGTGCCCACATATCTATTCAGGGGACACCATCACAGGGCCTAACAACATCAGCCACACTATCAGAGGCTCTAAAGACATGTCTACACTACAATCTTAAATTGACCTAGGTTAGGTCAACTTACAGCCACTGCAGTAATTGATGTAGTGGCTGATATCCAGACTACCCTCCTTCTGTCGGTGGTGCATGTCCTCACCAAGAGGGCTTCCACTGACTGAAGGAGGAGCTCTTAACTCCGCACAGCTCCCCCCAGGAGCTCACCTGCCCCCTGGGGCTTCTCACCTCCCTGCTCACAGCCAGGAGCTGGTGGGGGGAGATGCCCAGGGCTTCTCACCTCCGGTGGGTAGAGCCATACCTGGAGTCCGGTTGGCTGCCATGCTCCCAGTAGGGAATGGGGAGCCAGGACCCTGGGGGGCAGCACAGCCCCCAGTAAGGAGTGGGGAGCTTGGGCAGCAGCCCAAGTTGGGAGCATTGGGTGCAGCCCAGCTTCAAGCGGAGACCCAGCAGCAGCCAACTGGGTAGCCAGGAGCAGGGCTTTCTTGTCAGGTTCACTGCTTCAGCAGAGGGTCCTATGTTCCCTGCCCATCAGTTCCCTGAGGGAGTCAAAGTCTGCTTTTCTGAAGTCCAGGGTCCATATTCTACTGCTCTTTTCTTCCTTTTGTCAGGATCCTGAACTCAATCATCTCATGGTCACTGCTGCCCAGGTTGCCACCCACGTCTACTTCCCCTACCGATTCTTCCCGGTTTGTGAGCAGCAGGTCAAGAGGAGAACGGCCCCCCTGGTTGGTTCCTCCAGTAGTTGCACCCAGAAGTTGTCCCCAACACTCTCCAAAAACGTCCTGGATTGTCTGTGCGCCGCTGTATTGCAGTCCCAGCAGATGTCAGGGTGATGGAAGTCCCCCAGGAGAACCGGGGCCTGTGTTGTGGAAACTTCAGTCAATTGTCTGAAGACTGAGGGGGAGGGATAGCTCAGTGGTTTGAGCATTGGCCTGCTAAACCCAGGGTTGTGAGTTCAATCCTTGAGGGGGCCGTTTAGGGATCTGGGGCAAAACTTGGGGATTGGTCCTGCTTTGAGCGGGGGGTTGGACTAGATGATCTCCTGAGGTCCCTTCCAACCCTGATATTCTATGATTTTCTATGATTCTATGAAAGCCTCGTCTACCTCCTCCTCCTGGTCTGGTGGTCTATAACAGACGCCCACCACGACATCGCCCACTCTCAACAGGCTTTTCTCCCGTTTCATACTGGAGCTCTGAGCAATCCTACAGTGCAAATCCTCCCCCTTTCCTCCCCTGCCTGTCCTTCCTGAACAGATTATACCCATCCGTGACAGTGCTCCAGTCATGTGAGCTACCCCACCAAGTCTGTTATTCCAATCACATCATAGTTCTTTGGCTGTGCCAGGACTTCGAATTCTTCCTGCTTGTTTCCCAAGCTTCTTGTGTTCCTGTACAGGCACCTAAGATAACTAGCCAATTGCCCTGCTTTCTCAGTATGAATCAGGAGCGCCCGCCCCCCGTTGCACCCTCCTCCTTGTGTTTCCTCCTGGTATCCCACTTCCCCACTTACCTCAGGGCTTAGGTCACTGTCCCCTGGCGAACCTAATTTAAAGCCCTCCTCACTAGGTTAGCAAGCCTGCCTGCGAAGATACTCTTCCCTCTCTTCGTTAGGTGGATCCCATCCTTCCTAGTAATTCTTCTTCCTGGAACAACATCCAATGGTCGAAGAATCCAAAGCCCTCTCTCTGACACCACCTGCGTAACCACGCATTTACCTCCACAATTTGATGGTCCCTACCTGGGCATTTCCTTCAACAGGGAGGATGGACAAAAATACGACTTGTGCCTCAAACTCCTTTATCCTTCTTCCCAGAGCCACGTAATCTTAAGTGACCCACTCAAGGTCATTCTTGGCAGTATCATTGGTGCTTACGTGGAGAAGTAGGAAGGGGTAGCGGTCCGAGGGCTTGACACTCCGTCACATCCTGAATTCTAGCTCCAGGCAAGCAGCCCACTTCTCGAGTCTCTTGGTCTGGTTGGCAGATGGATGACTCCATCTCCCTTAGGAGGGAGTCCCCGACCACCACCACCTGTCTTCTCCTCTTGGGAGTGGTGGCCATGGAACCCCCATCCCTTGGACAATGCATCTCATGCCTTCTGGGCGATGGGGTCTCCTTCTGATCCCTTCCCTCAGATGGCTCTTCCAAACCATTCTCCACTGTAGTACCTGTGCAGAGAGCCTGAAAATGGTTTCTTACCTCTATCTGCATAGGGGGTACATGGGTTCTCCTCATTCTCCTTCTAGAGGTCACATTCTGCCAATTTTCTTCCCCGTTCTGCGCTGCCCTCTCTGATTCTTCAGCATGTTGTGCCTCCAGAACGAAACGTTGACTTCTATCCATAAAGTCTTCATTTTCTCTGATGCAACTCAGGGTTGTACTTGGGTCTCTAGTCCTTTAACCTTCTCTTCTAATATGGAGGCCAGCTTGCACTTTGTAGACAAAGTCGCTTCTATCCTCTGGAAGAAAGACAAACATGGCACATCCTGTGCAGGTCACAACAGCTGATGGCTCACTATCCATATTGTCTTCCTTCTAAGAGCCTCTTCAGATGTTGTATTTACTGCTCACAGAAGACTGAAAGGAAAAGAACTCTGTGGGAACTCCCCCAAGGCAAACTCCCCCCTCTGTTCGCAGCTCACTCAGTTCACAACTGGTTGCCTTTTTATAAGGCTGCTGGCTCAAGGCAGTTGGTCTGGCTCAAAGCCTTCCTTCCAATCAACACAGCTAACGGAGAGCCCCCTATCCCAGCAAGGGTCTGGGTGACATACCAATGACCAGCCGTCCCATCCAGCAGATGCACACTCATTTCTCTCTCTCTGTTCATCCTTTGGGATCCCACAGCTCTCCACACACTGGTCAGACAGCCCCACTTACATGCAGCCAGCTCTGGGATGGAGGGAGGCACCGGCAACCAACCAGAGGATACCGCCTAGTGCTGCAGACAAAGAAGGAGAAATGTTGGCCAATGACCCTGGGGCAAGGCCCTACTCTGATAGAAATGCCCTGGGATCTAGATTCCCTGGCCAGAACAGGGGGGAGCCCTGGTACTTTGAAGGCTCATGAAGTAACCTGGGGCAGATTATCTGGGCAGGGGACAGGCTGTGTTGACCCTGTTATGACTGGACACTATTGTTCCTAGAAGTCTGTGCTGACAGATGCTACCACAGTTCATTGATTCCCTCCCCCCTTGGTTCATTGATTCCCTCCCGCCTCGCTCATTACTTGCTGCTGTAGCCCTGGCTGAGCACCTGGTCCCACGCTGGAAACTACACCTCCAGCTCCAAGTGTCGACATCTCCCCCCCAGCACAAACACACTCTGCGATCGTGGGCAACAGCTGCTCTGAGCTGTAGTTTCCCAGGAGGGGAGAAGACTGACCTTGAACCCCTTGGTGGCCCTGGAGTGGGAGGAGGATATGGGATTGCCCCTCTGGCGCAGCCGGACGAAAGGAGCCAGCCGGCTCTACACACCTGGCTGGAGGAGCGGCAAGATGTTGCAATTTACTGAGGAGAAGAGAAAAAGCAAAAACTGCCCCAAGGCAAGGGCAGCTGCTCAGGCGGGGCAGGTCGTTACAGCCCAGCAGCGGCTGTGGCGAAGGGCTAGAGCCCATCCCAGAAAGGGCAGGTATTGCAGGGGGTGGGGTGGTAATAGGGTCCTATATAAGACAAAGCCGCTAATAATCAGGAAGAAGCACCTCTCAAATGCGGTCACCAGGGGATTTTTCTGCAGCTCTTGGGTGGAGATAGGGGAGGGGGCAAAGCAGTGGCCCCCCCCTGCAGCACCCAGCTGTTGCGCCTGGCTGCCTTGGTGTTTGCTGGCTCCACCAGCAGGGGATCAGCACCCTGCACCACGCAGCCTCCTGGGGGCTCAGGGCAGCACCTCTGCAGACATGTGGGGCCAGTGTGTGTGCTCAGCAGGCTTCGGGCTTCAGCCCTGGGGCTCTGGCTCTGGGCTTGGAAAAACTGTCAGAGCAGCCACCAGCAAGGGTTGGTGGCCACATTCTGAGGCCACCCTAAGCTCTGGTCACATTACTTGGGCAGTGGGCAGGACTGGGTGCACTAATGAATTAGTGTGGGTCTTTTATGAAGCCACTAGCCTGCGTCTGTTGGCAAATTTCCCATACCATAGAATCATAGAAGATCAGGGTTGGAAGGGACCTCAGGAGGTCATCTAGTCCAACCCCTTGCGCACAGCAGGACCAATCCCCAACTAAATCATCCAGCTTCTCTGCCCAAGGCCTGAACTTGGAGGGCAGTCAAACATTGCGGCTAAGCACCAGCTTGTCCGACATTCCCGCGCTCCCTCCAGCCACTGCCAGCCCAGTGCATTGTGGGAGAATATGCAAAGCATTGTGGGATCAGACAGGTTTTTTCTGACTGCGGCACAAGAGATCTGGTGTTGGCTGCAGACCGAGCTTGGGGAAAGATTTTCCTAAAGCACTCGGCGCTGGGCAGCACCAGTCGATATCAGGGCTCTGCAGGGGTTCACTGCATGGGATTGTACAGACCTACAGGAGTGTTTGTGGAGTTGTGCCTATGAAAAGTGTAGGAGACCATCCGGGCTTGCAAGGAGGGTAGATGTAGGGTTGATTGCTTGTAAACCAAATGCAAATATTGGACTGAGCATAGCTTGTCATTCAGGCTGGCATTTCAATAGACCGGGGGTGGACAAATTTACTGATGCTCCAAGCCACATACGATAATCTTCAGAAGTTCGAGAGCTGGGTGAGTCTGCCAGGACTCGGGCCTTCTGCCCTGCAGCGGGGTAGTGGGGCTCGGGGCTGAAACCCTGCAGCAGGCACCTGCTGGGGCTTGGGACTTCAGCAAGAGTGGGGCTGAAGCCCCAAATCCCAGCAGGTGCCTCCCGCAGGGCTGAAGCCCCTAGCCCCACCACGCCGCTGGAGGGCAGAAGCCCTGAGCACACACCTCCCAATTCTGGTAGGCGGAGGATGGGGGGAGGTTCTGCAAGCCACACTTTACCTGTAAAGGAGCCGCATGTGGCTCGCGAGCCGTGCTTTGGCCACCCCTGCAATAGACTCTCTTGCTAAAGCACAAATGAAAAGCAAAATCTGGGCTTAAAAAAAGCTTCATGCCCAGTAACTGGCACTACACTATTGGAATTTTTAATCAGTGCCCTGAGATGCTAACCAGCCATTCCCAAACACAGCGCGCTGTACGTCTCTCGTTATGCACACGCGCCCTTGCTTTGACTGCTGATCAGTACGCTCTGATCTTTCCTTGTGCGCAGTAAAACTAGCCAGCTGATCACCTCTCTGGAGCAACCTCCCCTTGTCCTAGATAAATGTGTCGAGGCCAGACTAAACTTCCCCCCACCCTGCAGTGTAACAGGGCTGGGATGAGGATTCTGGGCAGAGCAGAGCGGCAGTGTCTCAAAGCCAAGGAGGAGGCACTGAACCATCATGCATGAGGCCATATGCCCCAAGTGATCCCTTCAGCTCTCAGGGGATCCACATGTCCCATTGTTCAAACTTTCTCCCAAGCACAGCCCAGTTCAAAGCGTCTATCCCTCTTCCACGTTCCCCGCTGCTCTGGTGGTTTAAAGGAGCAGTTTGCTGTGTCTACACGCAGATGTTTCCCAAGTTTATCTCAAGCCTTACCTTAGGTTTAACTACACTGGGCTGGGATGCAGGAGACCTGGGTTCTATTTCCAACTCTGCCACTGCCCTGCTGGGTGGCCGTGGGCAAGTTACTTTCCCACTCTCTGCCTCATTTTCCTCATCTATATCAAGGGGATAGTTCTACTGACCCACCTTTGCAAAATGCTTTGAGATCTATGGCTGAAAAGTGCAACAAAAGAGCGTGGTATTATTATTATTACTATTATTTATAATTTATTACACAAGAAAGTGGATCTGATTTAAATAATTCGGGGAGTGGGGGGGTTCTTTTCAGATTAAGCTGAATGGAAATAAGCCACTCCTACTCATATGCAAACTTGCACTGTTTTAAACCACACCCTTAATCAAAATCGTGCAAATTGGTAATTAGACATTAGAGGCGTATGCCCTCACCATAGCTATAAATATTTTCATTGAGCAAAATCATGGGTTCTGCAGAGACATGTTACACCCTGGGGAAATTCTGGCCCCCACGACTCTTTACTATGCCTGCCACAGGGAAATCAGGGAAGCCCAATGAGAGTTGATGCAGACGCAGTCTGTGACATGTTGAAGCATCCGGGTTTGCTTCAGCTTCCTGTTTTTGCATATTGTTCCTCCTATGATGAAATATGCAAATGTACTTGGCGAAGGGAAACACTGTGGAATCTGCCTGGAGGCTGAGCTGCAATGAGGAAATAAACAGCCCATGCTGTTTCCTTACTGTGTGATGAAGGATAAAGAAGGACTGAATGGATTTTATTTCTGCCTGCCTTTTTACTTTTTATCTTCAAAATTGTGATCTCGACCATATTTTTGTTGCATAGAGTCAAACGCCAGAAAGAGCCATTACAGCTAGTCTGACCTGGCCTCACTTTTTCTTAGAAGGTTCCATGTAGTAGCTTCGTGACTTAGCTTCATGACGCCACAAAAATAAAGACGTGAACCTGACTCACTGAGAAATGAGGCTGCTTTACTGACTCTTCATCACCCTGTGGGGAGTTTGTTTGTTTGGCCTCAGAGGGGAAACACAGGACTGCTCTTTAAAAAGGGGAACAAAGAGGACCTGGAAAATTATAGACTGGTCAGCCCAACTTCAATGCCTGGAAAGATACTGAAACAAATCATTTAACAGTCAATTTGTAAGTACATAGAGGATAACAGGGCTATAAGGAATAGTCAGCAGGAACAAATCATGTCTTTCTTTGACAGCGTTACTGGCCTAGTAGCTGAGGGGAAGCAATCGATGTGATATGTTTTGATTTTCATAAGGCTTTTGTCACAGTCCCACAAGACATTCTCATAAGCAAACTAGGGAAATGGGGTCTAGATGAAATCACTATAAGGTGGGTGCAGAACTGTTTGAACGACCACACTCGAAGAGTAGTTATCAAAGGTTCACTGTCAAACTGGGAGGCCATCTCTAGTTGGTTCCTGCAAGGGTCAGTCCTGCATCTGGTACAATTCAATATTGTCACTAATGACTTGGACAACGGAGTGGAGAGTATGTGCAGATGACACCAAGCTGGGAGGGGTTGCAAGCACTTTGGAGGACAGGTTTAAAATTCAAAGTGACTTTGTCAAATTGGAGCATTGGTCTGAATTCAGCAAGATGAAATTCAATAATGACAAGTGCAAAGTACTACTTTTAGGAAAGAAATCAAAAGCACAACAGCAAGGGGAATAACTGGCTAGGCAATAGTACCGCTGCAAAGGCTCTGGGGCTTATAGTGGATCACAAATTGAATATGAGTCAACACTGTGATGCAATTGTGAAAAAAGCTACTACGATTCTGGGGTGTATGAACAGGAGAGTCGTATGTAAGAAACAGGAGGTAAATGCCCCCCTTTATTTGGCATTGGTGAAGCCTTCGCATGAGTACTATGTCCGGTTTTGGGTGCTTTAGGAAAGATGAGAATAAATTGGAGAGGGTCCAGAGGAGAGCAACAGAAATGATCAAAGGTTTAGAAAGCCTGACCTGTGAGGAAAGGTTAAAAACACTGGGCCTGTTTAGCCTTGAGAAAAGAAGATTGAGGTGGGACCTGATAAAAATCTTCAGACATGTTCAGGGCTGTTATAGAGAAGGCAGTGATCAATTGTTCTCCATGTGCACTGAAGGCAGGACAAGATGTAACGGGCTTAATCTGCAGCGAGGAAGATTTAGGTTAGATATTAGGAGAAGCTTTCTAACTATATAGATAGCTAAGCTCTGGACCAGGCTTCCAAGGGAGGTTGTGGAATCCCCATCATTGGAGGCTTTTAAGAACAGGTTGGATGAACACCTGTCAGATCCCTGCGGCCCAGTGCCACTTCCTGCAGATCCAATTGGCTGGGAACAGCAAACTGCGGCCACTGGGAGCTGCGGGCGGCCATGCCTGCGGACGGTCAATGTAAACAGTCTCGCGGCCCGCCAGCAGATTACCCTGGTGGGCCGCATGGGGCCTGCGGTCTGCAGGTTGCCCACCATCAGCCCAGACCATTTCAGCGCCCCCTTGTGGCCTTTCCTCTGAATCCTAGATTCATAGATACTAAGGTCAGAAGGAACCATTAAGATCATCTAGTCTGACCTCCTGCACAACGCAGGCCACAGAATATCACCCACCCACTCCTGCGAAAAACCTCTCACCTATGTCTGAGCTATTGAAGTCCTCAAATCATAGTTTAAAGACTTCAAGGAACAGAGAATCCTCCCGCAAGTGACCCGTGCCCCATGCTACAGAGGAAGACGAAAAACCTCCAGGGCCTCTTCCAATCTTATGTGGCTGCATAGGGCACCAGAAAATTTGGAGCACTTCTGGGTCTTAGTGTCCACCCTTCCGCCTCTTCCTATCCCTGTTCTGACCCTTCCTGCAGGCTCCCACCACAGCTGACTGCTGCAGCCTGGTGAGTCTGCCTCTGGAGGAGATCTAGTACTTAAAAGTGAAAAGCCTGCCAGACCTATTAGCACAATATTGAAATTGTTAAAGAGCCATTCAAGTGGTAATGAAGCCATTTAACAGGCATTTGCCAACCCCCAGGTATATACTCTCAGTTTCTGAATTTACTGACAAAAACAGTTGTGCATTACACAGAACACATTACAGGACACTGTCAGTATCAGGTCGAGTAACAGAGAACGCCAACCAGGGAAATAACCCACTTCCTTCCCTGATGAACCGAGGGACGCATCCCACCCGTGTACTTATTCTCTACACCAGTAGTGACTTGGACTCTTAATACATTCTATGGGTGGCGTAGCTGAGCCCACCTATCCACTGATGCTTTAAAAACTCCCACACCCCAATCTGGATCTATGCTGGTTATGTGATATGTATGTACCTCATAAACCTTGTAACCGATACTTGCAATTCCCCCATAACCCAAGCCCAACCCCAGATGTACAGTACCTTCCCTCTTAACTTGTGTAAATTTGATTTTAAACATTAACTTTCATAAAAATTTTGAATCTGTTTTTACTCAGAACATGTTAGTCTACAGGACCTTAGTTTAAAATTTGCTTTAAAAATATTTCATTAGTGTGTTGCTGAAGATTATAAAATCACAACTCTAAAAAATCCTTGCATAGATTTTTAGATGCACAATCTGAGTATTCATCTTTAGCCTTAAATGCTGGGATCTTCAGACATACAGTTTTTTAAATAAATCCTTCAAAAGACCACCCTTATCTACAATAAACATGTGAACCCGGGCTGCCATCAGGCATAGGGGCACCAGTTTAATAACACTGCATAGGGCCCCATAAATCCTAAGGGTGGCCCTGGGTTCACCCTGGTGGAATAGACTGGGAGATCCATCCCCATCTGGATTATGCAATCTGAGAGATTGCATCAGAGACTGAGCCCTGGGAATTTCCCAGTTTTAGAGACACTATAAAGCTGGATGACGTACTCCAAAGAAATCATTCAGAACTACAGGGAGCAGAAGACACCCTGAATTGCACGAAGAAGTTGTGCAGACACAGGTATTGTCATCGCATTTCTCTGCCGTGGTGCCCTTCAGCTGGGGCGTCTGTGCATCAGACAGCGGCCTCTTCCTTTCTTCTCCCTTGGTTGTCTGTGTGGTGCAGTCTTTTGAGGCAGTTTCCCACAGAAAAGTTAAAACAGAGAACAGCCTGATTTCTAGTTATAGCAATGTTACTTAGTGTTGCCTGGCTGGTAGCTCCCAGCGGGAGGGATGGCTCAGTGGTTTGAGCATTGGCCTGCTAAACCCAGGTTTGTGAGTTCAGTCCTTGAGGGGGACATTTAGGGATCTGGGGCAGAAATTGAGGATAGCTCTTGCTTTGAGGAGGGGGTTGGACTAGATGATCTCCTGAGGTCCCTCCCAACCCTGAAGGGAAGGTCATGCCTGACTAATCTAATCGCTTTCTATGATGAGATTACTGATTCTGTGGATGAAGGGAAAGCAGTGGATGTATTGTTTCTTGACTTTAGCAAAGCTTTTGACACTGTCTCCCACAGTATTCTTGTCAGCAAGTTAAAGAAGTATGGGCTGGATGAATGGACTATAAGGTGGGTAGAAAGTTGGCTAGATTGTCGGGCTCAACGGGTAGTGATCAATGGCTCCATGTCTAGTTGGCAGCCGGTGTGAAGTGGAGTGCCCCAGGGGTCGGTCCTGGGGCCGGTTTTGTTCAATATCTTCATAAATGATCTGGAGGATGGTGTGGATTGCACTCTTAGCAAATTTGCGGATGATACTAAACTGGGAGGAGTGGTAGATACGTTGGAGGGCAGAGATAGGATACAGAGGGACCTGGACAAATTGGAGGATTGGGCCAAAAGAAACCTGATGAGGTTCAATAAGGATAAATGCAGGGTCCTGCACTTAGGACGGAAGAACCCAATGCACAGCTACAGACTAGGGACCGAATGGCTAGGCAGCAGTTCTGCGGAAAAGGACCTAGGGGTTACAGTGGACGAGAAGCTGGATATGAGTCAGCAGTGTGCCCTTGTTGCCAAGAAGGCCAATGGCATTTTGGGATGTATAAGAAGGGGCATACCGAGCAGATCGAGGGACGTGATCGTTCCCCTCTATTCGACACTGGTGAGGCCTCATCTGGAGTACTGTGTCCAGTTTTGGGCCCCGCACTACAAGAAGGATGTGGATAAATTGGAGAGAGTCCAGCGAAGGGCAACAAAAATGATTAGGGGTCTGGAACACATGACTTATGAGGAGAGGCTGAGGGAACTAGGATTGTTTAGTCTGTGGAAGAGAAGAATGAGGGGGGATTTGATAGCTGCTTTCAACTACCTGAGAGGTGGTTCCAGAGAGGATGGTTCTAGACTATTCTCAGTGGTAGAAGATGACAGGACAAGGAGTAATGGTCTCAAGTTGCAGTTGGGGAGATTTCGGTTGGATATTAGGAAAAACTTTTTCACTAGGAGGGTGGTGAAACACTGGAATGCGTTACCTAGGGAGGTGGTAGAATCTCCTTCCTTAGAAGTTTTTAAGGTCAGGCTTGACAAAGCCCTGGCTGGGATGATTTAATTGGGGATTGGTCCTGCTTTGAGCAGGGGGTTGGACTAGATGACCTCCTGAGGTCCCTTCCAACCCTGATATTCTATGATTCCATGATATTCTATGAATCAGAAGCCAATCAACTAGAGGAGGCTTTCCTGCAGGGCTGGCTCCCAAATAGCATGAGGAGGGCTAGATGGCGCTTGTTCAGATGGGAATATTATACCTGGAGCTGAATCTAATGTTTTTCCTCTTCCAGAAGCAGCAATGGCCAGAGTACCTGACCAACTCACTGAGCTTATAGGATGTGATAGGTAATTACCGGTTCCTACTCATTCAGAAACTGGAGGTTCAGGTCTGCCCTGTCGTTGCTGGGCTGCCTTTGGAGATGAGTTTATGGGCCAGATTCTTAGTTCAGTTTAAGGTGAGGCTGGAGTAATTCTACGGGCTTCATTGGTGCCACTCTGGATTTACACTGGTGCAGTTGTGATTAGGATCTGGCATTGCATCCATGAGCAGATGTTGTGCACAGAGGCTATAAACAGCCTTTCCCCAGGGAAGGGATAGGAATGAAGGTGACCCATTGCCTTTGATGGGAACTGTGTTGCTGAGTGCACCATTAGATGAGCACATCAATTAGCCACTGAGTCAAGAGTCAAATCCCACTTGGGTGATGTGGGTGGAGCGCCAATGAAGTCAGGGAGTGGCACCCAATTAATTGGGGTAATTTGGTTTCATGAGTCCAACAAGGAAACACCACCAATTTGAGCCTTCTGGTTAAGGTTAAATTGCCTGTCCTTAATATGCTTGGGCATGATGAGTGACTGAAGGCCCTACCGCTACAGACTGGGAAGAACCAAGCTCCTCCCATCACGCCTACAAGAAGCCCACCTTCTCAGGGCACTCTGCCATCTTTGTATCTTTCTTGTCTGGACAGGTAGCTGTCTCCATTTGGTCTTGTCCAGAAATGAGCTCCCTGTCAGTGCTTAATGATGACTCCATTCAAATGTCCCAAATGTCTGGATGATAAAAAGAACAGTTACTTATGTCACAGTCACTATGGTTCTTCTTTGAGCCCTACTATGTGTGGATCCCATTTGATCCACATGGATAGAGCCTTGAAGAAGAAACCATCTTTTTTTATTACCAATTTCACCAAGGCTAGCACAGATCATGCTGAGCTATCTTTGATTTGTCTGGTTTTTTCCCCCAATAGTTACCACCATGAAGTTGACTGTCCCTGCCGGATGAAGGTAAAGAGCCAAGTTTAATTTCTAGATGATTGTAAGATTCGCTCTCCTGGATGATTTCTGATTTAGCTTCAGGGAAGGGCCTGTGTGTTCCGATGTGTGTGTATAGCACCCACATGACGACTCCCAAGGAGGGCTTCTGGGTGCTACCACAATAAATACCAATGTTCTCTCTTTGGCGTGAGTGGTAGCCAATATTTGGGGGCATGCAGGGCTGTTTCTGTTAAGATGAGCAATGGGTGACACAAGTCAGGGATATTCTTTGGTGTAATTTGGGATATTTTCAAAGAATGGACCCGAAGTCCTGTTTCCCTGAACATCACAGAAACAAAAAGAAGCAGGCAGCTTCCTTGCTCAGAAATTCCCAGTCTGCCCCTCCAATGAGCTCTGTGCCCAAGAAGATCTGCTCTCTGCTTCTTCTCAGAGTCGCGCTTATGACTGCTTCTCCAGGCTTTCTGCCTTGAAGGGTGTAGTGAAGTGGTCATCAAGGGGTTCGCTGGGTTAGTCAGAGCACAGTCACACTCCACCCATTACTTACTTCCTGTTTACTTATTGGATATGCTTCTTGTGCACTGAGCAGTCCCTTTTTTACAAAAGAAAGGGCTTGTCTACACTTGAAAGTTAATTCAGATTAAGGTAGGGCATGAATTTAAAGCACAATAACTATTCCTGATTAACTCCATGTGAGGACACTCTTATTCCAGAATGAGTGCCTTGTTCCAGTTTAGCTTAATCCACTTTCAGGAATAGCTAGCCTGGATTAGACAAACCCTACACACAGGCTGCAAAACCAGTATCCTAGCCCTTGTGTTTGCAATCAGGGAATTCCCTCAACTCTCACAGTTTTTCTCAGGCCTTTCATGTGCTTTGGGCAGCCTCCACTGTTTGTAGCTGTCTCTGCTACATGAGGGGTCTTATTTGCTCCTTACAGTCTATGAGTGATTGGTACAGCCCTGGGAGTTCATGAGATTTAATGGGATTGTCTTTGGGCTAGACTTACAAGGTGACAGCCATTAGCACCTTTCACACTAACAGTAATGAAAGAGCCATGCGGACAGAAACAAACGGTTCCGGGACTAGATCAGAATCCAGAGCAACAGAGCATGATGTGCAGATTCCCATCCTCCCAGGAACCAGAACCAGGGCCCAATCTGAAGGAGCAGCCCACTTATCCTGCAAAGAGGTCCCCAGACTGATGCTACGCTGGTGCCTAATGTGGAAGGTTTAGGAGCAGTAAAGGGGTCTTAGGAAGACTCGGGGCTGGACTTCAGGCTCTGTGCTCAGAAACACTCTGGAGCAGCAGCAAATGGGGCAGTTCTCTGGACTGTGTGATACAGAAGCTCAGACTAGAGGCTTACAATGGTACCTTCTGGTCTTGGATTCTATGAAAGGGTTAACTGGGGTAGCCAGGTTTCAGAGTAGCAGCCGTGTTAGTCTGTATTCGCAAAAAGAAAAGGAGTACTTGTGGCACCTTAGAGACTAACCAATTTATTTGAGCATAAGCTTTCGTGAGCTACAGCTTTGCAGTGATCACAGTCATCCTGGTCCCTGGTGGCAGAGGTTAAGGTGCTCTGCTGGCCCATCTCTGGAACAGTCTCAGCCCTGCAGGCTGTTGCGGATGAAGGTCGGTTGTCCCTGTGGACAAGGAAGGCTCTAAATAGTGGATTAGACTGGGAGGCTTGGGGGCATGTCTAGATCAAACTTAGTTGGAGCTCACATAGGCAGCGGAATGAGAGCACGCACGAGAGAAGTGAGGGGATGTATCTTGTTTTCTGGCTGTTGAAATCACTGCTTCGTTGCCCCACAAATCTCCTTCTATGACTCCAGTCCTTGTCCCTTCCCCAAGAATCGCTCTCTGTCGGAGTTGGGCAGCCATTGGAAGGCCATTGACCAAGTTGACTCGGTGGCCTTCAGGTGGGCTGCAGAGGTGCCTCAAGGGGAGACAAGAAGGAGGATGAACCGGCTTGCCAGATCATTCACAGACATTGACTTCATGAGGATGCTGGTGGAAGGTACAGATATAGACAGCTCCTTTTCTGCACGCTGTTTGAGTAGAGATAATCTGTGCACTCCCAGGCCTCAGGGAAATTCAGATCTAAGATCAGACTCCACTGCTTTCCAGAAGCAGTCCTTTCCAGAAGAAACTGAATGACATGAAAAATTAAAAGGAATTAATTTAGTCAGTGCAGTCTACAGTCTTAATGATGTTTAGCAGCACAGAGTTTTCCTGTGTGTGGGAAATCCTACATAGGATGACCTATAATCTACATTAAGGGTACAAAAAAGAACGAAAGCCTCGGTGAGAGAGCACAGAGTGTGTGTCTCTTCTGACCATCCGCACTGAACTGAGCGCACAATGGATGCTCTCTCTGCAGGTGGAAAAGTGAAAGCAAAGGTACACCAGTTTCTTAGCCAAATATGCCACGCAAAGGAGATGCACTGTCTTTACTAACCAATGCATCTATTCCAGGGTGTGGGGGACATGTCCCAGTGAGAGATTTCAAACTGTATAAGACCCTACAGAAAGATAAGAGGGGCCAGGCCTGTTAGTGACTGAATAGTGGGGAATTCTGCAGCTCTTGTGCTATGGGTAACCCGGGGACGGGGAGGGGGAGTAGGAGGGGAGAGGAAGGGAGGACGGGGAGGGCCTGATTCTCTCCTCAAACCTATTTTACACTGTTGCAAACTCCATGGACTTCAGTCAAGCTGCTCCTAGATTCCCAACGGGCTAAGTGGGATGAGAATTAGGCCTCTCAAGTTTGAAACCTGGGGCCCCTGCAGCAGATACAAGTGTCTCTTGCCAGGTGTAAATTCTGAATCTGGCTGTTGCTATCTGTGTGACTCTGTGATCTTGGTCCTCATACACTCCACGTTTTCAGATCCCGTATCCTTCAGCAACAACTCCTTCACGCATGCAGAGACCTTCATCTACAAATACACCCGCCCCAAGCTGTACGCAGTCCAAGATGAGGAACACAAGAGTTTTGTCCTGCGGCGTCACGCCAGCCAGGCCCAGCTGATGGCGGTGCATTTACAAGGCCCCAATATCAGCAAAGCAGGTAAATTACAAAATATTTCTTTCCTCTGGCCCCACCCCCAGTTTATCTCCTCTTGCTCAGTTACCTACTGATATAGGTGTGAGGTTCTGGGGATCACCCAGACCAGCGAGGGAGTCAGTCACCGCCTGCCTGGGTAATTTTGAGACCCTTAATGCTGGGCTGCTATGGGTGAGAGCTCTGACACCAGTAGTTGGCCTTCAAGCACAAGGACTCACCCTCACTTCTACGAGCCTAGTTACTCCTTGCAGGGTGACCTCAGCTACCCCTTCTGGTCCAAATTCTCCCCAGATCCATCTCCCTGAGTTCTTAATTACAGACACTTGGACTTTTCCACTCTGGTTCATCAACCCCGAGGGCATGAAACTCTCCCCCAGTTATCAGTTCACTCTGGGACACCCACACTCCGCACAGTTTGGACACCAGAGACCTGCCTGGGTTAGAAATAAACAAACAGCTTATTGAATAGAAAAATCATAGGTTCCGAGATTGAATAGTGCAGAAAAGCAAACGCTGACAAGTTACACAGGAAACAAATGTAAAGATGCAGTCTCAGGCTTTACACGTCTACATTGGCTAAATTCCCTTTTCTAATCCAAGTTACCGTGTGTCCTCTGTCCTAGAAAGGATCCAGTGTTTCATGGACAGCACCCCACTGCAATGTTAGTCCTCCCTTTCTGGATAAAAAACCCCAAATCCAGGCCTGTTTCTAAACAGGGCATGTCTACACTACAATCTTAAGTCGCCCTATCTAACCTTCAGTCATGGAGGCCGATATCCATGTAAAGTGGCAGCGTAGACAAGCGTAGACAAGGCCTGAGATTTTCTTTTTGGCTTCAATGGCTTTCCATTGACTTTAATGGCCCACCATTGTGTCTTCCTAGCGACAATGGATGGGTACTTGAAGTTGGTTCTGTGTAAACAACTAGCCTGGGGGGTGCCCTGCCCTGCTTTATTGCTTCACCGCCTGTGAAGGGGATGCTGCAGCTGCACCACAGTGACAGGGTTCTACACATGCACACAAGTGTACATTCACAGCCGTAACCTGGCTACAGACCTCTAACGACCAGCGAGTTCGGAACATTACAGGCTTTCATAAAAGATCTTGCTTGACATATATTTACCCACTATGTCATTGCACACAACCAGTTGATTCAATTGCTTATTCTTTGGGGTTCATCCCTCTTGTTCTCCCCTCAGGGTGTGTGATGGGGTGTACACACCCCACGCTGGACCAGAAGGGGTTAAAGGGCAATACTGGGCCGGAGCGTGGGCTGACTGGAGAGGAAACATACAAGGGAGCAACCCAGCTCAGAAGAGGGAGGCTGGGGAGGAAGATGGACCTACTCTGAGGGTGCCAAAGAAGCCACCCTGTGAGAAAGACGGCTGAGCGCTGAGCCCATTGGGGCTGAAGCTTTAATTGTCTTTCCTTTTCTTTTGCTATCCTATATTGGACTTGGAGGTGTGGGGGCAATGGATGGTAGGAAGTGACCCAGGCAGGCAGCTCCGAGGGCAATCCAGAGTTCCAGACACTCTTGTCTCTCATGGGGCCCTGGGTCAGCGCCCAGTGGAGTGGGCTCCCTTGCCAACTGCATTTGGTGTTGGAGATGCATAAATCTAATTTCTACCCCTGCCAAGTAAGGGGAGGGTGAGGACATTGAAAACCCTGAGGTGAAGCCACATCCATGGTAAGGAACTGGACTGAAAGCCCTTCCTGCTGGGAGGTGTGAGACTGGAAACTGGGTGCACTACCCACTAGGCCACCTGGTCTTCTGGGGACTCTGTTACATCTGGTGGAGAATTCAGGCACACTAGTGTCCCAGGCCTGATGGTAGGCCAGAGAAAGAGGGGAAGTAAAACCAAAAACCAGAGATGGATTTTGAGAAACTGCTGAAGTGAGTCCTCCTCAACCAGCAGCAGCAGCAGGTGGCCCAGCAGCGGGAGGAACAGCTGATTAAGGAAATGGCAGAAGCACAGCAGCAGCTCGTCCGGCAGATGGCGACGCTCCTACAGCCATGGAGGGGGAGCTGCTGACCTAGTACCACCCATCCTGGTAAAGCTGACAACAATGGGTCCTGTAGACAACCTAGAGGCATTTCTTGTCACATTCGAGAGAGTTGCCGTCACGGCCCAATGCCTCAAGGGAAACTGGGCCAACCTATTGGCCTACTACTTGACAGCGTGCTGGGCCAGGCAGTGTACTGGCTACACTCATCCGAAATACCTGAACATCTCCCCTGAAACCTACCTGCAGCAGTTCTACCGCCAGAAATCCCCAGCCAAAGCCTGACCCCGGACAGTCGCCCATAATCTGAAGGATCTTGGCTGGCATTGGCTCCAGCCCAAGGGATGCCTAGGGGTTCAGGTAGGAGAGAAGATCATCATGGAGCAGTTCACCCAAGTTCTCCCCTGGGGCGGGGGGGTGGGCGGAGTGAGTGGGTGTTAAGACATTGACTGGAAACCTTGGCAGAGGCAGTGGCTTTGGTGGAGAGTTACCTGATGTCCCTCAAGCTTGTGGGGGAACAGCAAAAGTCAGCCCTGAGTGCCCCGGGCCCTCATGTACCCCCCATATCATGCTGAGGGTACCTAGAGGAACTTGGACACCCAACCCTAGTAGAGGGGGTACAGAGGCCAAGTGAGGAACCCAGAAGCCTGCCCTCAGCCAGGCAGGAGGGATCCAGGTGCAACCGAGTGGCCATATTCAAAGGGAGTATCAACAGTGGATCCGACTTCTCCCGCGGATGGCCGTTCTGTATGTGGACAGGAAGGCCATTTCAGAAAGGAGTCCATTCATGGACTGTAATTATGGTCAGGCCTGGGCAGCTTATAACAGGGCTCAGAAGAGAGGCCCAAGGAAAATGTTAGTTCCCATGCAAATGGATGCAGCATCAGTACAAGGACTGATGGACTCTGACTGTCGCCAGACTTTAGTCGGGGGACAGCTTGTGGTGCCGGATGGTAAATCTGGAGTTATGATCTACCTCCAGTGCATCCATGGAAACATACACCCTACCTGACGAGAGAAGTATGACTGACTGTGCAGAACGGTGCAGGTCGGAATGGCCAAAGACCTGGCCTACGTGGTCATACGTTGGCTCAGTTGGTAGTTTTTTTGAAGAAGTCACATCCATCCTATTTGAACTGGCCTTGTTACCACTGACCCCCACCCTCCACTTGGTAAGGCAACTCTCATCTTTTCATGTGCTGTATATTTATACCTGCCTACTGTATTTTTCACTCCATGCATCTGATGAAGTGGGTTTTAGCTCATGAAAACTTATGCCCAAATAAATTTGTTAGCCTCTAAGTGCCACAAGGACTCCCGTTGTTTTTTCAACGTATAGCGGAGCACATCCATAGAAAGTGCCAAGCCAGAGCAGGAAGGCCCAGGAAGGCAGGAGATGGCCACAGTGGCTGAGAAGGGGCCTTGAGAGGAGAAGGCTCCAAGGGAAGACAAAGACCCAGGAGAGTGATCATCCTTGTGGGGAAGGACCATTCTCTTGAACCCAGCTGGAGTAGTAGGGGCCCGCTGCCACCTCTCCACCTTGACCTGCTGTCTAATGAGGTAAACTTTGTGGAAGAAGAAAGGAACGAACCAACCCTGTGTAGGGTTTATGAGCAGCTCGCCTGCCCAGCTGACAAAGTATTAGACTCTCAGCAGTTGAAACAGTGGCCCCATTTCAAACTGGTAGAGGAGGAGACGTATCAGGAATTGAAAGATCCCAAGGTGGAGGAGGTAAGAATGCGCTCTGAGGGCCAAGGAAGTTTAAAAGAGGGGTCCTTCAACTGGCCATGCAGCACCATGTGGGGGTCATTAGGGCGAGAGAAGACTCTTAACAGAGTGACCACCAAGTTCTCCTGGCTGGGCGTCCATCCAGAGGCGTGGGACTATTATGCATCATTCCCTGAGTGCCAGTGGGCGGGCCAGAAAAAGGTTCCCCCCAGTAACACTACTCATTGTAGGGGTACCCTCTAATCTGGGGGGCCCATTAGAGAAGTCTGCAGTGGGACACAAATATATCCTCGTAATCTTAGACTATGCCACCAGCTACCCTGAGGCCATTCCCATCCTGTCAGCAATGGTGGCTGTCGATGCTAATGAACTCACAGAAGTATTTGCCCAAGTGAGGCTCCCCAGAGAAATACTAAGAGAGCAAGGGACGAACTTCACCTCCCAGTTGATGAAGGAGCAATGCATGGTGTGCCGGGTCTCAAAGTCGGGCCTGGGAGGCCCAGACAGCTGCTGCATCCTGGCCTCCACCCAGAGTCCCCTGAAACCATGTGGGCCAAGGAGCTACTAGGGCTATAGCCTCAGCCCAGATTCCACCCATGGGAGCCCTGTTTGGAGGCTCTCCTGGCTCCACCGTTTGGTCCAACCATGCTAAGCCAGAAGGAAGCAGAGGAAGCTCGTCTGAGAAACAAGGTGGTTTCCTGTTGTGGCTGCATTGGACCCTGCTTGTGCCTGTCTCCTGCACTGCTCCTGGCTCCTACCTTTGCTCCTGCCGTATGTCGACCTACCTATGTAGTGTAGACCAGGCCTTAGGTTGACCTAATTATGTCAGTGTGTACACTACAGCCTTGCTCCAGCCGATGTAAGTGCCCTACTACACCGACATAATAAGTCCACCTCCACGAGAGGTGTAGGGCTTATGTCGGTGTCGTTAGGGTGACACAGTGTCTGTGTAGACACTGTGTTCCGAGCCGTGAAATTGACAAGGAAGCCCTGCTCCCCAGCCAGGCTGCTGCACGCTCGATCCTCACCTCTCCTCCAGTTCCTGCCCTCACACCTCTCCACCAATCCTCAGTGACCAGTCCTGGCTCTGGCCTCTGACTTCTGACCCTTGACTCTGACATTTGGTATCTGACCCTGGCTCTGACCCTCAGCTTCGATTTCTAGTTCTGACTCGGGCTTGATCCCCTGGTTCTGATAACTGGCAGTTGACTCTGATTCCCTTGGCTTTATTCCCCAGTCTTTATGGCTGCTCTGCCCATCGAATCTTACTCCTGCTCTGACTACTAGACAAGACTGCCTACATCCCAGTCCATAACAACCTGGTGCTCAGTCACCTCCTGGTTGCTGTGGAGCTGCAGTCTGATCAGCTTCTACCTGAGCAGCAGTCTCCTGTGGGAAAGTAAGGTCTGGCTGGACAAGGGTTATTCACAGTCCTGATTCACCTTCAGAGTAGGTCCATCCTGCGTACTGAATGAGGCAAGGCTCTTGTGGAAAAAATAGTAGGTGATCAGGTAATTAAATACGATCATAATGGATATGGGCACAGGGGCTGAATTCAGATTGCAACAGGCATTCTGGCATTTCCTACCTTTGGAGTGCTTGACTTTGCAACCTCTAATGTTCTTTTAATGTCATTTTCTGCACGTGATTATTATTAAGATCTGATTTTCCAACCCCTGTTTCTTCGGAGTATTTTGTCTTCAGGCACAGTCCCACTGAAGTGGATGGCGTTACTCAGATGAGTAAAAGTGCACAACTGAACCTCTGATGTGCAGTTATTTTTAAAAGTGCTATCAGTGTCCCCGATAAAGTGATATGGCAGCTATTGTGCATGGATTTCAGGTTCCTCACTCACTATTTATAAGTGGTGGTGCTTCCCAGATCTTCACAGACAGACGGGCTGCCTTTTTTACTGTAATTGAGTCTGGATTTCCTCTCGCTTTTCTCTTCCCAGTGAAATTAAACCTGGATTTATATCGCTCACCGCACATCTCCCCAAAGCGCATCAGTCCTGTTGCTATGAACATTGTGGAAAGTAACACTGTGGAAAACAATCTGTATCTGTGCTGTGTGAAGGCTGAAGGCAGCCCTGTGCTGCAGCTGGAGGTGAGTGGGATTAGCAGACCTTTAGCAGACCATCACAAACTCCACAGTGACTGAAATTCAATCCACATCTCCGGTTTTTATTGATACCTTTACATGGGACTCACTGTTTTCCCCAGATTCTGTTTATGATTACTATGATCGTTTATTGCTATTACACCTTGATTCTTCATTTGAGATCAGAGCCCTGCTGTGGTAGGCACTGTGCAGTAACGTAATAAGAAGGTTCCTTCCTCAAAGATTTTATCATCTAAATACAGAAGACAAAGAGTGGAAGGAGAAGCAGAGATAAGAAGTGACTTTTCCAGGAACCCAGGTCTCCTGAATCCCAGTCCATCGCACCACACTAATTCATTAGATCATGTTGTCTCTTGTGCCCTTGGGGTATGTCTATACTGCAGCTGGCAGTGAGTCTCCTTGTATGGGTAGACAGACTTGCCCAAGCGGGGTTTGAGCTAGTCTGCTAAAAAGGGGAGCTCGGGCCTCCAAGCCCAGCTGACCCCCTGGTTCTGAGCCCAGGTGGCTAGCCAGAGTCTCTGCCGGAGCTGCCATGTCCACATGGTTATTTTTAAAGTCGTAGTTTGAGCAGAGCTAGTGCAAGCCTGTCTACAGTACTGGTGGGCTTGCTCCCAGCTGCAGTGAAAACGTATCATTAGTGATCAAGGTTTACAACTGCAGCCATGCTTTTGCAGCTTCTGTGTAGTTCTGTGTAGTCTACCTTTGGGCCTGATCCTTCTTACATTGAAATCCCATTTAATAGGAGCAGGAATAGGTTCCTTGTTTGGTGGACAGTCTTTCTCAGGTGTATGAAACTCCTGTGGTGTCAGGGTCAGAGTTTCCTGTCTATGTGCACCAGGTGTTTTCATTACAATCAGAGGGCCAGCATTTCACACCCACTTTGCACTGGTGTAAATGACAGCCCAAAGTGGAAGGCAGGGGAGAGTCAAGCCCAGTGTTTCCTTGGACCAAAGTCTGCTCAGGGATACCCACATAATAGTTGCATAGGCACAAGTGAGAGCAGACGCTAGCTCTGTGTCCTAATTAGAAGCCCCTTCTCATATTCATCCCATTGCAGGATGAAAGCCTTGGAAAGAGCACCCCTGTTTCTAACTGGCCTCTGTTATTTCTCATAGAATGTGAAGGGGCCTATGAAGGAGATCAGGACCGGGGATCAGGAGCGTTTCCTCTTTTTCAAGACCAGTTCTGGTTCCACTTCCAGCTTTGAGTCAGCTGCCCATCCAGGTTGGTTCCTCAGCACCTCTAAACTGAACGACAAACCTGTCAGGATGGTGAATCAAACCGGAGAGCGGGACATCACTGATTTGTATCTGGTTGAAATCTAATCCCCAGCCAGCAGTTACTGGTTTAGAACTGAATGCTTGTATGTACTATGTACAGTAGGAGCATAACTATTTATGGGATCTCAGCAATTCCATATTAATTCAGTTTTATTAATTAATTTATTTATTCATTAAAATTAATTAATTTAATTGTTGGTTTAAAATTAATTAAATTGAATTGTACTATGTATGTATCTTGTGAACCTTGTAACCGATACTTGTAATCTCTCATAACTCAAGCCTGACCCCAGATGTAAAGTACCTTCCTTCTTAACTCGTATAAATTTGATTTTAAATATTAGCATTAATTCCATATTAATTCAGTTTTATTTATTATTATCAATTATATAATAATAATGGTTATTATTACAGTAGCATCTAGAGACACCAGCCACGATGGGATGTCTCATTACTTTAGGCACTATACATATAGTTTTGTTCCCTAATTATTTATAGGGACACTGTTAGATCAAATCCTGCCTCTGCTATTAATTGTTAGGTTTTTGTGGGTTTTTAAATAATTTTTACAACATATCAATAGAAAAAAAATTGTCTTTTTAAATTCCAGTGGAAATTTTTTTGGGGAGGGTGGTTATAAGCAAATAAACCAGCCCCTGCAGTATTTGCAACCAGTATTGGTGTCTAGGGAGTTGAAAACCTGAAGGTGCAATTGGCTTGAAACTGATTTGTTACTAATGTGTAACCAACTAGTCTTTTTTCATTGTCTGAACTGAAATGCAAAGAGAAAGCAAACAGCATGAATGGGAAGTCTTTTATAGTTTCTTGCAGTTTGAGTAATCTACGGTGGTGATATATTTATTACAAAACTGTCAATCTCAACAGTATGTGGATTATAAAGTAGCAATGTTATGTTGTAGAAATAAAGTTATAGTAATTGAGTATCATATTATTATGTTATTATTATTTCTTTATTTTTTATAAAGTTGGTATTTAAAAATTGTTAATTCCTTTTGTTCATTTTCGACTTGAATGTGGGGAGGTTGACCATATGCAATTCTTGCTGAAAATCCTTAGTGACTGAATTCTGGGTTTCTAGGTGCTTTTCTATGAGAGCTGGGTTTTTTAGGCCCTGGAGAAGGCCAATGAAGTAAACTCTAGCCCAGGGGTTCTCAACCTTTTTCCTTTCTGAGGCTCCCCCACCCTCCAACATGCGATGAAAACTCCACAGCCCACCTGTGCCACCACAACTGTTTTTCTGCATATAAAAGCCAGGGCCGGCATTAGGAGGAAGCAAGCAGGGCAAATGCATGGGGCCCTTCAGCCCCGGGTGTTGAGGTCAGGGCAGCATGGGCTTTCTGCCCTGGGTCCCAATGAGTCTAATGCCAGCCCTGTTTGGCAGACCCCCTGAAACCTGCTTGGGAACCCCCAGGGGGCCTTGGATGCCTGGTTGAGAACTGCTGCTCTAGCCCACCCAAAGGTTAAAGAGGCTTAAAGAAAATCATGGGAGTTGTGATAAAATTGCGAGAGGCCTGGTCTACACTAAAAAGTCAGATCGACCCAGCTATATCGCTCAGCGGTGTGAAAAATCCACGCGCGAGTGGCATAGTTAAGCCAATTTAACCCCAGGTGTAGACAGCATTCTTCCGTTGGCCAAGCCACCATTATCTGTATGCAGTGGTGCCTGGACGTCCTAATTAGGATCATTGTACTAAGAGACGGACCGCCACTGCCCCAGCAAGCTCCCAGGCTGTGTGTGTGTGAATCTTTTTTTTCTCTTCAGTGTGATTTGGTGGCTGACAGCCATGGGTGGCGGGTGAACCCCCGCTTTGGGGAGACCTGCTGGCCCCACCCCTTCCACCCAAGGCCTCGCCCTCTGCACGCTGGAGCCCCAAACACCCCCCCCCCCCCGTAAAAGGAAAAAGCCCCGAGAAGCCGTGGCCCGCCCGCTCCAGCTGCATTCACCCCAGCACCAGACTGAGACGCCAGACCCCCGAGGAGGAGGGACGCAGGGAGTAGCGGGGACCTTGGAGGTGGGCGTCTCTGGGAGAGGAGGGGGCACTGTGGCCCAGTTGTCCTGCGGCAGGTCGGCGGCAGCGCCAGGGAAGGCTTTGCCTTCCCTGGCCTCTTATACCCGCTGCCCATGCTGACAGCATCCCCTGGAAAGTTTGGTTAGTGACCATCTCGGTCGGCTCTGTTATCCCCAAAAGCTGCGTTAGCCATCTGGATGGAGTACAGCAGGGACGTGGCCTGTTAACGGCTTTGTCATTGGACATTATGGAGATTGATCAGGGGTGTGGTGGTTATTTCATGGGGATCTAGCTGTTGAAGAGAGCTGTGTGCCAGGCCAGTCTCCTTGGCCTCTGTGTAATGCCAGGCGTCCGGTTTTTGATGGAATGCCCGGTCAAAAAGGGACCCTGGTGACTCCGATCAGCACTGCTGACTGGGCCCCTCACCCCAACCCCCTGCCCCACCCCAGAGCTCTCTTCCGCACCCTGAACGCCTCCTTTCTGGCCCCACCCAGAGCCCGCACCCCCAGCCGGAGCCCTGGCCCCCTGCACTCCAACCCCCGCCCCACCCCACAGCCCCCTCCTGCACCCTAAACCCCTCATCCCTGGCCCCACCCCAGAGTCCATACCCATGCACTTAGTGGCCACAAGGACCTGGCAGCCACCTCGAGGAGCTAGGGCAGGCAGGGAGCCTGCCTTAAGCCACCCCCCCAGCCGGAGCCCTCACTCCCTCCAGCACCCGAAACCTCTCATCCCCAGCCCCACTGTTGTAGCAACCAGGCAAGGTACTAACAAACTTCAACAGGACTTTATTTTAAAAGTGGAAACGTCTTTACCAAGCTGCTGCTGCACCCTCAGTAGCTCTCACTCTGCCTCCTCAACTTCCCCCCCCTTCCCGTTTCCTGTCCTTTCAGACTCCCAACAGCCAGTGCTCCCAATTCTAATCATTACAAGCAGCATCTAAATACCACATTCTCTCCTCTCTTAAGAAACTCTCCCAATTACAATAAGCATTGTTGTTCTAACCACAGGAACAAATAGGAAAGAAGACACTATACTGTTGGCAGAAATATTGCACTGAAAACACAGTAGATACTACATAACAGTCTCTAGTCCAGACAGGTGGTCGTCTGGGTCTGACAGGCCGTCTCTCAAGCCCCGGTTCCAGTGCAATGTCTTCTTGTGTTGGCACTACGGTGAAGTCACCAATGCAGACTGGGTGTTGGCATAATCTCCTCTTGGTGCATAGGCAGCTGCAAGATAAGAGCATTCCATACCTGCCCATCAGAAAGTCGGTAGGTGTAAGGTCCCTTCTTCTCTAGGATTTTAAGAGGAGCTGTGAATTTATGGTCCCCTTTGCGTAAAATTCCAGGTTTTCGTATTCTAACGAAGGAACCACACTCAAACTTTGGTTCCTTAGCACCCTGCTGCTTGTCTGTGAAAGCCTTAGACTTTGCTTGGTTCTGTTCAACTGTTTTTCTCACATCACCCTTGGTTGGGGCATCAGGTTGTGCCTTTAACAATCCAGCAATGTTCAGTTTGGTATTCATCTGTTTCCCACGCAGTAACACTGCGGGTGATCTTTGCGTTGTGGCATGTCGTGTAGCCTGGTGTGCTTGCAATAAATCAGTAGTGAAGGTTATCCACAATCACCCTTCCAGTTTAGCCGTTTGCAAAAACTCTCTTTCAAACTTCTGTTAAACCGTTCGATTTCCCCATTGGCTTGAGGGTAATATAGGGATGACCTTCTGTGTAAAATGTTCCTCTGTGCTAGAAAAGTTTCAAACTCCAGGGAAGTAAATTGACTACCATTATCTGAAACCAGTTCTTTGGGGTTACCTTCCCTGCTAAAAACTGAAGAGAGGAACTTAATTACTGTAGCAGAAGAGATTTGCGATGTAAACGCTACCTCAGGCCATTTACTGAAATAGTCTTGTCAAGGTTCCTCCCCCACTCTGAACTCTAGGGTACAGATGTGGGGACCTGCATGAAAACCTCCTAAGCTTACTTTCACCAGCTTAGGTTAAAACTTCCCCAAGGTACAAATTAATTTTATCCTTTGTCCCTGGATCTCCACTGCCACCACCAAACTCTAACTGGGTTTACTGGGAAACTTAAACGTTTGGACACGTCTTTCCCCCCAAAATCCTCCCAACCCTTGCACCCCACTTCCTGGGGAAGGTTTGGTAAAAATCCTCACCAATTTGCATAGGTGACCACAGACCCAAACCCTTGGATCTGAGAACAATGAAAAAGCATTCAGTTTTCTTACAAGAAGACTTTTAATAGAAGTAAAGGAATCACCTCTGTAAAATCAGGATGGTAGATACCTTACAGGGTAATTAGATTCAAAACATAGAGAATCCCTCTAGGCAAAACCTTAAGTTACAAAAAAGACACACAGACAGGAATAGTCATTCTATTCAGCATAGTTCTTTTCTCAGCCATTTAAAGAAATCATAATCTAACACATACCTAGCTAGATTACTTACTAAAGTTCTAAGACTCCATTCCTGTTCTATCCCCGGCAAAAGCAGCATGGAGACAGACACAGACCCTTTGTTTCTCTCCCTCCTCCCAGCTTTTGAAAGTATCTTGTCTCCTCATTGGTCATTTTGGTCAGGTGCCAGCGAGGTTACCTTTAGCTTCTTAACCCTTTACAGGTGAGAGGATTTTTCCTCTGGCCAGGAGGGATTTTAAAGGGGCTTACCCTTACCTTTATATTTATGAGAAGTCTATTAAGGTGATGGCTTAACGGCAGTCAATTGAAGCAGTATCAAAGGGTCCTACAATGTCATTTGCCCCTTTTTCCCATACAGATTCAGGAAGAGGAATGGGCTGTAATGGACGGGTACAAGTCACTGCTGTCTTATCATGCATTTGGCAAGTGACACAGGATTTTATGAGTGCTTCAGTTTGAGAGTCCATCCCTGGCCACCAATACAGATCCCATAGTCGTTGTTTGGTTCGGACAATTCCTTGATGAGTATCGTGTGCCAGGTGTACGAGTTTTGACTGTAATTCTTCTGGCACAAGTAGCCGGTGTGTACCTCATAGCACACAGCCATCAAACAAAGAAAGTTCATCCCAAACTCTAAAATAAGGCAGCAAAACTGGGTCAAGATTTTTAGGGTGACTGGGCCATCTCTTTGTCAGAAATTCCCATAGTTTTTGTTGAATTGGACACGCTGAACAAGCAGCTTGAAATTGTTCTCTTGTAACTGCAGTGAGAGCGCTTGTAATAAGTGCAACTACTACATCCTCATCCTCCGGTGGACCATCTGGTGAAGGCAAAGGCAGGCGAGAAAGGCAATCAGCGACCACATTTTGGTTTCCAGGCTTATATTCCAGTTCATAATTGAAAGAGAGTAATCTTGCAGACCATCTAGAAATATGATATCCTGCTCTTCCCAGCCCTTCATCAAAGGGCTATGGTCTGTGCGCAACTTGAACGTGCGGCCCCACAGGTAAGTTCTCCATTTTTCAGTAGCCCAGACACAAGCAAGTGCTTCTTTTTCAACTGTAGAATATTTCCCCTCAGCATTACTTAGTGTTGTCAGGGTTCCTTCCCCACTGTGAACTCTAGGGTGCAGATGTGGGGACCGCATGAAAGACCCCCTTGCTTATTCTTACCAGCTTAAGTTAAAAACTTCCCCAAGGTACAAACTTTGCCTTGTCCTTGAACAGTATGCTGCCACCACCAAGCGTTTTAAACAAAGAACAGGGAAAGAGCCCACTTGGAGACGTCTTCCCCCCAAAATATCCCCCCAAGCCCTACACACCCCCTTTCCTGGGGAGGCTTGAGAATAATATCCTAACCAATTTGTTACAAAATCATCAAAGACCCAAACCCCTGGATCTTGGAACAATGGAAAAATCAGTCAGGTTCTTAAAAGAAGGGCTTTGTTAAAAAAAAAGAAAGGTAAAAATCATCTGTGTAAAATCAGGATGGAAAATACTTTACAGGTTATTCAGATTCAAAACACAGAGGATCCCCCTCTGGGCAAAACCTTAAAGTTACAGAAAACAGGAATAAACCTCCCTCTTAACACAGGGAAAATTCACATAAACCAAAAGATAAACTAATCCGCCTTGCCTGGCTTACCTCTACTGGTTGCAATATTGGAGACTTGGATTAGGATGGGTTGGAGAAGATGGATTTCTGTCTGGCCTCTCTCAGTCCCAAGAGAGAACAACCCCGTAAACAAAGAGCACAAACAAAAGCCTTCCCCCCACCCAAGATTTGAAAGTATCTTGTCCCCTTATTGGTCCTTTGGGTCAGGTGCCAGCCAGGTTAGCTGAGCTTCTTAACCCTTTACAGGTAACAGGATGTTGCCTCTGGCCAGGAGGGATTTTATAGCACTGTATACAGAAAGGTGGTTACCCTTCCCTTTATATTTATGACAAGTGTCCTAGAAGTGAGGACAGCCCCAAGTCCATAATCAGAAGCATCAGTAGTTACAATTGTGGGCAATGCAGGAATGAATAGTGCAAGTACTGGACTATGTATAATCAAGTTTTTCACCGTTTTGAAACTAGCTTGTGTATCCGTTGTCCACACTAAGGTTGAACTTCTCCGTAGTAATTCTCGTAACGGTTCAATGACAGAAGCATAATTTGGAATGAATTTTGCATACCAGGAGGTAAGACCCAAGAAAGAACGTAAGGTTTGCAAATCTGTTGGAGGAGGAGCATTTGAAATTGCCAGGATATGATCTGGATCAGGTTTTAGTCCAGCCTGTGAAATTGTATGCCCCAGAAAGGAGAGTTCAGTTTGTCTAAATTTGCATTTGGACCTATTGAGCTTGAGGCCTGCTTTGCTGAGGCAGCTTAGTACAGACTGCAGGTTATTGTCATGCTCCTCAGAAGTATTTCGAAACACAATAATATCATCCAGATAGCACTGAACTCCATGTTGATCCTTCAGAATCAATGACATCATTTTTTGGAAGGCACTTGAGCGAGACCGTATGGAATACATTTAAAACAAAATAGTCCCTCACGTGTAATAAATGCTGTGAGGTCTCTGCTATCTTCATGCAACATAACCTGGTAGTATGTGGTCTGCAAATCAAGAGTAGAAAACATCTTTGCTCCACGGAATTCTGCAAATACTTCTTCTATGTGAGGAAGAGTATGGCTGTCAATCACAATAGCTTTATTTGGCTCCCTTAAGTCCACACAAAGGCGAATGCCTCCACCCTTCTTCTGCATCACTACTATAGGTGAAACCCATTCCAAGGAGTCAATCTCTTCAATAATGTCCTTTTGAACAAGTTTTCTAAGTTCCTCTGAAACAGCTTCCCTGACTGAAAATGGTAAGCGCCGTAACCTCTGTCATACAAGCATCACATTATTCCGCATTTTAACTTTATGCAGAAACCCATAAGCACAGCCGAGTTTCTCCTCAACCTGGTGTTGGGTCCCAGCTGAAACTGGTGTGTGTACTGCAAGAGTGCTTTGCTGAAGAAGATCAATTCATCCATTAACTACCCTGAGATTTAAAGCAGCCAATAAATCTCTGCCAAGGATAGGAGGGCCTTTGTGGACAATGTAGAACTCTGCAGTTACACAGCAATCACCAAAAGTAACTATTGCTGGCAGGCAACCGTGTACTGGAACATGGTTTTTCAAATAGCACACCAAGTGAAGTTTGGGTTAAGTAAGAGGCACATCTTTAAAGTAATGCAAATAGATGGAACCAGGTAGTATAGATACTGCTGACCCAGTGTCCAACATTAGCTGAATAGAGTGTGATTTGCCTGAGGGTATGGCGGAAATGTTTACAGTGCACTTTATCTGTTCTGGAATATGTGCAGTAGTGATTTTGTCCACGCTCAGCACAGTAACATCTGGTGTTGTAACTGCATACACCTGTTGATTGAACTGGCTACTGCGATATACTTTAGCAAAACGCCCAATCTTTTTGCAATGATTGCACTGAGCTACTTTTGCTGGACATCCTGTGTAGCTTGCAAGGTCTCGTGGAGATCCACAGCGAAAACATGCTTTTACTGTATTTTGAATTTGCTGATTCGGTGGTTTTCCATTAGTTTTCCTCTTGTAATTGTTTGTCTTCAGCGATAGTGAACTTTTCTGCAAAGGAGTCACAGCCTGGACTGTGCCTCCTGTATCCATGCTCATTATTTTGGCTTCAGCTGTAGCTGACTCAATCTGAGTAGCAGTGGTTATTGCTCTTTCTAGTGTTTTGTGGTTCTAGAAGTAAGAGTTCTCTTACATGAAGCATGGTTGTTTTCTCAATGAGCTGGTCTCTAATCATCTCATCTGCCATATTCCCAAAGTCACAAGTTACAATCAGACTCCTCAGGGAAGCAATATACTGCATTATAGTCTCCCCTGTTTTCTGCTCACACTGGCAAAATCTATAGCGATTAGCTACTACATTCACTTTTGGCACAAAAAAGTTCTTTAATGCAGTGAGTGCAGACTCATATTTATCATCTGCAAAGGGAAAAGTGTAAAATATCGCTGCCCTTCTGCTCCAAGGCAGTGGATTAGCAGAGCACACTTTCTTACTTCAGAAATCTCTGTAGCAGTGATTGCAAGCAGATAAGTCTCAAACATATGGATCCAGGCAGTAAAAGCAATTGGAGGCTCACGTGGGCTTTGCAGAAAGGGTCCAGGTGGATTCAGAGGCAGAAGATCCATCCTCGTTGCCAAAATGTTGTAGCAATCAGGCAAGGTACTAACAAACTTCAACAGGACTTTATTTTAAAAGTGGAAACCTCTTTACCAAGCTACTGCTGCGCCCTCGGTAGTTCTCACTCTGCCTCCTCAACTTCCCCCCCTCCTTCCTGTTTCCTGTGCTTTCAGACTCCCAACAGCCAGTGCTCCCAGTTCTAATAATTACAAGCAGCATCTAAACACCAAACCCACCCCAGAGCCTGCACCCGCAGCCTCATCCCACTGCACCCCAACCCCCTGCCCCACCATAGAGCCCCCTCCTGCACCCCAAACCCCTCACCTCAAACCCCTCATGAATGGGGGAGGCAACCTAGTGACAGATGATGTGGAAAAAGCGTGAAGTACTCAATGCTTTTTTTTGCCTCGGTCTTCACAGACAAGGTCAGCTCCCACACTGCTGTCCTGGGCAACACAGTATGGGGAGGAGGTGAGCAGCCCTCAGTGGTGGAAGAACAGGATCAGGACTATTTAGAAAAGCTGGACATGCAAAAGTCCATGGGTCCAGATGTAATGCATTAGAGGGTCCTAAGGGAATTGGCTGATGTGATTGCAGAGCCACTGGCCATTATCTTTGAAAGCTCGTGGCAATCAGGGGAGGTCCCAGACTATTGGAAAAAGGAAAATATAGTGCCTATATTTAAAAAAGGGAAGAAGGAGAACCTGGGGATCTACAGACCAGTCAGTCTCACCTCAGTGCCTGGAAAAATCATGGAGCAGGTCCTCAAAGAAACCCTTTTGAAGCACTTGGAGGAGAGGAAGGTGATCAGGAACAGCCAACATGGATTCACCAAGGGTAAGTCATAGATTCATAGGTATTAAGGTCAGAAGGGACCATTATGATCATCTAGTCTGACCTCCTGCACAACGCAGGCCACAGAATTTCACCCACCCACTCCTGCGAAAAACCTCTCACCTATGTCTGAGCTATTGAAGTCCTCAAATTGTGGTTTAAAGACTTCAAGGAGCAGTGAATCCTCCAGCAAGTGACCCGTGCCCCATGCTACAGAGGAAGGCGAAAAACCTCCAGGGCCTCTTCCAATCTGTCCTGGAGGAAAATTCCTTCCCGACCCCAAATATGGCAATCAGCTGAACCCTGAGCATATGGGCAAGATTCACCAGCCAGATACCCAGCAAAGCATTCTCTGTAGTAACTCAGATCCCACCCCATCTAACATCCCATCACAGGCCACTGGGCCTATTTACCATGAATATTTAAAGATCAATTAATTGCCAAAATCATGTTATCCCATCATACCTCCATAAATGTATCAAGTTTAATCTTAAAGCCAGATAAGTCTTTTGCCCCCACTGCTTCCCTTGGAAGGCTATTCCAAAACTTCACTCCTCTGATGATTAGAAACCTTCATCTAATTTCAAGTCTAAACTTCCCGATGACCAGTTTATATCCATTTGTTCTTGTGTCCACATTGGTACTGAGCTTAAATAATTCCTCTCCCTCTCCGGTATTTATCCCTCTGATATATTTATAGAGAGCAATCATATCTCCCCTCAACCTTCTTTTGGTTAGGCTAAACAAGCCAAGCTCCTTGAGTCTCCTTTCATAAGACAGGTTTTCCATTCCTCGGATCATCCTAGTAGCCCTTCTCTGTACCTGTTCCAGTTTGCATTTATCCTTCTTAAACATGGGAGACCAGAACTGCACACAGTGTTCCAGGTGAGGTCTCAACAGTGTCTTGTATAACGGTACTAAAACCTCCTTATCTCTACTGGAAATACCTTGCCTGATGCATCCCAAGACCGCATTAGCTTTTTTCATGGCCATATCACATTGGCAGCTCATAGTCATCTTATGATCAACCAATACTCCAAGGTCCTTCTCCTCCTCCGTTACTTCTAATTGATGCGTCCCCAGCTTATAACTAAAATTCTTGTTATTAATCCCTAAATGCATGATCTTACACTTCTCACTATTAAATTTCATCCTATTACTATTACTCCAGTTTACAAGGTCATCCAGATCTTCCTGTATGATATCCCGGTCTCTCTCTAAATTGGCAATACCTCCCAGCTTTGTATCATCCGCAAACTTTATTAGCACACTCCCACTTTTTGTGCCAAGGTCAGTAATAAAAAGATTAAATAAGATTGGTCCCAAAACTGATCCCTGAGGAACTCCACTGGTAACCTCCCTCCAGCCTGACAGTTCACCTTCCAGTATGACCCGCTGTAGTCTCCCTGTTAACCATTTCCTTATCCAGCTTTCAATTTTCATATTGATCCCCATCTTTTCCAATTTAACTAATAATTCCCCAACTGGCACTGTATCAAACACCTTACTGAAATCTAGGTAAATTAGATCCACTGCATTTCCTTTGTCTAAAAAATCTGTTACTTTCTCAAAGAAGGAGATCAGGTTGGTTTCGCACGATCTACCTTTAGTAAAACCATGTTGTATTTTGTCCCAATTACCATTGACCTCAATGTCCTTAACTACTTTCTCCTTCAAAATTTGTTCCAAAACCTTGCATACTACAGATGTCAAACTAACAGGCCTGTAGTTACCTGGATCACATTTTTTTCCTTTCTTAAAAATAGGAACTATGTTAGTAATTCTCCAATCATATGGTACAACCCCTGAATTTACAGATTCATTAAAAATTCTTGCTTATGGGCTTGCAATTTCATGTGCCAATTCCTTTAATATTCTTGGATGAAGATTATCTGGGCCCCCCCGATTTAGTCCCATTAAGCTGTTTGAGTTTTGCTTCTACCTCAGATATGGTAATATCTACCTCCATATCCTCATTCCCATTTGTCATGCTACCATTATCCCTAAGATCCTCATTAGCCTTATTAAAGACTGAGGCAAAGCATTTGTTTAGATATTGGGCCATGCCTAGATTATCCTTAACCTCCACTCCATCCTCAGTGTTTAGCGGTCCCACTTCTTCTTTCTTTGTTTTCTTCTTATTTATATGGCTATAGCACCGTTTACTATTGGTTTTAATTCGCTTTGCAAGGTCCAACTCTACTTGACTTTTAGCCTGTCTCACTTTGTCCCTACATGTTCTGACCTCAATAAGGTAGCTTTGCTTGCTGATCCCTCCCATCTTCCACTCCCTATATGCTTTCTGCTTTTTCTTAATCACCTCTCTGAGATGCTTGCTCATCCAGCTTGGTCTACAACTCCTGCCTATGAATTTTTTCCCCTTTCTTGGGATGCAGGCTTCTGATAGCTTCTGCAGCTTTGACTTAAAGTAATCCCAGGCCTCCTTTGCCTTTAGATCCACAAGTTCTTCAGTCCAATCCACTTCCCTTACTAATTTCCTTAATTTTTGAAAGTCAGCCCTTTTGAAATCAAACACCCTAGTTGCAGATTTATTTTTGTTGATCCTTCCGTTCTGTTTGAACTGAATTAGCTCATGACACCCTGACGCCTGCAGGGGGCGGGCATTAGGGTGTCTGTCTGTTTGCGTCAGGGAAGCCTGGCTGTTTAAAAATAGCCAGAGCCTCGCGAACCAGCTGAGCGGCAGCGAACCAGCTGAGCAGCGGGGACAGCAGAGCAGCTCACAGCAGGAGTTTGCCTGGGAGTTCGCCTGGAGTGAGCCCAGGAAGGCTTACATCTTGCAAACGTCTCTGAGGAAGCTCATAGTAGGTAGGTGATATGGAAGGGGGGGGTTCAGCTGTTGTGACCTGCACTGGATGTGCCATGTTTGTCTTTCTTCCACAGGACAGAAGCGGCTTTGTCTGTACAAAGTGCAAGCTGGTCTCCATATTGGAAGAGAAGATTGAAGGTCTGGAGCAACAGATAACGACCCTGTGTTGTATACGAGAAACTGAGGATTTTCTGGACAAAACTCAGGATAGGCTTCTAGGGGCACAAAGCTCTAAAGATATAGAGCAGGTTGCACAGAGGAGCCAAGAGGCCAGTGAAGAAGCTTGGCAACATGTGACCTCCAGAAGAGGTAAGCGGAATGTCCGGGTTCCAGTAACACAGACACAGGTAACCAACCGCTTTCATGTTCTCTCCACAGGTACCATTGCGGAGAGTGGACCAGATGATATGTCTGGGGGGAGAAAGCAGAAGGAGACTCCGCTGGTTGGAAGGCATGAGATGCTATGTCCTGAGGTTGGGGGTTCCACGACCACCACTTCCAAGAGGAGAAGGCGGGTGGTGGTGGACGGGGACTCTCTCCTCCGGGGGACTGAGTCATCTATCTGCCGCCCTGACCGGGAAAACCGAGAAGTCTGCTGCTTGCCAGGGGCTAAGATTCGCGATGTGACGGAGAGACTGCCGAGACTCATCAAGCCCTCGGATCGCTACCCCTTCCTGCTTCTCCACGTGGGCACCAATGATACTGCCAAGAATGACCTTGAGCGGATCACTGCGGACTACGTGGCTCTGGGAAGAAGGATAAAGGAGTTGGAGGTGCAAGTGGTGTTCTCGTCCATCCTCCCCGTGGAAGGAAAAGGCCTGGGTAGGGACCGTCGAATCGTGGAAGTCAACGAATGGCTACGCAGGTGGTGTCGGAGAGAAGGCTTTGGATTCTTTGACCATGGGATGGTGTTCCATGAAGGAGGAGTGCTGGGCAGAGACAGGCTCCATCTTACGAAGAGAGGGAAGAGCATCTTTGCCAGCAGGCTGGCTAACCTAGTGAGGAGGGCTTTAAACTAGGTTCACCGGGGGAAGGAGACCAAAGCCCTGAGGTAAGTGGGAAAGCGGGATACCGGGAGGAAGCACAGGCAGGAATGTCTGTGAGGGGAGGGCTCCTGCCTCATACTGGGAATGAGGGGCGATCAACAGGTTATCTCAAGTGCTTATATACAAATGCACAAAGCCTTGGAAACAAGCAGGGAGAACTGGAGGTCCTGGTGATGTCAAGGAGTTATGACGTGATTGGAATAACAGAGACTTGGTGGGATAACTCACATGACTGGAGTATAGTCATGGATGGTTATAAACTGTTCAGGAAGGACAGGCAGGGCAGAAAAGGTGGGGGAGTAGCACTGTATGTAAGGGAGCAGTATGACTGCTCAGAGCTCCGGTACGAAACTGTGGAAAAACCTGAGTGTCTCTGGATTAAGTTTAGAAGTGTGTGCAACAAGAGTGATGTAGTGGTGGGAGTCTGCTATAGACCACCGGACCAGGGGGATGAGGTGGATGAGGCTTTCTTCCGGCAACTCACGGAAGCTACTAGATCGCATGCCCTGATTCTCATGGGTGACTTTAATTTTCCTGATATCTGCTGGGAGAGCAATACAGCGGTGCATAGACAATCCAGGAAGTTTTTGGAAAGCGTAGGGGACAATTTCCTGGCGCAAGTGCTAGGGGAGCCAACTAGGGGGGGCGCTTTTCTTGACCTGCTGCTCACAAACCGGGTAGAATTAGTGGGGGAAGCAAAAGTGGATGGGAATCTGGGAGGCAGTGACCATGAGTTGGTTGAGTTCAGGATCCTGACGCAGGGAAGAAAGGTAAGCAGCAGGATACGGACCCTGGACTTCAGGAAAGCAGACTTCGACTCCCTCAGGGAACAGATGGCCAGGATCCCCTGGGGGACTAACATGAAGGGGAAGGGAGTCCAGGAGAGCTGGCTGTATTTCAAGGAATCCCTGTTGAGGTTACAGGGACAAACTATCCCGATGAGTCGAAAGAATAGTAAATATGGCAGGCGACCAGCTTGGCTTAACGGTGAAATCCTAGCGGATCTTAAACATAAAAAAGAAGCTTACAAGAAGTGGAAGGTTGGACATATGACCAGGGAAGAGTATAAAAATATTGCTCGGGCATGTAGGAAAGATATCAGGAGGGCCAAATCGCACCTGGAACTGCAGCTAGCAAGAGATGTCAAGAGTAACAAGAAGGGTTTCTTCAGGTATGTTGGCAACAAGAAGAAAGCCAAGGAAAGTGTGGGCCCCTTACTGAATGAGGGAGGCAACCTAGTGACAGAGGATGTGGAAAAAGCTAATGTACTCAATGCTTTTTTTGCCTCTGTTTTCACTAACAAGGTCAGCTCCCAGACTGCTGCGCTGGGCATCACAGAATGGGGAAGAGATGGCCAGCCCTCTGTGGAGATAGAGGTGGTTAGGGACTATTTAGAAAAGCTGGACGTGCACAAGTCCATGGGGCCGGACGAGTTGCATCCGAGAGTGCTAAAGGAATTGGCGGCTGTGATTGCAGAGCCCTTGGCCATTATCTTTGAAAACTCGTGGCGAACGGGGGAAGTCCCGGATGACTGGAAAAAGGCTAATGTAGTGCCAATCTTTAAAAAAGGGAAGAAGGAGGATCCTGGGAACTACAGGCCAGTCAGCCTCACCTCAGTCCCTGGAAAAATCATGGAGCAGGTCCTCAAAGAATCAATCCTGAAGCACTTACATGAGAGGAAAGTGATCAGGAACAGTCAGCATGGATTCACCAAGGGAAGGTCATGCCTGACTAATCTAATCGCCTTTTATGATGAGATTACTGGTTCTGTGGATGAAGGGAAAGCAGTGGATGTATTGTTTCTTGACTTTAGCAAAGCTTTTGACACGGTCTCCCACAGTATTCTTGTCAGCAAGTTAAGGAAGTATGGGCTGGATGAATGCACTATAAGGTGGGTAGAAAGCTGGCTAGATTGTCGGGCTCAACGGGTAGTGATCATAAATGATCTGGAGGATGGTGTAGATTGCACTCTCAGCAAATTTGCGGATGATACTAAACTGGGAGGAGTGGTAGATACGCTGGAGGGGAGGGATAGGATACAGAAGGACCTAGACAAATTGGAGGATTGGGCCAAAAGAAATCTGATGAGGTTCAATAAGGATAAGTGCAGGGTCCTGCACTTAGGATGGAAGAATCCAATGCATCGCTACAGACTAGGGACCGAATGGCTAGGCAGCAGTTCTGCAGAAAAGGACCTAGGGGTGACAGTGGACGAGAAGCTGGATATGAGTCAGCAGTGTGCCCTTGTTGCCAAGAAGGCCAATGGCATTTTGGGATGTATAAGTAGGGGCATAGCGAGCAGATCGAGGGACGTGATCGTTCCCCTCTATTCGACACTGGTGAGGCCTCATCTGGAGTACTGTGTCCAGTTTTGGGCCCCACACTACAAGAAGGATGTGGATAAATTGGAGAGAGTCCAGCGAAGGGCAACAAAAATGATTAGGGGTCTAGAGCACATGACTTATGAGGAGAGGCTGAGGGAGCTGGGATTGTTTAGTCTGCAGAAGAGAAGAATGAGGGGGGATTTGATAGCTGCTTTCAACTACCTGAAAGGGGGTTCCAAAGAGGATGGCTCTAGACTGTTCTCAATGGTAGCAGATGACAGAACGAGGAGTAATGGTCTCAAGTTGCAATGGGGGAGGTTTAGATTGGATATTAGGAAAAACTTTTTCACTAAGAGGGTGGTGAAACACTGGAATGCGTTACCTAGGGAGGTGGTAGAATCTCCTTCCTTAGAGGTTTTTAAGGTCAGGCTTGACAAAGCCCTGGCTGGGATGATTTAACTGGGAATTGGTCCTGCTTCGAGCAGGGGGTTGGACTAGATGACCTTCTGGGGTCCCTTCCAACCCTGATATTCTATGATTCTATGATTCTATGATTCTATGATCACTTGAACCAGGATTGTCCCCTACAACCATTTCTTCTATGAGGTCCTCCCTACTCACCAAAACCAAATCTAAAATGGCATCCCCTCTAGTCGGTTCAGCAACTACTTGATGAAGGAATCCATCAGCTATCACATCTAGGAAAATCTGAGCCCTATTATTATTACTAGCACTCATCCTCCAGTCTATATCTGGGAAGTTAAAGTCTTCCATGATCATGCAGTTTTCATTAGTATTTACTTCATTAAAAACATTAAAGAGGGCTCTATCCATATCCAAATTAGATCCCGGCAGTCTATAGCACACCCCAAGCACTATCCCAGGGAAGGCTCTAGTAGTTTTCTTCCCCAATGTAATTTTTGCCCAGACGGACTCTGTCTTATCCATTTCATCGCTTCTTATTTCTTTACATTCTACCTCATCATTGATAGACAATGCTACTCCACCACCTTTACCTTTATTTCTGTCTTTCCTAAACAGCACATACCTTTCAATACCCGTAGTCCAGTCATGACGACTATTCCACCATGTTTCTGTTATCCCTATAATATCTGATTTCACTTCCTGCACCAGTAGCTCTAGTTCCTCTATTTTGTTACCTAGGCTCCTCGCATTGATGTACAAACATCTTAATTTTTGCTGTTTGGCCTCGCTCACATTCTGTACCACCGGTCATAGAACAGCCAGTATGACCTATTAGACTGGTATCCACACTGCCCTTCCTCCTTATATCCATTCTCCTACCCACGGCTGTATCCTTTCTTACTTCGTTTTCTTCCCTCTCAATGCTAAAATCCGGCATGGAGATTACCTGGACATCTCCCAACCATCTCCCCCAGATTCCTAGTTTAAAGCTCTCTTAATCAGTTGTGCCAGCCTCCTTCCTAGAAGTCTATTTCCTTCCCTACTCAGATGAAGTCCATCCCGAGAGAACTGTCCTCTGTCCATGAATGCCTCCCAGTGGCCATACATCCCAAAGCCCTCCTTATAGCACCACTGCCTGAGCCATCTGTTGATAGTCATAATCTTGTCACACCTTTGTTGCCCTTCTCTAGGAACAGGCAGAATCCCACTAAAGATCACCTGAGCCTCGATTTCCTTAAGCATCTTCCCCAGCCTAGCATAGTCTCCCTTAATACTTTCCAGCAAGAATCTAGCCATATCATTTGTTCCCACATGAAGGATAATTAGGGGATTCTTTCCCACTCCCTTTAGGATCCTTTTTAACCTCAGGTCTACATCCCGTATCTTAGCACCTGGAAGACAGCACACCCTTCTATTCTCTGGATCAGCTCTGGTTACAGGCCTGTCTATTCTTCTCATGCCTGACCAACCTAATTGCCTTCTATGATGAAATAACTGGCTCTGTGGACATGGGAAAAGTGGTGGACGTGATATATCTTGACTTTAGCAAAGCTTTTGATACGGTCTCCACAGTATTCTTGCCAGCAAGTTAAAGACGTATGGACTGGATGAATGGACTATAAGGTGGATAGAAAGCTGGCTAGATTTTTGGGCTCAACGGGTAGTGATCAATGGCTTGATGTCTATTTGGCAGCTAGTATCATAGAATCATAGAATCATAGAATATCAGGGTTGGAAGGGACCTCAGGAGGTCATCTAGTCCAATCCCCTGCTCAGAGCAGGACCAAACCCCAACTAAAGTATCCCAGCCAGGGCTTTGTCAAGCCTGACCTTAAAAATATCTAAGGAAGGAGATTCCACCACCTCCCTAGGTAACGCATTCCAGTGTTTCACCACCCTCCTAGCGAAAAAGTTTCTCCTAATATCCAACCTAAACCTCCCCCACTGCAACTTGAGACCATTACTCCTTGTTCTGTCATCAGCTACCACTGAGAACAGTCTAGATCCATCCTCTTTGGAACCCCCTTTCAGGTATTTGAAAGCAGCTATCAAATCCCCCCTCACTCTTCTCTTCCGCAGACTAAACAATCCCAGTTCCCTCAGCCTCTCCTCATAACTCATGTGTTCCAGTCCCCTAATCATTTTTGTTGCCCTCCGCTGGACTCTTTCCAATTTTTCCACATCCTTCTTGTAGTGTGGGGCCCAAAACTGGACACAGTACTCCAGATGAGGCCTCACCAATGTCGAATAGAGGGGAACGATCATGTCCCTCGATCTGCTGGCAATGCCCCTACATATACATCCCAAAATGCCATTGGCCTTCTTGGCAACAAGGGCACACTGTTGACTCATATCCAGCTTCTCATCCACTGTAACCCCTAATCAAGTGGAGTGCCCTAGGGGTCGGTCCTGGGGCCGGTTTTTTCCCAACATTTTTATTAATGATCTGGATGATGGGATAGATTGCACCCTCAGCAAGTTCGCAATGACACTAAACTGTGGGGAGAAGTAGATATGCTGGAGGGTAGGGATAGGGTCCAGAGTGACCTAGACAAACTGGAGGACTGGGTCAAAAGAAATCTGATGAGGTTCAACAAGGACAAGTACAGAGTCCTGCACTTAGGATAGAAGAATCCCATGCACCACTACAGGCTGGAGACCAACTGGCTAAGCAGCAGTTCTTCAGAAAAGGACCTGGGGATTACAGTGAACGAGAAGCTGGATATGAGTCAGCAGTGGGCCTTTGTTGCCAAAAGGCTAACGACATATTGGGCTGCATTAGTAGGAGCATTGCCAGCAGATCAAGGCAAGTGTTGCCGGCACCCAGTGCCAGAGGCGAACAACAGCAAGGTTCGTTGCCCGGTGTGCGTCACCCAATCATCACAACGGGGTGGAGAAGCAGAAAAGTTTATTTGCAGCTGCAAAGAAAGGTACAGGGAGAATAGAATCTCAAATCCTGCACACAGAGCAGGAAGTTACACAGGCTTTTATACATCCTTTCTTCAGCATACTTATCCAATAGCAAGCTGCCCTAAGTATCCATATAGCGAGCCAATCCAGTTCCCAGCTAGTTCCCTTGTTCTCTGTACCATCTGTTAAACCATACGTAAAGCTGCTTTATTCAGCATTGTTCTTCCATATCTGCCTTGTTTGGCCTTGTTTAGTTTCAGGCAGTCTGACTTTGCAACATATTGTTGCAGATCCTCAGCATAACTGCTGCGAGTGCCTCCGGAGGGGGGGGCGCCAAGGACACTTGGGACTAGTGCGAGGGGGCTTCATCGACACTCGTGGTCTTCCATCCCCTCGATTTACCTAGTGGCCATGCCCCAGTGTCCCCAACAGAAGTGATTATTTCCCTCTATTTGGCACTGGTGAGGCCACATCTGGAGTATTGCATCCAGTTTTGGGGCCCCTACTACAGAAAGGATGTGGACAAATTGGAGAGAGTTCAATGGAGGGCAACAAAAATGATCAAGGAGCTGTGGCTCATAACTTATGAGAAGAGGCTGAGGGAACTGGGTTTGTTTAATCTGCAGAAGAGAAGAGTGATAGGAGTCTTCAACTCGCTGAAGGGGGGTTCCAAAGAGGATGGAGCTCGGCTCTTCTCAGTGGTGGCAGATGCTAGAACAAGAAGCAATGGTCTCAAGTTGCAGTGGGGGAGGTCTAGGTTGGATATTAGGAAACACTATTTCACTAGGAGTGTGTGAAGCACTGGAGGTGGTGGAAGGTCCATCCTTAAAGGTTTTTAAGGTCAGGCTTGACAAAGCCCTGGCTGGGATGATTTAGTTGGTGTTGGTCCTGCTTTGAGCAGGGGGTTGGACTAGCTAACCTCCTGCGGTCTCTTCCAACCCTAATCTTCTATGATCCCTGGCCCCACCCCAGAGCCTGCACCCCCAAATGGAGCCCTCACCCTCCCACACCCCAACCCTCTGCCCCACCCCAGAGCCCCCCCTACACCTCAAACTCCTCATCCCCAGCCTCACCCCCATCCATAGCCCACACTCCCTCCCGCACCCCAGCCCTGTGAAAGTGAGTGAGGGTGGGGGGACAGCAAGTGAGGGAGGATGGAGCAAGCAGCGGCAGGGCAGGAATGTTATAGAATCCTAGAATGTCAGGGTTGGAAGGGACCTCAGGAGGTCATCTAGTCCAACCCCCTGCTCAAAGCAGGACCAATCCCCAATTTTTGCCCCAGATCCCTAAATGGCCCCCTCAAGGATTGAACGCACAACCCTAGGTTTATCAGGCCAATGCTCAAACCACTGAGCTATTCCACCCCTAACCAATGGTTTGGTTTTGTACCATTAGAAAGTTGCCAAGTATCAGAGGGGTATCCGTTAGTCTGTATCCACAAAAACAATGAGGAGTCTGGTAGCACTTTAAAGACTAAATATATCTGTTAGTCCTCATCAGAAAGTTGGCACCCGCAGCAGTGAGACAGTGCCTTGGGTGCAGTGTACAGCGCCGAGCGCCCTGATCCCAAGCCTGGCCTGCCGTCCTACAGCCAGCCCCGCCCCACTTCAGCCGGGGAGATGCCTTTCTCCCTGCCCCCTCAGAAAAGAGGCGGGAACGGAGCGCGCACCCCATGATTGACATCCCGCGGTCCCGCTCGCCCCGCCTCGTAAACTAATCGCTAACACCGCGGACGGCCTCAAGCTCGTCTTCTCTCCTATTGGCTGCTTCGAACGCGGCGCTGGCCAATGAGCGCGCAGGAACGGTCGGCCGCGAGAAGGGAAGGGAAGGGCGGGGCGGGCAGGCGGGCAGGGGCGCCTTGCCGGGCTGCGGCGGAGAGCTCGGGGGCGCCATGGGGCGGGCGAGGGCCACGGCCGCCCAGGGTGAGTGCGGGGTGGGAGGGCTGGGGCTGGGAGAGGGAGAGGGAGAGCGCGCGCTCCGGGCTGAGGTGCGGGGGCCCGGCAGGGAGGGGCGCCTCCTCCCTCGGGGCCTGCGCGGCGCGGGCGGCCCCATCTCTGGTCGCCGGGCTGCGGGGCGCCCGCCCCCAGCTTCTGGGCGAGGCCGGGCTGCGTGCGGGCCCCGGGGCGCTGCCGGGCGGGAGCGGCGGCGGGTCAGGGGCTGGTGGGGCAGCCGTGCTTCTCGTGGCGTGTATGGGAGCCGCTGCAGCACGTTCCTGTGCCCCGCTTGTCTTGCGTCCCCCCTTGGCTCCCTTAGAAACGGCTTGTTTCCAAAATCCCGCCCAAAAACGTGAAGGTGTCACAGTCCCGCTGTTACGGAACGCTTGCTGACTCTCTCACTTTACCACAGAAGTATAAAACCAACTGGCATATAAATATTGTACTTACATCTCAGTGTGTGGTATATAGAGCAAAATAAATATTTCCTTGTCGATATGAAATTTTAGTTTGTACTCGGGATGTAAGAGGTTAACTGATAAGCTTGATGCTTACTGGTTTCTGTTAATGGTTAAACTCTGGCCAGGTAGCTTGGGGCTGCTGGCCGCAGGTGCCCAGGGTCCCTCTGGGCTGCCGGACCTGCTGCTGCCTGGCGTCCCTGCGTGCCTGGGGTCTCTCTGGGCTGCGGGACCCTGGGCGGGGGGCCAGTGACTGGGACCCCTAGTTTCCCAGGTAAACGTTTAATCATGTAACCGATAGAATTTTAATCGGTTACATGGTTACTGTTTTTACATGCTACTTACATCCCTAATTTGTACTGACTTTGCTAGTGTTTTTTATGTAGCCTGTTGTAAAACTAGGCTAATATCTAGATGAGTTGATGTACTCCCTAGAAGACCTCAATGTATTCCCATGGGTACACCTGGTACTAGTCTAATGAACCACTGCTCTAGTCTAATGCCTCATTCTGTTTCCACCTTGAATTCCCTTTATGCTAAACGCCTGAACACTGAACTGTTGTGTTGTTCTTCTTTTCTTTTACGTTTTTGGTCAATAAACGCATTTGTGTGTGCCGTACTGGACTAATACCTTCCCCTATATTCACAGTCAGGCACCCAAACTGCTGCACTAGGGCATTCTCTCCAGAATGATGTTGCCTCTTTATTTTATGGGACTCAAATTAAGGGTGTCTCTGTTTCCTTATGTTTTGCCCCATCTGTCTGTCTGTATGGTCTGTTGTCTCTAGTCTTATAGTAGGTTGTAAACTCTTTGGGTCAGGGATTATCTTTTAGTTCTATTTGCACAGCATTTGGCACAACAGTATACTGGGGGTTCCTAGGCACTATGGTAATGCAAATAATAAAATGGAAATAGCTATATACTTCAATGACAGACATCTTTGGGCTGGTCTACACTAGTGAGGTACTGCAGGGATTCAGCTGGGTTAGGGTTGGCAGCTGGTTGAGATATCACTTGGGGCTGGTTGCCCGAGGCTACTCGGCTTGGGCATCCAGCTGCCCAATGTCCGGTCTCCCCCCATACAAAACATTGCAAGGTAGGGGGGGCGGTGGGGTCGGGACCAGGACCAGATTGAAAGGGCAGTGAGGTACTATAGGGATTCAACTGGCCATGATTCTGTCCCTGACTAGGCTTTTGGGCCTTGCACCTGCAGTTCTTTTGGGTATGTCCGAGACACCCACAGTTATAACAGGTTACATTATTTTTTGCTGTTACCACAAATGCAGTGGTTGTACATAGCACCTGGTTACATTGAGTGCTATATAAAAGGCTCCATATTCCAGCTGCCTGAGCCTTCTGTACTGCCCATTGATGGGGATGTGACTGCTCTTGACTCAGCTGTGACTCATGTTCTTACTCTAGGTCCAGGATATTGAATTCACCCAAATTGAAATGAAGGTGATTGAAGGCCTGAAAATTGGCAATGAATGTCTGAGTAGCCTGGCTTTTTATATCTTTAGCTTGTCTGGCTTCACATTCAGAGGCCCATATATAGATGGATTCATAATCAGAGCCTGGATTCACTCCCAAATTAAGGGCTATTTGCAGGTGGGAGTTAAAACCTTCCTTTAGCATTTTTAGAAACACCTGATCAGTTTTCTTTGGATTGGCAATGCCTGCATTACTTGAATACATTTCCCATTTTGGCTCACAATATTGAGCAGCAGGTTCATCCTTGTCTTGTACGCATCCCACTATTAGTCCCCAATTACTGGCTCTGTTCCCCAAGGTGTTTTGGATGGCTTCCTTAAAATCAGTGCGGGCATGAATCATATCATTTTCTGATTTAAATTTGACAGAGGCCCAAGTGCCATTCCGGTGCTCTTCTGAGAGGCTCTTGACCCATGAAAGGTCGAGGCATTTAGCCTTAGTTAGGATATGAAGATCCCTGGGATGTAATATATAGGTGGTAACCATCTGACTTATTTTTTTCAAAAATTTGGATCTTTGGACTTTAAATCAGGGAGATTTTTCAGTAAGCCTTTCATTTCTTCTGTGCGGAGAGGAGTGTAATTATAAGTATTATGAGCCACTCTGTTATCTGCTGGCCCTGACCATGGTGTGGTTACTTGGAGAGGGGCCAGGGGAGTGCTGGCACTTAAGTCTGGGTGAGGAGGAGGAGAGGGAGGAGGCCAATTATCCCAGTTTTTCCCCATGTGTGCCAGGTTCCAGTCTTGGATTTGTTTTTCAAGGTGTTTCCAATTAATTTCGTTTTGGTCTTTTTCAGTATCGCTGCTTGAATCAGGGTCAGTAAAATTTGGTCCTGCTTCGAGCAGGGGGTTGGACTAGATGACCTTCTGGGGTCCCTTCCAACCCTGATATTCTATGATTCTACCCTTCTGTTGTATGCTAGCAGCAGTACGGCGTGAAGAGGAGCTGGTTTCTTTTATTTTTGCTTTCAGAGTATTGTTTTCTGCTTGAAGCTTACTTAATATGTGGTTTAAATCTGTCTTTTGCTTCAGCTCTGATGTAAGAGTCTTTTGGAGCATTTCTAATTCCCATAATTTCCTTTCATATTCACAGTATAGTATTATAATCCCCTTCTCTAATCTTCTTTTCATCTGACCAGACCACTACAACACGCTATCCATTGTACTCCTACCCTCATTCCATCCATCTTTTGCCATCAACTTTTTAACCTTTTCATGTTTTCCTTTTATAAAATCAATGAGTCTCCCTCTTGTAGAGGGCGTCATTGATGTTCCCTGGGGCCAGTCAATGAGTTTCCCTCCTGTAGAGGGTATCATTGGTGCACCCTGGGGCATGACAACAAGTCCCCCTCCCATAGAGGATATAGTTGACACATTCTGGGGCAACTCATACAACATCGTATCCCAGCTGCGCTTCAGGGGAAACCGACTAAGCATACCCTTGTACTCGGTCTACTGCAGCACGCACTCTGGTGTTCAGTACCTGGCGATGCAGCCTTCACCTCCAGCGATCCCTGCACCTCAAAAACCTTGGCACTGCAGCCTTCGCCTCCAGCAATCTCTGCACCCCAAAAACCTTGGCCACAAACACAGTCCTGTTCAGTCCTCTTGTCTGTGCGTCCTATATGGGTTTGTATTAAGAAGGGGGGTGAAGGGGTGTTTCAGGGAGTCCCAAACCAAGGTGCACGCTAGTAAAAGAGTACTCACCTCTATCCCTGGTTGTGAGAAACTCTCCGAGGATTCCCAATCACACCCTACTCGCTGCACCAATCTGTTAAGCAAAGAGATTCTTTTCCCCAAGAATTGGGCAGGCACAGACAATACTGAAGGAGGCACAGGCGCCAACTTTTCCTGGCACTGGTGGGTGCTTGTGCCCCCCTGCCCCAACTCCACCCCTGCCTCGCCCTCATTCCAACTCCTTCCCCAAAGTCCCCGCCCCAACTCTGCCTCCTCCATGCCCCTATTGGACCCCTCCCCAAATCCCTGGCCTCGCCTCCTCTCCTGAGCATGCCACGTTCCCCCTCCTCCCCCCTCCCTCCCAGTGCTTGCCGCCGCAAAACAGCTGTTTCGCCATGCAAGCGCTGGGAGCCAGGGGGAGAAGCAGGACGCGGCGGCGCGCTCAGGGGAGGAGGCGGAGGTGAGCTGGGGGGCGGGGAGCTGCCAGTGGGTGCAGAGCAGTCACCAATTTTTCCCCGTGGGTGCTCCAGCTCTGGAGCACCCATGGAGTTGGCGCCTATGGAAGGAGGATTTATTCATGGTACCAGGAAGACTGGTAAACAGCTTCAAAGGTGTGGGGTTACAGTGACCAATTATATACCTTTCTTTTATCACTTCATTTGCATTTATTTTGTTCTTACAGAGACAAACATTGTTTCAGAGACAGAGAATGCACTTAACATGACAGTGACAGGAACAGAACATACGCATCAAACTGTTTTGATTACATCACTTATTCATGACTACCTTAAGGCAAAGGGGTGGGGTGGGGGTGAGTGTTTACAGATATCCGGAGGGCTGTGAAGGGAGGGTTTGTTCTGTTCTAAGAGCTGAGTTACCAGGCGGACATTTGACCGTATAAGTTTATCAAGTGTTTACAGTTGTCAGTGTCCTTGGGCTTCCGGAGTTTCTGCTTGTTAGTTACGTGGGTTTCTGTCTCATGACTAACTGAATTTTAACTGTTGCCTAACATCACTGAGGTTTGTCTAAAGAGTTTGAAATTAAGCGTTAGCCTACAAAGAAGAGAAAATTGTGCTCTTCTTGGTTAGTTTGCATAAATAAAGGTTAGGAGTTTTATATTTTTTCTGGTTGTCTTTTTAATATTAGACATCCGGTCTTGTCTAGCCCATTTTTAGTAGAGGACTCTGAGTAGAGAACTAGTGACTTATGACTTAAGAAGATGAAAATTAAATAACTGAGGGAGAAGAAATTTTAGGCAAGACTCACTGTGATGCTCTGTACCTCGGGGGGGAACACCCAGCAACCCCATGTTCATCCTTGTAAAATGATTGTGTGGTATCTAGTGCAAAGTGTGTCATGTCGGGTGTCTTCAGAAGGCTCATGATGCACTGAGCATTGTTGTTATAGTAATGTTACCATAATTGTTGTTACAGCAATGTTATAGTAATGTTATAGGTTATAATTTCATGTATATAGTTAGGAGGCTGAAAATGTGTCTTCATGGCTTAAAATAAGCCCAGGCAAAAACTCTCCAAGAGCAAAGAGGCAGTTCACACCTCATCAGGGCATGGATGGGACAAACCCAGTCCAGCCTCACAGGAGCCCTAGGCCAGCGTCCTTTGCAGCAACAAAGGATCTGTTGGACTCTCAAGTGAGTCACACACCCCCTTCTTTTGGTCAGTTTGGGACTGTGATGAGGTAATGCTCATCTGACTCTGAAGGGTGGGGGCAAAGCCAAGAGGGAAGAAAGAACATGATAAAAGGGAGAGATGTTTGCCATGCTTCCTCTCTCTTCCACCTACATCTACAGACACCACACAAAGTGACTAAAGCACTGATCAAAGGGGAGAGCCTGGCTGAAGGGCAACCAGCCAGCCTGTGGTGAGAAGCACCTAAGGCAGAGGTGGGCAGACTACGGCCCGTGGGCCACATCTGGCCTGCAGGACCCTCCTTCCCGGCCCCCTGAGCTCCTGGCCCTGGAGGCTAGCCCCCGGGCCCTCCCCCACTGTTCGCCCTCCCCCTCAGCTTTGCGCTCTGGGTTGCCGGGAAGTGCAGTTGCAGAGCCGCGGCCTGACCCGGTGCTCCAGGCAGCACGGTAAGGGAGCCGGGGGGTTGGATAGAGGGCAGGGGAGTTGGGGGTGGTGGTCAAGGGCGGGGGTGTGGATAGGGGTTGGGGTGGTCAGAGGGCGGGGAACAGGGGGGTTGGATGGGGCAGGGGTCCTGGGAGGGCAGTCAGGAAGGAGTGGGGGGGTTGGATGGGGTGGCAGGGGGCAGTCAGGGGTGGGGGGGACAGGGAGCAGAAGGGGTTGGATGAGGCAGGAGTCCCAGGGAGCTGTCGGGGGGTGAGAAGCTGGGGGTTCGGATAGGATGTGGGGGCCAGGCCACGCCTGGCTGTTTGGGGAGACACAGCCGCCCCTAACTGGCCCTCCATACAATTTTGGAAACCCGATGTGTCCCTCAGGCCAAAAAGTTTGCCCGTCCCTGATCTAAGGGCTTGGCTACACTTGCAAGTTAGAGTGCATTAAAGCAGCCCAGGGTACCCTAACCCCGGACGTGTTCACACTGGCAAGGCACGTAGAGCGCCCGGACTCCGCGCCTGGAGGGCTCCTGATAATCCACCTCTATGAGAAGCAGAACGCTTGCTGGGCCCCAGCTGGAGCATCGTGGCACCAGTGTGGATGCCCTGGTCTATTAATGCGCTCGGATCGGCCTCCAGTAGTGTCCCACAATGCCTGTTCTAGCCACTCTGGTCATCACTTTGAACTCTACTGCCCTGCCCTCAGGTGACCAACTGTCAGACCCGCCCTTTAAATTCTCTGGGAATTTTGAAAATCCCCTTCCTGTTTGCTTAGCCAGGCGTGGAGTGCTCTTGGTGAATCTTTCCAGGTGACCATGCCTCCACCTGCTAGGCGATCCCCAGTATGGAGCAATGGCGAGGTGCTGGACCTCCTCAGTGTTTGAGGGGAGGAAGCTGTCAGGTCCCAGCTGCGCTCCAGTTGTAGGAATTACAGTACCTTCCGGCAGATATCAAGGGACATGATGGAAAGGAGCCATGAGCAGGACACGCTGCAGTGCAGGGTTAAAGTGAAGGAGCTGCGGAATGCCTACCACAAAGCGCAGGAGACAAACCGCCACTCTGGTGCTGCCCCCGTGACCTGCCATTTCTACAAAGAGATGGACGCAATACTTGGGGGCGACCCCACCTCCACTCCGAAGACCACCATGTACGCTTCAGAGCCCAGTTCAACAAGGCAGGAGGAGGAAACCGGGAGCGAGGGTGCTGAGAAAGAGGGGGACAGCCTAGCATCCCTAGGTGCATGCAGCCAGGAGCTGTTTTCAAGCCAGGAGGAAGGTAGCCAGTCGCAGCGGACGGTGCTTGGGGAAGAACAAACAGCAGAGGAGGTTCCCGGTAAGCGGCTTTTATTTTGGAAAGGAAGTTGTTTGGTGCAGGCTCTTGGGGCTAGGAGGGTAGGGCTGCATGCATGCCTAGGTGTGGAATAGGGCATTGATGTGCTCTCTCACATCGTGGTAATTGGCCTCAGTGATCTCTTCAAAGGTCTCATGCAGAAGCTGGGCAATCCGCCTGCGCAGGTTCTTTGGCAGAGCTACTGTGCTCCTTGTCCCAGTAAGGCCAACAGGTCCGCACCACTGTGCCGTGATGGGCTGGGGGGACTATTGCTGCACACAGGCAAGCTGTATATGGGCCAGAGCAGAAGCCGCATTGTAGGAGAAGACCCTCCCTTGCTTCCCAGGTCACCCTCAGCAGCGAAATATCTTCCAGGATGAACTCATCCTGTGGAAAATGTGGGGATAGTGTTCAGTATAAGGTCCTCCTGCAGCTGTTGGCTCTCCCCAAGGCACAGAACCCCAGAGGACAGTACGGCCGTAAAGCAATCAGTCCCCCTTGCCCCTGTGCTTACTCACCATTTTGGGACTCCTGTGGGTTATGTGCGCTCGTTTTGGGACGGGCAGTTTCTGCTATTGTGTACACTGTACTTGAAGTATGTCCGAATCATTGCTCTGTCTGGTGTGAACAATGCTGCCTACATTAAGTGTTGCATTTTGGCTTTACAGATGCAACCTTGAGGTCCCAGCCGTCCTTGTTATCAACGACCGAAAGACTCCAAAAAGTCAGAAAGCGTCCGTGAAGAAGCAAAGAGGACATGCTGCATGAAGTCATGCAGCAGTCCTTAATGAAAATCAAAAAGTGCAGGAGAGTGAAAGGAGGGTCCATCAGCAGAATGCAGATCGCCGGCACCAAAGCACGGAGCGGCTGCTAAGCATCATGGAGCGCCAAGCAGACTTGATACAGGCACTTGTAGCACTGCAGGCGGAGAACTTCCATGCCTGCGCCCCCCGCAGCCCTTCTCCCAAAACTTTCCCTTGTGCCCCCATGTCACCGCCAACCCACTTTTCCCAACATCCGGGTTCTTATCGCCACCAGCTGCCTCCAACACCTGTAGCTTCACCATCCAGCCCTGCAAACTACGACCCTTACCCACTGCACTGAACCCCCATCACCATGCATTTTAGCCAGGCTGAAGTGCAGCACTCATTGCATGGCACTCCAGACACGAAGGCTGAGTATGATAACAGGACATACACAAATCCGTGATTGTCCTGTTTCCCCACCCCACTCCCTTCCCTCGTGCCACACAGCACAGATGTGTCATTCCGTTTCTGTTTCCCAAGCAGTTGTTTCTTTTCAATAAATGAATTTTTTGGCTTTGAAAACATTCTTTATTACTGCATTAAGTGAAAGATACCATAGCCCAGGAAAGCAACAGGCACTGCAAGTCAGTGCATCATACGTAGCAAACACAGATTCCTACTAACATTGGAACTGTTGCACTTCACTCCCGTGCAGGGCAACAAACATTACTGGTGGCTTTCAGCCTCAAATTGCTCCCTCAACGCATCCCTAATCCTTGCAGCCCTGCGCTGGGCCCCTCTAATATCCCTGGTCTCTGGCTGTTCAAATTCAGCCTCCAGGTGTTGAACCTCCGAGGTCCATGCCCGAGTGAATCTTTCACCCTTCCATTCACAAATGTTATGGACGGTACAGCATGCGGATATAACCGTGGGGATGATGTCGTCGGCCAGGTCCAGCTTCCCATACAGACAGCACCGGTGGCCCTTTAAATGGCCAAAAGCACACTCCACAGCCATTCTGCACTGGCTCAGCCTGTTGTTGAACCGCTCCTTGCTGCTGTCAAGGCTCTCTGTGTAGGGTTTCATGAGCCATGGCATTAAAGAGTAAGTGGGGTCTCCAAGGATCACAATGGGCATTTCGACTTCCCCTGCGGTGATCTTCTGGTCTGGGAAGAAAGTCCTGGCTTTCAGCTTCCTGAACAGGCCAATGTTCTGAAAGATGCATGCGTCATGCACCTTTCCAGGCCAGCCTGCGTTAATGTCAATGAAACGCCCACAGTGATCCACAAGCTCCTGAAGAACCATAGAGAAATATCCCTTCCGATTTATATACTCGGCGGCTAGGTGGGCTGGTGCCAGAATTGGAATGTGCGTCCCATCTGTCACCCCTCAGCAGTTAGGGAAACCCATTTGTGCAAAGCCGGCCACAATGTCATGCACGTTACCCAGAGTCACAGTTTTTCTGAGCAGGATGCGAATAATGGCCCTGCAAACTTGCATCAACACGATTGCAATAGTTGATTTTCCCAATCCAAACTGGTTAGTGACCGATCAGTAGCTGTCTGGAGTTGCCAGATTTCAATAGCCACCCACTTCTCCACTGGCAGGGCAGCTCTCAATCTTGTGTCCTTGCGTCGCAGGGTGGGGGTGAGCTCAGCACGCAGTCCCATGAAAGTGACTTTTCTCATCTGAAAGTTCTGCGGCCACTGCTCATCATCCCAGACTTGCCTGACGATGTGATCCCACCACTCGGTGCTTGTTTCCCGAGCCCAAAAGTAGTGTTCCACTGTGGTGAGCGTGTCCGTGAATGTCGCAAGCAATTTCATGTTGTATGCGTTATGCGAGTCGACGTAGTCAGACTCCTCACTGTCAGTTTGTAGCTTAAGGAGTAACTCGACTGCAATTCGTGACATGCTGGCGAGACCCATCAGCATATTCCTCAGCAGTTCGGGCTCCATTCCCGCAGACCGAAAGTGAAGACGGCGCACGCAGTACAAAAAACGTTGAAAGATGGCACCAAGTGTGGATGGAATCACAGGGATTGCTGGGATGCGAAACGATGCATCACGGGGCGTTGGGACAGGACCCAGAATGCCCCGCCCCCTTCCCACAAGCCACAGCGCCAGAATGGGAAAAGCTGCTCTGTGGGATAGCTGCCCAGAATGCACCGCTCCCAATGGCGCTGCAAGTGCCGCAAATGTGGCCACGCCCGTGCGCTTGCAGTTGACAGTGTGAACACACTGCAGCGCTTTCCCTGCTGGGGTCTCCGAGGGCGGGTTTAACTCACAGCACTCTACATCTGCAAGTGTAGCCATGCCCTAAGATTGTAAGGGTGCTGGAAGTGTTAAAATCAGCTTAGAACGTGTTCTGCTTTTATTTCATTTGGCTAAATCCGACTTGTTATGCTTTGACTTATAATCACTTAAAACCTATCTTTCGTAGCTAATAAATTTGTTTGTTCTACCAGAAGCAGTGCGTTTGGTTTGAAGCGTGTCAGACTCCCTTTGGGCTAACGAGCCTGATAACATATCAATATCTTTGTTAAACTGATGAACTTATATAAGCTTGCAGCGTCCAGCGGGCATACCTGGACACTGCAAGACAGAGGTTTCCTAGGGTTGTGTCTGGGACCGGAGATATTGGCTAGTGTCATTCGGTTGCACAATCCAAAGAGCAGCTTACATGCCAGAGGCTGTGCGTGAACAGCTCAGGGGTGGGGGTTCTCACAGCAGAGCAGGGTAAGGCTGGCTGCCAGAGTCAAGGATTGGAGTAACCTAGCAGATCACTGGTCCAGATAATACCAGAGAGGAATGTCACACTCACTTTGGGGGTGGGGGAAAGCATCTGTTAACTCATTTTAGTTAACATGTTTGTTATGCTAGTGCCTAGGGGCCAACCCCATTGTGCTAGGCGCTGTACAAACAGTAGTAGATGATTTCTGCCCCCAAAAGCTTACAATCTAAATAGATAGGAAAGACACCAGGTGGGGCAAGGGGTATAACAGACAAACAGAGTGAACTATGTGATGGCAGCAAACATCATGTTAGGCTTTGTCTACACTAGCACTTTTGTTGGCAAAATTTTGTCGGTCAGGGGTGTGAAGAAACCACCCTGCTGACTGACATAAGTTTCACCAACAAAAGTGTCAGGGTGGACAGCGCTATGTTGGAGGGAGAGTGTCTCCTGCCGGCATAGCTACTGCTACTCATTGGAGGTGGTTTAATTATGCCGGCAGGAGAGCGCTCTCCCACTGTCATAGAGCTGCTACACAGGAGACCTTTGCCTCTGTAAGGTCCGTAGTGTAGACATAGCCTCAGTTCTCCTTTTTAGTTTAACCTTTGAACAATTCAGCACAGCACCATCCTGCCCTGTACTCCCAAAATCACCCCAAACAAAACAAACTTTCATCTGAAAGATGAGACCTTGTTTTGTTATGTCTTATAGAACTCAAGTCTTACTTTCAGACGTTAGCTTGAATATTAACACCACAAATGTAAACTAGTTTTATGGTACATCCATTTCAGTGACATATTTCTAGGAATAGTGTCACCTACTGCAGTCAGCAGAGAAGGGAGCCCAAGAAATGTTTTAGGGTAAAATAATTTAAATGTGAATTAAAACAAATCAGCCACTCTCATTAATATGTTAGAAATATTAAGTCCTATGATTTTTTTAAAATGTATATTATACTTTACTGTGATCTCGTTGCAGAAGAGCGGCAGAACAAGCTTCAGGAGTATTTAGCAGCTAAAGGAAAGCTGAAATGTCCAAATACAAAGTGAGTTTGAACAAATTTTTAATTGAATCCTGTCTTGCTTGCTAATATTTAACTTCAGAATTCTCAGTTAATGATTAGCTGAGAATTCCTGTTTCCCTGTGCTTAGCTGCCCCTATAATTACAAAGAGGAACATATTTTAGTACCCCGGTTCTCAAGTTGTGGGCCCCACAGAGTTGCTGTCATAAAACAGAATCATCTCTTCTTAGTTATAGCCTCTTCATGTATTTTTTGAGTCTTTTTGTCCAATTAAAGGGATATAGTTGACTCAAATTACACTGGTCTGAATATGTTGACTATAGTTAGATCTAAGATTACTGTAACTGAAAAATTAATCACCCTGTGTATTTGACAAAAAAATCTTATTTGTTATGAGTTAGGGCTCAATCCGGGAGTAGGATTTCTGAGGACAGACTCTTATGCTTAAGGAAATCCTGTTGGAGGACAGCGGCCTTGGTCAGTTTCCCTTGTTTCTGTGGGGGTCTCTCACAGAAAAACGTTTCACTTTTTAAAAATGAGGTTGTAAAGCGACAACTGGCAGATGGAGTCATGTGGGAGGGAGCAGGTGTAGAACCTGAAATTGTTCTTAATTCACCTTTTAAAAAAAAAGACTAGATTTCTAGTTGACTTTCAACTATATTCTGTGTAAATGCTTTGTCTGTCTTTAATTGAGGTTTGTAAATTGCACAATGACTGCATTTTGTGCCTGATGCCAACATTAAAGAGGTAGTAAAAATATAGGGGAGCAGAACCTAATAACAGTGACCTGGAGAGAATAGAGCAGGGGAATTTGAAGGTGATATGGGGAGATTTGGTGCTAATATTTTTAAAGTCATGCTCCCAAGGAGAGGAAGCAAATAGCTCAGATAGTGTGAGGTGGTAGAAGAGAGGCATTAGAGACTTTCTCATCTTGACTCTTTAATTCTGGCATAATATTCAGTTGACAGGTACTAGTACTATGGCAAAAGTGAGTCCTCTTTGTAAAATAAATAAATAAATAAAAATAAAAAAATTCGTACATGTTTGTGAGGTGATGAGGAATAAGGGCTGGGAGCCAGGGTTAGAAAACTGCTCCCTGCCTTTCAAATAATGGCCAAAATTGAATCCATATGTTGCCTGTGGTAGTGGAGGGCCTCGAGGGCTGCATGGCTTGGCGGTTTCTAAAGATCAGAAATACAGCTTAGTAGGGAGGGGAGAAAATCCATCATCTTTCAGTCACTTAGTCAGTGCACAGTTATGATCCGATATATATTCTCTATCTAGGCCCTTGTATCCCACCATCCAAGTGGTATCTGAGCAAAAATTAATCTCTCTAGAAATTCCTGTTGAGTTGGTAATCTTTATTAATATTGCACTACAGTTTGTCATGCTGTCTGGAGTGGCTCCTGACCCTGAGTCGCTCTCTTAGGGCCGACACCCCAAACTGGTGGTGTGTTCTATAATTAGATTTCACCAAGCCAGTAATAAATGTGAACTCCTGGATCACTATACGAGTCTTATTATGGAGTCCCAGACAATCCCCTTAGGGTAGGGGTGGGGAACCTCTTTTCTATTGGGGGCCACTGACCGACAGAAAAATCAGTCATGGGGCCCACACAGGCCTGTCCGGGGGGGGGTGGGAGGGAGGGGCCGTCAGGGCTTCCACTAGGCTCTGGGGTGGGGCCAGAAATGAGGGGTTCAGGGAGCGGGCTAGGGTAGGGGGTTGGGGTGCAGGCTCTGGGAGGGGATTGGGGTGTGGGAGGGGGCTCAGGGCTGGGGCAAGGGGTTGGGGTGCAGGAGGGAGCTCATGGCTGGGACAGGGAGTTCAGAGTGGACGTGCAGGCTCTGCGAGTGAGTTAGGGTGGGGGAGGGAGTTTTGACCTTGGACAGGGGGTTTGGGGTGGGTGTATGTTCTCTGGGAGTGGGTTGGGGTGCAGGAGGGGGCTCAGGGCTGGGGCCGGGGGTTGGGGTGCAGGAGGGGGTGAGGGGTGTGGGCTCTGGCCAGGTGCCGCTTACCTCAGGTGGCAGCGTAGCGGGCTCCTCTCCCTGCCTTAGCCCTGTGCCACTCCTGATGTGGCCAGGCAGCTCTGTATGGTGCAGGCAGGGATAGGCGCACATGGACTTGGAGCTTCCCTGATCACCCCTGTGCCTAGAAAGGGCTGCAGAGAGAGCTGACCGACAGGCCTGGCATCCTAGCTTCCCCACACAGTGGGGCGAGCCAGCGCTTGCAGTTCCAGCCCCATGGAGGGGGCACCGAGGCTCAGGGCTTCCAGCCAGTGCAAGATGAAATTGCCGCAGGCCAGATGAAATTAAGTAGGGGGCTGGAGGTTCCCCACCCCTGCCTTACAGTATGTCTACATTGGTAAGTTTTTATGCCAAAAGTTATACCATTTTTAAAGCACTTCAATTAAAAGCGCTGTTGCATGTCCACACTGGCTCCTTGTGTTGCTGGAGCAGCTGTGGTAGCTATTCCACTATGCAACTGGCCGCAGGGTGCTTTGGGAAGGATTTGCGGGGCAGGTACAGCCTCACATGATGTAGGTTTCTCAATTCCATTGCCAGCTGCTTTTCAACTGATGTGGGGGGGGACAGTGTGTGACAGCAAGTGTGTGTAGGGGGAGAAGACAGACATCGTGTGTTGCGGGAGAGTGTTGGCATGCTGTCTCATAAATTCAGACAGCCGCTGGAAGTAATCAGTCCTGAGACATGGGGAGGGGGAGACCCCAACCTCAGCCCCGCCCCCCCCCCCCCCCCCCCGCCCCAGCTCTGCATAGCACAGTCTCTCTCACTGTCACACATACATATGCACCCCTGCCTGCCCCTGTTCCTATTGTGGGAGATAGCAGGAGCATTCCTCAATAATGATTTGCTTTATGTCCCAGAGCAGCACAGCAGCCCAGGCTGTCAGAACATCAGAAAGGAGCTTTGAAAGGGGAGGGACGCATGCCTTCAGGGCTGCTGAGTTCAAAACAATGAGCAGAGTGGTCACTGCAGGCATTGTGGAACACTTCCAGAGGCCAGCTGCAGTGATAAAAGCAGCCAAGGCGTTCACACTGGTACTACAGCATTAAAGCCTCAGCGCAAAAGGCCTTATGTCCATCATTGGGATGGTTTTATTACAGTGCTGCAACTGAGGAGTTTGGGCGCAAAAAATGACTTGTCAGTGTGGATGCCACTTTGTTTCAGTGCAAAAAGCTGACTTTTTTAGTGCGAAAACTTGCAAGTGTAGACCAGGCCTTAGACTCTCCAGTGTATCTTGCCACCCAGACAAAATTGGACTTTGTGATAAAATGGTTGGTTACACCAAAAATCACATCACATTTAGGTTGCTTCTAGTCGCAAGATTCTAGTCACTTACCCTAAATCAACTGGTGCTCTATATCTTACACTCAAGACAGCGCTGGTAGTCAATTCTATAGTAAACTAAGTTTTATTAGCTAAGAAAGGGAAATAAGAATTATTGAGAGGTTAAAGCAGGTAAAATATATTGACAGATAAGTCACAGTTTGTCATTCCAAATGGTGGCAGTGATATAATAAACTGTCAGTTTCCCAAAAGTCTTTTCAGGATACTCCGATTGTCTCTGGGGATTTCTGCTTTGTGTCTGGTGCACTTCCCTGTAAGAGTCCAAACAATCCAGAGATGAAAGATCTTTCCTTGAATCCATACTTATAGCTTCTTCTCACAGAAAACAAGCTGACAGTGTTAGTACCCACATGGGCTTTTCCTTTGATGACCAAGGAATGCATTTTGGGTCTTTGACCTCGGTCATCTCACACAATGACCACTTGCTTTGAAATTAGTACTTTTCTGTTAAAGTTCTTCATTTGCATTTCACAAGGTGTCCTTGTCCTTTGATGGGTTATTTTGTTACAAGGATATACACAATGTAAATGTTTGCTACCACATTATAACAGGATACAGATAAGTGAAAACAATGCAAGAAACGTTCCATTCATTCTCATGAAGTTTAAACACCAAATATACTCTTATACTGTGACAGGTTCCCTGGGGTGCAACCTGGAACTCGGGTACCACTGAGCCCTCTGGCTTACCAACCTGGGCTCCTTCTCACACTGTGATGCTGTTACAAACTGCAAACCTCTCCTGGTACTGCACTTAACACATCATCAAGCAGCTGGAGCTCAGTGGTCACCCTTTCAAAATCTTCAGCAAGATGGCTGTTCTTTAACAGAGAGGATGTGCTGTGGTTTAAGCCGGTGGAGCTGAGGACCAAGTGGGGCCACAAAGAACAAATCACAGAGCCACTAGGGACTCATGGTCACATGAAGTGTCATTTTGATGGGCAGCTGAAATCCCAGGACACGGTGCTGCTGAATCTGTACAAGTGCATCTTTCCTAAATGGTCTTATGACCCGCATGTGCCGGAGCTGGTACTGTGGGTGAGAAACTAAAAGCAACTCCCTATGCAGGACGTGGAGATGGAATAACCCTCCAGGCCTAACATGGCTGCTGTGGTTCTCACCTTCTGCACCCCACGTGGGTGCTTGGCTGTTTCAAGCCTCATGAGAAGTAGGGAGAACTGCCCTGGACATGTTAGTGCTGTGCCTTTCCTGGGGTTTGTATCCAGCATTCATGCTGGCTGCTGCAGCATTAGATCTGGCTCACAACTGCCTATGCCCTAGCCTCAAATGCCAGTTTATTTCAATGGTAAATATATCTTCACTTCAATTAAAAAAAAAAAAAATCCATAGGCAGGGACGCACCAAGCTGTGATACATGAATGCTTTTGCCAACCACTCATGAACCAACAATAAAGAGGCTCCAGCCAATTCCACACAGCTCCCCAGTCTAGGACCCCAGAACTGTACCGTCTTGCCCTGGACAGAAGCCTGACCAGTGTAAATTTATAACCCAGTCCACCATTCCTTTAGTGTGGAGAGGACATGCACCAGCTCTTGTTCCTGAGCAGATTTCCCAGGCACTTTATGCCAAAACACATTGTTTTAGGTAAAATATAAAACAGATTTATTAACTACAGAAAGATAGATTTTAAGTGATAAGTAATAAGCATACAGATCAAAATTGGTTACCCAAGAAATAAAAGTAAAATCACAATTTGAGTTCTATAAACTAGACATGATTTAAATCAAGCAGTGTCTCACCCTAATGGTATAGTTCCTTCATACACAGGGGGTGGGAGTTCTCTTTTCATCCTCAGACCACCTCCCCAGTTCAGTCTTTGTTCTCCAGATGTGTTTCCAGGTGTTGAGTTGTGAGGGGAGTGAGGACAAACGATGATGTCACTTCCCCATTTTATAGCTTCTTCCAGCTTGCTGGAAAGATCCTTTGCTATGATGTGAGGCAAGCAGTCTCAATAGGTGCTCTCTCTGAGAAGTCTCCATTGTATATGGTTCCTGGGACAGTCCTTGTGAGTATGTATTCCCTTTAATGGGCCATTATCGCACCTGGTTCCTCCATTGTTGTACCTGAAAGGCTGGATGTGAGTGTTTCCAACTTCACAACAGTTTTCAGTAACACACACATAGCAAAACTCCATAACTCCACATACAATGATAGCATATACAATTCCACAGGATATTAATGTTCAACAGATTAAGACTTTTAAAATGATACCTTACAAGGAATGCTTTGTACAAAACATATCATAATCCTATCACCATGGTAAATATGGGGTTGCCAGAGTGTTGCTTTAGGGTACAGAGTGTCACACATACATCTAACAATCACTTTGATCTATACTAATACATAAGTGAATTGACCTGGGGCTCTGGTGTGAGCTGGCACCTGGTCTGCCAGTGTCACAGAGTTGACTAACTGGTCTCTGCTATTAAAAAGCTTCTCAGAAACTACTAACACTAAAACTGCTTTTGAATTGTTGCCTAATGTTTAATCCTTCATCCAACACCCTGTTTGGTACATTGATATTTTGTTTGATTTCTATAGACCCTATTTAAAGGACCGGACCAATCAGCCAAATCCACAGTTACCACCACTTTCTAAATCAGGGCCTGTAAGTAGAAAAGACCTTTCTCTTATGACACTCTAGTTTTGTATTCTATGTTGGAATCAGCCCAGACATGGTTAGGGGCTCTGTAGAAACACACAATAAGAGCCACACCATCAGGGGCTCGTTCACCTGCACATCTCGCAATGTGATATATGCCATCATATGGTGGCACATATCAGGATGGTGTGGATTGCACCCTCAGCAAGTTTGCAGATGACACTAAACTGGGAGGAGAGGTAGATACATTGGAGGGTAGGGATAGGATACAGAGGGCCCTAGACAAATTAGAGAATTAGGCCAAAAGAAACCTGATGAGGTTCAACAAGGACAAGCGCACAATCCTGCACTTAGAACAGAAGAATTCCATGTACTGCTACAGACTAGGGACCGAATGGCTTGGCAGCAGTTCTGCAGAAAAGGACCTAGGGGTTACAGTGGACGAGAAGCTGGATGAGAGTCAACAGTGTGCCCTTGTTGCCAAGAAGGCCAATGGCATTTTGGGATGTATAAGTAGGGGAATTGCCAGCAGATTGAGGGACGTGATCGTTCCCCTCTATTCGACATTGGTGAGGCCTCATCTGGAGTACTGTGTCCAGTTTTGGGCCCCACACTACAAGAAGGATGTGGAAAAATTGGAAAGTGCCCAGCGGAGGGCAACAAAAATGATTAGGGGACTGGAACACATGAGTTATGAGGAGAGGCTGAGGGAACTGGGATTGTTTAGTCTGCGGAAGAGAAGAGTGAGGGGGGATTTGATAGCTGCTTTGAACTACCTGAAAGGGGGTTCCAAAGAGGATGGATCTAGACTGTTCTCTGTGGTAGCAGATGAGAGAACAAGGAGTAATGGTCTCAAGTTGCAGTGGGGGAGGTTTAGGTTGGATATTAGGAAAAACTTTTTCACTAGAAGGGTGGTAAAACACTGGAATGTGTTACCTAGGGAGGTGGTGGAATCTCCTTCCTTAGAGGTTTTTAAGGTCAAGCTTGACAAAGCCCTGGCTGGGATGCTTTAGTTGGGGATTGGTCCTGCTTTGAGCAGGGGGTTGGACTAGGTGACCTCCTGAGGTCCCTTCCAACCCTGATATTCTGTGATTCTGTGATATGCCTGCAGTGCCCCTCTGCCATGTACATTGGCCAAACTCCACAGTCTCTATGGAAAATAATAAATGGACACAAATCAGACATCAAGAATTGTAACATTCAAAACCCAGTAGGAGAGCACTTCAATCTCCCTGGACACTCAATAACAGACTTAAAAGTGGTGATTTTTCAACAAAAACCCTTCAAAAACAAACTTCAATGAGAAACTGCAGAACTGGAATTAATTTGCAAACTAGACACCAACAAGTTAGGCCTGAATAAAGACTAGGAGTGGCTGGGTCACTACAAAATAATTTTCCCTCTGTTGATATTCACCCCTTGTCAACTGTTTAGAATAGGTCCCTTCCACCTTGATTGAATTGGCCACATTAGCACTGACCCCTCCACACACACACACCCCAACTTGGTACGGAAACTCCCATCTTTTCATGTGCTGTAATATATATACTGCTTACTGTATTTTTCACTCCCTGCATCTGATGAAGTGGGTTTTAGCCCACGAAAGCTTATGCCCAAATAAATTTGTTAGTCTGTAAGGTGCTGCAAGGACTCCCGTTGTTTTTGCTGATACAGACTAACATGGCTACCCACTCTGAAACCTGACACAATAAAATGGATTCCTTGCCCTAAAGAGATTGGTGTCAATGGAGTGCTAGCTAGCTTGGCATAAGAGGCAATTAAATACAAATCTTTTCTTACTAAATATATTAAAAATGCTGAAGACCTCTAGTCACTAAGCATTAAATTCAGACTTTAAAATATCATCATTATAGCTCTTTCCTTCTGGAAACATGCCAATATGCTTGTTGTTTCAGCCACTGCTAAGATAGAGTTATCTCTGGGGTGAAACACCAGCTGTCTACCAGGGTAGCAACGCTGCACAGAAGTTCAGAACTGAAAGTGTGGATTACATCCAAACAAAACTAAACCACCTTAAATGGCTATTTTTAAATGATTTTTGTTCTCCTTTGGGTGATTGTCAACATACATATTCCACTGTTGGTATGTGCATGCCTAGTGTACTTGAGCTGGAGGCTTTTGGTCAGCAGTCCCTGTTGGATTGGCACATGTATGTATTGGGATAGTACTCCAACACTGAGTACAATGCATACATTCCCAAGCTTTAAAAACTACCCTGTTTGCAAGGCTCTTGTGCCTTTTAATGATGGATGCACTCAGTGCCTCATTTGCTTAGAAGATGGGCACATCACAGACTTCTCTAAGTGCACTCAAAAGTTGAGTCTCCTCTCAGGATGCACCTTATGGAGAGGTCTATGCATGTGGCCTCTGATATTGAAAACTTCAGGACAGCTGTGTCCATTACTCTTTCATGTAAACAGCTACCACAGGGCCTCTGTGCGATAGAGAATGGGTGTGGAAAGAGGGCCCAAGGATTGCAAACAAGAAAGAACTCTCTCTCAAATGTATATGAAGTATGAACTCCTGATCTAATTTTGAATCTGGGGGTGGATTCTATTCATTTCTCTTATTTTTAAGACTAATGTTTATCCTCTCTCTCCTCAGGTTGTCCAGCCCAAGAAGGATGTTCTCTCAAAAGTGTCCAAATGCATACCGAAGGATCATGCACCTGCTGTCAAAAATACAAGAAGTGCAGGTCATGCTCTTCAGCACAGGTCCTCAAATGCCCCTGGGTCCCAGAGGCCAAAGACTGTACCTCCCAACCTTCTGGGAAAGAGTACAGGGCCACCTGCCAACCTTCTGCCAAACAAAAGCCATTGTGTGCAACTGAACAGAATGGCATCATCTTCTACCTGTCATCAGTTAAATCAAATACAGGAGACTGGGAAATCTGAAAATCCGGGGACAGTCACAGATCAAAGGGCTGTAATGTTGACCCAGACTGGAAAAGATCCCCAGTGTGGGGAGCACCACTCAGTAACTGAGAATTTGCAAAAAATGGTAGACTGTGATAAAGTAAACCTTCCTAGTAAAACCACTCTAGAATCTTCTGAGAACAGGACAGAGTCTGGGCTGGACATCAAAGTACAATCTAGGACTGGTTTAAACAAGCCAGAGAGGAAAATAGGTTTGGTTCACAGACATACCTTGGGCACAGCTCCAAGGAACAATGTGGATCTGAAAGACCGAGTTACTGCCTGTTGGACCAGTAAGGAACTAATTCAGAATAAACTAGCAAAATCTCCACCTGGCTGTAAAATCATGTGTCCTCAAAGACCAAGCAGCAAAGCCCTGGGGTCAGTGCCTCCTTCCCAGATATTTACTGTTTCTAGAACTTGGCTATCCAAGAAATCAGGTGCAGAAAAACAGTGTCTACATCCCAGTTTTGTGAGGCAAAACACAGTGAAATTACAGGCAGTTGAAAGGCTCGGTCTTGGAAGACAGCCCACACAAAAGCAATATGTGAAGCACTCAAGAACATGTAAAACTCCTGGTGCTCTGGAAGTTGGAAGGTCCAAACAACAGGCTAGAGCTGGACAAGATTTGAAACTGACAAGGTATCCCATAAATTCTCATGTTTCCAAGAGACCCTCTGTGATGGAACTGAAAGCAAAATCAAAACCCATGTCAGAGAGACCCAATTCAAAAACAAGTGGTACAGCCAACTGGCAAATGAATGCAACAAAAGGGAAGCAGTGCATTAAAGACTTGAAGAAAGCTTCTCAGGCTTGTAATACAAAATCCAAAAGCACTCTCCCCAGAAATTGTACTGCAAGCACATGCATGTCCAGAGACCAACCCAGTGTTGGCAGGCTTAGGAATATGAGAGAAACACCCAAGCGAGAGCTGTTAAGGGTAAGAGAGGTTCCGGGTAATCAGGATCCCAAGACCCCAGCTGCTGAGAATCGCAAGTAAGTAACTGCCTTTCTGGTTCTCTCCTCATTTCTCTCCTGCCTGTAACCCTGAACATGGCAGCTAACCTGTTTCCTCACTCCTTCACCAAGCCAAGTTGTCTTCATGGAGAGACAGGAGGTAATGCCTCTTCAGAGTCAACCCAAAGGAGATGAGCTCCTGCTTCATGGTGGTAAGGGCTCTGCTTTACCTTTCTGCTGCCTCCCTCTCCATGAGGGGGTCAAATGCCCTGGCTGGGCCTCTACCTTCTCCCCCACCCCACTGGTGCAGTAACTGTGTCTAGTTCAGCTACTGATACCTCTTGAAGGAAGTTTCTCTTCAAGAGAGAGCTTACTTATTGCTAAATTAGATACAGCCATCCTGAGGCAGAATGAGATGCTCGAGGTTCATTTGTTCACCAGGATCCCAGTGTTTTTCCACCTCTCAGATGGATGCTTCCCACCAGATTTCGTCCACAATTTGGATATGTATTAAACTGCAGTATTCTGTCAGTACCCTTCTAAACAACACTGTGAATAAGAGATAAGGGCTCAGTATTTCCCATGCCACAAGCAATATCTAAAACATATGCAGGAAATGCAGCTCTTTGAATTGTATTCAGTGTATTGTTTGAGGTGGTCTGCTGAAAGCAGGCTAGGGTAAATCCTATTGTCTGGATATGGACAGATCCGGTCTGGGGAAGTGAAATGTTTATTACCTAGTGCCAGGTAGACATGCTGCTAATCTGCACCAAGATATCTGTAACATTTCAATAGGTGTTCTATTCCTTCAAAAATAGTTTACCAGATCTATTCAGGATTATGTCAATCTGAAAGGAGATGGAATATCTTCTTAAATTGACCTGCAAGTTCTGTTGGTAGTAGTCTGTCCTTTTTAGTGGTTTGGGGCTACTGAGGTGTTTTACATTCTGACTGGTATTAATGTCCAGAGCAGGGATCTGCAACTTTTGGCACGCGGCCCACCAGGGTAAGCCCCCAGGCAGGCTGGGCTGGTTTGTTTACCTGGTGCGTCTGCAGGTTCGGCCGATCGCAGCTCCCACTGGCCGTGGTTCGCCACTCCAGGCCAATGGGGGCTGTGGGAAGGGCGGCCAGCACATCCCCTGGCCCGTGCCGCTTCCCACAGCCCCCATTGGCCTGGAGCGGCGAACCGCAGCCAGTGGGATCTGCGATCGGCCGAATCTGCGGACACGCCAGGTAAACAAACCAGCCCAGCTCACCATGGGGGCTTACTGTGGTGGGCCGTGTGCCAAAGGTTGCCGATCCCTGGTCCAGAGACAGAAAAAACACATGAATGAGAAATAGATGAGATTTCTAAGCCACAAGTCTGCCTTAGCATCCAGGTTACAATCAAGCTCTGGCCTGTTTCTGACCAGAACATTTGAAAGGTAAAGAACCTTACTCTTTTCCCTCTGTCCTGCAGACTATGCAAATAGGCTGCTTTGAAAAGCAATCATTTTGTGGATGGTGGGCCCATTCTTTTACTAAAATCACTGCTCCTCACCTCCAGAAAATCCCTACAACTTTGCTGCCTATTGAATTCCTCTCTCTCGTGCTCATTTCAAGCTGCTGTCTGGGCTCATCGGAAAGCACAGAATCTAAACCTTCTAATGTATATGAAAGTACCTGAAAGATTCTATGAATTATGGAGTTGCTTTAAGGCAAACATTTGGCCCTGAATATAATAATTTTAAACTGGATGGGTTTGCTTAGAGCTGCCCATTACTAGGGCCTAAATCTGCCAGGTCATCATATCTTCTAGTCTGAGCTTCAAAAATGTACCTGATTAACTAAAGGTTGATCAAGAATGGAGACAGGGTCCTGCTGAAATTCAAGGGTAACCCCTAGGAGAAGGGAAGGGAGGCACTCTGGGCTCCTTTCTCCTCCCATCAGAGTGTTGTCTCTGGAACTCACTGGGTAGCTTCTTTCATATCAACCTGGTAAGTAGGTCTCTGCTAAACTTGGAGCTCTTCCTTGAGCAGCAGCAATAGCAACAGCATGATACCCTTTCTGCAATTCCCTTTCTCCTGTGCATATCTTACCCCACCACTCTACTTACCCCCAGCAAAAACAGTAAAGTGAAACTTGCTAGAATAGGGTCAGTTTCGCTTTGCAGTGGGCCTGAGAGTGCAATGAGATTGTGCTAATGATTCCCTTTGGATAGAAAGGGATTGTAAATTCAGATGCAGCAAGAAGGGTTCTCTGAAATTTCCCATAGCATAGGACAAGTGTTGAAGCTTATGGCTTTGGTTTAATGCTGAATCATTAGAAGGCTGTATTCAGAATGTAGTAATTTGTTTATAAATCAATCAAGTACTGTAGCGATGGTCTGACTGGAAACACCAGTGATCTCACCATCTTACTGAGTAGGAAAGAAGAGGTGCAACTGACTCTTTAATTTTAAAAAGGAGAGTTCTTTCCTAGCCTTGCCCAGCTCTTTCAATAGATCTTGGAATATTTGTCATATCTATTAGCTCTTTATGAGCAACATATGACTAAGACAAAAATCAGAGCTGTAGCCCAGGGGATAGCATTGGTAAATGAGAACTGGTGATCTGATGTTGATGGTCTAATGATCTATTTGCCCTTTGATAGGAAGCAACTGGAGCAGTGGCTGGCATCCAAAGGGAAATCGTATAAACGTCCACCCATGACACTGCCTGCTAAAAAGCCAACCAAGACGATGATGAACCTGTCCTTCTGGGATGGCATGGAGGAGGAGGAGGAGGAGAAGAGAAAGCAGCTCTGCGTGTCGGACAAGATCAACAGCATGTTGGCAGAGTGTCTGGAACTCGCTGAGAAGGTGAGGACAGAGCAGGAGTGGCTTTAACAACCTGCTCCTCTTAATGTGTTTTGGGAGACTGTTAGGCAGAGATAGCATATGAAGTTTTGCAGAGGTAGCTTGAGGGAACCCTAACTTGTAATACGGGGGCATGGTTTGTGAAGACTGCAGGCCCCAGAATGCAGCATTCTTTTTGCTCAGTGGCCTTACTGCTTGGGTCTGGCCTGCCAGATGCTGCCACTGGATAATGGGATGGATCACTTGATAGTTGCCCTGTTCTGTTCATTTCCTCTGAAGCATCTGGCATTGACCACTGTCGAAAGATAGGATACTGGGCTAGACGGACCATCAGTCTGGCTGTTCTTATAGTTCTTATCAATCAGCTCCACTCTGCAGTGTCTCTAGTCAAGATGAGGACCATTGCAATTTGCTCTTTGATGCCTAAATTAGGTGCAGCCATCTGGGTTGGAGCAAACTCCCAGTACAGATCTAAGGCAAAATTGCAGTGTCCATACTGACCCAATTTCTTTCCTACCAGTGAAATATTAATGTGATAGGATGAAAATCTGTTGCTCAGCTTTCCTTGAAGGATTCCATAGCCCACTGCAGTAAGAGATATAATTGAGATCCTGTGGACTGTGGAGATTTCAGTTACGGAGCAAAGCAGCACTGAAATCTGTGCTAAAATGGGAATTTTATATCATTAATAGATGACAAAATAATTGATACCTTGAGAGTTACCCATGATTTAAAATTTCTTGTCACAAATTTTTTCTTGCTGCTCACAGTGCATTTGGTCCCAGAAACTTCCAAGTCCAGCATCATACCTTAACTTGTGTCTAAATCTGTACATTTTTGAAGAACCTTACTGTTGTTGAATTTCATTGCTGGAAATGCCACGTGACTGTACATGATCTGTATAGGTATTTATATGGTCCCCCATCACCACAGTATCAGCTTCTCAAAAATTAAATGTATCATCGCAACACCCCTGTGATACATCTGTGACACTTTGGGGTTCATCCCAGACCAGGAAGGGATTGTGTCACTGCCTGCCCCACAACCCTGGGTACCTTAAATGTTATGCTGCTGTGGCTGACAGCTCTGACACAAACAGCGTGCACACAATTGTGCAGGTCACATCCTGGCTTCCACCGTCCAGTGACCAACATTCTCCCAGTCCCAAATTTCCCCAAAGCTGTCTCCCTGCAGTGTCCAGCCCTCTCCTGGAGCACTTGCAGAAGTTAAATTTGTTGCTTCTTTTAAAGAGACAATACACTACAACTCATTAATTTAACTGGGATTTGACAGACATTTCAATCACAGCACTGAACTGGTTTATAGTAAAAGTAAAACAAGTTCATTTAACAAAAGGACATAGGATTAAGCGATACCAGGTGTAAGGAATAAAGATAGAAAGGATTACAAACAAATGTAAAAATATGCGTTCTAATGACCTAAGACCTAACTTAACAAGCTACAGTCTTTGGTGAGGACTCCTTGAACGATCTTTCTTTTCCAGCAGTGGTTGACTTGCTCTTAGTCAGAATCCCCACAGAATCCAAGGTGCTGGTTTTCCTTGTCTTCTCAGGTGAAGGATAACTTAGGAGTTCTCTGCCCTTTTCTTTATAGTCCAGTAAACCTTTGAAAAGAGTGTCTGTCTCTCTCTCTCTCTCTCACTCACTCAAATTTCAAGAGGCAGGAAGGTTTCCTGGGGGCGCAGTCTCCATCCCGCGGTGAGATTAAGTGATCACTTTTTCCTCCACGTTCTCTGCCGATGGCTTTGATTGCCTGGCATGCAAATAGGCTTTTCTTTGTCTTTGGTCACACCTTGCTCAATTTACATAGCAGACACATTCAAGAAGGCGGAACTGCATTTCTTTGTCTGGAAAATACCTGTTTATCAACTCCCCCATACCTGTCTGTCTTAAATACATTTTAATCATAATTCCAGCACATCTGTATAATCCTTTGTGGGTTGATCATACATATAGCTTTCAAGAATATTAATGATTAATAAGTTGTTAGTTTTTCAATGACCTATTACATGACACCTTTGGGGTATATATCCTGACCAGTGTATTAGGTGTAGTGAGTATGTCAGGCCTAGTGAGTTGTTGACACACAGCTGTGAACCACCAATAGGCCTGTCACAACATTATCCTCATTTTGCTGATGACCAACTGAGGCACAGAGAAAGTGAATGCGTTACCTAGGGAGGTGGTGGAATCTCCTTCCTTAGATATTTTTAAGGTCAGGCTTGACAAAGCCCTGGCTGGGATGATTTAGTTGGGGATTGGTCCTGCTTTGAGCAGGGGGTTGGACTAAATGACCTCCTGAGGTCCCTTCCAACCCTGATAGTCTATGATTCTATGATTTGCCCAATGTCACCACAGTAAATATATGTCAGAACTGGGTATTTAACTGAGTCCCAGTCAGGTGCCTCAAATATAAGACCATCCTTCCTCTCCTTGAGGGATGTTAACCGTTAACCTTGTCAGTGGCTTTCCTCCCTTCTAACCTGCACCTTTCTTCCTGATATGATTTGTAGGGTTTTCCTTCAGAGGAGCTCTTCACCACACTGTCCAGTGTTCCAGAGGCAGAGAAGTTTGCAAAGTTCTGGATATGCAAGGCAAAGCTGCTGGCTCGTAATGGCACCATTGACATGACTGGGTTGTATAAAGCAGCGGTTTGTGCTGGTGCTGCGGTGAGTGATTGCTCCACAAACTTCTCATCAGAACTTCCTCTGAATTTGCAAATGTCCCAGCTAGTTCTGGTGGCCTAGACATCAGCAAACCTCATTCAGATATTTCCTGTCTCAGGAGGCTGGGGAAAACAGCAATGGTGACCCATCGTCTCCAATAAGCTAAACAAATTTTCCAGAGACCCTCTAATCAGATCTGGCTATTGATGTTTGTGGGTAAACATATTAGTTGAATGTCTCTTAAAGCTGCTTATATGGGGGTGAATAGTGTTAGGCAAAAAGATTCTTTTCCCCAAGAATCAGGCAGGCACAGACAATACTGAAAGGGGTTTATTTACGGTACCGGGAAGACTGATAAACACCTTCCAAGGTGTGGGGTTGCAGTGACCAATTATATACCTTTCTTTTATCACTTCATTTGCATTTATTTTGTTCTTACAGAGACAAACATTGTTTCAGAGACAGAGAATGCACTTAACATGACAGTGATAGGAACAGAACATACGTATCAAACTGTTTTGATTACATCACTTATTCATAACTACCTTAAGGCGAAGGGATGGGGTGAGGGTGAGTGTTTACATATATCTGGAGGGCTGTGAAGAGAGGGTTTATTCTGTTCTAAGAGCCGAGTTACTGGGCGAACATTTGACCATATACATTTATTAAGTGTTTACAGTTGTCAGTGTTCTTGGGCTTCCGGTGTTTCTGCTTGTTAGTTACGTAGGTTTCTGTCTTACTGCTAACTGAATTTTAAGTCTTGCCTAACAATAGATACACTGAAATGGCTACACTCTAGCCCTAATTTTAGGTGAGGATAGTTGGTCAACTGTATAATCATGTTCCTTTCTCCAAACACACAGGAGTCACTGAGACACCTGTTCCCCATCACAGTGTAGGAAGGAGGGCAATGTTAAGTTTTCCGTTCAACCACAGTTTGGAAGTCGCCGTGGCTTGATGAAGGCAGCATAGTTTGGTGGGAGGGGCTGTGGGAGGAGCTATGGGCAGACTGCACAGCTGACAATTTGCAGCCATAGTATGTAGGTCTCTTATGCACTTGTACTATTTCTTGTTATCTTCCATCTACTCAAGCCTAGCCTGTTTCCACCTGGTGTCACTGCAGCCTCTGGCTTGTAGCCCTCTCAGGAGCATGGGATGGTGGCAGTTAATCTTTGTTTTAGAAAGTCTGACATTGAGGTGTGTGACAGGCTTTCCCAGAGGACAGGAACATACTGTGGACACCAGAACTGTAACGACACAGACCAAAGTGTGGAGGGAGTGGAATGTTTCTCTTCTTGCTGACAGCATCTAGCAATCCTCTGCTTGCTTGTTCAAGAACAGACTTCAGTCTGCTTACAAATATTTCCCCTTCTCTTTATCATTGATTCACCTTAGTTTGGCTGCCTGGTGCGGGGAGATGGGTTATGATTTAATGGAATAGTGAGTTCCGAACACACTACAGTCTTTGGGACCCAAAGTCTTGGTTCGGGTGCCCACATTTTCCTGAGTCAAGTGTGCTCTGACCTTAAAGTTCTCAATTTTTTTTCTTGCAGCCAATCCAGGAGCTGAGAGAAGTTGTTGTTGAGTTTTTGAAAAATACAGACAACGCATCCCAAGGTAACACATACTAAATGAAACTTAAGCCTTGAAAAGACTGAGCAAATGGTTAGCTGGGTGAAACTGGAAGAACGCATGAATGGGAAAAGGCCCTCTGAAGAGGGATGATGTTTCCTTAGGAGTGGAGGAAAATAAGGTCACAGCGTTCTGACTTGGGTGTCTAAATTTGGGCATCTAAGTGCTCTGATTTTCATAGGTGCTGAGCAACCCCCCAAGCACCCCCCGACTTGCCTGGAGATTGCAGATGCTCAGCTCCTCTGAAAGCCAAGCTAGCTTGTTAAGTCTTGAAAATGTAGGTCACATAGAGCTGCAGCCCCAGCCAGGTATGAGTAACTCCTAGGCAGCCCTGCCCCCACCAACCAGTTAGTAGACAGCTGCGTTAATCACCTATGAGCTGTTCAACTTTTGTAGCTCCTGGGCTTGCTGCTGCAGAGGCTGACCCAGCCCTACTTCAGCCCTCAGTGTGGGGGTGGGGCCCCTCCTCCAGCAGGCTCAGGGAGCTGCTCCACTGCTCCAGCCAGGGTTAGGGGTGGACGAGGGGGGAGTGCAGGTCTCCCTCTGCTCAGCAGAAGCCCAGCCTGATCAGCAGCGGTGAGACCCTGCTCACCTGGGTCGCCCTGCCTCCTACCTAGATCTCCTGCGCAAGCTCCAGCTCCCAACCAGCTCCAACTGCAAGCAGCACTAGATGAGCCCTGTTTCAGGCAGAGGGAGCCTGGCTGGAGTGGGGGCGCTGCAGTGTCAGGAGAGGGGGAGCGGAGTCCACCATGGGTGCAGTTTAGGGTATATATTTGTCTCTCTCATCCTCCCTTGCACCTATTCATTCTTTATCTAAAATACTCATTTGGCACTGAAATTAAATAGGTGTTAACAAAATCTGACAAAACAGAGTTTTTCAAAATGTGATTTAAAATCCCTTCTCCTCTCCTTTGCTCAATTTTCTGTCTCTTGACTCTTGTAAATGATATCATTTCACTAGTTCTCTTGGTATCATAGGCTTTGTCTGGACTAGCATTTGTCCTCCTGTTGTAATTATTAGCATTTACTGTCAGATTGCCAATTGCTTGCTAAGTATCAGGACATGGTGGCTCAGCCTCAGGCAAACCACAAAACTTTGTGCCCCACCCCCCAAAAAAATTGGGGAGAACCTCAGTTATCAACATAATTAGCATTTGCAATCAATTAGCTCAAATTATAAGAGGACCACCAACTCCAGTCTAGACAAAGCCAAAGCATGAGTCCCCCAGGCTAGGCAGGACCTGGGTCTTTAATATAAAGGGAGGCAACATAAATGTATCTTCCCTCCCCAAAACAAACATGCAAACTAACAAACAAAACACCTAGGCCCCCAAATCTTCATGCCTTCTTTACACATCTGAAAATAATCAAACGAAGGCACAGTCTCAGTTATTGCCCCTTACAGATCAACTTTAAAAATGAAATTATTCTTTACAAACCTAATTCCCTGAAATCAGCGTAACTGCTGACTTTGTGGGGATGAAAGACTGGATCTGGGTGTGAAAATTTCTCCCTTTCCACCGTTTCAAGTTCATATAGAACAGAGTGCTGGGTTAGGGTAAGAGAAAGCTGATTAAGAAAAAGAGGGCCTCAAAAAAATCTTGTCATTGAAAATAGCCACAGGGTTGGTTTAGTAGTCAAGATTTTTAAGGTCGTTTAAGTGAGATACAGTCCCATTAAAATAATCATGTAACATTCAAATTTTACACTTCTAATAACTTTTTTTTTTTTTACACATACTTGGGGCCTCAAACTAAGGCTCTGGTCATAGAATCATAGAATATCAGGGTTGGAAGGGACCTCAGGAGGTCATCTAGTCCAACCCCCTGCTCAAAGCAGGACCAATCCCCAATCAAATCATCCCAGCCAGGGCTTTGTCAAGCCTGACCTTAAAAACTTCCAAGGAAGGAGATTCTACCACCTCCCTAGGTAACGCATTCCAGTGTTTCACCACCCTCCTAGTGAAAAAGATTTTCCTAATATCCAACCTAAACCTCCCCCACTGCAACTTGAGACCATTACTCCTTGTCCTGTCCTCTTCTACCACTGAGAATAGTCTAGAACCATCCTCTCTGGAACCACCTCTCAGGTAGTTGAAAGCAGCTATGAAATCCCCCCTCATTCTTATCTTCTGCAGACTAAACAATCCCAGTTCCCTCAGCCTCTCCTCATAAGTCATGTGTTCCAGACCCCTAATCATTTTTGTTGCTCTTCGCTGGACTCTCTCCAATTTTTCCACATCCTTGTTGTAGTGTGGGGCCCAAAACTGGACACAGTACTCCAGATGAGGCCTCACCAATGTCGAAGAGAGGGGAACGATCACGTCCCTCGATCTGCTCGCTATGCCCCTACTTATACATCCCAAAATGCCATTGGCCTTCTTGGCAACAAGGGCACACTGCTGACTCATATCCAGCTTCTCGTCCACTGTAACCCCTAGGTCCTTTTCCACAGAACTGCTGCCTAGCCATTCGGTCCCTAGTCTGTAGCTGTGCATTGGGTTCTTCCGTCCTAAGTGCAGGACCCTGCACTTATCCTTATTGAACCTCATCAGGTTTCTTTTGGCCCAATCCTCCAATTTGTCTAGGTCCCTCTGTATCCTATCTCTGCCCTCCAACGTATCTACCACTCCTCCCAGTTTAGTATCATCCGCAAATTTGCTGAGAGTGCAATCCACACCATCCTCCAGATCATTTATGAAGATATTGAACAAAACCGGCCCCAGGACCGACCCCTGGGGCACTCCACTTGACACCGGCTGCCAACTAGACATGGAGCCATTGATCACTACCCGTTGAGCCCGACAATCTAGCCAACTTTCTACCCACCTTATAGTACATTCATCCAGCCCATACTTCTTTAACTTGCTGACAAGAATACTGTGGGAGACCGTGTCAAAAGCTTTGCTAAAGTCAAGAAACAATACATCCACTGCTTTCCCTTCATCCACAGAATCAGTAATCTCATCATAGAAGGCGATTAGATTAGTCAGGCATGACCTTCCCTTGGTGAATCCATGCTGACTGTTCCTGATCACTTTACTCTCGTGTAAGTGCTTCAGGATTGATTCCTTGAGGACCTGCTCCATGATTTTTCCGGGGACTGAGGTGAGGCTGACTAGCCTGTAGTTCCCAGGATCCTTCTTCTTCCCTTTTTTAAAGATTGGCACTGTATTAGCCTTTTTCCAGTCATCTGGGACTTCCCCCGTTCGCCACGAGTTTTCAAAGATAATGGCCAATGGCTCTGCAATCACATCCGCCAATTCCTTTAGCACTCTCGGATACAACTCGTCCGGCCCCATGGACTTGTGCACGTCCAGCTTTTCTAAATAGTCCCTGACCACCTCTTTCTCCACAGAGGGCTGGCCATCTACTCCCCATGTTGTGATGCCCAGCACAGCAGTCTGGGAGCTGTCCTTGTTAGTGAAGACAGAGGCAAAAAAAGCATTGAGCACATTAGCTTTTTCCACATCCTCTGTCACTAGGTTGCCTCCCTCATTCAGTAAGGGGCCCACACTTTCCTTGGCTTTCTTCTTGTTGCCAACATACCTGGAGAAACCTTTCTTGTTACTCTTGACATCTCTTGCTAGCTGCAGCTCCAGGTGCGATTTGGCCCTCCTGATTTCATTCCTACATGCCCGAGCAATATTTTTATACTCTTCCCTGGTCTTATGTCCAACCTCCCACTTCTTGTAAGCTTCTTTTTTATGTTTAAGATCCGCTAGGATTACACCGTTAAGCCAAGCTGGTCGCCTGCCATATTTACTATTCTTTCGACTCATCGGGATGGTTTGTCCCTGTAACCTCAACAGGGATTCCTTGAAATACAGCCAGCTCTCCTGGACTCCTTTCCCCTTCATGTTAGTCCCCCAGGGGATCCTACCCATCCGCTCCCTGAGGGAGTCGAAGTCTGCTTTCCTGAAGTCCAGGGTCCGTATCCTGCTGCTTACCTTTCTTCCCTGTATCAGGATCCTGAACTCGACCAACTCATGGACACTGCCTCCCAGATTCCCGTCCACTTTTGCTTCCCCCACTAATTCTTCCCTGTTTGTGAGCAGCAGGTCAAGAAAAGCTCCCCCCCAGTTGGCTCGTCTAGCACTTGCCCCAGGAAATTGTCCCCTACGCTTTCCAAAAACTTCCTGGGTTGTCTATGCACCACTGTATTGCTCTCCCAGCAAATATCAGGAAAATTAAAGTCACCCATGAGAACCAGGGCGTGCGATCTAGTAGCTTCTGCGAGTTGCCGGAAGAAAGCCTCATCCACCTCTTCCCCCTGGTCCGGTGGTCTATAGCAGACTCCCACCACTACATCACTCTTGTTGCTCACATTTCTAAACTTAATCCAGAGACACTCAGGTTTTTCTGCAGTTTCGTACCGGAGCTCTGAGCAGTCATACTGCTCCCTTACATACAGTGCTACTCCCCCACCTTTTCTGCCCTGCCTGTCCTTCCTGAACAGTTTATAACCATCCATGACAGTACTCCAGTCATGTGAGTTATCCCACCACGTCTCTGTTATTCCAATCACGTCATAACTCCTTGACATCACCAGGACCTCCAGTTCTCCCTGCTTGTTTCCAAGGCTTTGTGCATTTGTATATAGGCACTTGAGATAACCTGCTGATCGCCCCTCAGTCTCAGTATGAGGCAGGAGCCCTCCCCTCACAGACGTTCCTGCCTGTGTTTCCTCCCGGTATACTGCTTTCCCACTTACCTCAGGGCTTTGGTCTCCTTCCCCCGGTGAACCTAGTTTAAAGCCCTCCTCACTAGGTTAGCCAGCCTGCTGGCAAAGATGCTCTTCCCTCTCTTCGTAGGATGGAGCCCGTCTCTGCCCAGCACTCCTCCTTCATGGAACACCATCCCATGATCAAAGAATCCAAAGCCTTCTCTCCGACACCACCTGCGTAGCCATTCGTTGACTTCCACGATTCGACGGTCCCTGCCCCGGCCTTTTCCTTCCACGGGGAGGATGGACGAGAACACCACTTGCGCCTCAAACTCCTTTTTCCTTCTTCCCAGAGCCACGTAGTCCACAGTGATCCGCTCAAGGTCATTCTTGGCAGTATCATTGGTGCCCACGTGGAGAAGCAGGAAGGGGTAGCGATCCGAGGGCTTGATGAGTCTCGGCAGTCTCTCCGTCACATCGCAAATCTTAGCCCCTGGCAAGCAGCAGACTTCTCGGTTTTCCCGGTCAGGGCAGCAGATAGATGACTCAGTCCCCCAGAGGAGAGAGTCCCTGACCACCACCACCCGCCTCCTTCTCTTGGGAGTGGTGGTCGTGGAACCCCCCATCTCAGGACAGTGCATCTCATGCCTTCCAACCAGCGGAGTCTCCTTCTGCTCCCTTCCCTCAGACGTATCATCTGGTCCACTCTCCGCATTAGTACCTGTGGAGAGAACATGAAAGCAGTTAGTTACCTGTGTCCGCGTTGCTGAAACCCGGACATTCCCCCTTCTTCTTCTGGAGGTCACATGTTGCCAAGCTTCTTCACTGGCCTCTTGGCTCCGCTGTGCAACCTGCTCTAAATCTTTAGAGCTTTGTGCCCGTAGAAGCATATCCTGACTTTTGTCCAGAAAATCCTCAGTTTCTCGTATGCAACGCAGGGTCGTTATCTGTTGCTCCAGACCTTCAATCTTCTCTTCCAATATGGAGACCAGCTTGCACTTTGTACAGACAAAGTCGCTTCTGTCCTGTGGAAGAAAGACAAACATGGCACATCCAGTGCAGGTCACAACAGCTGAAACCCCCCTTCCATATCACCTTCCTACTATGAGCTTCCTCAGAGAAGTTGGCAAGATGTAAGCCTCACTGGGCTCACTCCAGGCGAACTCCCAGGCAAACTCCTGCTGTGTGCTGCTCTGCTGTCCCCCGCCGCTCAGCTGGTTCGCAAAGCTCTGGCTATTTTTAAACAGCCAGGCTTCCCTGAAACAAACAAACAGACAGCCCCAATGCCCGCCCCCTGCAGGCTACCAGCCAATCAGGCACTCGCTCAGGCTCTCACACTGCCCTCCCAGCAAACACACACTCAGATACTTACTCAGCAAACATGCACTCGGATACTCACCGGATACATTTTTAAACAGCCAGGCTTCCCTGAAACAAACAAACAAACTGATCCTGATATTACTCTTTTGGGATCAATCGTGGGATAATTTTCACCACCCACTTCCGTTTTGGGGAAGAAATAATTAAAAAGCTATTCAGGGTTTGGGGTAGAATTTATGGTGCAAATTTAGGTCATTTGGTCAATAGGTTCCCAATATATGTCCTCCCCCTGCATTATTAGCTTCTTTTTCAAAGTACTCTAAATTCCACATGCACAATGAGATTGTCTAGGATATTGGTATACCACAGCAGGGGCAACGGTGCAAGTTTGGAATAATTTGGGTCAGGCGTTCCTCAGATACTGTCTCTCCTCTCCCCACCCCCCCCCCACAAGAAAATTTTAATATTCCAGTTGCTCTAAAACTGAGATGCATAGTGAGATTACCTTGAACAATGGTATTCCACAACTGAAACTGAGATACAGGGGAACTCCCATTGAGATAAATCGGTCATTTCACACCACCCAGAGCTATTGCGTTAGACTATTCATCTCTTTGGACCATCGTAATTCATCTGAGCACACCCCACTGAATGGGCCATTCCACACATCAACAGTACTCCTGTACTGCAGAGGGCTGTGCAGAGCCCCTTCCTTTACACTAGCTCCCTAAAGTAGATACAAAGTCTAGGGCTCCCTGCTATTCCTCTTGCTGCCTCCAGCTGGTGGATGTGCTCCTCGCAGCCCACCAGTTACCATGCCCCTTTCTTCCCTTGGCCCTTCCCGCCTTACCGGGGGCATGGTGGGGCCAGGAGGAGGGCAGAGCTGGTAGCTAAAGTGGCAGATCATTCCCCTCCCATGGGTGCCCTCCAGTTATGCCCCCTCACTAACAGCTCTTCCTCAAGAAAAAATGTAAATTAACTGCCCAAAAACATGGTTAATGCAGGTCTTGTTTACACTACAGTGCCTTTCCCAACCCTAAACTATGCCAGCTAGACTCACCCCTGCTTAGTACCCTCTTCAACTCAAGAAATGTGTTTCAGATTCCTGCTGGCACTGCCAGTCTGACATGCCTTCTCTGCCTTGTCAGACTGGGTTTATATCTGCTGGTGAACCACAGAGCCACTCATTAGACTGCTTCCCAGGCTGGTGAACCAACTATGATTCATTAATTTTATACCAGTGTAACTCCACTGATTTCATTGGGATTGCTCCTGATTTACACTGCTACAAGTGAGGAGAGACTCAGGCACAGGCACTGACTTTGTGGGTGCTCCAGGGCTTAAGCACCCAGGGGAAAAAATAGTGGGGGTGGTCAACACCTGCTAGCCACAGCTGGGCTGCCCTTCAACCGTTCGGCAGCTGACATGGGGCCTTGGGAGGGGGGAGGGGAGGCATGAAGAGGTGGAATGAGGGCGGGGCCTGGAGAGAGTGGAGCCGGGACAGGAAGAGTTGGAGCGAGGGTGGGGCCTCGAGGGAGGGGGTGGAGTAGGGCGGGGCTCTAGGGTGAAGTGGAGGTGGAGCACCCACTGGAAACAATAAAAGTCAGTGCCTATGGTAGGTCATGCTATATGCAAGGGGATAGAAAGTAACAATGGAGTCTATTGAATACAATGCTCCCTTGAGCCTGACCATGCAACATGTCCTTGCATATGGGGCTGGAATAGGGCCTATGTGGAAGGGTAAAGGATGCAAGATCAGGTGTTACAGAGCAGGACAGCAAAGATTTCAGCTTTTCTCCACCTATGGACAGCAGAAAGGTATGCCTGGGAATCCTGGTCTTGTACCCTTAGTTTCCTGCGATCGTTAAGAGATGAAGTGCAGGTTTCTCAGTGCACATGCAATGGGGGAGAGAAGCAGTGATGACCATTATCAAGAAGTTAAGAAAAGATAATACCTCTTGTCCCACCCCACCCTCAAGCCTCTGCTGGTCTTCTAATCAAACAGCCAACCCCCGTAGTATATCTGGTATCTCGGCATCCACTCTCTAATCTGCTCATCCTTCTGAGGGACATGAATGTGCTTAATGTTCCTAACTGAATGAGTCACTAACTGAAAATGCTCTGTAAAGGTGACTAGCCAAAGAAAAATAAATAGAGGTCTGTCTTTTTGCTGCTTTGAGATAAAGAAGGCCTCAGGTTTTTAAATATTTTTCATGCTTGTTTGTTATCTTAGTATCGAGACCACCAAACCTGGTTTTTCTGGAAGTCTTGGAGGTGTGTTAAGAGCTTTCCACTCATGGGGCAGTGTTGCTAAATCTTAATAGAGAACTCTTTTCTCCCATTTGTTTGTAGGGTGTTTGGGTTAAATAGAGGTTACCGTTGGAATAAAAGTCCCTTTCCCCTCTCAGCTAATCAGCTGTCACTTCCTTGGTGTTTGCTATAATACATCAATTTCTCCAAAGATCCATAGTGCTTTCCAGTTTAGAGAAGATACATATTGTATAGATGTTATGGCCAGAAAGGGCCATTGTGATCCAGGCAAGAGATTATCACCTTGTGATTTCACTGTCAAGCCCAATAATTCGCGGTTGCATTACAAGATATCTCTGTAGGGGGAAAAAAAAAAAAAGATTTCCAATCTGGATTTAAAGACTCATGTGCTGATGAATTTATCCCATCCCTTGGGAAGCATCGGGGGTTAATTTCCCTCCCTGTTAAACGTGTGCCTTTTTTCCAGGGTGAATTTTTCAGAAATCAGCTTCCTAATATTTCTAAAAACAAAAAAACCTTCCTTAGCAGTGCCTCACTCCATCACAGAGAATGACCCACGACCAGTTTTCTTTTGCAAGTCACTGTTTGCTATAACAGATTGAAAACTGGCTTCTTCCAAAGTGTTGCATTACTGTAACCCTACTCGAGCTTGCAGCTTCCTTCCTTCCCTCTTTAAGCCAAACTGGGGCCACAAAACTTGGAATTGACATGCTGTCATAACCATAAGGGTAGCCTAAAATTCCTCCTTACCTGTAAGAGGTTAAGAAGCTCAAATAACCTGGTTGGCACCTGACCAAAGGAACCAATGGGGACAAAAGATACTTTCAAATCTGGGTGGGGGAAGGCTTTGTTTTGGGTTCTTTGTTTCTGTGTTCGTTCGCTCTTGGGACTAAGCGGGACCGGACATCAATCCATGTCCTCCAAACCATTTTGAACCAGTCTATCATATTACAGAAATTGTAAGTACAGCCAGGCAAGGCATATTAGTTTATCTTTGTTTTCTCAACTTGTGAATTTTCCCTTTGCTGGAGGGAGGTTTATCCCTGTTTTGCTGTAACTTTGAAACTAAGACTAGAGGGGGTTCCTCTGTGTTTCGTGCATCTTTTGTTACCCTGTAAAGTTATCTTCCAACCTGATTTTACAGAGGGGATTTTTACCTTTTCTTCTTTTTTTAAATAAAATTCTTCTTTTAAGAACTGATTTTTTTTCAGTGTCCAAAGATCCAGGGATTTGGGTCTGTGTTCACATTGTAACCAATAAGTTAGGATATTATTCTCAAGCCTCCCCAGGAAAGGGGTTGTAAGGGCTTGGGGGGATACTTTGGGGGAACAGGAACTCCAAGTGATCCTTTCCCTCATTCTTTGTCTAAATCACTTGGTGGTGGCAGCATGCTGTTCAAGGACAAGGTAGAATTTGTGCCTTGGGAACGTTTTTAACCTAAGCTGGTAAAAATAAGTTTAGAGGGTCTTGCATGCAGGTCCCCACATCTGTACACCAGAGTTCAGAGTGGGGAAGGAAGAGTGACACATGCCCTTTTTCTTCCTCTCCAGGGGTCCCTGCAGACCCTTCTGCTGAAGTCAGCTCTCTCATAGTGGAGGATACAGCTGAACAGCCAGGGCTTCAGGGGCCCAGAACTCCTTGCCCTAGCTTGAGAGAGCAGGCTGTGGCAACTCCACAATCCAGTTTAAGGTTCTTGACTAGCAAGCCAGTCTCCTTGGTCAAGTTACAAGTTGTCCCAGTGCCCAGGTAAGAACCTGTAACCTGCAGTTCAAGCTGCTCTTATCCCTACTGTTGTATACTGTTCCTCACGTCCAGTGATCAGACCTTTCTACCTGTTGCTATCAGCCAGCATGTCACTAGCCAAGAGATTGGCCATGCCTCTCCCATCAGTGTGTGGGGTCATGAGGCAGTTTTTTGGCTTCCTGTCTTGCTCCTGAGCTTTGCAGGGCAAGGCTCCCTGGGGCTTTGATCCTGCAATGTCTTGATTATGGCTGCAACTACATCAGCCCTGAGTTCTTGTTTCCAGGTCAGCAAAATGTGGTGAAGACCTTAACAGGATGGCGGACAGGGGTGGGCGGACAGGGGTGGGCATCATCACAGTGAGCCCTGCAGCGCTGTGGTACCCCTGATTAGTGATTTTTTTAAGGGGGAGACCGATCTGAAGGAAGCCTCAGTGAAGGGATCCATGTTGTAGCCTTTCAGATGGGCGTGGGCCTTTCGTTGTGGGTAGGGGTAATCCCAGCCTGGATGGTAGGAATCTAGTAGCTCCCCAAACCTCTTCTGCTTTATAGTGCTATGTCTTTGTCTAGGGTCTACGTGTGGGAGACCAGACCAGGGCAATGGGACTCTTCAACCAGCCAAGCTTCAGCTAAGGGGCTTTTTCTCTTCTTCTCTTTGCAGAATAAAGGGACTGTCTGATATGCAAGACTGGAAATTCTTAACCCCAGTGCGGCGTTCTCTGCGGATAGAGCATGCCATATCCCGCTACCCAGAGATGCTGAAGGAACATGACACTGTAGTGTCTTCCCTTGATGAAATAATGGCCATGGAGGATGTGAGCCAGTTCGTGTTTCGTAAAAATGAGGCCCTGCTGGAAGAGGAGGACCTGGAGCTTTAGGGCTTGTAGTGCTCAGAAGAGAAATGCTGCAGCAAGAATATCCAAAGCATTTCCACTGCATCAAAAGGGGCCCCAAGCACAGGCTGGTGGCACCCACAGTGTTATCCAAGCTTCATGGCCAGAGCTTCTGTTGTGGCTTCCTCTGCCTGACTAAAGGGGAGGCTGTAAATATACTGGGGGAAATGTGTCATTGCCTTTCTACAGTGTTACTACTCTTAATAATGTACATACCCTGTGACACAGTATAACCTAGCACATTGCACACTGGCCTGGGACACAAGGTAGCTGTTTTTGGCTCTACTACTGGCCTGATGGGTGACCTTGAACATCTGTCTGTGCCTCAGATTCCCCATAAGTCAAATGGGGGATAATAATACCAACCTCCTTTGTAAAGTGCTGTGAGATCAATGCATGGAAGAGCACTATGTAAGACCTAGGTGGTGGTACTGTGATGAATAAACTAATGCTGAATACTTTGAGCCATTAAATAGCATTAAATAGAAGCTTTTTTCCCTGCCACATACTGCAGGCCTTAGAATAGCAGCCCTGCAGTATGATGAGCCAAGAGGGGACACCAGAGCAAAGCAAAGACCTTGCAAAGGGGCCCTGGCCTCTAATCCCACCGCATGGGCAGGGCTTCTCAGCACAACTAATGCTGCACCTCCAATAGCCTTGTGCCTCTTAAAATGGTGCAGGAAAACTCTGAGGATTAATTTAGAGCAGCTGGTTTGGCTGCAGGACTTCCCACTATCACAGCCATGCAGTATTTCAGTGACCACCTCTCTTCAGGTGACTAAGTATTTCTAAAGCATCTTGAATGCTCAATACTGAGAGGGGGTTGTGCCTGGTCCCAGTCTCCACACTGAGTTGGGGGACATATAGCAGACCCTCTCCCCCCGAAGACAGTAGCCACTGGTCTTATTTTGTAGTGTCTTTATGAATAAACTAAATTTTAAAAAATGTATACAGTAGCCTTAAAAATTCTCCCACCTCGTCAAACTCCTCCATTCTCAAAGAGCTGCCTGTGTGCTTTGAGCCACGAAAGGCAATGCAGGAGCAGCTCTGCACACAGCCTAGGGTGCTCAGACCCAAAGGAGAATGCATGCGCGCGCGCGCACACACAAAACTATTCTCCATCCCCTTTGACCTATGATAGGTAGGGCCCTCTCAGCACTATTTCAGGGATAGATGGTATGTATACTTGGATGCTGCTGTGATCTGGATGCCTATTCACTTTGTGGGATAGTCTTTGCACCACTCTGGTAGCTGACTTGATTTAAATTTATGATCAGGAACTTTCTCTGCCTGCTCTGGAAGGCTGCAGTCCTAGGGTACACCTGCATTTCCAGTGGAGCCATCGTTTAGCACCAAAGGGAAAAAGTATGGAGCTTGTGACTTTAAACTTCAGTCAGGTTTGAGCCTTACTGGGACAACTTGGATTCCTTTCTTCCCTGAACAGACCTAGGGCAACCTTCATTCATAAGCCTTCATTTGTATAGCACAAGCCTTTAAAAACAGAGACTGCAGTGAGACAGACAACCCAATGTTCTCAGGCTAGGAAACTTAACGGTACTCAGTTTGTGGGAGGGGGTTGGGCACTTTCAAGCATCCCTGCTGATATAAATGCAGTGGGGCTGCAAAGTGTTTCCTGCATGCATCCGATGAAGTGAGCTGTAGCTCATGAAAGCTTATGCTCAAATAAATTTGTTAGTCTCTAGGGTGTCACAAGTACTCCTTTTCTTTTTCCTGAAGGAGCTGGGATTCCAGCTCAAAATAAATCCAGTGTACACTGAATGAGAGTTCACACTACCTGGGGGGATGGTTGGGGAGTGGAGGCAGAGGGCACAGATCAGCAGTGCCTGCTCCAAGCCCCAGAATCCAGGTTCAGCCACAATCCCCAGAGAATGGGGAGCCTTCTTTTCCAAAACATCCCATGTAACGGCAGTGGAATCGGACAGGGTCACTCCTGTCCGGTAAGGGGTGGGTATCTGACTACAGGAATCCCACCACTGTAGTACACTCACACAAAGCAACAACTGCTACATGAGTCAACTTAGCAAAGGAGAAATCAGAGTCGGGACTGGACAGAGAAACTAGGGTACCCCAGACTTCTTGTGCACCAGCAGTGGCCTCTTACCCTTCCCTGGCTGCTGCAAGCTTTCCTGCCTCAGGGGGCAGTTGAGGGGATGTCTGGCCATGAACTGTCTCCACTGAGTAAATCCCTGGAGGAAAATGCAAATAACTGCTGGATTCCAAAGGGGCCTCCTAGGCAGGGACAGTTTCAGAACACCCTCCCATTTCACAGGATTTTGATGCCTCAGAAAAATGCTTTGTTCTAGGTTTGGCGGCTGCTGTCCAGTCAGCAGTCAGCCTGTGGCCCGGCTCAGTCGTCGTCCTCATCCTCAGCCTCGTCAGTGTCCTGAAAAATGCCTCTGAGGTTCTGGAATGAGAGATGGTAGGTGGGGAAAAGATGGTTGGCACCACCTGAGAGCTGTGTCCATGTCACTGCTGCTCTAAAACCCCCTCTCATGTAGTAGGTATCAGCACAGGACTATATATTTAAGGCCATTCCTGTCCTGCCCCGCAATACCCATTCCTGCATTGTTTCTTGCATTTTTATCCCTCTCCCACCCGCAAAAAAACCTTTGTTCCCACAAGAGACAGATTTCCCCCATGCAACTTCAGGGAAAAAAGAGAGACAGAGAGAGAAATGTATTATATAAAAATGGAATTCAGACATTTTTACCACTAAACAAATCTTGTTTAAACCATGGAAGAAATATTTTGTCTGGTTATAATGTCAAATCTTTCTAGCCCTCACTTAAATTTAAGTATTAAAACCTTTATTTTTTTACAGAGAAAGTGGCTTTACATTGCTGAAATTTTATTTATGACAAACTGACGAGATATTTAGTGTTTTCCTGCAAATTCCTGCAGACTGTTTTTTTTCCCACCCACAACAAAGTACATTTTACCCACTCCCGCTATTATGGCAGCAGGTCCTGCGGGATCCCAGGCCTGCTGCAGGGCTTTAGCCCACAGCCACACTGGGTCCAGGGCAACCTGTTGTATTTTCCCCTCAGCTCTGGTGGGAGAGCTTCAAGTTTTCTGAGTTACTAAACATTTAAAGGACAAAAGACAGCAAATCTGAGCTGGGTTGCGACATCTCCCCCAAGCCATGAGCGTGGGCCTGGATAAGCTGACCCAGCAGCATCTGGCTAACCTGATTTGATTTGTGTGTATGATGCACCCAGTCGAAAAGGAGATCAGGGAGGCAGTACAAGGCTGGGGTCACTGAGCCCTGCGGTGCTCAGCTCAAAGCTTTGCTGGAATACTACAGTGACGGACACTAAAGAACCAAAAGACAGTTGTAGCTTCCTGTCTAATTCAAAACCATCCAGTGGCCTGACTGAGTACTGCAGGCAAGTACTTGGCTGATTTCCTCCTGCTCTGCGGCCCCATGGATCTCACTTTACTGGCTGTGGAGCAGAATTTCTGCAAAGGTGGAGGCAGGGGTGTGTGGTAGGGGGTGTTCTCAGGCGCCTCACAGCCTTTGCAGCTCCCCTGGCTCCCATCACATGACCTGAACCCCCAACACATCTTGGCTTGCGAGGGCAGGTTGGAGTTGGAGTTGGAGTTAGGAACAGGCTGGCTTCAGTGCACCATCCCTTGGGTTTTAATTAGGAGCAATATTTGCATGAAAACAGGATATTTCCTGGTCTGGCTGCTTTTCCGCATGAGGAGAGGGATTAAGGCACTTTGAAGCCCCTGGCATGCTCAAAGGAGTCCAGCTCCCAGGACATGTCTGAGTGGGATGGCAGCAAGCTGGCTGGCACAATGGCTTTAAGGAAGCCCAGCAGCGGATGTAGCTAGGGCACAGCCCTGTCTCTGGTTGCTGTGCCAGCCTGAACCAGGGGGCGGTTGTGCCAGGAGACACACACAGCACACTCCCAGAGAGAGCGCTTGGGCTCACCCTTGGCTGCTTTTCCTGAAAGCTGGGAGTGTGCAAGGGTCTAACTTGGCTCAATGACTTGTTTGCTCACTGACAGCTGCCTTGGGGAAGAAGCCTCCCTTGGCCTCACTGTCCTGCAGTACCTGTTGCTGGAGAACAGGCCCACCAGTAGCCTACCTGGGCAGAACGGTTGCAGGTATCGTTACCGGCCAAGTGCTGTGCAAAAGCCCAACTCGGTGAGGTCCGAGGTCCAAATGCATCTGGATCAGCTCAGAGAGCAGGTCCCACTCTGGGGCTGTACTGAGTTAGAATCATAGAATCATAGAATATCAGGGTTGGAAGGGACCCCAGAAGGTCATCTAGTCCAACCCCCTGCTTGAAGCAGGACCAATTCCCAGTTAAATCATCCCAGCCAGGGCTTTGTCAAGCCTGACCTTAAAAACCTCTAAGGAAGGAGATTCTACCACCTCCCTAGGTAACGCATTCCAGTGTTTCACCACCCTCTTAGTGAAAAAGTTTTTCCTAATATCCAATCTAAACCTCCCCCATTGCAACTTGAGACCATTACTCCTCGTTCTGTCATCTGCTACCATTGAGAACAGTCTAGAGCCATCCTCTTTGGAACCCCCTTTCAGGTAGTTGAAAGCAGCTATCAAATCCCCCCTCATTCTTCTCTTCTGCAGACTAAACAATCCCAGCTCCCTCAGCCTCTCTTCATAAGTCATGTGCTCTAGACCCCTAATCATTTTTGTTGCCCTTCGCTGGACTCTCTCCAATTTATCCACATCCTTCTTGTAGTGTGGGGCCCAAAACTGGACACAGTACTCCAGATGAGGCCTCACCAGTGTCGAATAGAGGGGAACGATCACGTCCCTCGATCTGCTCGCTATGCCCCTACTTATACATCCCAAAATGCCATTGGCCTTCTTGGCAACAAGGGCACAGTTCAGTGCTGGCCCAGCCCATTTAGCGCCTGAGCCTGCTAAAAACTGAGTCTGGTACACAATCTGTGCTTTTTGGGAGCTGCTGCATTAGTTTTGCTAGACATATCTACTCTTCGCAGCCCGGCTGAGGTATGCTAAGCACCTTCCGGGAGAGGAGAAATACACAGCACCTGCCCCACAAGGGCTACCACAATCCTCAGAGGTCAGGTGAAAGGGCAGAGAGGGCTGCTTTCGCCAGCGCTGGTCAGGAAATCCACGCCCATTGCACTCCCGCCAGTGCTAGCAGCAGTGCTGGTGTAGACTAGCACAGGCTTTATCCACTCTGGGCAGGGGAAGAAGGCCTGTGCCCACTCCCAACTGCTGCTACCATCTGTGGAGCTGCAATGGTGGGAGGCCTTTGGAAAAGGCTAGAGCAGCCCCAGCAGCAGGGTGCTGGTGACATGGTGGGGGCTGCTTGTTGGCTAGGACACGGTCAAGGAGTAGCCCATGGGCTGGATGCAGGGCAGCTGGGCAGACAAGGTGGGCAGTGAGGGGCAGCAGGAGCCCAGTACAGAGGCTGATGCCCCTTAGTGGTAGGGAGAGGGAGGGGGCAGCTGGGGGAGTGAAGCAGATCAGCCCAGAGGGCGAGAGGAGAGAGAAGCCAGGTGCAATGAACGTAGAAGGTGGAAAGGTCGGAGGTGAGAGAGCACAAGGTCAACAGCGCAGCCACCCACCTGATGGCCATGGAAGCTGGGCTAGTGCAGCCGATGCCCCGTCAACAAGCCCGACTCCCTGCGCTCCAGGCGCAAGTGCTCTACAGTCGATTCATGCGGCATCTGTGGAAGCAGGGAGAGTGTTTGCCCACAGATTTTGGGCCCTGAACTTTGTTTCCCAGGAGTGAGCCTGAGCTTTTCCTCCAGCTCTACACTTCCCTGGGTTGGGGCCCCACCCTGTGAGCTGTACCAGGGCAGATCTAGGGAAGCAGCGACTGGATGGACCCAGTGCCCAGAAGACGCAGTGGCCTCTCCCCGCATATCTAGAGGCACCAGAAGAGCCACCTCCCTGCCTTTATACATCTCCTTCCATCGAGGGCTTCAAAAGCACCTCCCACATATTAATGAAGCCTCACAAGAGGGGTAAGTAGCAGCATGCCTGTTGGGGAAACTGAGGCCCAGAAAGTCCCTGGCAGGGCTGGGAATAGAGCCCAGCTCTCCGGGCTCCCAGCCCAGTGCCTGAACCACAAGGCCTTTCTTGCCCTCAGCAGGGCCAGCTGCATCCTGGCCTCGGGTGAACCTGATCCCATTGGATGGCCCTGTTGAGTTTCCCTCCGGACAATGGCCAAGCTCCCAGGACAGGCCAGCCAGACTGACCCAGGGCTGAGTCCTGGCCATCATCTCCCTCTCTAACCCAGGAGTTCCAGGCTCCCTGTGGACCCAGCCCATCTTCTTGCCCTGGATTAGCCCTGGTCAAGCGCGACCAGCACGGGCGTTGCACGGAACAGGTAGCTGAAGGGGTAGTAGAGGAAGTTGATGAAGGAAGTGGCATAGAGGTCTGCATAGCGCATCAGCTGGTTGGCGAAGAGTGTCTGGCGGGAACCACAGCGGAAGAGGCTGCCCATCTTCCCGTAGCACATGTCCATCTCATGAGTGACTTTCTGCAGGAGACAGTATGTGAGTCAGCATGGCCTGAGGCCCAGCCCTGCCCTGGCTCCCCAGGAAGAGACGGGGGCCTGTCAGTGTAGGACCCTTTTTTAAATGGAGAGTCAGATACAGGACAGACACCGCAACAAACATCACAACAGGCACAGGTGCAAGCTCCGGGGGACTGGCCAACGCTCAGGGCTGTGTACCACAAGGCCCAACAAAGTCCTATGGGATCCCTGCCAGGGATCCCCAGATCCTACTGAGTCAGGCTCTGCCTGCTTTCTCCAGTGCCAGCCCTTCCTGGCCTGGAAGCTCAAACATCACCACAGCAGAGAGTCGCTCTTCTGTCTGGCACAGGAGGCTCAGAATTTGCTGCCCCTTTGGCACCAACCTGGCACCTACTGTGTTCATTCCTTTTGCCCATCCATGCAGAGATCAGCTCTGGCAACAGAGGATTTGGGCATCTGCTTCTGCAGAACAAGCAGGGTGGAGCCACAGCACCAACAAACAGCAGGAGAAGGCACACAAGCCTTTCTGATGTGGGAAAGGGATCAGGAGGTGAACTCAGGAGCCCCAGCACCAGGCTTGCCACGCACACGCCCGCCCGCCCACCACAACAGCAGCTATGACTAGACATGAGGAAGCAGGGATCATTCTGTGGCCAGGCCCTGGGGGCTGGGGTGGGCTGCTGCTCCCTGCCCGGTGGTGGAGCAGGATGAGCCAGGAGCACCAGCTGACAGGCTTCCCCTCTCACCTTCCTGCCCCTGTTGCCAGAGTCATGGAGGGAACAGGAAGCATGTTTCTGCTCTCTCACTCCCACAGCTCTTAAAACAAGTGGCAGGGCCCCAGAGCCCCTCCCTGAGCCAAGAGCACTGGGTACCTGGGTCTGGTGCTTGATGGAGCTGATGTCCAGGCGCTCGCTGCTGCCGCTCTCCAAGGGCCTGAGGAGAGCACAGCACAGCACCAGGGTGAGTGTTGCTGGAGGGGGCAGTCCCAGCCACTCCCCACACAGTGCTCAGCTTGACTAAACAAGAGCCAGAAGGGGCCATTGCTACATGCCCGCAATGGGGCCCAGTTAACATCACAGACCCGGGCTGATTCTGCCAAGTGCGTGTCAGCTGCCCCTGAGCCCCCCTCCTCCCAGGAGGGCATCCCACCCTACCAGTCTGGGTGTAACTGACACGAGGGGCAGGACTAAGGCCCTGCCCGACTCTGGGATGGGTCACGGCGCAGCCCTCGCTCAGTGCTAACAAGGGGTTGTTGGTTTCCAAGGCTCTGGAGAGACGTCGGAACAAGGGAAAGCATCAGGCCCCCGACAGACCCTGCAGGCAGCACCCACTCAGCACATTGGCACAGTGTGACAGCAACGAGCAGGCATCAGAGAGAAGGCCTGGCACAGCCAGAGCCTCTCCCAGACCAGGGGCCTAACCCTCAGGGACACTCCAGCAACAGTTGGAGGCCTTAGGAGAGGGAGAAAGGGTCCCCAGGGAATAGCCCCATTGCAGGGGCCTGCCTGGCTGGCAGAGAGCAGCTGGACAGCAGCTCCTGGCACAAGGGGCTGAGGCAGGAGTGCACGGCATTATGGGTATTCTCTGCATCCCAGTGTGTATGGTAGAGCAGCCCCAGAGCTTCTCCAGCTTACAGTGCATGGCCCCAGAACTCAGGGAGCTCCAAAGGGGCTTAAAGCCACCTCACTCCCCCTCCCTCTCGTGCCTCAAGTGCTCAGGCCCTCCGACAATGGGGACGTTCCCTGGAGAGGCCTCATGTGCAATTCCAAACATCCAGAATGCTGAGCATTCCCAATCCCTTTCTGCCAGCCCCCAGCTGGAGAATACACCTAGGCAGGATTTTGCTCAGCCACACCCCTTTGAGTGTGCCCCGCACCTCACAGAGCCACACGGTGTACCTTGCAGCTGCATCTCTATGGAAGGGGAGCAGCATGGAACGGGCACAGGTCACTGCTGGGAAGGTGCCCGCCAGGCTGCCTACACAGGGCGTTGCAGATTCTTGGGACCATTGGGGGCTAGCTGGCTTGGTGACCATTGCTCTTCACATGGGGGTGGAGCGGTTGTGCTTACGGGGTTTCCCATTCACATCCAGCTCAAAAAACAGATTTCCTAACACTTTCCTCAGCCACAAGACCCTTGGGGGCAGAGCCAAAGGCAGATTCTCTTTCTACTTCCGCCAGGTTACGGCCTTGTCTATACTACAAAATTAAGTCGACCTACAGCCACTGCAGTAATTACTGAGGTTTTTCACGACCACACTGTCCTCTTTCTGCCAGGAGTGCACATCCTCACCAGGAGTGCTTCCACTGACAAGTGGGGCAGTGTGGGGGGTTTACAACCTGACCTGTCAGCCTGTGCCAGGCTCACTGCTGGAGCCCCCCTGCCCCAAGCTATCAGCCCCACCCAAGGGCAGGGGGTGAGCCTGGCATGGAGCTGACAGCCAACAGGCAATGTCAATAATGGCTGCATTTTAAAGAATCCTTATTGAGGTTACAGGAATAAACCATCCCAATGTGTAGAAAGAATAGTAAATATGGCGGGCGACCAGCTTGGCTTAACAGTGAAATCCTTGCTGATCTTAAACACAAAAAAGAAGCTTACAAGAAGTGGAAGAAAGGACAAATGACCAGGGAGGAGTATAAAAATATTGCTCAGACATGCAGGAGTGAAATCACAGAATCATAGAATATCAGAGTTGGAAGGGACCTCTGGAGGTCATCTAGTCCAACCCCCTGCTCAAAGCAGGACCAATCCCCAATCAAATCATCCCAGCCAGGGCTTTGTCAAGCCTGACCTTAAAAACCTCTAAGGAAGGAGATTCCACCACCTCCCTAGGTAACGCATTCCAGTGTTTCACCACCCTCCTAGTGAAAAAATATCACACCTAAATCTCCCCCACTGCAACTTGAGACCATTACTCCTTGTCCTGTCATCTGCTATCACTGAGAATAGTCTAGATCCATCCTCTTTGAATCCACCTTTCAGTTAGTTAAAAGCAGCTATCAAATCCCCCCTCATTCTTCTCTTCCGTAGACTAAACAATCCCAGTTCCCTCAGCCTCTCCTCATAAGTCATGTGTTCCAGACCCCTCATCATTTTTGTTGCCCTTCACTGGACTCTCTCAATTTTTCCACATCCTTCTTGTAGTGTGGGGCCCAAAACTGGACACAGTACTCCAGATGAGGCCTCACCAGTGTCGAATAGAGGGGAATGATCACATCCCTCGATCTGCTCGCTATGCCCCTACTTATACACCCCAAAATGCCATTGGCCTTCTTGGCAACAAGGGCACACTGTTGACTCATATCCAGCTTCTCGTCCACTGTCACCCCTAGGTCCTTCTCTGCAGAACTGCTGCTGAGCCATTCGGTCCCTAGTCTGTAGCACTGCATTGGATTCTTCCGTCCTAAGTGCAGGACTCTACACTTGTCCTTGTTGAACCTCATCAGATTTCTTTTGGCCCAATCCTCCAATTTGTTTAGGGCCCTCTGTATCCTATCCCTACCCTCCAGCGTATCTACCACTCCTCCTAGTGTCATCCGCAAACTTGCTGAGGGTGCAATCCACACCATCCTCCAGATCATTAATGAAGATATTGAACAAAACCGGCCCCAAGACCGACCCTTGGGGCACTCCACTTGATACCAGCTGCCAACTAGACATGGAGCCATTGATCACTACCCGTTGAGCCCGACAATCTAGCCAACTTTCTACCCACCTTGTAGTGCATCCATCCAGCCCATACTACTTTAACTTGCTGGCAAGAATACTGTGAGAGACCGTGTCAAAAGCTTTGCTAAAGTCAAGGAATAACACGTCCACTGCTTTCCCCTCATCCACAGAGCCAGTTATCTCGTCATAGAAGGCAATTAGATTAGTCAGGCATGACTTGCCCTTGGTGAATCCACGCTGACTGGCACCTCATACTCCTTTATCCTCCTTCCCAGAGCCACGTAGTCTGCAGTGATCCACTCAAGGTCATTCTTGGCAGTATCATTGGTGCCCACGTGGAGAAGCAGGAAGGGGTAGCGATCCGAGGGCTTGATGAGTCTCGGCAGTCTCTCCGTCACATCGTGAATCTTAGCCCCTGGCAAGCAGCAGACTTCTCTGTTTTCCTGGTCAGGGCGGCAGATAGATGACTCAGTCCCCCTGAGGAGAGAGTCCCCGACCACCACCACCCGCCTCCTTCTCTTGGGAGTGGTGGTCGTGGTACCCCCAACCTCAGGACAGTGCATCTCATGTCTTTCAACTGGCAGAGTCTCCTTCTGCTCCCTTCCCCCAGACGTATCATCTGGGCCACTCCCCGCAATGGTACCTGTGGAGAGAACATGAAAACGGTTACTTACCTGTATCCGCGTTGCTGGTACATGGACGTTCCCACTTGCACCACTCCCCGCAATGGTACCTGTGGAGAGAACATGAAAACCACCAGACAACCACCAGACAAATTGGAGAAAGTCCAGAGAAGAGCAACAAAATGATGAAAGGTCTAGAAAACATGAGCTGTGAGGGAAGATTGAAAAAATTGGGTTTGTTTAGTCTGGAGAAGAGAAGACTGAAAGGGGGCATGATGACAGTTTTTAAGTACATAAAAGGTTGTTACAAGGCGGAGGGAGAAAATTTGTTCTTTTTAACCTCTGAGGACAGGACAAGAAGCAATGGGTTGAAATTGCAGCAAGGGAGGTTTAGGTTGGGCATTAGGAAAAACTTCCTGTCAGGGTGGTTAAGCCCTGGAATAAATTGCCCAGGGACGTTGTGGAATCTCCATCACCGGGGATTTTTAAGAGCAGGTTGGACAAACACCTGTCCGGGATGGTCTAATGTGACGTTCCCCTCTGGTGTTATCTGGACCGGTGATCTGCTAGGCCTCTCCAATCCTTGACTCTGGGAGCCAGCCTTACCTGCTCTGCTGGGAGAACCCCCACTCCTGGGCTGGTCACGCACAGACTCTGGCACGTAAGCTGCTCCCAGCTACTTGCAGCCGAATGACACTAGCCAGTACCCCCAGTCCCAGACACAACCTTGGGAACCGCCGTCTTGCAGTGTCCAGTTATGCCCACTGGACGCTGCAAGCTGATATGAGTTCATCAATTTAACAAAGAAATTGATATTTACCAGGCTTGTTCTCCCAAGAGGAGTCTCTGACACACTGCAAACCAAACGCACTGCTTCAGGTCGAATAAACAAACAGATTTATTAACTATAAAGGTAGATTTAAGTGATTTTAAGTCAAAGCACAAGAAGTCAGATTTGGTTAAATGAAATGAAAGCAAAACACATTCTAAGTTGATCTTAACACTTTCAGTGCCCTTACAAACTTAGATGCTTCTCACCACAGGTTGGCTGTTCAGCCAGGCTCTCCCCTTTGATCAGTGGTTCAGTCACTTGGTGGTGGTGGTGGCTGTAGATGTAGGTGAAGGAGAGGGAGCAGGGCAAAATGTCTCTCCCTTTTATCATGTCCTTTCTTTCCTCCCCCCCGTCAGGTGAGCATTACTTCATTGCAGTCCCAGACTGCCCAAAGGAAGGGGGTGACCATTGTTCCTATGAGGCTGGGCTGGGTTCATAGAATCATAGACTATCAGGGTTGGAAGGGACCTCAGGAGGTCATCTAATCCAACCCCCTGCTCAAAGCAGGACCAATCCCCAATTTTTGCCACAAATCCCTAAATGGCCCCCTCAAGGATTGAACTCACAACCTTGGGTTTAGCAGGCCAATGCTCAAACCACTGAGCTATCCCTCCCCCCATCCATGTTCTGAGGAGGTGTAAACTGCCTCTCTGTTCTTGGAGAGTTTTTGCATGGGCTGGCTCTAACCCATGAGGATACATTTTCAGCCTCATAACTATATACATTAAATTATAACCTATAACCTTACTAAAACATTACTGTAATCAATTACTGTAAATCACTATAACAACCATGCTCAGTGCATTATGAGCCTTCCGAAGACACCCAACATGACAAACTTTGCATTGGATACCACACAATCATTTTACAAAGATGAACATGTGGGTGTAGGGTGTTCCCCAAGGTAAGAGCGTCACATCTAGATAACACTTAATCCTGCCATGAGTACAAGGGACTGGACTAGATGACCTCTGGAGGTCCCTTCCAGTTCTAGGATTCTATGATCCAGTTAAGGGCTGCCTCCTGTCTGCGACCTTTACACACACCTTCTGCAGGGAGAGACAAGCTGCTGCAGGCAAGGAAGGCTGAGCCAGGGCTGAGGGATGCTCTCCTCCAGACCCACCAGGAAGCTACAAACCAGACTACCTCTTTGGGGGAAGGACTGACACCCATGACCCAGGGGAACCAGCTGCTCCTGCTCCTTCACAGGGAGGGTCACCACGGGGCTGATCCCTGCACTCGCAGCATGTCCCCCAGGGCTGTCAGGAACCCAGCGACAGACAGAGTGGAGCCACCAAGATGCTCAATGTCTAGTTGGCAAGCGGTATTAAGCGGAGTGCCCCAGGGGTCAGTCCTGGGGCCAGTTTTGTTCAACTTCTTTATTAATGATCTGGATGATGGGATGGATTGCACCCTCAGCAAGTTCACAGATGACACTAAGCTCGGGGGAGAGGTAGATATGCTGCAGAGTAGGGATAGGGTCCAGAGTGACCTAGACAAATTGGAAGATTGGGCCAAAATAAATCTGATAAGGTTCAATAAAGACAAGTGCAGAGTCCTGCAGAACCCCATGCACCACTACAGACTAGGGACCGACTGGCTAAGCAGCAGTTCCGCAGAAAAGGACCTGGGGATTACAGTGGATGAGAAGCTGGATATAAGTCAGCAGTGGGCCCTTGTTGCCAAGAAGGCTAACAGCAATATTGGGATGCATTAGTAGGAGCACTGCCAGCAGATCGAGGGAAGTGATTATTCCCCTGTATTTGGCACTGGTGAGGCCACATCTGGAGTACTGTGTCCAGTTTTGGGGCCCACACTACGGAAAAGATGTGAACAAATTGGAGAGAGTCCAGCAGAGGGCAATGAAAATGATGAGGAGGCTGGGGCACATGACGTATGAGGAGAGGCTGAGGGAACTGGGATTGTTTAGTCTGCAGAAGAGAAGAATGAGGGGGGATTTGATAGCTGCCTTCAACTACCTGAAGGGGGGTTCCAAAGAGGATGGATCTAGATTGTTCTCAGTGGTGGCAAATGACAGAACGAGGAGTAATGGTCTCAAGTTGCAGAGGGGGAGGTCTAGGTTGGATTTTAGGGAACATTATTTCACTAGGAGGGTGGTGAAGCACTGGAATGGGTTACCTAGGGAGGTGGTGGTTTTTAAGGCCCAGCTTGGCAAAGCCCTGGCTGGGATGATTTAGTTGGGGTTGATCCTGCCTTGAGCAGGGGATTGGACTAGATGACCTCCTGAGGGCTCTTCCAACCCTGATATTCTATGATTCTATGGCCTGGTCTACACTGGGGGGGGGGGATTGATCTAAGATACGCAACTTCAGGTACGAGAATAGCGTAGCTGAAGTCGACGTATCTTAGATCGACTTAGAATCACTTACTTCGCATCCTCGCGGCGTGGGATCGATGGCCGTCGCTCCCCCGTCGACTCCGCTTCCGCCTCTCGCCATGGTGGAGCTCCAGAGTTGACAGCAGAGCGATCGGGGATCGATCACTACCTGCCGATCCGGCGGGTAGTGTAGACGTGGCCTAAGGGTAGGTCTTCACGACCCACCGTATTGGCGGGCAGCGATCGATCCAGCGGGGATCGATTTATCACGTCTAGTCTACACGTGATAAATCGACCCCCAAGCGCTCTCCCGTCGACTCCTGCACTCCAGCACTGCAAGAGGCGCAGGCGGAGTCGACGGGCAAGTGGCAGCAGTCGACTCACCGTAGTGAAGACACCACGGTGAGTAGGTCTAAGTACGTTGACTTCAGCTACATTAGTCACATAGCTGAAGTTGCGTAACTTAGATTGATCCCCCCCCAGTGTAGACCAGAGCTATGATACCCATGTGACGTTATTGACAGAATCTCTAACCATATAGATCATTGTTGCAACCACTGTTATATATTTGCAGCAAATATTGTACAAAGGTTGTCGTGTGAGGGGTCTATGGGAAGGTTATGATTTGCTGGCTATGATTATGCTATCTGTACAGGTGTATCAATTTTGTAGTTAAAGTTATGAATGTTGGCTATGTACTTGTATCTCAATGTGTTTTGATTCTAAGAAGCCTCAGTGAAGCATTTGGTGAAGCATTCGGTCAGCTTCTTGAGAAGGGACTATTCTCAGTAAGTGCCCAATCATGAAACACTTAACGGACAATAGACCTTGCAAGACTCCAATCCACATAAGAAGTCTTCCTGGGAACGTTCAAGACAGCATGTAAGCAATGGTTGCCGCCTGTAAAGAACTGTCATGTATGGACATGTGACTTGCCCATGTGACTCCAAACTCCATTTTTGCTGTAATTTTCCACAGTAAGAATAAAGAGATGTCCTTACACTTGGAAGAGACTATAAAAGGCAGCTGCCTCACCTCCATCTTGTCTTCAATCTTGCTTCTGGCCTCTGGAGGGACTTTGCTACAAAATGAAGCTCTGCACAAAGGACTGAATGACCTATCCCAGCTGTGAATGTTCTCCAGAGACTTGATTTGAACCTGCAGTTTATTCCATCACTGCTACAAGCCTGAACCAAGAACTTTGCCATCACTGTATGTCATTGATTCCATGTAACCATGTGACGATGTGACGCAGCAGGGAGAGCGGAGTGTTGACCTGGGAATGTGCCCGGAGATGGGAGATCTGAGAGCCTGTAACCTGAGCCAGGAGGGGGAGGGGGAGGTAACACCTCTGCCCAGGAATGTGGACGGAGGCTGCAGCAGGGAACCTGCTGGGTGGGTTTAGTTTCAGTTTGGGGCTGGGTGGAGGAACACAGGGAACCCCAGGGCTAAGCTCCCTGCTCCCCCAGAAGGACTTGACTGAGGGGTCCAGGGTGTACCCACAAGCTCTGTTTTGGACTGTGTTCCTGTTGTCCAATAAACCTTCTGTTTTACTGGCTGGCTGAGAGTCTCAGTGAATCCCAGGAAGAGGGGTGCAGGGCCTGGACTCCCCCACACTCCGTGACAACTGGTGGCAGCGGTGGGATGTACTGCACCCCGTGAACGGCGCTTCGGGCAGTAAGTGACTGGGGAACAGTAAAATAAAGGGGGATTGACGGGGACCAGGCGTGCTGAAGAGTCAGAGAGAGACGGTTCCAGGGAGTGGTTAACCCCTGGGAGTGTGTGACCAGAGAGAAGGACTTTTGCAGTAACAGAGTCCCCCGGGGGATTGCAGCGAGCGGTCCCAGGGGCGGAGGAGTCTGCAGCTCGACCCTGGCAAAGAGGTGGTGACCTCAAGAAGGACTGGCACACGAGGGGTTTTTCCTGGAAACCGTGGAAAGCTGCCCGGCCTGCGAGTGGCCAGCCGGGAGATGTACGCTAAACGCCTGAAGAGCGACCTGGTGGAGCTGTGCAGGCAGAGGGGGCTGCGCACTGGGAGGTCCACCAAGGAACAGCTGATTGCCCAGTTGGAGGAGAGGGATCGCTTGGAGGACCCGATCCCTGTCCCTGAGGGAAGCCGCCCGGTGGACACAGCGTGGGCCCTGGGGCCTGACCGGGCTGAGAGGGGTCAGACTGCTACCCAGGACATCCCGAGACCCTTCCTACCTAGGCCTGGGGGAGGGGTTGCGGGAAGCCCAGCGAATACCGAGGGCACCCTGACCCCAGCAGCCAGCAGGGGATCCTCCCGGCGGAGCTCCCCATCCCTGGAGTGGATGCGGCTGGAATGGGACAGGAAGATGAAAATGAGGGAGCTGGAGGATCATGAAAAACAACGTCAACATGAGGAGAAACGACGTCAACATGAGGAGAAACGACGTCAACATGAGCAGGAGGAGAAGGAGAGGGAGCGTCAGGAGAAGGAGAAACAAAGACAGCATGAACTGGAGCTGGCCAGGCTGAGGAGCAGTGGGGCCCCGGCTGCGGTGAGTGAGGGGGGACCCAAGACTGCAAGGAGCTTTGATAAGTGCTTCCTGGCCCAGCGGAAGGAGGGGGAGGACATAGATAGCTTCCTGACGGCCTTTGAGAATGCCTGCGAGCTGCACAGGGTTGACCCTGCAGACAGGCTCCAGTTCCTCACCCCCTTACTGGACCCCAAAGCCGTGGAGGTGTACAGCCGAATGACAGGGCCGGAGGCAGAGGACTATGAACTGTTCAAACAGGCCCTGCTCCGTGAGTTTGGGCTGACCCCCGAGATGTACCGGAGAAGGTTCCGGAGTCAGCGTAAAACGCCTGAGGTCACCTACCTACAACTGGTCAACCGGATGCAGGGATATGCCCGCAAGTGGACAGCTGGGGCCCAAGCTAAAGAGGACCTGCTTGACCTGATCGTACTGGAGCAGCTGTATGAACAGTGCCCTTCCGACCTGAAGCTGCGGTTGGTGGACAAAAAGCTCGAGAACCCCCAGCACGCAGGGCAGCTGGTCGACGAGTTTGTGAACAGTCGGTCAGGGGGTAGCCGGGAGGAGTCATAGAATCATAGAATCATAGAATATCAGGGTTGGAAGGGACCCCAGAAGGTCATCTAGTCCAACCCCCTGCTCGAAGCAGGACCAATTCCCAGTTAAATCATCCCAGCCAGGGCTTTGTCAAGCCTGACTTTAAAAACCTCTAAGGAAGGAGATTCTACCACCTCCCTAGGTAACGCATTCCAGTGTTTCACCACCCTCTTAGTGAAAAAGTTTTTCCTAATATCCAATCTAAACCTCCCCCATTGCAACTTGAGACCATTACTCCTCGTTCTGTCATCTGCTACCATTGAGAACAGTCTAGAGCCATCCTCTTTGGAACCCCCTTTCAGGTAGTTGAAAGCAGCTATCAAATCCCCCCTCATTCTTCTCTTCTGCAGACTAAACAATCCCAGCTCCCTCAGCCTCTCTTCATAAGTCATGTGCTCTAGACCCCTAATCATTTTTGTTGCCCTTCGCTGGACTCTCTCCAATTTATCCACATCCTTCTTGTAGTGTGGGGCCCAAAACTGGACACAGTACTCCAGATGAGGCCTCACCAGTGTCGAATAGAGGGGAACGATCACGTCCCTCGATCTGCTCGCTATGCCCCTACTTATACATCCCAAAATGCCATTGGCCTTCTTGGCAACAAGGGCACACTGTTGACTCATATCCAGCTTCTCGTCCACTGTCACCCCTAGGTCCTTTTCCGCAGAACTGCTGCCTAGCCATTTGGTCCCTAGTCTGTAGCGGTGCATTGGATTCTTCCATCCTAAGTGCAGGACCCTGCACTTATCCTTATTGAACCTCATCAGATTTCTTTTGGCCCAATCCTCCAATTTGTCTAGGTCCTTCTGTATCCTATCCCTCCCCTCCAGCGTATCTACCACTCCTCCCAGTTTAGTATCATCTGCAAATTTGCTGAGAGTGCAATCCACACCATCCTCCAGATCATTTATGAAGATATTGAACAAAACCGGCCCCAGGACCGACCCCTGGGGCACTCCACTTGACACCGGCTGCCAACTAGACATGGAGCCATTTATCACTACCCGTTGAGCCCGACAATCTAGCCAGCTTTCTACCCACCTTATAGTGCAGCTGTCCCAAAAGAACAGGCCCCCCCCCGATGCAGAGAGAGAGTCACCCTGGGGCCTCCCAGCGGGGAAATAGGGAGAACCCCCTCCAAAGGGGAACGCCTGGCGTCGGGCCCCTCCGACCCGCTCAAGGGGACCAACGTGACCTGAGCTGCTATCACTGTGGCCAGAGAGGCCACGTACGGACCCAGTGCCCCGGGCTCTGGGACAAACTGAGCAGACCCAACCTACCCAGGGTTAACTGGGTAGGGACCCAGCTGGACGAGGGGCAGACGGCCCAGGCAAGGGGGGCTGCCAGCTTACCACCTGCTCAGGAGGGAAGAGTACCCCAGCCCAGCTCTGCCAGAGGGCTGGACTCAGGGTCCTCGGCTTACAGGGTGGGCATGGGGCTGTCCCTTCGGGGAGAGTGCCTTGTTCCCCTGGAGGTGGATAGGAGGAAGGTCAATGGATACTGGGATACGGGCGCGGAGGTGACGCTGGCCCGGCCTGAGGTGGTGGCCCCAGATCGGGTGGTGCCCAACACCTACCTGACCCTGACGGGGGTGGGCGGGACCCCATTCAAGGTGCCCATGGCAATGGTACACCTGAAATGGGGGGCCAAGGAGGGCCCCAAGGATGTGGGGGTGCACCACCATTTGCCCACTGAGGTTTTGATGGGGGGAGACCTAGAGGACTGCCCAAGCAACTCACAGACCGCCCTGGTTGTCACCCGTAGCCAGAGCCAGCAAGGGGCACTGCGCCCTGACCTTGGGGAGGGTACCACACCGGAGGCGCAGGACCCTACCCTGGTGGGGAGGGAGCGCCGAGGGGCTCAGAGAGGCCTCAGACCCAGCCAATGAGAGGGAAGCGGTCCCCATCCCTTCCCCAGCCGCTGAGTTCCAGGCCGAGTTGCAGAAAGATCCCTCCTTGCGGAAGCTCAGGGACCTGGCCGACCTCAGTGTGGGACGGACCATGAGGAGAGGTTGCCAGGAGAGGTTCCTGTGGGAGAAGGGGTTCCTGTACCAAGAATGGGCTCCCACAAGGGAAGTGGAGTCCTATGGGATCAGGAGGCAGCTGGTGGTCCCCCAGAAATATCGCCGCAAGCTCCTGTACCTGGCCCATGACATCCCCCTCGCAGGGCACCAGGGAATCCGGCGCACCCGGCAGAGGTTGCTACAGAACTTTTACTGGCCCGGGGTCTTTACCATGGTCCGGCAGTATTGCCGATCCTGTGACCCCTGTCAGAGGGTGGGGAAGGCCCGGGACAAGGGGAAAGCGGCTTTGAGACCTTTGCCCATCATAGAGGAACCTTTCCAGAAGGTGGCCATGGACATCGTGGGGCCTCTCAGCAAGACGACCCGGTCGGGGAAGAAATACATTCTGGTAATGGTAGATTTTGCCACCCGCTACCCTGAGGCAGTGCCCTTAGCTTCCATTGAAGCAGACACCGTGGCAGATGCGCTCCTGACCATTTTCAGCCGAGTGGGGTTCCCCAAGGAAGTCTTGACAGACCAAGGCTCCAACTTCATGTCGGCCCTGCTCCGGTGCTTGTGGGAGAAATGTGGGGTCCGGCACGACTGGGCCTCAGCTTATCACCCCCAGTCCAATGGGCTGGTGGAGAGGTTCAATGGGACGCTAAAGATGATTGTTCAATATCTTCATAAATGATCTGGAGGATGGTGTGGATTGCACTCTCAGCAAATTTGCAGATGATACTAAACTGGGAGGAGTGGTAGATACGCTGGAGGGGAGGGATAGGATACAGAAGGACCTAGACAAATTGGAGGATTGGGCCAAAAGAAATCTGATGAGGTTCAATAAGGATAAGTGCAGGGTCCTACACTTAGGATGGAAGAATCCAATGCACCGCTACAGACTAGGGACCGAATGGCTAGGCAGCAGTTCTGCGGAAAAGGACCTAGGGGTGACAGTGGACGAGAAGCTGGATATGAGTCAACAGTGTGCCCTTGTTGCCAAGAAGGCCAATGGCATTTTGGGATGTATAAGTAGGGGCATAGCGAGCAGATCGAGGGATGTGATCGTTCCCCTCTATTCGACACTGGTGAGGCCTCATCTGGAGTACTGTGTCCAGTTTTGGGCCCCACACTACAAGAAGGATGTGGATAAATTGGAGAGAGTCCAGCGAAGGGCAACAAAAATGATTAGGGGTCTAGAGCACATGACTTATGAAGAGAGGCTGAGGGAGCTGGGATTGTTTAGTCTGCAGAAGAGAAGAATGAGGGGGGATTTGATAGCTGCTTTCAACTACCTGAAAGGGGGTTCCAAAGAGGATGGCTCTAGACTGTTCTCAATGGTAGCAGATGACAGAACGAGGAGTAATGGTCTCAAGTTGCAATGGGGGAGGTTTAGATTGGATATTAGGAAAAACTTTTTCACTAAGAGGGTGGTGAAACACTGGAATGCGTTACCTAGGGAGGTGGTAGAATCTCCTTCCTTAGAGGTTTTTAAGGTCAGGCTTGACAAAGCCCTGGCTGGGATGATTTAACTGGGAATTGGTCCTGCTTCGAGCAGGGGGTTGGACTAGATGACCTTCTGGGGTCCCTTCCAACCCTGATATTCTATGATTCTATGATTCTATGCTGAAAACCTTTATGAGCCAGCACCCGCAGGATTGGGACAAGTACTTACCTCACCTGTTTTTCGCATAAAGGGAGGTGCCCCAGGAGTCTACCGGATTTTCGCCTTTCGAACTGTTATATGGAAGGAGGGTGAGGGGCCCCCTGGACCTGATGAGAGACGAGTGGGAGGGGAAGGCCACTCCCGATGGAGAGTCCGTGGTGGAGTATGTCCTGATCTTCCGAGAGAGACTGGCTGAGCTCATGGGCCTGGCCAGGGAGAATCTGGCCAGAGCCCAGAAGAAGCAGAAGGTCTGGTATGACCGCACGGCACGGGCCCGTGCCTACGCCACCGGGGATCAGGTGATGGTTCTCATCCCCGTGAGAAAGAACAAACTACAGGCCGCCTGGGAGGGCCCTATCAAGGTTGTCAAGCAGCTAAATGAGCTAAACAATGTGGTGGAGCTGTCTAACCGGGCGCACCACCGCCGGGTGTACCATGTGAATATGATGAAGCCATATTATGCCAGGGGGAATGTGGTGTTGGCCGTGTGTGGACAGTGGGAGGAGCAGGGAGATGACCTTTTAGTAGATCTGTTCCCTGGGACCAGAGCTGGTTCCCCCCTGGAAACAATCCCCCTCTCGGATCAGCTAACCCCTGCCCAGCAAGCTGAGGTCAGGGCGGTGCTGCATCCGTACCGACAGCTGTTTTCCAACCAGCCTGGACGCACTAATCTGACTGTCCACCGGGTGCAGACGGGGTCGCACCCGCCAATAAGATGCTCCCCCTTCTGAGTCACAGGGAAAACTGCTCAGGACCTGGAAAGAGAGGTCCGGGACAGGGCTGGCTTTGGGGGTGATCCAGGCATCTGCCAGCCCTTGGGCCTCGCCGGTGGTGCTGGTCCCCAAAAAGGACGGGTCGATCCGGTTCTGTGTGGACGATCGCTGCCATCACTGTATCGGATGCCTACCCCATGCCCAGGCCTGATGAGCTCCTAGACAAGCTGGGAGGAGGTCAATACCTTACCACCATGGACCTTACAAAGGGCTACTGGCAAGTGCCGCTGGATGCAGATGCCCGGCTGAAATCGGCCTTTATCACCCCTCTGGGGCTCTATGAGTTCCTGACCCTGCCTTTCGGCCTCAAGGGAGCGCCGGCCACCTTCCAGCGCCTGGTGGATCAGCTACTGAGGGGGATGGAGAGTTTTGCCGTGGCGTATATTGATGACATCTGTGTCTTTAGCCAGACCTGGGAGGACCACGTGTCCCAGGTTAGACAAGTGCTGGACTGACTCCAGGGGGCTGGGCTGACTGTAAAAGCGGAGAAGCGCAAGGTGGGGATGGCGGAAGTATCTTACCTGGGCCATCAGGTGGGGAGCGGCCGCCTAAAGCTGGAACCAGCTAAGGTGGAGGTGATCAGAGACTGGCCTACTCCCCACACCAAAAAGCAGGTCCAAGCCTTTATTGGGTTGGCAGGATACTATCGAAGGTTTGTGCCCCGCTTTAGCGCCATCGCCACCCCCATCACCGAGCTATGCAAGAAGGGGAAGCCAGACAAGGTGGTCTGGACCGAGCAGTGCCAGGAGGCTTTCCAGGCGCTGAAGGAGGCTCTGGTCAGTGGCCCAGTTCTGGCAAACCCAGACTTTGACAAGCCCTTTGTGGTGTTCACCGACGCCTCAGACATGGGACTGGGGGCGGTGTTAATGCAGGAGGATGAAAAGGGGGAGAGACGCCCCATCGTGTACCTGAGCAAGAAGTTGTTACCCCGAGAGCAACACTACGCGGCCATCGAGAAGGAGTGCCTGGCCATGGTGTGGGCCCTCAAGAAACTAGAGCCCTATCTCTTCGGGCGACACTTCACCGTCTACACCGACCACTCTCCCCTGACCTGGCTGCACCAGATGAAAGGAGCCAACGCCAAGCTCCTGAGGTGGAGCCTGGTTCTGCAGGATTACGACATGGACGTGGTCCACCTGAAGGAAGTGCCAACCTGATAGCGGATGCGTTGTCCCAGAGAGGGGGCCCCGAACTTCCCCAGGTCACTGGTCACAGTGACCCCGCTCAGTTCAGTCTCGAAGGGGGGAGAGATGTGACGATGTGACGCAGCAGGGAGGGGGGAGTGTTGACCTGGGAATGTGCCCTGGAGATGGGAGACCTGAGAGCCTGTCACCTGAGCCAGGAGGGGGAGGGGGAGGTAACACCTCTGCCCAGGAATGTGGACGGAGGCTGCAGCAGGGAACCTGCTCGGTGGGTTTAGTTTCAGTTCGGGGCTGGGTGGAGGAACGCAGGGAACCCCAGGGCTGGGGTCTAAGCTCCCTGCTCTCCCAAAAGGACTTGACTGAGGGGTCCTGGGTGTCCCCACAAGCTCTGTTTTGGACTGTGTTCCTGTTGTCCAATAAACCTTCTGTTTTACTGGCTGGCTGAGAGTCTCAGTGAATCCCAGGAAGAGGGGTGCAGGGCCTGGACTCCCCCACACTCCGTGACAAACCAATTCTAGCTCTCATCTGTATCTTTTTCCTTTTATGAATAGACCTTTAGATTTTAGATTCGAAAGGATGGGCAACCGCGTGATTTGTGGGTAAGATCTGATTTGTATATTGACCTGGGTCTGGGGCTTGGTCCTTTGGGATCGAGAGACCCTTTTTTCTTTTACTGGGGTATTGGTTTTCATAACCATTCATCCCCATAACGAGGGGCAGTGGTGGTGATACTGGGAAACTGGAGTGTCTAAGGGAATTGCTTGTGTGACTTATGGTTGGCCAATGGGGTAAAACCAAAGTCTCCTCTGTCTGGCTGGTTTGGTTTGCCTTGGTGTGCAAAGAAACCCCAGCCTTGGGCTGTAACTGCCCTGCTCTCAGCAATTTGTCCTGAATTGGCACTCTCCGTTGGGTCCCACCAGAACCAGCATCATTACAACCCGCACACAGACGAACAAGCAGTCAGTGTGCACAGCTGTACCAGCTTGCACGCTCTTCGGAATGCACGCAAGCCTATAGCCCAGACTCATAGATTGTAAGGTCAGAAGGGACCATCTTGATCCTCTAGTCTGACCTGCTGCACATCGCAGGCCACAGAACTGCATCCACCCCATCCTGTAACAGACCCCGAACCTCTGGCTGAGTGACTGATGTCCTTGACTCATGGTTTAAAGACCCCAAGTTACAGAGAATCCTCCATTTCCACTAGTTTAAACCTGCAAGTGACCTGGGCCCCATGCTGCAGAGGAAGGCGAACCCCCCCCGCCCCCTCCCCCGGGTCTCTGCCAGTCTGACCTGGGGAAATTCCTTCCTGATCCCAAATCTGGCGATCGGTTAGACCAGAGGTGGGCAAACTATGGCCCGCGGGCCACATCCGGGCCGTGGGACCATCCTGCCCAGCGCTTGAACTCCTGGCTGGGGAGGCTAGCCCCCGGCCCCTCCCCTGCTGTCCCCCGTCCCCTGCAGCCACGCCACCGGATGTGCAGCCGGCAGCGCAGCTGCTAGTCCTGCTGCTCTGAACAGCATGGTAAGGGGGCAGCGAGCGGGGGTGGATAAGAGGCAGAGGGTCCCGAGAGTCCAGTCAGGGGACAGGGAGCAGGGGGAGGTTGGATGGGGCGGAGGTTCTGGGGTGGGGCGGTCAGGGGATGGGGAACAGGGAGCGGTTGGATAGGCGTGGGCAGGGGCGGCAGGTTTGTATAATTTTTGGTGGTGCCCGAACTCCGCCCCCCACACCTGCCCAAGGCTCTGGGAGGGAGTTTGGGTGGGGGAGGAGGTCTGGGGTGCAGGCCCTAGGCTGGGGCAGGGGATTGGGGTGCAGGGTGCAGGCTCTGGGAGGGAGTTTGGGGATGGGAGGGGGTGCAGATTCTGGGAGGGAATTTGGGGATGGGAGGGGGTGCAGGGGTGACGGGTGTGGGTATGGCTGCAGATGAGGGGTTTGGGGTGTGGAAGGGGCTCAGGGAGAGAGTAGGGGTGTAGGGGGTGAGGGCTCTGTCTGGGGATAAGGTGTTTGGGGTGCTGGAGGGGCTCAGGGCTGGGGTAGAGGGTTGAGGGTGTGGTGGGAGGGTGAAAGCTCTGGCTGGGGGTGTGGGCTCTGGGGTGGGGCAGGGCTGGGGATGAGGAGTTTGGGGTGCAGGCAGGCTGCTCCGGGACAGGGGCCAGAGAGGAGGACTCCACCCAGCCCTTCCCCTGCCGGCAGCAGCAAGCTCTGGGGGATCAGCCCCCCTTTCCCACCCCCCCAGCAGCACACTCGCCCCCACCACTGTCACTGCACGTGCTCCTAGGGCCCCTCTCAGGCCCAGGAATCTCTCTCGCCTCCCCCGTGGTGGGTGCCGGGGGAAGCTGCGTGCGCCTCCCCCCTGCTGTTGCCCCTGACTGTGGCCTCACTGGGGGCGAGGGGTGGGGCTGCCCCTTTCCCGGCGTGGGGCAGGAGCGGTGACTGCGGGCGGGGGGCCCCCTGTGCGGGTGGAGGGTCCCGGCAGAAAGGGCAGGGTCTGAGGGGAAGGGCAGGCTCAGAGGGGGCTCTAGGACTCTGCGGCAGCAGCTGCTGCAGGGCAGAGGCAGGAGGCTCTGCTCGGGTGCGTGGGGGCAGCAAGGGGAGGCCGGGGGGGTGGCAGGTGGGGCTGGGGGGGGAGGGGGGACGACAAACTCAGCCCCAAATATGGGTGGAGCTGGGCCCCTGGGCTCTGAATATTGCTGGTGCCAAGGCACCACGGGCCCATATAACTCGCCGCCTATGTGGGAGTCCCAGGGGGCCTGTCAGGGGGTGAGGGTCTGGATAGGGGTTGGGCAGTCAGGGAGCAGGGGTGGTTAGGGGCGGGGGGTGCCGGTGAGGGCGGTCAGGGGACAAGGAGCTGGAGGGGTTTGGATGGGTCGGGGATTCTGAGGGGGGCAGTCAGGGGGCAGGCAGTGGGAGAGGGCGGGGGCCAGGCTGTTTGGGGGGGCACAGCCTTCCCTACCCAGCCCTCCATACCGTTTTCCAACCCCAATGTGGCCCTCGGGCCAAAAAGTTTGCCCACCCCTGGGTTAGACCCTGAGCATGTGGGCAGGACCCACCAGCCAGACACCTGGGGAAGAATTCTCTGCAGTAACTCAGAGCCCTCCCCACCTCGTGTCCCATCTCTGGCCGCTGGGGGTATTTGCTGCTAGCAGTCACAGATCAGCTCCATGCCACTGTAGACAGTCCCATCACACCATGCTCTCCATAAACTTCTCAAGCTCAGCCTTACGTCCAGGGGTGCTGGAACCATTTGTATAGTGGGGGTGCCGAGAGCCACTGAACCAAACTATAAATCCTGTATATGATGGAAACCATTTCAAGCCAGGGGGTGCTGCATCCCCAGCACCCCTAGTTCCAGCACCTATGGTTATGTCTGGGTTTTCTTCCCAGCTCTGGGGAAGGAGTGGTATCTAGTGGTTAAGGCTGGGAGCCAGGACTCCTGGGTTCTCTCCCTGGCTGTGGGAGGGAAGTAGTCCATACTAGTTAGAGCGGGGGGCATGCAGGCACAAATACACACACACACTTCATTCGACTCTTAAGCGTGGGAATGCACCAAGAAGGCCGAAAAGGGACCCATTGTTCCTCTTGGGAACTGAGTCTCCTGGGAGAGGGAGCAGGGACAACAGCTGGAGGGGTAATCATACTCCTCTCCTCCCAGCTGGATTTCAGCTTAATTTCTGGGCATCAGCCAGCACCCTCCCCAAGCCAGGGAGAGAACCCAGAAGTCCTGGCTCCCAGCCCCTCTGCTGTAACCACTAGACCCCACTCCCCTCCCACAGCCAAGGAGAGAACCCAGGAGTTCTGGCTCCCAGCCCCCCTTCTCTAACCACTAGACCCCACTCCCCTCTCAGAGGTGTTTGGCTATGGGGTGAGTCACGTACCTGGCAGTTAGCCCACTCACCAAGACACCAGCTCCAAACCCAGGGGCACGGGTCCAGGACAAAGCACAACGACCCCCAACACCCCCCACAACCCACTGTGCTCTCCAGGGCTTTCAGCACCTGCCCAGTGGGCATCTCCCAACCCAGTATTCCCAGAGCACCCGTTAGCAGAGGTTCTAGAACAATTTTTATAGTGGGGGTGCTGAGAGTCATTGAACCAAACTATAAACCCTGGAAATAATGGAAACAACTTCAAGTCAAGGAGTGCTGCAGCACCCCCCAAATCCCTAGTTCCAGCACCTCTGCCCGTTAGCGTTCTGAGTGCTCATGTGCCAGGGTGATCAGCACAACATAGATAGAAACGGGGGGAGATTAGATAGATAGATATAGATATGTAAGCGGGGGAATAGTCCCGCTATTGTGGGGAACTTTCTTGGCTTCTGCACGACCCAGGTGAAGTGGGCTAGCGAAAGGATCTGAGTCCTCGCTCCCACTTCCTTTACCCAGTGGCCTCCCTGCCCTTGAGGGCTCCCCTTCCACTCTCCTTTCTGGCAAAGTCCTTGTAACCCCAACAAGGCTGGGCCCAGGAGTCCTGGGGGGCTCGACCCCCAACCCTGCTGTGGTCACCTAGGACAGAGGCTAGGGTGTCCCCACTCCGGGGAACTCTCTCTGCACTGGGCACTTCTCCGACCCACTGACCGTTACATACACTTTAAAGCAAATGCAAGTTATTTAATCAACAATTAATTTTAAAAAGAATAAGGAAACATGGGAAAGGTTAAAGGAAACACATCAACCCGCTCTGTGGCAGGGAACATCACGAACAGTGTCTCTGGAACGTCCGGGCAGTTCACAGTCTGCTCCTTGTAAGTCCCAGGCCCCTGCTCAGGCCCTGGCTGTGCTGTAGGGATGCTGTGGGTCAGACACTTGCTCTGGTGGTGGCCACACGCTCTCAGGCTCTAAGTGGTAGGACCCTTCTTCCCAGTATCGCCCCCGCCCTGTCGGGGTTACGATCCACGCCTGGCCTGCAGAGCCCCTTGGCTGAGGCGTCTCCCTGTGCCGGGCCTGCTGCCCAGGGTCCCCCTCGGTCTCCCCACCTGCTCACCGCACCCAGCTCCGGACGGCTCCAGCCCCAGCTCCACCACTCGGTCTCTGCACGGCTGCTGCTGCTCTGCCTCCAGCTCCCTGGGCTGCTGCTCTGGCCCCTCTGGCTCGGGTCGCTGCAGCTCTGCTCCCAGGACAGGTCTGCTCTGCCGGCTGCTTCTGTGACTCTGCTCCCAGCCCTGACCTGCTCCCGGGGCTGCTGCTCTGGCCCCTCTGGCTCGGGTCGCTGCAGCTCTGCTCCCAGGACAGGTCTGCTCTGCCGGCTGCTTCTGTGACTCTGCTCCCAGCCCTGACCTGCTCCCTGGGCTGCTGCTCTGGCCCCTCTGGCTCGGGTCGCTGCAGCTCTGCTCCCAGGGCAAGTCTGCTCTCTCTGGGCTGGGCCTCTGGCTCTGGGGCTGCAGCTCTGCTCCCAGGACAGGCTCTGCTCTCTCTGGGCTTCTTTTCTGGTCCCTCTGCATCTGGCCCAGCTCTGCTCCCCAGCTTAGCTTGGGCCCCTGCTTTCTCCTTAGCTCGCCCCACTCTGTCTGACCCAGGCAAGTCCAGCTCACACAGAGGACGGGACCTCCCTGGCCTCCTGACTCCCTGCTTAGCCTGCCCGCCCTGTCATTCAGGCTGACCTGGAGCATTGGCCTCTCCCCATTGCTCCTGGGGGCTGTCAGTCTCAGGGTCCTGATTCCCCATCGACCCTTCCCCCTTTTAGTACTGGGAGCTAGCAACTAAAACACCCCACTGAATGTTAGTAAGGGGGCAACAGTCCCCTTACAGATAGATAGATAGATAGATGGGGTGGCTGGGGATAGATCGGGGTGGGCAAACTTTTTGGCCTGAGGGCCGCATTGGGGTTGCAAAACTGTATGAAGGGCCGGGTAGGGAAGGCTGTGCCTCCCCAAACAGCCTGGCCCCCACTCCCTATTTGCCCCCTCCCACTTCCCACCCCCTGACTGCCCCCCTCAGAACTCCCCACCCATTCAACCACCCCTGCTCCTTGTCCCCTAACTGCCCCCTCCCGGGACCCCCTGCCCCTATCCAACTGCCCCCCGCTCCCTGTCCCCTGACTACCCCTTCCCAGGACCCCACACCCCAAACTGCTCCCCGTGGGATCCCACCCCCATCCAACCCCCCAACCCCCCCCCACTCCCTGACTGCCTCACCACTATCCACAACCCCACCCCCTGACAGGCCCCCTGGGACTCCACGCCTATCCAACCCCCCCCATTCTCCATCCCCTGACTGCCCCCCCACAGAACCTCTGCCCCATCCAACTGCTCCCTGTCCCCTGACTGCCCCCTGGGACCCCTGGCCCCTTATCCAACCCCCTGGCCCCAGCCCCGGCCCCCTTACCATGCTGCTCAGAGCAGCATGTCTGGCAGCTGCGCTGCCCGGCTGGAGCTAGACACACTGCCACTCTGCTCGGCAGAAGCCTGCAGCTCTGCCACCCAGAGCGCTGCCCGCACGGTGGCGTGGCTGCAGGGGGGGACAGCAGGGGAGGGGCTGGGGTCGAGCCTCCCAGCCCGGGAGCTCAAGGGCCAGGCTGGATGGTCCCGCTGGCCGTAGTTTGCCCACCTCTGGGCTAGATAGATAGATAGATAGAGGGGGTGGCTGGGGATAGATAGATCGGGGGTCTCTGACGCTGGATAGATTGCGGGGGGGTCTGGGGATAGATTGATCTCCTCCTCCATTCGAAGGCTGAGTTACCAATGGACTTGGGTCCCCGGTTTTTTGGTGCCAGGGCGCCCCCTGGTGGTGGATTCCACTGCTGAGTTCAGCTCCCAGGTTCCTTTCTGCTGTGCGCACTGCGCCATGGCGGGCGGGCGGGGGAGGGGGAGGGGGTGAAGGGGCGATTCTGCATGGGGCGTGGCAGGGGGGGTTCGGTCTGCACGTGGCCGCGGCCGCCTGGCCCCTTTCTCTGCTCCACAGTTCCATTTCCCCCATTCTGTTGGTTTTGCCCTTTCACCACCCCTCCCGCCTGTGACCCAGGCCGGACCTGGTCTTGACTCCCGCCAAGGTCTATGAAGAGTGACTGCAGTGGGGTCGATGCAGTTACACTGAAGTGACCCCCCAGGGCGCTGGGAAGGGGGGCCCAGGCCATTGGTCTGCTGGCTGCCCTGACCCCTGGCTATGGCGGACTGCTAGGGTGACTCTGATCCCCACGTTCCACTGTAGGGTATTGCTCATAGGGCCCGCTCAGGATCGGAGCCCCTTGGACCAGTCACCTCCCAGCTGCAGAGTCCAATTCCAACCCAGGGCTCAAGGCATCTTCCCCCACACTTCACTCAGCAGCCCGGGGAAAGCTGGGGTCCTACACCCCCCACCCCTTTGCTGCCCAGCTCCCTGGGCCTAGAATAGTCCCTGGCCTGATTGGCAGGTGCCCAGGGTGGTGGAAGCTGCAAAGCTGGCCTGCCCCGGGAGCTGGGTCTGCCAGCCCCTTCCCCAACCCCCTCTGGGGCTGGGGCTGCCCCCTCCCCTCTGTCTCCCTTCAGACACTCTGGACAGCTCTGCTAATCCAGCCACCTTCACATACGCCCTGGCTCAGGGTGTACCGTGTGATCCCCAGAGCTGTGAGCTTGCTCGGAAGAGTGCCCTGCGAATACTAGCCGCTGAATTGTCTGCTGTGCTGGCACTAGGGCCAGCACAGGGCCTGAGGGAAGGTAGCTGGTACCATAGGAGGGAGGGGACGCCCCATGCCGCCCTCCCTGTGGTGCGGGACAGCCCAGCCCAGCCCCCAGTTCCTGCCCCCAATCCACCTCCCTTGGAATGACTCCTGCATGGGGGTCCCCTCTAGGGGTGGCAGAGAGCCCCCAGTGCCCAGGCATTTCCCGAGGGAAGCACACCAGCCCCACACCCCTCAGTGCAGGCAGAGATCCACCGGCAGAGTGACTCTGCAACCCCCTGTGGATGTTGCAACACAGATGAGCTCAGCTGGGCTCCGGCCCGCTGAGGTCAGGCTGACGTCTGTCTCTCCCCATCCTGCCGGCCTGTCCTTGAATGCCAGAGGTTGCCCTAACCAGGGGGCACAGAGCCACCCAGCAAGGATGCAGGATGCTGACTGTGTGCCAGGGCCCTGCCTCCCTACCAGACGAGTCACCAGTAGGGGGAATGTTAGGCAAAGGAGTGGGGTGGCTGGGCCTCAGCTGCAGGACCTTCTGTTTGAGAAGGCTGCAGTTCAATGCAGCGCTGCAAGCTTCCCCAGGAGCAGTGGCGCAGTGAGTCGATCAGCACTGCAAGCTTGCCCAGGAGCAGTGGGTCTGTCGCAGCGCCAGAGCCACAATGCTGTGAGCTTCCTCCAAGCCCAACTCTCTGATTCCGAAAGCTGTCAGCTTCCTGGCTCCCAGGAACAGAGCCCAGGAGTCCTGACTCCAGCCCCCCACTGTAGCCACTACTCCACCTGTGTAGTAGCCACGTGACCACACAGGTGGTCTGCCTGCTCAGCAGGGCCCCATGGAGAAGAGCCTTCACCCACCCCAGGTGCCAGCCAGCGGCTGTGCCCTCCTGGCTGTCCAGACAGCATGTGGGAACTCCCTGGGCCCCTCCCTCCAAGCAGGCTGCAGGCAGTGATGAGCTGCCAAAATCTTAACAACCGGTTCCCTCCTCACCCCACGAGGGGGTCGTGGCCCACCCCCGCCCCCCAGGGACTCCTGCCCCATCCAACCCCCAGTGTTCCTTGACCCCCCCCACCCCAGGACCCCTGCTCCATCCACCCCCTCCCCTGTCCCCTGACTGCCCCCAGAACCGGGCAGGAGGGTCTCGTGGGCCACCGTGGTGGGTGCCCACCCTGCCCCTAAGAGCCAGAGGGACCTGCCGGGGGGTGAGGTGGGGAGTCCCAGCAGTGCTTAGCTGGGGCAGCTCCCAGGAAGCATCCAGCAGGTCCCTCTGGCTCCGAGGGGTGGGGGAGCGTAGCTGGGGGGGAGCAGGGGGACCGGCCGCTCCCCCCACTGATCACATCAAAAGTGGCACCTTAGGCGCCGACTCCCTGGGTGCGCCGGGGCTGGAGCCCCCACGGGGAAAATTTGGTGGGTGCAGAGCCCCACCGGCAGCTCCCCGCCCCGCGCCCGGCCCCAGCTCACCTCCGCTCCGCCTCCGCCCCTGAACCCACCGCCCCGCTCGGCTTCTCCGCGCCCCCCCCGCCCCGGCTTCCCGCGAATCAGCTGTTCGGCGGGAAGCCGGGAGGGCTGAGAAGCAGGCGGCGGCTTCCCACTCAGGCCCAGGGAGGCGGAGGGGAGCTGGGGCGGGGGGGGGTTCCCCTGCACACACCCCCCCCCGGGTTACCTGCTGCGGCGCGGCGGCCCTCCTCGCGCCCCCCCCCCACCTCAGCTCCCCTCCTCCTCCCTGGGCCTGAGCGCGAAGCCCCCGCCTGCTTCTCAGCCCTCCCGGCTTCCCACCGAACAGCTGATTCGCGGGAAGCCGGGGGGGGGGGAGAAGCAGGGGGGGGCGGCAAGTTCAGGGGAGGAGGAGGAGGCGGAGCGGAGGTGAGCTGGGGCCAGGCGTGGGGTGGGGAGCTGCCGGGGGGGGGCTCTGCACCCACCAAATTTTCCCCGTGGGGGCTCCAGCCCCGGCGCACCCAGGGAGTCGGCGCCTAAGGTGCCACTTTTGGCCGGTTAAATTTAGAAGCCCTCGCGGGACAACCGGTTCTAAAAGGGCTTCTACATTTAACAACCGGTTCTAGCGAACCGGCTCACCACTGGCTGCAGGGTCCCCAACACCTCCCCCGCGCCAGTCAGGGGCTAAGGCAGCAAGGGGGCGAGCATGAGCTGAGGACCCTCGACCCCTGGAAACGCCTGGTACAGCCACGGAGCACCCGCTTTGAGTGGGGGCAGGCAGGACCTCACCCCGGGCTCCTGGTGGGGCGGGACATGAAGTGCCCAGTCAGTCTGCTGGATTTAAAGGGGGCTCCCCTGCCCCGCCCAGGACCCCTAGGGCCTGCCATGAGCCAGGAGGGGCGCAGCCCTCCTCCGCTACCCTTCCTCACAGGCCTGAGTTCCAGGGCAGACCCAGGGCCTGGACAGGTACCCGGGGGCCCAGCGCTCTGCCAGGGAGGTTCAGGAAAACCTGGGGCAGTGGGCTGGGTGGGTGCGGGGAGACATAGCCATCCATTGCAACTGCAGAGCCGCCTTTGGGGTGTGCCGAACAGGCTCCCGCCCAAGGGCGCGCCGTGGCAGGGTTTGGATTCCCACCAGACCCGCTGCCCAGTGCCAGCTGGGCTGGCGGAGGCCGCAGGCCGGCGGGCGAGCAGCAGCGTGGGGGAGGGGGAGAGACCCGAGCTGCAGGGGGCAGGTGGAGTCCGAGCAGGTGACTCCCTGGACCAGGGCTCACCCCCCGCGGCTCCACGTGCTCAGCCGCTGCTCTCCCGTCCCCCGCACCCTTCGTCCCTGGAGTCGCCCCTGGGCACTCTGGACTGGGAGCCTCCTCCTGTCTGTTCTGCAGGGGGGGCTGGTGGCGCGGTCCCCCCGTACCTGATTTCCACTGAGCTGGGGTGACGGGACAGGGGGAATCTGTCAGGCTGCTGCCCCTCTGGGGCCTGAACAAGCCTAGCTCAGGCTCCTGACCCTGAGTGCTTTCTTAAAGAGACAGCGCACTCCTATACGCACGCACGCACACTCTTCTCAACACAACACCCACCCACACACCCACCTTCACAGTCCCTCCAACACACACACCTGGGCTCCCTGCATCCAGGTCACTTCCCCACCTGGGCTGTGCTGAGGCATCAGGAGCTGCTGTTCCCCTCCCCTCCCGTTACACTGCCCAGGCAGGGAAGGTGACCTGGATGCAGGAAGCCCTGACATCGCTCCTGCTCTCCCCTCACAGCCCCCTAGGGCTGCGCAGGGTGGCACAGTGCAGGGGTTAGGGGCACAGGGGGGATGTGCAGGGGGTAGGAGTGAAGGGGGTGGAGGGATTGGGGCACAGGAGGGGAGGTGAAGGGCACAGTGCAAGGGTTAGGGGCACGGGGGGGGCAGGGGTTGGGGGCAGGAGGAGGGCAGGGATTGGGGTGAAGGGGCACAGTGCAGGGGTTAGGGGCACAGGGGGGATGTGCAGGGGGTAGGAGTGAAGGGGTGGAGGGATTGGGGCACAGTGCAGGGGTTAGGGGCACAGGGGGGATGTGCAGGGGGTAGGAGTGAAGGGGATGGAGGGATTGGGGCACAGTGCAGGGGTTAGGGGCACAGGAGGGGGCAGGGGTTGGGGGCAAGAGGAGGGCAGGGGTTGGGGCGAGGGGGCACAGTGCAGGGGTTAGGGGCATGGGGGGGCAGGGGTTGGGGGCAGGAGGAGGGCAGGGGTTGGGGTGAAGGGGCACAGTGCAGGGGTTAGGGGCACAGGGGGGATGTGCAGGGGGTAGGAGTGAAGGGGTGGAGGGATTGGGGCACAGGAACGGAGGTGAAGGGCACAGTGCAGGGTTAGGGGCACGGGGGGGCAGGGATTGGGGGCAGGAGGAGGGCAGGGGTTGGGGCGAGGGGGCACAGTGCAGGGGTTAAGGGCATGGGGGGGCAGGGGTTGGGGCGAGGGGGCACAGTGCAGGGGTTAGGGGCACAGGAGGAAGGTGCAGGGATTGGGGTGAAGGTGGCACAGTGTAGGGATTAGGGCACAGGAGGGGGGCAGTGGTTGGGAGTGAAGGGGGTGTAGGGATTAGGGGAGCTGGAGCAGGCAGGAGCGAAGGGGGTGCAGTGCAGGGCTTGGGGGGGGATGGGAGGGTGCCACACCCTTGGGGGCCAGGGCACCAAAATTCAAGTTCGCCCAGGGTGCCATTTTCCCTAAGGCCGGCCCTGGTGACCGGCCCACGGCCTGCCTTGGGCTCTGTCCTGCCTGGCAGGGAGCCCTGGCCCAGCCCGCCCCAGCTGCTGGCCAGACAAACAGCCGGCCGGCCCTCCCTGGCCTGACTGATAAGGCAGGAGAAAAGCCCTGTGTGGACAGTCCCTTGCTGCTCTCCCCTGATAAGGGTGGCGTCAGCTCAGCCTGCTGCTGCCTTTTCTCTCCCCCAGGGACAGGCTGCAGGGGGAAGCAGGGGTTCCAGGCCCCCCAACCTTACGCACCAAGCCCAGATCAGTGGGGGTGAGGCGCGGGGCAGATGGCAGCCTTGGGTGTGTGGGGGGCTGTTTTTCTCAGACGCTCTGGAGCTCCCTGTCCTGGCACAGGCTGAGCTGCGTGCCAGTGTTATCAGCTGCACGGTTCTGGGAGACACCCTCCAGAAGATTCTGGGTGGGAGAAACAGCCCAGGAGTGCCTGTTAAACACCCAGAGAGCGGGGGCCATGGGCAGCCACGTGGGGTGGGATGGGATCTGTCTCTCATCGGAGCAGCTGAATAATGGATCTGTCGTCCCCCAGGGTGGGGCACGGAGCCAGGGATCAGACAGGGCCTTTCCCTGCTCGCTGCTGGAGACAAGCTTCCGGACAGCCCCACCCCGAACCTATCTCCACCAAAAGCTCTGCCCTTGGGATTTCTTATCACAGGGCGCAGTCAGTGTAGTGCTGGCAATCAGAAGACCCCACCCGTGACCTCAGGGCAAGTCACGCCCTGGTGCCGTGCCTCAGTTTACCCAGCTGTCCAGTGTGGATCATCCTGACAGCCCTGGGAAGACAGGAGCAGGAGGTGGCAAGGGTAGTGTTTGTTGATGTTTGAAAAGCACTTTGGGATCCCGAGATGGAAGGAGCTAAAGAGAGTGAAGGATGATTATTGGCTATTATTAATAATTATTATATAAGTGTGCAGGGAAAAGATCTTAGGGTCCTCGGTCCCCTAATGTTGAGCATGAGAAAGAAAGAAAGTAGAAGCTAGATGGGGTGTATGGAGCTAGATTCCCCAGTCACCCCCATCCCTCCCTGCTCTAATCCTGTCGGTCCTGCCTATCCCAAGCACTCGGTCGCTGTGTGGTCCTAGCCAATGCGGCTGCTGGTTGTTATCATTGCCTCAGCTGTTTCCTGCTTCCCCCACCATCACCCAGAGCACAGAGCTGTCCCAACCCAGCCTCGTCCATGGTTTGCCCCCTTCCCCCTCCCCCACCCCCAACCGGCTCCAGGGAAAAGGGCCAACCCCTCATCCCCATCTCAGCAGCTTCTGTGGGAAGGGTTCAACGCAAGCCCTCAGGACGCTGCTGTGGCTGTCGCATGGGCAAGCCAACACCCCAGATCTCATGCTTGGAAACAGCTGAGCCCTTTTATCTGAAGCTTTTCCAAAAAATGCATCTGGAGGCTGACACCTGGCCTGAGAAATTTCAGCCCAAACCGGTTCAATTAGGGTAAAGTGACAAGCAACTGAAGACAAGCTCTTATCATAGGACATGTGAGGCAATGCTGACTCCAGGCAGTGCTACCAGTCCTGATGCTCTGGGCCTCAGTTTCCCCCTCTGCACAACGGGGAGAATGATACTCAGCTCCTTGGTAAAGTGCTCTGAGATCTACAGATGAAACGTGCTAGGTAAGAGGTAGGAATTATAAGTTCTTATCCCACCCCATCACCATGGTATCTGGGCTCCTTGCAGTCATGCATTAAGCACCTGTCACGTGTGGTTTGTTCTCTCCCAGTGGGAGTGTGTGGGCAGCGGGTGTGTGTTTTGATAGGATTGGTTTTAATGCCCACACTGCTCTGTGTTAATATCAGAGGAGGCCTGATATAGAACCCAGGAGTCCTGACAGCCAGTCCCGCTACTCTAACCCCCATGCCCCTCCCTGAGCAGACCCCTACAGCTCGCGGTCCCAGCATTGGTGATCCTGTGACAGCTGCTGCCTCCCTGTGATCATGAGCCCAGCCCGCAGGGACAGCCCATTTGTATTCAGCCCCTGCAGCATTTGCGGTGCTGCCGGCCAGGCTCTGAATGAGCTGCCTCTGGTTCCTGGGTGAAGAGTCCAATGCCCCCCAACCTGCCCTGGCATGGCTCCCGTGAGCAGTGAAAGCACTGAGCTCCCTTCCCAGGGCCAGGCCCTGCGCCCACTGCCCAAGAGGCAGCTTATATAACAGAGCCCACACCAGCTGTTGGGGCCCTGCCATGCTCGGTGCCAGGCAGTGGGGGGGGGGGAGCCCCCCACGCTCAATTGGGCCCTGGTGGCCCCCCACCTCCCGAGCCCTTCACCTTCCATAGCTGGCATTTCTGTGGGAGCAGCAGCCTGGCTTTCCCATGGCATCCCATGGGTGGGGAGCTGCAAGGCTGGGCTGGTCACTGCCGTCACCCCATGGTGCCCACAGCTCAGGGCCAGCTTGGACCCTGCACTGCTGCCAAGCTCTGTGTGTGTGTGTGTGGGGGGGGGGGGTCGAAGTCTTCCAGCCAAGTGTCAGGGCAAGGGCTGCTTCTTCCGGGATTTCATGCCGTGACCGAAACCTGCCAGCTGCCAGCATGTGAGAATAGACCACAAGCTGGAGAGCCAGGCCTCCTGGGTTCTGTTTTCATGGTGTGACCTTAGGGCAGTCCCTTCCCCCGCCCCCTGCCTCAGTTTCCCCCATAACACTGGTCAGTTCAGTCTGTGGGTTTGGGTTTCCTGCATTCCTCGCTGATGTTCAGCTCTCACAGGTGCTGCTTTCACCATCTCCGGCTGCATCCCACTCTGGCAGGCAATGCCCTGGCATTAGTGCTACCAGCCGGTGTCCCCTCCCGCCTGGGCTCCAGCGCTGCCATAAATCTGGGCATGAAGACCTCAGAGAGCGCCAGCGTGCCAAACGCTGCACCACAGGCTCCCATGAGCTCCCCCCGTCAGCTCCCTGTGAGCAGGTCCTGCTGTCGCCAACCTCAAGAGAGCAAAAAACCTGAGTCAGACCCGAAAACATGAGGAGATTGGCTCCAAAAACATGGGATATTTTTGTTTTTAAAGTACATCTTGTGTTTTATTCTTTCAACTGTTGCTCTCGCCTGGCCCATCCCCAGTGTGCATGGGGGGCAACCAGTGCTGTCCACTCTTCCAAACGGTGTGTCCTTGGCGGCCGGCCCAGCCTGAGACAGTAGGAACATCTGCATTCATCTTGCCCAAGGGCAGTGGGGTCTAGCGGGGAGAGCACTGCTCAGGAGGCAGGAGAGCTGGGTTCTCTCCCCAGACCTGCTGCTAGGCTGATGTGTGAGCTTCAGTAAGTCGCTTCCTCTCTGTGGCTCTTTCCCCTCCCATCCTTCAACTGTTGTGTCTTCTCTGAGTTCTTTGGGACAGGAAATGTGTCTGTGCAGCACCCAGCAAAACAGGGCCCTGATCTGTTGGGGTCTGGGCAGCGCCCAGCACAGCGGGGGGCTGATCTCAGTCGGGGTCTGGGCAGCACCTCCATTCAGCCCTCTGTTCCAGTGTGGATAATGACACTACTTGCTAAAGAAATGACACTTGTGAGCTGTTGCTCTTACTAACAATTTATATTTATTAGCCATTTGAATCCCACAAGGCCCTGAGGCATTTCATATTGCAGCATGAACCTTTCAATTCTCGCTAAAATGCAGCCACCTTTGGGGTGAAGCGTTGCCGTTGTCTACCAGCGTGTAGCAGTGCCACACCACAGCTTCTGGCAAGGGCTAGGACAGGAAGCGCGGGAAAATCCTCTCTCCCGCTGATATCAAAAGGCGAACGCACAGGCCAGAGAGCCCTTGTGTGTGGCCAGCACCCCTTAAATCATGGAAGCACCTGGAAAATTCTTCCAACCCCTGCGCTGGCTTCAGAAGTGATTTTTGCCCTTCCTAGTGCTGAAGTGGCTCCATTTCACCTCACCCAATGCCAATGTCAATAGATTTTGGCCCCGAAACCTGTTGACCTCAATGGTGCCAACAGATTAGCAGAACCCATGATCCTGCCCAGCTCTGCCAACTGGATCCCGGGGGGGTTACGCAGTAGTAGTGCAGTGTTGCTTGCACCCGGGAGAATTGCCAGCCTCGGGAGGGAATGTTCCTAGCACTGGGGCAGGGATTTCCCACCCCTGGAGTCAACCGCAGAGCTCAGGGAAACAGGGCAGGGCAGCTGCCCCCATGTCTTGGAGCCTAATCTCAGGCTGCTCCACTTGCCCGTTTGGGATTAGGACTGGGAATGGGGTGCTCTAGGGAACACTCTGAGCTGAGGCAGGAGTGTTGTGTGTATACATCCTGCATGTGTGGACGTGCATCCCGTGTGTGTGTGTATGCATGCATGTGTGCACGTGTGCATCCCATCTGTGTGTGTGTGTGTATCCTGTGTGTGTGTCCTATGCATGTGTTCTGTGTGCCTATCTCATGTATGCACACATGTATCCCATCTGTATGTGGGTGTGGATCCCGTGTGTGTGTGCGCACACATATCCCACCTGTGTGTGTGTATCCCATGTGTACACGAGCTACCCATCGCTGTATGTCCTGTATGTGTGTCTGTGTGCACACATGTATCTCATCTGTAAGTGTATGCACACACACATATCCCATCTGTGTATGTATCCTGTGTGTACCCATGGGTTACCCATCTCTGTATGTCCTGTGTGCGTGTGTCTGTGTGCACAGATGTATCCCATCTGTGTGCATTCCATGTGTGTGTATATCCTGTGTGAGTCTGTGTCCCCCCCGTGTGTGCGTCTCAGGTAGCCGAGGAGTGTGATCAGGGGTGACACTCATCTGTTCTCTTTGCAGTGGCTGCTCCCACTCAGCAGGGGGCCCTGGGCCCTTTTCATTTGCATGCAAAGGTCCCCTGGAACACCCAGTGAGTCATGGCCCCTGGCAGTGCATCCTGGGGACGCCCTGTCCTGGCCCCTTGGGAATCAAGCACATGAGAACTGAGCGGGCCAGGCCATTGTGTGGCTGTGCCTGCTAGGCCTACACAGCCCTCCCCCCATCCCCTCACATGCATGGGAACCCCTCCCCCAGCATGCTCCCTGCTCTGGTCCCATGGTCTGTCCCCTCCCCTGACAGATTCACTCCCAGGGGAAGGGCTCAGACCCAGTGGGGTCATGACTGGTCCCCTGGACTCTCCGACCTGGCTGCAGGCTCTCACTCGGGGGGTGATTCACGGGGCAGAAGATGGGGCTTTAGCTCCAGGGCCAGACACAGCTGATCCCACCAGGGCTCCATCCTCCTCTGACCGCTGTGCAGTGACACCCGGGATCCAGCCTGCAACTGAGCCAGAGGGATCCGAGTTGCCCTCTGAAAACTGGGGTGAGGATGGAGGGCACATCTGCTGTGTGTGTGGTGGTGGTGGGGGGCCCAGAGAGTTCCCCCCTACCCTGGAAATAAATACCATTCCTGTGGCATAGATGGGGAAACTGAGGCACGGGTACACACATCATGCAGTGAACCAGTGGCACAGTTTGGAGTGGAACCCCAGGAGCTAATTCTCTGGGGCACTCTTCATAGGTGCAGGGCTGCCTCCTGCATGGCAGGGATGGGGTACTGCACAGCTCTGCTTGAGAAGCAGCATCCCTACATGGCCCCCAGGTCCAGTGAGCTCCCAGGGGAGTGTCAGCCACCCCCAGCCTGCAGTACCCAGTCTCTTGCCTTTTACATAAATCTCTGGAGGCCCCTATTTCCTAGCACCACTGGGGCATGGCAGATGCTGTGGGTGGATCAGTCTGGGTGCCCATCCCCTTGGCGCGCGTGGAAGGTGCATGGCAGTGGCTGACCAGCAGGGTGGTGCATCTGACACACTGGGGATTGCAGTGCTGTAGTCTGGCAGAGCAGCACTGGGAGCTGGCGAGAGGGGTGTTGATCTAAATGAGCTGGTGGCATCTGACTGCAACAGCTGCCAGTGACCTTGCACTGACATTGGGCTGGAGCTTGGTGGGAGGTACCCATAGCCAAGCAGCAGGTGGAGGGGCCATGGGTTCCTTCTTAGAGGCAGCACAGATCAGGGCTGCTACCCACCCACCCCCAGCCCCACTGTTTTAGGCTGGGTCCCATGCTTCACATTCTTGCAAGCCCTCCTCATAGCAACATGCTAGATCCCAGCAGCCAGTGTGTGGGAAACCCCAGAGCTGGTGTAGGCTGAAGAATCACCCACCTCTCCCCTCCCCGTCCCTGCTACCAACCCTGGGCCTGGGGTAGCAGTTCAAACCACTCCCTTGTGACACAGGGCATGCTATCAGATCCTCAGAGATTGGAGCACCATGGTCTAGTGGTTAAAGCATAGGAATAGCCGCCACCACTGCTAGATTCTAGCCCTGGCTTTTCTACTGCCTCAGTTTCCTCATCTGTAATCCAGGAAGAATTCTTGTGCCTCCTTGCAAAGCCAAGTGAGTGATGGCAGACAGGCACTGGGGTCAGGGTGGCACCAACCCATCTCCTGAGGGGGCTGACCCTAGTGTGCATGACCCCCTTAGACGGGAGTGTGACGATGTGACGCAGCAGGGAGGGGGGAGTGTTGACCTGGGAATGTGCCCTGGGGACGGGAGACCTGAGAGCCTGTCACCTGAGCCAGGAGGGGGAGGGGGAGGTGACACCTCTGCCCAGGAATGTGGATGGAGGCTGCAGCAGGGAACCTGCTCGGTGGGTTTAGTTTCAGTTTGGGGCTGGGTGGAGGAACACAGGGAACCCCAGGGCTGGGGTCTAAGCTCCCTGCTCCCCCAGAAGGACTTCACTGAGGGGTCCTGGGTGTACCCACAAGCTCTGTTTTGGACTGTGTTCCTGTTGTCCAATAAACCTTCTGTTTTACTGGCTGGCTGAGAGTCTCAGTGAATCCCAGGAAGAGGGGTGCAGGGCCTGGACTCCCCCACACTCTGTGACAACTGGTGGCAGCGGTGGGATCTACTGCACCCCGTGAACGGCGCTTCCTGCAGTAAGTGACTGGGGAACAGTAAAACGAAGGGGGATTGACGGGGACCAGGCGTGCTGAAGATTCAGAGAGAGACGGTTTCAGGGGGCGGTTAACCCCTGGGAGTGTGTGACCAGAGAGAAGGACTTTTGCAGTAACAGGGTCCCCCGGGGGATCGCAGCGAGCGGTCCCAGGGGCGGAGGAGTCTGCAGCTCGACCCTGGCAAAGAGGTGGTGACCTCAAGAAGGACTGGCACACTAGGGGCTTTTCCTGGAAACCGTGGACAGCTGCCCGGCCTGCGAGTGGCCAGCCGGGAGATGTACGCTAAACGCCTTAAGAGCGACCTGGTGGAGCTGTGCAGGCAGCGGGGGCTGCGCGTCGGGAGGTCCACCAAGGAACAGCTGATTGCCCAGCTGGAGGAGAGGGATCGCTTGGATGACCCGATCCCTGTCCCTGAGGGAAGCCGCCCGGCGGACGCAGCGTGGGCCCTGGGGCCTGACCAGGCTGGGAGGGGTCAGACTGCTGCCCAGGACACCCCGAGACCCTTCCTACCTATGCCTGGGGGAGGGGTTGTGGGAAGCCCAGCGAATACCGAGGGCCCCCTGACCCCAGCAGCCAGCAGGGGATCCTCCCAGCGGAGCTCCCCATCCCTGGAGCGGATGCGGCTGGAATGGGAGAGGGAGAGGAAAATGAGGGAGCTGGAGGATCATGAAAAACAACGTCAACATGAGGAGAAACAACGTCAACATGAGCAGGAGGAGAAGGAGAAACAACGTCAACATGAGCAGGAGGAGAAGGAGAGGGAGCGTCAGGAGAAGGAGAGGGAGCGTCAGGAGAAGGAGAGGGAGCGTCAACATGAGCAGCAGGAGAAGGAGAAACAAAGACAGCATGAACTGGAGCTGGCCAGGCTGAGGAGCAGTGGGGCCCCGGCTGCGGTGAGTGAGGGGGGACCCAAGACTGCAGGGAGCTTTGATAAGTGCTTCCTGGTCCAGCGGAAGGAGGGGGAGGACATAGATAGCTTCCTGACGGCCTTTGAGAATGCCTGCGAGCTGCACAGGGTTGACCCTGCAGACAGGCTCCAGTTCCTCACCCCCTTACTGGACCCCAAAGCCGTGGAGGTCTACAGCCGGATGACAGGGGCAGAGGCAGGGGACTATGAACTGTTCAAACAGGCCCTGCTCCGTGAGTTTGGGCTGACCCCCGAGATGTACCGGAGAAGGTTCCGGGGTCAGCGTAAAACGCCTGAGGTCACCTACCTACAACTGGTCAACAGGATGCAGGGATATGCCCGCAAGTGGACAGCGGGGGCCCAAACTAAAGAGGACCTGCTTGACCTGTTTGTACTGGAGCACCTGTATGAACAGTGCCCTTCCGACCTGAGGCTGTGGCTGGTGGACAAAAAGCTCGCGAACCCCCAGCATGCAGGGCAGCTGGCCGACAAGTTTGTGAACAGTCGGTCAGGGGGTAGACGGGAGGAGTCCCAAAAGAACAGGCCCCCCCCGATGCAGAGAGAGAGTCACCATGGGGCCTCCCAGCGGGGAAATAGGGAGAACCCCCTCCAAAGGGGAACGCCTGGTGTCGGGCCCCTCCGACCCGTTCGAGGGGACCAACGTGACCTGAGCTGCTATCACTGTGGCCAGAGAGGCCACGTACGGGCCCAGTGCCCCGGGCTCAGGGACAAACTGAGCAGACCCAACCTACCCAGGGTTAACTGGGTAGGGACTCAGCTGGACGAGGGGCAGGCGACCCAGGAAAGGGGGGCTACCAGTTTGCCACCTGCTCAGGAGGGAAGAGTACCCCCAGCCAGCCCCGCCAGAGGGCTGGAGGCTCTGGACTCAGGGTGCTCGGTTTACAGGGTGGGTGCGGGGCTGTCCCTCCGGAGAGAGTGCCTTGTTCCCCTGGAGGTGGATGGGAGGAAGGTCAATGGATACTGGGATACGGGCGCGGAGGTGACGCTGGCCCGGCCCGAGGTGGTGGCCCCAGATCGGGTGGTGCCCAACACCTACCTGACCCTGACGGGGGTGGGCGGGACCCCATTTAAGGTGCCCGTGGCAAGGGTACACCTGAAATGGGGGACCAAGGAGGGCCCCAAGGATGTGGGGGTACACCACCATTTGCCCACTGAAGTTTTGATGGGGGGAGACCTAGAGGACTGGCCAAGCGACCCCCAGACCGCCCTGGTTGTGACCCGTAGCCAGAGCCGGCGAGGGGCACTGCGACCTGACCCTGGGGAGGGTACCACACTGGAGGCGCGAGACCCTACTCGGGTGGGGAGGGAGCGCCGAGGGGCACGGCTCAGAGAGGCTGCGGCCTCAGACCTGGCCACGGAGGGGGAACCGGGCCCCATCCCTTCCCCAGCCGCTGAGTTCCAGGCCGAGTTGAGGAAAGATCCCTCCTTGCAGAAGCTCAGGGACCTGGCCGACCTCAGTGAGGGACGGACCATGAGGAGAGGCTGCCAGGAGAGGTTCCTGTGGGAGAAGGGGTTCCTGTACCGAGAATGGGCTCCCCCAGGGGAAGGGGAGTCCTGTGGGGTCAGGAGGCAGCTGGTGGTCCCCCAGAAGTACCGCCGCAAGCTCCTGTCCCTGGCCCATGACATCCCCCTCGCAGGGCACCAGGGAATCCGGCGCACCCGGCAGAGGTTGCTACAGAACTTTTACTGGCCCGGGGTCTTTACCACCGTCCGGCAGTATTGCCGATCCTGTGACCCCTGTCAGAGGGTGGGGAAGGCCCGGGACAAGGGGAAAGCGGCGTTGAGACCTTTGCCCATCATAGAGGAGCCTTTCCAGAAGGTGGCCATGGACATCGTGGGGCCTCTCAGCAAGACGACCCGGTCGGGGAAGAAATACATTCTGGTGGTGGTAGATTTCGCCACCCGCTACCCCGAGGCAGTGCCCTTAGCTTCCATTGAAGCAGACACCGTGGCAGATGCGCTCCTGACCATTTTCAGCCGAGTGGGGTTCCCCAGGGAAGTCTTGACAGACCAAGGCTCCAACTTCATGTCGGCCCTGCTCCGGTGCTTGTGGGAGAAATGTGGGGTCCGGCATGACTGGGCCTCAGCGTATCACCCCCAGTCCAATGGGCTGGTGGAGAGGTTTAACGGGACGCTAAAGATGATGCTGAAAACCTTTATGAACCAGCACCCGCAGGATTGGGACAAGTACTTACCTCACCTGCTGTTCGCGTACAGGGAGGTGCCCCAGGAGTCTACCGGATTTTCGCCTTTCGAACTGTTATATGGAAGGAGGGTGAGGGGCCCCCTGGACCTGATGAGAGACGAGTGGGAGGGGAAGGCCACTCCCGATGGAGAGTCAGTGGTGGAGTATGTCCTGACCTTCCGAGAGAGACTGGCTGAACTCATGGGCCTGGCCAGGGAGAATCTGGCCAGAGCCCAGAGGAAGCAGAAGGTCTGGTATGACCGCACGGCGCGGGCCCGTGCCTACGCCACCGGGGATCAGGTGATGGTTCTCATTCCCGTGAGAAAGAACAAACTACAGGCCGCCTGGGAGGGCCCGTTCAAGGTCGTCAAGCAGCTCAATGAGGTAAACTATGTGGTGGAGCTGTCGAACCGGGCCCACCACCGCCGGGTGTACCATGTGAATATGATGAAGCCATATTATGCCAGGGGGAATGTGGTGTTAGCTGTGTGTGGTCAGTGGGAGGAGCAGGGAGATGACCCTTTAGTAGATCTATTCCCTGGGACCAGAGCTGGTTCCCCCCTGGAAACAATCCCCCTCTCGGATCAGCTCACCCCTGCCCAGCAAGCTGAGGTCAGGGGGGTGCTGCATCCGTACCGACAGCTGTTTTCCAACCAGCCTGGACGCACTAATCTGACTGTCCACCGGGTGCAGACAGGGTCGCACCCGCCGATAAGATGCTCCCCCTTCCGAGTCACAGGGAAAACTGCTCAGGACCTGGAAAGAGAGGTCCGGGACATGCTGGCTTTGGGGGTGATCCAGCCATCGGCCAGCCCTTGGGCCTCGCCGGTGGTGCTGGTCCCCAAAAAGGATGGGTCAGTCCGGTTCTGTGTGGACTATCGGAAGCTCAATGCCATCACTGTATCGGATGCCTACCCCATGCCCAGGCCGGACGAGCTCCTAGACAAGCTGGGAGGAGCTCGGTACCTTACCACCATGGACCTTACAAAGGGCTACTGGCAAGTGCCGCTGGATGCAGATGCCCGGCTGAAATCGGCCTTTATCACCCCTCTGGGGCTCTATGAGTTTCTGACCCTGCCTTTCGGCCTCAAGGGAGCGCCGGCCACCTTCCAGCGCCTGGTGGACCAGCTCCTGAGGGGGATGGAGAGTTTTGCCGTGGCGTATATTGACGACATCTGTGTCTTTAGCCAGACCTGGGAGGACCACGTGTCCCAGGTTAGACAAGTGCTGGACCGACTCCAGGGGGCTGGGCTGACTGTCAAAGCGGAGAAGTGCAAGGTGGGGATGGCTGAAGTATCTTACCTGGGCCATCGGGTGGGGAGCGGCCGCCTAAAGCCGGAACCGGCCAAGGTGGAGGTGATCAGAGACTGGCCCGCTCCCCACACCAAAAAGCAGGTCCAAGCCTTTATTGGGATGGCAGGATACTACCGAAGATTTGTGCCCCACTTTAGCGCCATAGCCACCCCCATCACTGAGCTATGCAAGAAGGGGAAGCCAGACAAGGTGGTCTGGACCGAGCAGTGCCAGGAGGCTTTCCAGGCGCTGAAGGAGGCTCTGGTCAGTGGCCCAGTTCTAGCAAACCCAGTCTTTGACAAGCCCTTTGTGGTGTTCACCGACGCCTCCGACACGGGACTGGGGGCGGTGTTAATGCAGGAGGATGAAAAGGGGGAGAGACACCCCATCGTGTACCTGAGCAAGAAGTTGCTACCCCGGGAGCAACACTACGCGGCCATCGAGAAGGAGTGCCTGGCCATGGTGTGGGCCCTCAAGAAACTAGAGCCCTATCTCTTCGGGCGACACTTCACCGTCTACACCGACCACTCTCCCCTGACCTGGCTGCACCAGATGAAAGGAGCCAACGCCAAGCTCCTGAGGTGGAGCCTGCTCCTGCAGGATTACGACATGGACGTGGTCCATGTGAAGGGAAGTGCCAACCTGATAGCGGATGCGCTGTCCCGGAGAGGGGGCCCCGAACTTCCCCAGGTCACTGGTCACAGTGACCCCGCTCAGTTCAGTCTCGAAGGGGGGAGAGATGTGACGATGTGACGCAGCAGGGAGGGGGGAGTGTTGACCTGGGAATGTGCCCTGGGGACGGGAGACCTGAGAGCCTGTCACCTGAGCCAGGAGGGGGAGGGGGAGGTGACACCTCTGCCCAGGAATGTGGATGGAGGCTGCAGCAGGGAACCTGCTCGGTGGGTTTAGTTTCAGTTTGGGGCTGGGTGGAGGAACACAGGGAACCCCAGGGCTGGGGTCTAAGCTCCCTGCTCCCCCAGAAGGACTTCACTGAGGGGTCCTGGGTGTACCCACAAGCTCTGTTTTGGACTGTGTTCCTGTTGTCCAATAAACCTTCTGTTTTACTGGCTGGCTGAGAGTCTCAGTGAATCCCAGGAAGAGGGGTGCAGGGCCTGGACTCCCCCACACTCCGTGACAGGGAGGCACCAGCATTTCCCAGCTGTAGGTGAGGCCAGCGGTCTTTTCCACCCCTCATTCCTCCTATTCTACAGAGCTCATCACAAACCAGAGCAGGCACCAGCTCCTTCCCCCACCCCCAGCATAGCTTTTCAGGCCAGGACATCTCCGTACAGGAATCCCTCCTGCCAGAGGGCTCTGGGACTACCCTCTGCCTCACAGCAGCAGGATCTGGCCCAGGAGAGGTCCCCACACAGCACTCTGCCACTGGCTGTCAGGGTTTGCTTTACAGAGGCCTCTGGGCCCCTGGCTGTGGTCTGCACACCTGCTGAAGAGAAAGGCGTTGCTTGGATTGTGCCTTTTAGTTTCCACACAGCAGCCTAGGGTGCCTGAAAATTACTGTGCTGGACCCTGGGGAGATGCCACCCAATTCACTGAGGACAAGGTACATGGGTCTGAGATCCACCAGGCTGTGGCCCCAGCTGGCCCTGTTGGGGCAGGTGGAGAGCTCCTCAGCAGCAGGAGTCAGAACGGTGCCTGCTGCAGGGAATTTGGCCTTATTGGTAGATGGGCTCCATAGGACAAGGCCGGAGCTAGTGCCATGTCACAGCAAGCTGCGGGGAACATGGAAGCGACAGACTGGGTGTCTGTGGAGATGCCACACCTGGGAGACAGATGAACCCCCACCCATGGTAGGGCAGCACAGAGCACCCTCTGCATCTGTGAACAAGGGAATAGCATCTGTGATGGAGAGACACAAATCTTCCTCCTCACCCATCGCAGCCAGGAGAGCCACACCTGCAGGATTCAGCCAGACACTGTGTTATTAACAGAACAGAAGGAGATGCAGGCCTGGGAAAGCACCCAGGGGCTCGCTCAGAATCCTTGCCTCCGTTATCTTCCACACTTGTTTCCTGCTAATTTATGCTGCCCCCATAACATGGGGAGTATGTCAATTAATGTAATGCTCTCATTACAGACTGCAAACTGCAAGGCAGGAGACACTGGGGATTAGGTTGAACACAAGGGCTCTGTGTGCCAGGCCAACCCCTGTCAGGCAATTAAAAGGGCTAAGCAGCACAGCTAGGTCTTAAACTGCACAGGGACAGGCATGCAGGTGAGCACTATTACTCACGCACCCCAGCAGAGGTGAAGCCCTGGATCACCTCAGGCTAACATGAGGCTGGTCTAGGCCAGAGCTGCCCCCCAGAGCAGAGGTAGCATGTGCACCCTTTCCCCCACTCCAACTAGTCTACTGAACCCAGCACATACCCAAGCCATGGAGCAGGCTCCCAGCATGCCCTGTTGTGGTTACCTGTGACCCCTAAAGTGGCTGGGGTCCCACTATGGCAAGAACACCCCCTCCTCTGTCCTTCTATGCAACTGCAGCACAGAGGTCTTTGTGCCAACAGCCCCTACCCTGGTCTAAAATGGGAGGGGTGGGGAGGGGGGAAGCATGGCCTTGTAACTTCTTTCCTTTGGGTTGTCCACCCCGACCCTTCCAGGGGAGGGATGGTTGGGCCAGTGGAGAAGCTGGGATGTCAAGTCCAGCATCTGTCCTAGAGTGAGGATGGTCTGGGGAGGTGGGCTAGCTGGGCACAGGGGGTTCGCTAGGTCATAGCACCAGGAGGGCCAGTGTTCCCAAAGTAACCATGCAACATGGGTGCCGCTGGATTCAGAGAAGTTCCAGGCAGCAACAGCACTAGAAGGGATTGGGCACTCAGGCCTATGCAGCTCCACTTAGGCACCCATAATGCAGAGGTCCATCACAGGGGACAGCATGCTATTCTAGAACAGGTTCAGTGAGAGTTTCCACCCTAGCCCCAGGCAGCGGAGTTCAAAGGAAGTGTCAGGGACTCCACCCTCTTGCACAAAGCCCTCCAGCCGCTTCCTCTTTCCACACTAGTTCCCTCTTCCCCTGCACCAAGCTCTGTTCTGCTTCTCTTACCTCTTCCCTTGGTGTTGTCCCCCTTCTCCCAGCACCCATTCCCCCCCAAGGGTAAAGCTCAGCTTTATGCCCTCTCCTCTTTTCTAGATGTAGGAGTAGCAGCTTGGGCCAGTGGACAGAGCACAGCTAGGGATTCTGTAGGCTCAGGCAAACCACTTCCATTTTCTGCACCTTCATTTCACCCCCTATGAAAGGGGCTAGGACAAGCCTTAGCAATAGATCTCCAAGCACTTGGCCAAGAGCTGGGGATTATTAAAGAGCAGCAGAGAGGGAAGAGGGTTTATGGCAGTCTTTAACACAAGCACAGGTAGGCTGCTGGAGGATGCTTTGGATTAGGAGATCCCCAAAACTGCAAGCAGCAAGTGAGGGAGTGTTACAAGCCACTTCCTTAACCCCTCCCCCGCTACCTACTGAACCCAACCTCTTGAGGAACAGTTCTGTGGCAGCGCTATCTGACACCCAGCATCAGCCCTGCCTGGTAGAGCACTGCTGTGAACAGGGGCCAGCTACCTGGGAATGGACAGGGGAAACCAACCCTCAACCCTACAATGACAGGCTGAGAAAGTTGCCACTGTGTCCTGTGCCATACACCCCCCCCAAATCTGTGCTCTCATACTCCAGTGAAACAGGAGGGCGAGCTGAGAACAGAAAGGCCAAGCCACCTCTATAGCCTGAGAGCAGCAGCAGTCTCCCCGTGTAGGGCACCTTCAAATTATTCCTCCACTCCTTCTGCTAGGCCAGACAGCCATTGGGCTGGAGGGCCTGTGCCACAACAACAGGCTAGAGCTGCACTCTGCAGCCAGCTCACTCCAGCTCTGGCACTGGTTTCCTGGGTGAATGCGGATCAGTGACATGGAGACAACACTGATCTCCTTTGGAAGGTACTGAAGGAAAGTGCTAAGTAACTCCTTCTTTCCAAACCCCTTCTCAGTCTGCCACAGCAGCTCCTGTATGCTTTAAGACAGTAAGCTGCAGGGCAAAGCGGCCCACTGTTTGAATGCTATGCTGCCTTCTGCTGCTACAGCAGTAGCGAAGTGAGACTGTTCTAACAGCATGGTTCAGTCTGGCTCCAAAGCAAGGCTATGGCTGCGCTTCCTGCTGCAGGGAGGAACGCTCCCACTCTAGCTCGGGTGTATTTGCTATGAGCCCAACTGTTACAATGACAGCACCACCTAGGACTGCCCTGACCCAAGTGCACTACATGAGCATTCAGGCGGTGTTTTAATCCCAAACTGACAGGCAGGCCGAGTACTGGATTAGAGGGTGTGCCAAAGTCAGGGGTCGGCTTAAACCGAGCATGCGTCTGCCCTGAGAAGCTGCTTTAAGAGTACATCAGCTGAGGAACCGAGAGGTTGGACACAGCAACAGCTGCTCTACTAGCAGCAAAGGGCAGCTTCTAAGGACTCTGGGGTTAGGCACCGACTGCTTTCCTGAGGCAAAGCGAGAGCCGAGTTTAGACTGCACTGGATTCTCCCCTTATCTCAACTTAAGAAGCAGGAAAGATGAGCTCATTTCTTTGTACATGCTCTTGCTCCCAGCTTACTAGATCAGGGAGGGTCTGGGTTAACCAGGTACCTCACTCAAATCCTGCCAGCTGCTGTAGCTTTGGAAGGGGGTCATGTTCCTTCAGCTGTAGCTAGTCATGCTGAGATCATGGGATGGATCACACTGCTCGTGGAATTAGCATGTTACTGTGCTGGATGGAAAATCCCAAAGAAGATTTTTGTTTAAAAAATGAAGCTTTTATTCAGTTAGAGGTAGCAATGGGGAGCAGAGTCTTGTAGTGTCAGGGTCACTGGAGACAGCTAGGTTCTTGGCCAGTAGGGGGAGGGAGCAGTGAATGATCTCAACATTTAAATCAACTGGGTTAAGATTTTAGCACATCCTAGATTCAAAACAAAAAACTCCCCCCTAGAGCTCAGGTGCATTTGCACAAAATGAAAAGACCACGCAAGACCAGAGCATCATGGTACTGCAGGTTTCTCTCGTTTCCACCTGTAAGTACTGAAATGGAGGCAAAGCTGGACATACTACAACCTGCTTCTAGCAAGAACCACTGCCATCTTTCACAGCTCTGGGGCAGTGGTAACATGTCCCACAGGTACCATGCAGAAGGGTGGGTGTGTGTGGGGAAATGGTGTGCAATAGGTATTGCTCCACAAGGAGTTAGCCAATAGGTATGTTTAGTTTAAAAGTTTATTTAAAAAAATAAGTGGGGCCTCTGGGTATAGTGCCCATTACTGCTACCCTAGAGCAAACACAGCAGTGGAACGGTCACCCCTCCCAGCTAGTCACACCAGACTTTACTGTGCCTGCCAGTTCTAAGATTTAGTGCCAAGGAAAAACAAATTTAAAAAAGGATGCTACTTCAGTGACAAACATAATGGAAGGTAAGCTTGATACAAAAGAAAATACAGAAATATGTACAGTAATTCACAGCCCAAACAGTAAATGGACCTTAATGAGATCAGTCAGGGGCACTGGTTATTCTGCAGCTAATTTAGAGATGTCATTCAGCATGAAAGCAGTTACAGCATAAATGCAATATTCCCATCTCCTCCCCAGGCAAGTCACCCTAGCACTGTTCCAGTTGCTCAGAGCAGCAAGATGATATGGATTTCACCCAAGCTGGTCTCACACTCCCAGGATGGCATACTTGAACAGTGCCATGATAGCTGCACTGATGAGGCCAGAAATCGGGACAGTGACAAACCATGCCAGGAAGATGTTACGGAAGAGACGCCAGTCCACAGCCTTCCTGGAACGGAGCCAGCCCACTGAGACCACGGAGCCCACCTATGGAAGATACACCAAGGGACTGATTTAAAGACTAGGAGACCACTATGGTCTCATCTCCTGCACAGCAGGCCAGAGACCACGACCTAGTGCTTCCAGCATCAAGCCCAACAGCTTCTGGTCAGCTAGAGTGTCTTTTAGAAAGATACTGCAGTTTTTGGAGACTAAGCAGCAGATGCAGGGAAGCAGCTTGTGCCCCCCACCCAAATCCCAGCTGCCTAGAGTGGCAGCTCATGCACAGCAGTTCCACCCCCTACCTGCATGTGTGCACATGCACCAGGCCTGAGGTCTCTGCAATGGGGCCAGGACACCTGTGCAGCACAGCTGCCACATTCATTCCCCTGTGGCTTCACTGGGAATCAGTTCTCCAAAGCTGTGCAGTTCCTATGGGAGCTGGGTAATGGGGGCCCAGCCTCCTCCCTCCCACCCTGCACCAAGGCACACTAGGGTTAGGTAGGAACCCCAGGGAGTAAGACTGGACTACCTTCAGCTTCCAGATACTGATCTTATTCTGCCTTTGTCTGCTAGAAGCATGCCCCTAGATCTCAAACTTCACCTCAACCTTCTCTAAATTGAGAGATTGAGCTTGCTCACTATAAGGCAAGTTTTCTAGACTTCAGGGTCACTTTTAGGTCTTTAGGTACCCTTCCCAATCTGTCAGCATCCCAACATGTTGCCCCTCTGCAGGCAAACTCAGTTTCCAATATGGCAGGGATGGCCAACCTGTGGCTCTGGAGCCACATGCGGCTCCTTATATAGGCACCGACTCTGGGGCTGGAGCTACAGGCACCAACTTTCCAGTGTGCCAGGGGGTGCTCACTGCTCAACCCCTGGCTCTGCCCCCATTTCATCCCTTCCCATGCCCTCCCCTGAGCCTGCTGTGCCCTTGCTCCTCCTCCCAGCCCCCAGAGCCTCCTTCACCCCATGAAACAGCTGATCTGGAGGTGTGGGGAGGGAGGAGGCACTGGGAGCAGGGTGGGAGCTAATGGGGCTGCTGACTTATTACTGTGGCTCTTTGGGAATGTATAGTAGTAAATTCTGGCTCCTTCTCTAGCTCAGGTTGGCCACCCCTGCAATATAAATATGGCCTTACTAAGGAGAGCAGCACTGAATAGGTTCAGATACAAGACAAGCCTGAATCCAATGAGAACTGCCCAAAGAAAACCTGAGTCATGTTGAAATGTGGGCCAAGTGCCTTGTTCATGTTTTGGAGGGCAATCTCCCTGTTGGAACTGTAGTGCGCAGCCAGCACAGCATGGGGCCAGGCAGCAAGGGACCAGCAGAGAAGAATTTCACAATGAGATTACAGGCATCTTTGATGCACAAGTGCAAGTCTTACAGGAATGAAGACTCCCATGACGTGAGTGGCCCAGGGAGCTTGGCAGCTTCATAATGGGTCTGTTTGACAGTTTTTTGTTCTACCACAGTAGAATTCCTAAGTACTTTTCCTCAATGCCCATTTCTCTTTAGCTTCTCCCTCCACCACTTCTATATTTACTCTATGTTTGTTATCCACAAATGGCTAGATCTGCATGCAAATTATAGACCTGTCAAACTCAAGACCAATGCTTGGTGTATTTTGGAAGCTATTCTACTACAACTCTATCTCAGATCTGGTTAGTAGTGAAGAGGGAAAAAAGAATTAGTACTTTGAGACAACTGGATTCTCATACAGTACACCAGACCATCACTTCTGGTCCCATGCCCTACACCACTAACTCCACCTCTTGAGACATTTCCTGCAGAACTCAGGCAGGTCACCACAGGAGCCACTTAACATACTGGCAAGCATTTCACTTACTTTGCAGTGCGTTGTACTGATGGGAAGACCAACATTTGATGCAATCACCACAGTCAGTGCAGATGCCAGTTCAATGCTGAAGCCACTGTGTACACACAAAGATAGTAACTATCACAGGCTGGTATGAGCCACACAATGTTAGCAAGGGATTCCTGCACAGCAGACAGCCTGTGCAAATGGCAAGTACAGAACTGTCTTACAGCTCCTGTTCTATGCATGGTTCCAGGTCTCCCTCATTAACCAGTTTGTTAAGGCATTTGATTTTGTACACTTCTGCTTTATATGGAGAGTGCATCTGGGGCCTCTTGACAGCTCCTAGATGGAGGCCACAACCAAGGCTAGGGACCTTTAATCCAGGGCTTTGGAGCTGTGCTCCAGCTCCACTCCAGCTCCAGGCAAAAACCTGCAGCTCCACTGCTCTGGAGCTGCTCCATGCTCCAGCTCTGGGCTCTGCTCTAATCAGAGCTTCATTTTTCCTTCCATTTCTAGTGGATACATACATCTCTGCGGGAAGTTTAGAAAAGCGCCAATCATCCATAACTCAATGGCACCACCCTTTACACAATGGAAACTGAGCAGATTTCACACTGCCACTCCCTGAGCTCAGTTATTTGCATTCAAAGCAAATGCCTTGAGGAACTGATCTGTAATGCCCTGATATGATCTGGGACCTGGATATCAGATCATTCCCTTTTGGGACAGCCAACTGGAGATGGTGGCAGGGAATTCAGTGGATGATCTTTGCAGTCCATTTCCCCACCCTCCCCCTCCAGAGGGTGGAGCTATAAGGCACAGTGGAAGGTCCAGCTCTTCTGACTTTTGACTGAGAAAGGGGTGTGTTTAGTACAAGCACCTGATCCCATGCAGTGGCCATGGCCAACTGTTCAAATGTACATATTGGAACCATACCAATGGAAATGACAATGAGGGGTGATATTTGTGGAGTTGTGGTGGGTTACCTTCAGGAAGACATCTTGAATATCAAAGCTATTGTACCTCAGAGCACTAGGAAGTTTGGAATGTGAGCAAACAAGTTGGAAAGAACTAATGAACACTTCAGTAGGCCGCAGACTCTGCATTGTATAATTACATGCTCACCCAGCCTCTGAGTAATACTGTTATGCACACAATGGGGAGTGCAGAAACACCATAAGCATCCTCCTGTGTCCCCCATGAAGCATCTTACCTAGATGGTGTGATGGGCGTCAGATCCTTCCCCATGGTCTGAATGACTCTCCTCCCCCAGACCCACAGGCCAATGCAGATCCCAGCACCTCCATACAGCAGCAGCCAGATGGGAGTTGCCACTTTGGAAGCCACATCACCTGTCTGATAGACTAGGTACAGAGCCACCAGAGGGCCAATGGCATTGCTGGAAGGAAACAAAGATGCATTCCACTCAGACAATTAAGGAATCTTTCCATGCTGCTGGCTTGAGAAGTGATGAACCCCAATCTTGTTATAAACCCTAACTTGCTACATTTTCTGGATGACCAGGTTAGTGGTGAGCAAGTATTTGCCAGAAGAGCCTGTTTTCATACCAGCATGCTAGGCATACATGCTCCAGAGAAGCAGGTGAACATATTGCATGAACATTTGTACTTAGAGTAACCAGCTAAAACCTGTCACAGATTAAGTCTACTGACCTGACATCATTGCCACCATGAGCAAAGGAACCAAAGCAGGCGGTGAGAATCTGCAGGAACTGGAAGAGCAGGGACACTTCTGGTCTATCCTGATCATGCCACTCCTCCAGAGAGCCAGTGCTGCACTTCCTGTCACCACTGCCCATCTCCACCTTGCCTACATCCATATCCACATCAGCCGCCGGGTGGGTATCTGCCACAGCATTGCAGTAGCTAGTGTAGCTGTCCATACGGATCCTCTTCTTAGTGTCTGCTCCAGGCCAGGTCAGCTTCTCCATCTCCTCCCCCTTGGGCTCGCCCTCTTTGGGACGGAATGAATCCAGCGGCATGCCACAAATGGCCATAGTGTATGAGGTGTAGCTGTTGTTGCGTCTCAGGGGCTTGTCACCAGAGTCCCCCATGCAGTCACCCACTTTGGCCAGGTGAAGCTTGTGCAGCAGCTCTTTGTACAGGCCCGAATCCTTGTGCACAGTGTGGTACTGGTAGTGGCCACTGTAACTGATCTGATTGCTGACAGCTTGGTTGAACTGAACAAGGTTGCCACTGGGTAACTGCACAGCTCCTGCAAACAGAAGTGGAGTTTAACCCTAATCCACATGGCCAGGTGTGAGAAACATGCCTCAAACAGGAGCCCAACCAAAAGCACTACAGACCTCATGCTTGAGGCACTCTGCCCTGATCTATTTGCTGGTGGAATATGCCTCCACATGGCATGCTTAAGGGTCTCCCACTTCATCTGGACTTGCCAGGGCCATCTGGCAGGCAGGGCAGGCTGCTAACCCCAACTCACCACTATCAATGTTTGTTTCCTTCAGGTCAACACTAGGGAGCCTCTCCTGCTCTGGAGCTTCCTCCACATCTCCCAGATTGAAGGAGACTGTTCTCTCCTCCACAGCTGCCCTGTGGTGCATGGCAGATGCATCAGTGATAGGGCTCTTGTCACCCACACCATTGCCCAGTGGCAGTTTAGACTCATCTTGATCTTCCTTCTGGCTGTTCTTTTTCTCCATCAAGGGGCTCTCAGAAGGACTTGACTTGATCTCTCCTGTGGAAAGAATTAATGACTTAGTAGTTCCCTTTCCCAAAGGCTACCACCATTTAAAGCCCATTCAGCCCTTTAGCACCTGATTCCAGCCTACTCTGCATCCACTGAGAACTGAGCAATGCTGGCACCTGTCAGAACCCAGATTTATGCATGCTGGATTTCAGTTTAGAGCTCAAGTTAGTAACCAAGTAACTCCTCACATGCTTATGTGTTACACAATGTGCTGTGCATAGGACATCCAGATCCCCAGACACAGAACTTGCTAGTCTGAACTGTGCTCTTTTGCTATTTCAAACCCCCTCTTGGCACCCAGCATAGGTGTGGTTAGAACTGGCAGAGTGACTAATGGCATAGCAGGGTTCTGCATTTGTTACAAGCACTGACTGGTTCTTCAGTCTACACAGACTAGTGGTGGGCCACCAGGAACTAACTGACTGGACAGAGGGTGCCAATTCTTTGCTTCCAGTGTTAGGAAAAGCTAAGATACATTCCTAGTATTGCACAAGCAGCAGCACAGAGAAGTTACATGGTTGAGAGCTGGCCCATGATATGGCCAAGACATGTACCACATTACAATGGTGCGAGAAAGCTTATTTTGATTACAAGTGAAGATTTTTAAAATATAGTGACAGAGCCACCCTTCTTGGGAGCAGTGTTAAGCAGCAAATCCTCACCAGGGTATCATTAGTGAAGTGCTGCAATTTGCACTTTGTGATGCAAGAGCCACAGAGGTATACAGGTGACTCATCTGTGCCTTTTGCAGCGTTAAAGCATGTGACAATACAGAGACTGCACTGGGCAGGAAGGTACCTTTTCAGATGGTGATGAGCCATGACAACACTAGGGTTTCACTACAAGGAGTTTGGAAAAATGCACCAAACTTGACTTTAAAGTTTATACAACTTTAACATCTAGAGTAGAGGCAAGCAAAAAAAATTCAGCAAACAAGAAGTCTGCTAAAAAAGTAATGGGGAAAGTTAGTGTTGTAGCTGTGTTGGTCTAAGATATTAGAGACAAGGTGGGTGAGGTATTTATTGGACCAACTTCTGTTGGTGAAAGGAAGGTTTCAAGCTTACAGAGCTCTTCTCAGCTCTGTGTCAGCTTGAAACCTGGTCTCTCACCAACAGAAGTTGATCCAATAAAACAGTGCTTCTCAGCAACCCATCTGTGGACCAGTGCTGGTCCCTGAAATCTCCCTATAGTTTCAGGAAGGCAGCAAGCCGGTCACTGGTATCAAAAAGGTTGAGAAACACTGCAATAAGATTACCTCATCCACCTTCTCTCTCAAGTTGAAATGGCTCATTTTGGCCATTGCAAAACAAAGTGTTTCATGTCATAATTCTAAATGTTTTGACTTTCAAAATGGTGATTTTTGAAATTTTGCTACAAAAACCAAAGTGAAATCACCTAAACAACCAAAAACCAAGACAATTTATCTGGGCCAAACAAAACCCCATAAAAAATGAGGTTGTTTGGCCCCCCAAACCAAAAAAGGTTTATTGTGCACTCAGCTCTAATCTAGAGCGTTGATGGTGGGACTTTGGCTTTCCAACATGAACAGAAACACTGTTAGGGTAGAACTGGGATTCTGGAGTGATCCTGCCTCTGAGTGCACGACCTTGGCCTAAATTCACTTTTGGCTGCCTAAGCAAGCACCTAAATACAAAGTTGCATTTTCCAGAGGATCTGAACATAGCTCTCCAAGGATTGTCAAAGGAGCTGTGGGTTCTCAGTTCTCTGAAAAAGCATGGCCTGTTATTTAAAGAGCCTAACCAGGCCCACGGGACTGTCCTGCCTGGCCCCATAGCTCCTGGCCAGAGAGGCTAGTCCCTGGCCCCTCCACCACAGCCACATGGGTAGCACAGCTTGTGCCTGCCTGCCTCCCAGGCTTTCCAATAAGCCTGTTCTGCTGCTCTGAGCAGCATGGTAAGGGGGTGGGGGGGTCAGGGGACGGTGGGGTTGGATAGGGAGTGGGGTCCTGGGGGCGGTTAGGGGGTGGGGAGTCCCAGGCTGTTTGCAGAGGCACAGCCTTCCCTACCATTTCGCAACCCCGATGTGGCTCTCAGGCCATACACACAAGAAAAAAGTTTGCCCACCCCTGGCCTACCAGATGCCAGGTCTGAAAATTGGCTAACATCTGCCTGTTTCCCCAGGCCATAAAATGGAAAAAACTTCTACCTTACAGGAGGGAGGGTAAAGCTAACAAATGCTTGAAATCTTCAGAACAAGAACACTAGCAGTCAATTAAAAGCTTCCCAATCTGTACTATATTAAGCAGAGACAATGGATTTCAGAGCTCATTAGCTTACTGCAAGCACTTGATCAGAACTTTTTAGTATCTGACCTGATCAGCCAAACTTAACAGCATGAAACCTCTGTAGTTCTAGTTCTGATGCAGTGCTATGTGGGGCTGCTCACACTACTGCAGTATGCGTGTCACTGGGGTTGTTTAGGAATAGGCTATGCTGAAACCAACAGCTGCAAACAGATTTGCTAAGTCACATTAGTGAGGGAAAATCTGAATTACTGTCAAGAGTATGAAGCTCCTTTAACAGCTAGAAGGATGAGCTGTCTCTAGACAAATTTCAAAGGCAACCAGAAAGTATCTACCAAGCTATTAGTCATGTACCACTTATGCAAACCCAACAAGGGTACTTGTGAATAGCTATTTTCTCTTACCTACTGCTTAGGATGCCTCTCCCAAGTCTCATGAGTATATAGGTGAAACAGTGCTCAACTCTATGAGCCCCACAGAACATTAGGAAAGTAAAGCTGGGGAATGCTATTTGAATGCCTTTCAACAGGTATTCTTTGCTACAGAGCAGGGATTTTATGAGATCACCTACTTAAAACTAATCTGCATCAGCAAGGTCAGATTGCTTACGGGGGGTGAGATTTGTAAGACACTTCCCCCCCGCAAGATGTACCAAAACAGGATATTTAACTCATTGAGGAGAACATGCAATTTTATGTCATTCTAAAGCTTTACTTACGTTCTATTTTCTTCTTCATTCTTGGACACACAAAGAACCAGACGACGAGAGCACAGACAACAGCACTCCCCGCTGAAGTTAGAAGGATACCCCAAATAGGAAGTTTGTCAAAGCCAAGCACTAGGAAATAAAACAATGAATCTTGAAAACCCCAGGGCAAGAGCCCCTTCAATGTAGGACTACCTTCTTCACAGGAGATCAAGGGGTGCTTGGCACATGACATTCACTGCTGCCTCCCAGGAGTCTGCAGTGCCCTGCACCAGCTTTGCTATGTTAGCAGCAAATCTGAGTAGAAGTGAACACCTAATAGAAAATCCAATACTAACCCTACAAAAATTAGAGCTTAACCCACATGGGAGTCCACCAGGTTACACTCTCCCCAGCTAATCTTTCACATGTTCAGAGACTCTGACCTCTTCCCCTCCCCAGGGAAAACTGGATTACTGAGAGCATTGTACACTCTGGTGACCCAGCAGCAACCGACTAGACATTCACCATCCTCCCCTCAGTTTAGTTGTCAACATAGTACACAGAGGCTTATGTCCTGACTTGCTGCAATGTCAAAGAAAAAAAGCAAGCCTGCTGCTGCAGCAGACAACGCTATTCCCCCAGCATGCCAGTCTGCTCAGAGCCAGGGGGAGAAGAGTTGTACCCACTTGAGATCTCCAACAGATTTACAGTAACATGACATTTTAGGTTTGTGATGGGATAGGACTTTTCCATCCACATGGTGCAACAATGGCTTCTGCATCTCACTCCAGAACACTTTAAATTAGAACCAAATCTACATCTTTTGAAACAGGAGAGGCTTTAAGGTGTTAACTGACCTAGTTACACAAGCATTTACAAATGAGTGGCTGGATTTTTATTCTTCCCATAACCTCAAGCTAAGGTATCAAGTGTTTGCTAAATGGCCATCAAAAATGCTTCTGCAGTTTCTGCTGCAGCCAAGAACTATAAATACTCCCAGTACATAGAAGACAGATAAAGGAACTGCAGAGGTCAAGTGCACAATATCACACACCTATTTCCTATGGCTTAGTTAACATGCAACACTAATAGCAGCTTACAACAAATAGAGTCTGGCAAACCCCCCAACTAAAGTGGAACAAAGTTTAACTGAACCTTGTCCACAGATTGTAAATTCAACATGAATCTGGCTAGTAAAGTGCAAACTTGTAAACTGAATCACATGGTGCAATGCTGTTTATGCTTTAACTGGTTACAATTCCTACTTCACAGGACAATGCCATATTCACAGGCATAAAGAACACTTTGGCTGAACTCCATTAGTCCTGCAACATGTATCAGAATTTCAGGACCATAAAGTGCATTTGAATGGACCAATGTATGAAGGGAAAGCTGGAGTCATTACTTCATAGTGACACTAAATCTATTTCAGTATTTAGTAGTGAAATAGCCTGAACTGTCCAGTATGACTGTGTGAATACCTGCCACTGTCAGCCTCTACCTAGCTCTAGTTCCTTAATGACCTGATTAATACATCACAGAAGAAAGCCCCAGCTGAAGCTGCCATCACAGTCCAGGGTAGCAGGCCCTGAATAAGGTAGCTCAGTATCCAGAGTTTTGAAATTGATTGTTAAGTTAGCTGTGACTGATATTTTCTACAGCTTGCCTTGTAACTCTGCAGGTCCCCAGGCCCTTCTGTGCCAAACTACTTTGGATTATGATAGCAGCTGCCTGTTCCATTCATCAGTTGCGTCCCCCTGCCCGCAACATAAAGTTAAACATTTTGATCTGGAGCTCCCAAAAGATTTCAACTCTGTAGCATGAGTTCCTCTTCGGAGTACTTGTGCTGGCTAGGACATGCCAGTTCTTCTTGGTCAGGAAGTATCAGGGCAGTTAATATATTCTTGGGGATGAAAAGCAAGCAAGCTCTCATGCTGGAAAGGCCAAACTGAGCAAATCCAATACAAGACTCCAGTGCTGACTAGCCTTACTGGAGAATAGAAAAAGCTTAAGGAGACTCTTCAGCAGCTGGGTTCCTGAGCTCTAGCATAAGTAGGAGAGAGGAAAGGGGAAGTCATGTTATCGGCCATTCCTGTGAAGATTAAGGAGAAAGCTCTGTAGTAATTTAGATTTGAGCAGGCCTCTTTGGTTGGGTAACTATCTAGGTTAGAACTCAGCACACGCTAGCCTGCAGCCTTCTGTAGCCAGCACAGGCCAGCAGCCTTCTAGGAGATTTCAGCCCTGTAAAGCAAAAAGGGGTAAATCATGCATTTAATGGAGGTTTTTGTAAAGAATTATAAAAGTAGCACTGAAGTATTTTGACATGTACTTACAAGGTGCACCACTGTACATGATGGAAAAGAGGTTGATCCCAACTGTACAGGCATAGAAGACTGGCAAAGCTCGCAACCCATTGGGAACTGGATCTGCCTGTAAAACAGATTAGTTTTGATACTATACAAATCCAGATCCCAGATTCTAAAAACAGCAAAGCAGACACTTAAAGTACACTTCTACATGGAAGAGTGTCTAAAAATGCTAACTTCTTACAAAGATCTGTTTTGTGCACTTCACAGACTTAAGTTTATTACTTCCCTCCTACTAGCCCAACAGCAGCAGCTCCAGAAGAGGGGGATGGAATCTCTTGTGCATCAAACAGAATTGTCTGTAATTGGCATTTAGCAAACTAATCCATTACAGTTGTGAAAGCTCTGTCAGTGGGGATGTATAGGAGTCAGCAAGGAGAGAACTGGGTCTGAAGAACCCTTAGAACTCATACATCATGAGTTACTGAACCCTGCATATCCAGTGGGTTTTTAGGGTTGCCAGTTAGTGCTCTGCTCACAAGTAAAAAGACTTTTGATGTTGAAGACAGAAATGTGCCTCCCCCAACTGCCCATGCCATTGTTGTTTCAAAGCAGAAATGCACACTCTTCGAAACAGCAATGTAGCCTTTTGAACAGCCCATCCCACAGAAAGAGTGGATGGAATCTGATGCTTGAGAACTCTTCACTTTAGAGTATTTTACTTTTAAGTTTTAGACAAAGTAGCCATGTCCTAAGACTTGTTTCCTCTCTGTAAGGCTCTGGATTTTGCCTTCTCAGGGATTCAATAGTCTACCCATCAGAACAGGACTCTAAGACTGACAGTTTTAACGAACAGCACTTTCTAAAAGTCTTTGCTTCAATTCACTAAAGCAATTTTCTTTTGGAAAAAAGCCCATTTCCCCAGGTGAGTCAGGCCAATTGTTAAAGTCATTTAACTGATTCAGAAGGATTATTCACAAATGCATTCCTATGTATTAAAAGCAACACCTCATCTAGGCAGTGGAATTGTTTGAGACTGACCAGGAGCCAAATTCTAGTGTTCTGATGCTCAATGTTCAGTGAAATTTAATGTATTGAAAAGCATGTTTGCTCTGTCCTATTACAAAAGCATCTGAACAAGTATTCAGTAGTGAGTACAACTTTGAAAGGCCAGTTATACAATATTAATCTGACAGCTGTGCTAAATTAACTGACAGGTTGTAAAAACGAACATGGAAGGATAGGGGGAACCAACAAAATTACTGCATTTTTCAAAGCAGAAACCACAGGAGTTAGATTTGAGATCTGAAGTTACATTAAGCTACTCAATAACATCCTCAAAATATACTTGGTAACCCCAGAGCTAATTTTATGTTTTATATTTGTAAACTGTTTACAAATGAGTCCTGGACACTAGACTATATATAATTACAGCATCTGTTTGACCAGCAGTTTAGTCTGTACGCTACCAGCATGCTTAGTGTTAATTCATGTTTAGATTACTGATCTACTCAGCATGCTGAACAGCAGGAGTATAGAGAGTGGCTTGTGTTAAATCATTCAAACAAGTTTAGTTTCATTCTCCCATTTCCAACTGCTACTTTTGTTCCACTTACTAGAACAGTATTTGTAAAGAGTTCCAAACCAAGGAGCCTCACAACAGAAAGCATTTGTCTGGCTGAGTAGACATGAGCTCCAGATCCAGGAGGGCTTGCTTATGTCAAGAAAATTAGCAAAACTATATTGCTGTAGTTATTCCAATATAACTGCCCATGTGGACACATTCAAGTACATGGGGAGCTACAGCAGAGATCGATATTAGTCAGTTCTGCTGCTAAGGGCATGTCTTCACTGGCAATGTTAAAGCACTGCTGCATACTTTGCTGTGATTACACAAGCCACATTATAGTACTGGGAGAGAGCTGTCCCAGTGCTCTAAAAACCACCTCCACAATGGTAATAGCTCCCAGTGCTGGTGCACTGTTTACACTGGCACTTTACAGCACTGCAACTTTCTTGCTCGGGTGTGAAAAAACACCCCCCCTGAGCACTGCAAGTTTCAGAGCTGTAAAGTGCCAGTTTAGACAAGCCCTAAATTTCCCTGTGAAGACAACCTGCCAGTTCAGTCATGCATAGAAGCAGAGTTTCCATCACAAGGGCAGAGTTCTCCCAGGCATTTTAATGCTAGACAGGTCATTCAAGTTATAACTAGCTCTAACTGGCACGTCCACACACTTCTCTTTACCACCAATCCTAACAGCTACAACACTGCATAGTATAAGCTTTTTTTGGGGGGTGGGGGGAAGACAGGACTTGGATAGTCTAAGTGAGAGGTAGACACTATGGTATTAACATGAAATGATTGAAGATAAGGCATTTCAAAACCTATTTGGTCTACTCAGCTAGCCTTCCCTTGGAATTCAGGACATGGCTACACTGGAGACTTCAAAGCGCTGTCAAGGGAGTGCTTTGAAGTGTGAGTGTGGTCTCATGCCAGCACTGGGAGAGAGCTCCTGGTAATCCACCTTCATGAGGGGATTAGCTCTGAGTGCAGCTCCCAGCACTCTGAGCTGTTTACACTAGCACTTTAAAGCGCTCTGACTTGCTGCACTCAGGGGGGGTGATTTCTCACACCCCTGAGCCAGCAAGTTAGAGCGCTATAAAATGTAAGTGTAGCCAAGCCTCTAGGTGCATAAGCCAGTGTCTACAGAATTTATGTTTTATTAAAGAGAAGTCTCTAGTCCTTTAGTTGCAGTGATGCTTTGCAGTTTGCATCCAGAATTAACTCTACTGCTACTAGGTAATAAGCTGCAACACGAAGCCAAAATGACACTAGTCATTTTTTTGCAGCCCACAAGGCAGGGGTGGCCAACCTGTGGCTCCGGAGCCACATGCGGCTCTTCAGAAGTTAATATGAGGCTCCTTGTATAGGTGCCAACTCTGGGCTGGAGCTACAGGCGCCAACTTTCCAATGTGCCAGGGGGTGCTCATTGCTCAATCTCTGGCTCTGCCACAGGCCCTGCTCCAACTCTACCCCTTCCCCACCCCCTCTGAGCCTGCCATGCCCTCACTCCTCCCCTCTTCCCCCCCAGCACACCACAAAACAGCTGATCAGGAGGTGTGGGGAGGGAGAAGGAGACTGATCTGCAGGGCTGCCCCCTGGCAGTGGGCAGGAGGCACTGGGAGCAGGGTGAAGGGGAGCTGATGACGTATTACTGTGGCTCTGTGGCAATGTACATTGGTAAACTCTGGCTCCTTCTCAGGCTGGCCACCCCTGCCACAAGGCACTGGATAGCAGCACAAGTAGCCAGTGTCTTATCAGTTTCATGCTGCTGCAGCTGGGGAAGCTATGCCTTCTTCTGTTCCCCATCTGGCTGAACATGAGACAAGTGTGGAATATTAACCCCTGAACAAGCTGCTTTGGATGGGAGGGCAAGAAGACTCCTGTCTTCAAGCCTCCAGAGTGTTGAGATAACTGCTAGCCAGGGTCAGATATGAAAGATTGACCACTCAAACAAGGCCTGGAGACACTTGCCAGGTTACTATCCCAGCAACCTCTTCCATGCCCACTGCTGGGGACAGGGCTTCTCAGAACATTGCACTGGATCTCTATGCTCCCTTCCCCACAAAAAAGTTCATATCAGCCTGTGGCAAGTAGGGACCCAGTAATTATGAGGAAGGGCAGCCCAGCAGCTTGGGTGCTAGTTCAGGAGATGCAGGGATCAAAACATTAAAGATCATGAATCACTCAGTAATAAGCATTTAAGACAGTCCTGACCGAAAGTGGTTACTCCTATTATCTGCTCATTTCAGTTGTAGAACAGTTTCCGCACAGCAGATGAGTATTGTGGAGATCTGGCCCCCTTACCTTACGAAGAATGAACATACGGACGAGGAAGAACAGGATAGCAGACATGATGCCAGAAAGCAGGGGAGAGATGAACCAGGACAACACTAGGACAGAAGATAGAGGCAATAAATATCCTGGCTACCAGAAGGTGGCTCTGGGCAGTAAAACCCAGATATACTTTTCATACTAATCCAATGTTGGGGACAAGGCCATAGGTTTATAAATGCCACACCTTGGCATCTGAAAAAGCTAGTGGTTGTATTTTACTTACCAATTTTAAGCAGCTCTGACCACCGGACGCCTTTCTGTCCTTTGGCCACCAGCGAAAAGCCAATTGTTGCTCCAACAATACAATGGGTACCAGAAATGGGAAGTCTCAAGAATGAAGCTGCTAGCTGCCATACAGCTGACCCTAAAGCAACAAAGATGTGTCTGAGTGATTAGTCACCACTGCAATACATGGCAGATTTGGGGACACAAGACACTCCAACAAGATAACTTATCCATGTGTACTTAATCACTTTGCTGCTGCAACTAGAACATTACTCACCAAACATAGCGCTGATTGAGCCAGCCATGAGTAGCTCTTGTGTAGAGTTGTACATCTCCACGTCAATCAACCCCTTCCGGATGGTCTCACTCACTTTAGCACCCAGCAGAACAGAGCCCACGGTTTCAAAGACAGATGCCAGAATACATGCTTGCCGCAGAGTCACCACACCCGACCCCACTGCGGTTCCGAACGAGTTTGCCACATCATTGGCACCCACAGAAAACGCCAAGACAAAGGCAATGATGAAGCCCAATATCAGCATCCAGAGGAAAGCTACCATGGGACTGGATGCCTTACTTCCTATTGTACTGGTTAGCAGATCCAGAGACGATGTTGATTCAATTGTGGATTCCATGTTATTAATTTTAGTGGTTTCAAATCAACAGGAATTTGCAACTTTGATACGTAAACAAAATACGAGGTATGAAATAATAAATAATGTTACAAAATTAAATAAACTAAACTAAGATATGTTTGGAACCAGCAAGTTACTGCTATACGGTGTGTATGGGAATCTCTTTTCTAAAGTTCCTGTGGCTCTGGAGAATTAGAAGAGCTGAATAAAATTCCATGGTGCAGAAAACAGAGAACACAAGTTCTTCATCCTGAAATGAGAGAGGCAGAACTGAGTCCCCATGGTCCATGGATGCTGGCTAAGTGAGCACAAGGCTACAGCATAGTGAGACTTCCCCCAAAGAGTTAAAGCAAGGCAAAGCTTATAAGCTTACATCTGTTTAGCAGCTAGAAGCCACACTGGGTACCCATTAGGAAACTTAGGCTATGGCTAGACTGGCACTTTACAGCACTGCAACTTTCTCACTCAGGGGTATGAAAAAACACCCCCGAGTGCAGCAAGTTACAGCGCTAAAAGCGCCAGTGTAAACAGTACCCCTGCACTGGGAGCTGCGCTCTAAGCTAATCCCCTCATGCAGGTGGAGTACCAGGAGCTCCCACGGGAGCACTTTGAAGTTTCAAGTGTAGCCATGCCCTAAGTGACTATCTACTGCTCCATTAGTGCTGTATTCCTGGCCTTCCGCTTATGTTCCACAATGCAGATGGGGGACACAAGATCCCTTGTGATTTCTACCCTCCCACCATCCAAGCTGAATGCCAGCTCCCCCTGCTGGTATGCCTAAAAGAGTACCACCACATTGACAATGCCATCAGGATTTGTAATGGAGCCATATGACCATCAGCTGCTCTCCAGCCTATTGCTAACAGGATTTAAGCCAGTGATTTTAGAGAGCACTTCACTGGAGTCTAGTTGTGCAACATGGTAAATAAGATGGCAAGAGCCACAGCACGTACCAGATCAATTATTTTTCCTTGGGGAGAGATATGGGCTCTGGACATGCTGCCGTGTGGAACAGGGCCCTAAAAGCAAGCAGGCTGTAGTAACAGGACCCTACCTTAAATCTATTAGGTCAAACTTATCCACCATTCCCTACCAGCCTGAAAGGCACACTCCAGGCCAAGTGTTTCCTGAACAGGCTACAAACATTAGCTGCTCTTGCTGGGTTCCAGGAAGGAACAAAAGGACACTCCCTCAGCCTATGGGGAGGATCCACTGGGCCCGGGGACTCAAGTGATTATGGGGGACAACAGAACAAACAAGGACAGGCTGAGGGTCAAAAGTAGGGAACCTGAAGGGGACACCAAGCAGAGAACCCCAGACAACACCCACTGATCCTCAAAGGTGTCAAGAGAGCCAGCAGACACTGCCCAGAGGAACTCTGCCTGGATATGTGAGCAGAGAGGGGACTGGAAATAGGCTCCACAGTCACAGAGAACCCACTCAGCCAACATCTCCTCTCTGGTGTTATATATTGCCACTTTGGGCATCACTAGGAGGAGACTGATGAGGAGGTCCCATGACTTTATGGAGCCACAGATAGGGTGTGCATATGTAAGAAGGTGGGAGGAGAAGCACAGCCAAAAACGCAAAAGTAAGGCCAGGAGGAAAACATTATCCTGGAAGGTAGGCACTTCAGGCACCAAGTCTACCAATTTCAGCTCTTTCCACAAAGACTCAGCACAGAGCCCTTTCAACCCTTAAAACCCAGCCAAAACACAACCTCTACCCAAGCAGAGTTTTGGCTTCAAAAAGAGAAGTGCAAGACTCCATGAAGCCCTTAAGGGACTTCAGTACTGCTATTAAATGGCAGGTGTTCAGATACTATAATGTTGGGTGTAACAAAACCCCAAGATCGCTAGCTCTGCCTGCCAGCAAATTAAGTGGGCTGTTGCTATGCCCCAGATACAAGCTGCAGTGGAGCAGGAGTGGAAGTGGCTTCCCTTTGAAGCCCTGCAGCAAGACAATTAACACCACAGCTGACCCTGGCCAGCTAACATGTTAAAACTGCAACTCATCCCGTCTACACCAGGATTTTAACATGTTAAAATGGGATAGCTAACAGCACCTCTACCTAGTATGGACAAGCACCAAGATAAGGGAAAGCCCCAGTCAGTCTGCAAATCCTGTACCTGAACAATGACTTGAGTAAGACACATTGGCAGCTCAGCTGAATTCCCCATAGTACCTTGTGTCCTAAGCAGCAGTCTTTTGTGCTTAGACTGGCTATTGCTGCTGCAGAGATTACTCACTCTCTTGGTGTGTTTGCTGCCTGTCCCTACGGTGACAGCCCTGTCCCTGGCTGTCCCTGAAAAGGGCCATCAGAAGAGGGAGCAAACCCTCTCCCCACCCCCCAAGAATCAGAGCAGGAAAGACACTGTTTATTAAGATGCTTGCCTTTTCCCAAGAGCATTTGGGGAGGAAGGATCCCATCACAGATGTTGTCAGAAGGTCCTACACCTCAGTTATTTCCCCTTCTACCCTAGCTGTGTTGCAGCCATGCTTCACCACAACACTGAGAAGGGGCAGGAGATGACTATCCAGCCAATCTAACATCAGGTTTTCCAATACGACCAGCCCCAGATCTCCTCACACACCATTACCAGCTTTGCTGCAAAGTAGGAGGAAAGGCTGCAGATACTGCTTCCATTCCAACTCATGGTCAAGGTAACAACTTTCATCTGAGCAACAGGCCCACTTAAACTCCCTGAAACATTACCAGACTGGAGGAAGGAAAGGCAGAACAATGTGCCTGAAAAGGCAAGCCTACAAAGCATGCTCTGGGGAACAACATCCACTGCATGAAGGCAGAAGATTGGGTTTTCTATGTGGCTGCAGTACCTCAAGTGAAGAAGTGGGGGACCCAGCTGGCACTCAGATTGGAAGATGTAACCTCTCAAGAGGAATTGTGCCCACCATCAGTCCCCTGAGGAAATTACAAAGTCCACATTGAGGCATCTAAGTGAGCCTGATCACTTGAGGCACCAAATAGTCACCATGCACCTGGAAATCAGGCTCTGTGGACACTCAGCCCCTCACTGTTTTAGGCACCCATTAAGGCTAAGTCTTCACAGCAAAAAAGGGAGTGTTTTTACACCAAGTTGCCATCTTTGGGTTTGTCTACACTTAAAATGCAGCAGCACTTCAGTGAAGACACTACCTACGCTGAGATGCCGGTTACCTGGGCTGTACCCAGAACCCTAACTCCCTGCGAGGCAGCAGCTAGGCTGATGGGAGAACCCACTGACCAGCACTGTCTACACAGGGACTTAAACTGGCCGAACAGCTTTACTCAGGGCTGTGGCGTTGCACCACCCCGGGATCACAGTGTCGACCCGGCCCGAGTGTCAAGATCTCAAGGGAAGGAGACACTTGTTTTTATGTCAATTGGCTATACCAAGGCAAGCCCCGGTGGGGGGCACAGGGTCGCCTCAAACTACCGACAGACGACGAAGAGCTACCTGAGCTTGTCTCAGCTACCTCAGTATAAAACCCGAGCAAACTCAGGGTCACCCTCCATTCTGCACCGCAGTCAGGCCCGGGGAAAGAGCCCTGCCTCGCGAGCCCGCCCGCCCCCAGTGAATTCAAACTTCGCCTCGAGCCCTCACCCCCACCCACCCGACACCCGGGGCGGGCAGCCACACGTGGCTCCGAGCCCGGAGCTCAGCCAGGCCAGCGGGCACCCGCTGCCAGCGCCCAGCTGGGCATCCTCGAAGCGGCGAGCCGAGCGGGCCAAGCTCCCAGGCGCCGCCACGCCGCCCGCTCGCCCAGAGCTCGTCTCCGCCCGGCTGCGTCCCGCCACCCCCCGGGCTGGGCAGAGCCCGGCACCCACCACGCGCCCAGACCCCGCGCAGCCGCTTCCCGCGCGGCCCCGCGCGCCCTTCCCGCGCGGCAGGAAACGGCTGCTCCCGCGCGCGCCGCGCCTCAGGCGGGCCCGGGGCCGCGCGGGCAGCCGGGCGCACGTGGGGGGAGGGGGCGCGACGCGCAGAGCCCGCTCCTCCCCCCGCCCCGGCTCCCGCTCCCGCCCCCGCCGCGCCGCGCGACAGCCGGCCCGGCCCTCACCGCGGTGTCGGTCCGCTACGAGGCCGCCACGCCGCCCCGACCAGCCCCCAGCGCACGCAACCCGCCGCCGGCGCCGGGCAGCACTTTATAGCCTGAGCCGGTCCACGTGACCCGCCGGACCCGCCCACCCGCTCGAGCACGCATCCGGCGCCTGACGCAGGCGGAGCGCGGCCCCCTTCCTCGCTGCCGCGCGGCCATTGGCCACCCCCGGGTCGCGGCCACGCCTCTCGCTGGTGGGCGCGGTCCCGTTCCAGTCGGTCCCGGGCCGCGCGGGCTGTTCACTCCGGACCCTAACGAGGGGCGCAAGCCCCTGCTCTTCCCGGCCGATCGGGAACGGGGGGCGCTACCAACGCTGCCTCCCACGCGCAGGCTGAGCCTGCCCCAGTGCAGGGTCTGCTCCCAGCCCCACCAGGGCACGCAACTCCTGGGTTTCCTTCCTCCCTCCCTGCCCGTCCCCGGGAGCTGGGACAGGCCCCTCTATTTATTGCTTTCACTCATTCCCCATGGGATGCTTGTTCTCCTGCCTTGCTAGGAGGGACTGAGGCTGATCCTGGGCTCCTGTCTGGTCCCTGTGCTTGTTTGTTCTGGTTTTAGGGGGATCATGACTTGCATTCCCAGTCAACACCATCAGCTGACTCAAAGGACACCACGCCCTCTGCAAGCCAGAAACAGGAACAGATCAGTCTGGGGCTTGGCACTGCCCTTTGTACCATGAGCCCCATGGCTCTACCAATTTTGCTGCCCCAAGCAGTTGCCACGGAATTGCTGCCGTGCCCGGAAGAGCAGCAGAGCTGCCGAATTACCGTTGCGGGACATTCTGAATGCCGCCCCAAGCACCTGCTTGGAAAGCTCATGCCTGGAGCCGGCCCTGGGCCCTGCCTGTGCACTGTGGGGTGCCCAAAACATGTCTCCCACAGTATTCTTGTCAGCAAGTTAAGGAAGTATGGGCTAGATGAATGCACTATAAGGTGGGTAGAAAGCTGGCTAGATTGTCGGGCTCAACGGGTAGTGATCAATGGCTCCATGTCTAGTTGGCAGCCGGTGTCAAGTGGAGTGCCCCAGGGGTCGGTCCTGGGGCCGGTTTTGTTCAATATCTTCATAAATGATCTGGAGGATGGTGTGGATTGCACTCTCAGCAAATTTGCAGATGATACTAAACTGGGAGGAGTGGTAGATACGCTGGAGGGGAGGGATAGGATACAGAAGGACCTAGACAAATTGGAGGATTGGGCCAAAAGAAATCTGATGAGGTTCAATAAGGATAAGTGCAGGGTCCTGCACTTAGGATGGAAGAATCCAATGCACCGCTACAGACTAGGGACCGAATGGCTAGGCAGCAGTTCTGCGGAAAAGGACCTAGGGGTGACAGTGGACGAGAAGCTGGATATGAGTCAACAGTGTGCCCTTGTTGCCAAGAAGGCCAATGGCATTTTGGGATGTATAAGTAGGGGCATAGCGAGCAGATCGAGGGATGTGATCGTTCCCCTCTATTCGACACTGGTGAGGCCTCATCTGGAGTACTGTGTCCAGTTTTGGGCCCCACACTACAAGAAGGATGTGGATAAATTGGAGAGAGTCCAGCGAAGGGCAACAAAAATGATTAGGGGTCTAGAGCACATGACTTATGAAGAGAGGCTGAGGGAGCTGGGATTGTTTAGTCTGCAGAAGAGAAGAATGAGGGGGGATTTGATAGCTGCTTTCAACTACCTGAAAGGGGGTTCCAAAGAGGATGGCTCTAGACTGTTCTCAATGGTAGCAGATGACAGAACGAGGAGTAATGGTCTCAAGTTGCAATGGGGGAGGTTTAGATTGGATATTAGGAAAAACTTTTTCACTAAGAGGGTGGTGAAACACTGGAATGCGTTACCTAGGGAGGTGGTAGAATCTCCTTCCTTAGAGGTTTTTAAGGTCAGGCTTGACAAAGCCCTGGCTGGGATGATTTAACTGGGAATTGGTCCTGCTTTGAGCAGGGGGTTGGACTAGATGACCTTCTGGGGTCCCTTCCAACCCTGATATTCTATGATTCTATGATTCTATGCGCAGCCCCCCAGCCATGGGTGGCAGAGGGCCGGGCTATGAGCTTCCCTGGGTGGCTCTAGCACAGATCAGGCAGGGCCATGCACAGGATCATAGAGCAGGACAGGTCTCACTGTGATGCTCTTACAACACCAAAGCTCCCCTTGACAATGGGATGGGGCTCCCGTGCAGCCCACAATGCTAAGCACCCCAGACACCTGGTTCTGATCCAAATGTGGGTGCAGCAACATAGGTTGCCGGTGGTGCTGCATCTTGATTCAAGCAGTCTACAGAACAAGGTGGTGCTTTAGAGCAGGGTTTCTCCACCTGTGTGTCGGGACCCAAAATTGGGTCGCCAGAACGTTTCAAAGGGTCATGTGGCATCTCCTGCAGCTCCTGTCCCAAAGGACATGCTGGGCTTGCCCATCTCCTCCAGGCACTGCAACCTCTGGGGTCCCAGGGCCACTCACATTTGGCCCAGCTGTCATGATGATGGGAGTCCAGGTAGCCCAAATTTGGGTGAGCGGCACTGCAACCCCATGAGCCAGGTCACAACTCCACTCACACAAATTTGGTCCAGTCAGGGGGGTGGGGCTGAGCAGCGCTGCAACCCTAGAGGGTGCACAGCTTGGAGTGGAGAGCTAAAGCCAGCCATCCTCACAGCACAGGAGCCGCCACTGTGAGGTGAGCGCCAGCAGGACCCAACCCTCGCCGAGGGGCAGGATCCAACCAAAACCGCCCCAGGGCCTCCACCCCTCAGCTATTTACTGGGTTGTGATTGGCATAAACATTTACGAATGCGTCCTGAGCCCAAAAAGGTTGAGAACCACTGCTTTAGAGCTCAGGATGGAGTAGTGCATTCTGGGAATGACAGGCTCCAGGCAGCTCTTTGATGCAAAGAGATACAGGTACTGACATGTTGGCCCAGTGTGCTTCTTGACTGGGAAGAGTTACCCGGCGTGGCCCGTTAGTGGTTAATGAATAATTGATGAATTTCTGTCTGTGATTAGATCACGACTTTCTAGCAGTTATTCCTTACTACATAGGCATCCTGTGCACAATCTGCTCCTGGTCAGGGCCCCCGCCCTTCTCTGTGACGACTGCTTTTCAGTCAGACCTTGTGCCTCTTTTTTGTATCCATTGTCCTATTCGGCCCTGATCCTGCATGTGCTTCATTTTCCCATGAGTGAGTAGTCCCCTAGGCATCTGCAGGATCAGGGCCTTAGATTGTAAGATCCTTGGGGCAGGGCCTCTCTTTTTGTGCCATGTCTGTACAGCACCCAGAACAATGGAATTCTCATCTACGATGGCCCCCCACTAGGAGCTAGTGCGAACCGGTGATTTGCTATATCATTTCTATGAGCGATCTTTGGGCTGCTGCTCATTGGTGAGCTGGTTCCCAAGACCATTCTGCAGACGACGGCCAAGCTGTTTTTGTTGGACGGGTGCTTTGTTTCTCTTTCCTGATTGGTTGAGCATCACTCTTAGGAACCATTTACTGATGCAAAAGCTTGTGATTACACATTGGAAACTGGCTCGTTGCAAATATCCAGAAATAGTTGTTAAAAATTCACAGTTTCCAAGACGTTCCTTGGCTAGAATCATCCCAAAAAGTGATTCCAAAGAGGGAATGAAGCATTTGGACAAACGTTAGTGGGAAATAATAATAATGTCCTGCTCTTCTATAGCATCAGTATCTCACAGGACTTCACAATCTTTCATGTATATGTTCTCACACACCCCTGTGGGGCAGGACTCTTGTCCCCATTGTACAGATGGGGAACTGCAGCACAGATAGCTAAGTGACTTGCCTGTGGTCACACAGGAAGTCTGTGGCGGAGCATGGAATTGAATCCAAGTCATAGGCTAGTGCCCCAACCACTGGACCGTCCTTCCTGGATGTGCTTAATTTGCAAGCCAGTTTGCAATTCCTTTCAATCTGCTGCATCAGTCAGCGCACTGAATTCTCCTTCTACCCCTGAGCCTCCACTTTGTGACTAGTATAAGAGAGGGCAGCTAAGGTTTCTGGCCCTGATCCTGTAACTGGATCCTGTCTGTAGGGCTCACGACACCTGTAGAGAGGATCAGTTGATGCAAAAAAGGGCATATTCCTTAACACTGTGGCATCCCTTCTCCGTAGACAGAGCCGCCAGGCAGAATGAACTGGAGAACTCAGTGTAAGCAATGTTCTACAATGGCTGCTTTACGCCTTGTCTCCCGCTGTCCCAGTGGCACCGCTGCCATCAGATTGGTGTAACCCCTGTCACAATATCAGTTTGAATTGTACTGAAATACCATATAGACAGGTTTAAGAGGTGGCTGGCATTATACTCTGGGAGGTAAACCTCAAACTCCTTTGTATAACCCTCCACCGATTATAATAAGATCCTGCTGCTTGACTAATAAGTCACTAATGGTTTGGTTACTTTCATTGCTGCTTTCTCCTCTGGGTGACACAGAGACCATCTGTTGATGTCTGACAAGAACGTACATTGCAAGTGGTTAGCCTTTGTCCTGACCTCCCCAACCAAACACCCCCAAAACTGCCCCCCTGAAAAGCCGAATTTGTGGCAATCAGTGGCCCAGCTGCTGGGCTCTGCTGGTTATGTTGCAATATTAGCTGTTTTATAGCTTTGATAAGGCACAAAGATAAAGTCAAAAACCTGCTCTGACCACCTCCCATGCTGAAAGATGGTTTGGATGGCAAATGAGCTCTTTGCAATCTCCATTTCCCAGAGCTCTGTGTTCTCATCTGCACTGACAACCATGGGGCCTTTTTCTGAATGGATCAAGTTCCCTGCCGAGGGGGAAAGTCTTTCCAGACCATGGGCTTGTTTATAGACGCCACTTTTGTGTCTAATTATCTTTAATATGTTTGTAGAGCTCAAGACAGGCTGACCTGCGGTGCCAGAACCTGCCTAGGGAGTGGATTTTCTCCCCACTTCCCGTTTATGCTGTCTCCAGGTTGGCTTATTTCAAGGGTGTTTTTGGAAGAGGCCAATCTGTGTTAATTACAATATTTAGCGATCACCCCAGAGGGGTCAGGGCTTTGCAGGGCGCAGGTTGCAAATAACATGTAGCCAGATATTTAAAATTAAACCATTCGTCAGGTTCAGCTTGGCTTGGAGCCAACGCCCACTCTGCCTGTATGACACACACACACAGGCTGTGCCTCCTTTTCAGTAGTACCATCGGCCTTGTTTTAAAGAGGCAATCCCCGTTTTGTGTGGAGGATTTGGTGCTTCAGCCAAACCCAGCTCTGTGAGTCATGGTGGACAGGAGAATTACAGCTTGTGTTTTCAAAGGGAGCAGTGTTTACAGAGCCTTTCCCAGCTCCTTTTCCATCTGGTGGGTTGAAATGAAGCTTGCCAGGGATTTGCCATACCCTGGGGGCAGAGGACAGGCCCTTTTCCCTCTGTCTCAGCAGCTCAGGCCCTGCTAAGTTTTAAAGCCACTCCTACCTGCAGGCTGTTGGGGGTCTTGCTCCCCCAAATCAGCCTCAGCTAAGAGGACTGAGGACAGCCCTGCCCCATCCACCACCACAGGACCCCCGTGCAAGGGTCACAGAGAGCACTGCCTGGTGATGTGGAGGAGGGGCTGCTTGGTGCTGCTCACCCTCCCAGCAGCTCGGAGAAGCAGAGCAGGCCACGGAGGCTGGGCCAGCACAGCCCCAGCTGTGGGAGGCTGGGGGGTGTGACCAACCCCACTCCAGCCCCCCTTACAGAGCAGGGCCCAGAGCCAGGCCCTGACTCAGGGAGTGTGGGCTGGAGCAGTGAGGTCAGATGGCTGCTCGGCCAGTGAGCGGGGGCGAGATCCTGGTTTCCCACCCTTGTGGCCTGCCAGACAGTGGCTTTGGCAGGCAAGGTGCTGTGGTCAATCTGGAGGCCGACATGACGCCCAGCTGCCGCCCCCCCTTCCCTCTCCTGGCAAGTCACTGCCTTGGGAGCACCCATCTCTGACCATCCACATCTCCCCCCCACAGGCTCCATGCAACCTGGGAGGACCCCTGGTCCGGGCAGTGCCAACATCCACAGCAACAGCCTGTCCCAGCTCAGAGCATCCACTGATCTCAGCCCCCCACCCCACTGAGGGGCAGCCAGGACTCGCTCACCTGGGGCAGGGGGTCCTGAGAGAAGCACATGTGGGGGGAGGGAAGGCTGTTTTGTGCATCAGGAATATTATTAACCCAACTTTGCATTGGGTTTCTTAAGACCCTTGTGTGTGAGAGACCTCCTTCGGGGCGCGCCTGGATGAGATGCTGTCATAACCATACAGCTAAGGGTAGCCTAGAATTCCTCCTTACTTGTAAGGGGTTAAGAAGCTCAAATAACCTGGTTGGCACATGACCAAAGGAACCAATGGGGAAAGAAGATACTTTCAAAACTTGGGGGGAGGCTTGTTTTGTGTGTTCTCTTGGGAAGCATCAGGTCAGAAAACTCCTCCTATAAATCATCCTAAACGTCTCTCATATTACAAAAATTGTAAGTAAAAGCCAGGCAAGGTGTGTTCGATTATCTTTTGTTCTGCTTGTGAATTTTTCCTTTGCTGGAGGGAGGTTTATATCTGTTTTTTGTAATTTTGAAACTAAGCCTAGAGGAAGTTCTGCTGTGTTTTTGAATCTTTTGTTACCCTGTAAAGTTATTTTCTATCCTGATTTTACAGAGGTGATTTTTACCTTTTTTTTTTTTTTAAATAAAATCCTTCTTTTAAGAACCTGACTGATTTCTCTATTGTCCTAAGACCCAGGGGTTTGGGTCTGTGACCACTTTGTAACCAATTGGTTAGGATATTATTCTCAAGCCTCCCCAAGAAAGGGGGTGTAAGGGCTTGGGGGAATAGGAACTCCAAGTGGTCCTTTCCCTGATTCTTTGTTAAATCACTTGGTGGTGGCAGCATACCCTCCAAGGGCAAAGAATTTGTGCCTTGGGGAAGTTTTAACCTAAGCTGGTAGAAATGAGCTTAGGGGGTCTTTCATGCGGGTCACCACATCTGTACCCTAGAGTTCCCTTCGGGGTGCGCCTGAATGAGATGCCCAGGGGGCAGATGCTGAGCACAAATGCACCAGGAAGCATTTGTCCTCCGATTTCGCCCTCCAGGGAGGGAGTCCCAGGCAGAGTGTGGGATTCTGCGAAGAGTTATTAGGCAGGACGTGGAGACAGCAACACCCAGGCAGCTGGGTGGGATGCCCAGGCACTCCAGAGGTCTGCCCGATGAGGACACTGGTAGGGAAGGGGGTGGGGGTGGGCACTGGCAGGGAGGGGGCACAGGTGGGGCTGGGGGCATTGGAAGGGGGTGGGCACTGGCAGAGGAGGGGGAGGGGGAGGATAATGAGGCACTGTCAGAGTTAAGGGGAGGGGGGAGGACACTGGTAGGAAACTGAGGCACAGTGACACGGGTAGAGGGGGAGGCTGGGGGCACTGGCAGGAGGCAGCGTAGAGCAGAGCCCTGCACCATGCCCTTCGCCCCTTAAACCCAGGCTGGCTCAGCCTGGCCCACGACTGCAGCCCATCGAGGAGGGGTGGGGGGACACTTCTCTAATCCCCCAGGATTCCTGTCCTCACCCATCTGCCCCCTTGCCCTCCACCCTGGGCTGGCTGGTGGGGGGGGGCAGCTCCCAGATTGGGCTGGGAGGGAGCCCCACCTGGGTGAGGCCTAGGAGAACAGCTGGGATGGTCGGGGACACCCGGGTCACCTGGGACAAGGGTGTGGGGCATGGATTGCTCAAGCATCTGCTGCTCCTTCCACTCAGACCCAGGATCCTTGCCCCAGCCCCTTTCCTCTCCTCGCAACGGGGTGGGGAGGGGATTGATCATTTACTTACAGGAAGCACGGTTCACCAAACAGGGGAGTTGGGGGGGTGGCTGAGAGCCAGGGCTCTTGGGTTCCTTTCCTGACTTGGGGATGGGAGCGGGGCCTTGTGAGCTAGAGCAGGGGGGCTGGGAGACAGGACTCCCGGGTTCTGTCCCCAGCTCTGGGAGGGAAGTGGAGTCTAGGGGTTGGAGTGGGGGGGCTGGGAGCCAGGACTCCTGGGTTCTGTCCCCAGCGTGGCCACTGGCCCACTGAATGGCTGTGGGGAGTTCCATCTTGCCTCTCTGTCCTGGTTTAACCCTCACCCTGTGGGCAGGCCCTTCCTGGTAAGGACATGGGAGCCCCACAGCCCTGTCTGGGCAGTCTGCCGGGCGTGGGGTGCGGGCACTGTGCACAGGCAGTCAGTGCTGCAGGCGGTGAGTTTGGATGAGATCTAACACCGAGGTTTTAATCTGAGCTGCCCAGGCCACGGCATCTCCCCCAGGTCTGTCTCAGTCACGCTGCCGCGCTGCCTGTTCTGGGCCGGAGAGCCCATCTCCCATGCCTCCATTTCACCTCCCTAAACACCCCCTGCAGGCTCCGTTCCATACAGGCCCCTCTTTCCCTGCCTGTGTGCCTGGTGAACAGCTGCTGTGCCTCACCCCAGAGGCAGCTGCATTTCTGGGCTGGCTGGGGCACTCTCCAGATGTGCAAAGTTAATGGCTCCCTGGCTCTGATGCGCTGGCGGGAGGGTGCCCCATGGGGGGGCCCAGCCCACTGGCTCCTGTCTGTTGCTAGGCCCTGAGCAGAGCCTGGCAGTGCCATCAGCATGTGCCCAAGTGATCCCGGCCACTTGGATTGCCCACGCAGTCCTGGCACCGCCTGGCCCCAGCGGGCGCTGGAGGGATAAATCTTTCAGAGTGACGGCTCAGATAACACCCTGCAAACGCCCAGCACTCATGACCCGCCTGGCCTTGGCGATGGGGCTGGGCGGGGAGATAATCAACCACCCAGCCCAGGGCACTGCCACCTGCCCTCCCGGGCATTGCACTGCCAGTGCTGGCACAGATTTGTGATCGTCTCCTTTGCCGCCCTGCACCGCACAGGCCAGATCCCAGCCCGAAACAATTCCTGCCCGAACTCTGCGCACCGGCTAGGGGTGTCGAGACAGATTATTTCCCCCCAGGGGGGCGTCTGGGTGGTAGCCCAGCCTAAAGGGAGGGGGCCCTTTCTAATAGTTGGTTCCAGTTAAGGGTCATTAAGAGCCAATGCCAGAGCCTAGGGCAGGCCCCAAACCAGTTTGAACAGGGTGGGTCAGGCTGGGAGAACCAGACCAAGATGCCTTCCGAGGCTGTGGGCTGGCTCCCGTCTGTGCCGCTGTGCAGATAAATTGCTTGCACTCCAGGAGCAAGTGGATGTTAACCGGTTTCATAGCAATGGGATTTAGGTACAGCCGGTCAAAGGACTTGCTGGCTCGCTCCAGCCACAAATGCCTATATGGTATGGTGCAAAGTAGTTTTAATATTCTCCCTCTTGGAAGTGGATTTGGGTTTTTTTTTTTTAACTGGTTTCTTTGTGTTTCTTTCTCTGAAGTTCCCTGGAAATGAGGCCGTTTCCCAGGAGTTGACCCCTGAGAGCATGTGAGAGTGGAAAACCTTGCTTTGGTGGAGCAGATTTAAAGTCAAACTGCATCCTTGTCACCACTTCATTTTTACCCTGGAAAAACAAAAGGAAGCATCAGGGCTGTTAAGGGTTTTGACATTCCTAGTAGAACATTTGTTGACAATTCCTTGTTGGGATTTAAGCAGAAAACATCACCCTGTTTCAGAGACGGGGTGGGGGAGGCCAGATCTTTTATTGGGTCAGCAGCTGCTGCTGAGGAGAGACACCAGCCTTGGAGCTGCAGAGCTTGTCTTCAAGGCAGCTCGGTGTGGCTCTCAAACTTGTCTCTCTCCCCAGCGGAAGCTGGTCCAATAGTAGATATGACCTCACCCACCATGTCTCACGAATATCCCAGACTCACACGGCTGTAACAGCACTGCACACAACGGCAGATATCCCGCTTCAGCGCATTCATTTCCTGCGCACCGAGGTGCAACAAAAACCTTCCTTTCACAGCCAAAGGGAGGCAAACTATTGATGCGCTGCATCAGGAAGAGCTCATAGGTATTTAACAAGAGCCTGGCTTCGCACTGCACCTTGTGATGATTTTGGAGCCGTTGCTACATTTAGATCTCGTCAGAAGCTGTTGATTTGTTTTTTTAAAATAAAATAACACAAACCCCAAATGCCCATCCCTGGTGCTGCTTGCCAGAGTGGAATGAGGAGCGTAAGGTGCTTTATACAAGTGGTGCTGTTGCAGGGCAGGATGGGGAATAGCCGTATGGGTACAAAGCTCCTTTATGCCTGTGCCAGCCCTAGGTGTAGCTATGTCAATGATCATCACCCCCCGATAACTTTTAAATGCAGGCAGGCCGGAGAGGCCCCCGCGCCCAGGCTGGTGAGGAGACTACACTATTGAATCAGAAATGGCATCTCCCCATCCCGTCTAGCTTAGCCTGGAGGTGCAGGGTTAGAAGAGACCGATCCATGCAGGCGGTTGGTTGAGTAGTTGGAAGCTTTTTGCTCTGAGCCAGCAGAGAGCAGGAGCAGGAGAGGCTGCCCCAGGCCACTTTGCCTGCTTAGCCACTCGCAACCCCAAAGGTGGAGGCGAAAACTATCGCCAGGACAGCTCAGTGGGCGGGAGTCTGACAGGAGGGAGCCAGTGCTGATCTGTTCCCAGCTGGCCCCCCTAAGGGGACTCCTCGCCCCCAGTGAATTCTCTTTGTTAGCACCCCCAGTTCGTGAGTGTAAAGCCTGTGAGATCAGCCCAGCTACATCACTTGGGGCGGGGGGGATGTGAAAAATCCACACACACCCTGGGCGCTGTATTAACCCAACCTGACCCCTGGTGCAGACGGCACTGGGTCACCAGAAGAACACTTCCCGCCACCCAGCACTGCGGTGAGGGTCTACACTGAAGCCACCGGGCTGCTGTCACGTTCCAAGCCCTAGAGGCTGCTCATTCAGGGCACCAAGGGGCATGTAGATCGTTCCCCAGGGCTCAGGCGGGTTGGTTACGTTTTCTGAAGGCTCCCCACCCTGTTTGAACCCGGCCTGGCGGCTGCTGCCACCACCTGGCAAAAGCATCACATGGGCACAGCTGGGTTGGGCCTGGATCACCCCCCACCCCCGATGTTTTTGTTTTGTGCTGAGTGTTTACACAACGACGTCACCGTAAAGCCCCAGCGCAAGAGCGGAAGTTGCCTTCCAAAGGGTAAAACTGATCGCTGCCAGTCCCTGAGCTGCACACGCTGCTCTACAAGTGACGCAGTGGGCAATCAAAACACAGGGGAGAGAAGCCGAGGCAAGAAATGGGGCAGGAAGGAGCTGGAGCCCAGCCCACCAGCTGATTGCACCATTTCCATGGAGCTTGCCCAGGTGGCAGTGACCCTGGTTTTATTGCCACAGATGGGGCTCTGCAGGGCCCCCCCCAGCACAGCCCCATGTGTCACCCCGGGGGCTGGATGTGGGACTCCAGCACGAAGAGCCAGGCTGCTAGCCACCAGCCGGGCTCTGTACAGACACAGCCTCTTGGCATGACCCAGGCTAAGCCCCGCAGAGCTGACAGTTGGAGGCCTGATTGTCCAGACATCCCGGGGTGTGCGGGTGTGTGTGTAACCTTCTGCCCATCAGAGTTGGCAGCAACAAGGGTCGGGTTCAGAAAACTCTTTTTCTCTGCTACTTTGTTCCATTTGCTCAGTCAAAACCCTGGGGGTGGGGGGGGAAGGAGGCTAGTGGTCACTGCCTCCCTGGTCCCGGGGTCCCAGTGGGACCTGCAGGGCACCGATGGTTGTTACCCACGGTCCTGCACCTGTGTCTGGCCTGAGAGTGGGAGAATCACGTGATCCAACCTCAGGGCAGGTGGAGGCAGAGGGAGAACACCAGCTGCGGGTCCTCAGAGAGACTAGAACAGGACAGAGGTATAGTGACCCCATAACAATCACCATTGTTAACCTGGGGAAACTAAGGCACAGAGCAGGGAAGGGGTTTGTCCAATGTCAGCGGCAAAATTAGGAATAGGAGCCATGAGTCCTGGCTCCCCACCCCTCTCCTGCTCCCATCCCACTCCCTTCCCAGAGCCAGGGGTAGAACCAGGAGTCCTGACTCCCAGCCCTGCCCCCTGGCTCTAACCACTAGACCCCACTCCCCTTCCAGAACTGGGAACAGATGCCTGGCACTGGCCTCTCCCTGGTCCAGCCCATCCAGGGTCCCAGAACGGGGCTTGTCAAAGACACACCTGAGCCCCTGAGCCAAGTGTGGGCCCAATCCTGTGATGGGCCCAATCCAAAACATCCTGCGACAGCCCGACAATCCCAGTCCAGCCACCGAGGCCAGGCTTGGCCCTGCCAAAGCTGCAGGGCTGGCTGCTCTGCCCCACGCTGGCCCAGAGCTGCAGCCCAGCCAGATCCTCTGGTTCCTTGCAGCCTCCTGCCCCCCCACTCCCTGCCATGCCATCTTGGCTGCACCCCCAGCCCCAGGGGAGCACGGCTCAGCTCACTGCCCTTTCCTGCCCACTCTGAGCCTGAATCACTTCCCTGCTGGGAACCCTGCCCCTACTGCTTACTGTGATTCTCCCCCCAAGCCGCTTGCCCACCAACAGGCCCACAGACACTGGGCTCCAAGGCCCCCACAGTCCCTGAGGCAGCAGCAGGATCATGCTATGGAAGTGCTAGGAGCTGAGTGGATGGGTGGAGCCGGCTGGCCCTGCGCATGGGGGAACCCATGGCTTCTGCCAGGGAGCCCCGGGCTCTGGGCCGCTCCCAGACCAGCATGGGCACAGCAAGCTCGCTGTGCTCCCAGCTCTGAGTAGCCACCCAGCAAAGCCATGGCACTTGGGCGTGGCTGCCACGTCTGGTCCTCCAGCCTGCGTGCCTTTCGGCCCCTGTGGGTAGGAATCTCCGAAGGGCTCAGTGCCCAGGATTAGAGCCACGTCCCCCACCGAGAGCAGTCAGGTGCCTGGGGGGGGGGGGAGGGGCTGGATTCCCTGAATCTGGCGCTAGCTTGGCCCTTCGGGTTTGGGGCATCAGACTTGCAGCAGCAGCTTTCCTGTGCTCCTTTGCAGGGGCAAAATCTAAATTCAAACTCAAGGCCAAGAGATGCGGGGGAGGAGGGCAGGGAGGGGAGACTTCGAACCATGTGTGACAATGAAAACAGCCCCCTCCCCACCAACTTCCCAGATGGGGCTGTGGGGACTTGCTCAAGGAAGCGGTCTGAGCTCCCTGGGGGACCCCTCCATAGCACCAGGACGGGGCTGGGATCTGGCCGTCTTGTCTGATGGCGGTGGGCGAACAGGCCCAAGCTGGGCACTGCCCGACAGCTGGCGCGCATCGCCCCACAGGTCAAATGCTGGCAGGGCAGGCGTGTTTGCTCCAGGTTAGCTCCCAAGCGGCTGTGCTGATCCCATAGGCGACATGTGAGTCATGTGGGTGCAGCACGATCACGCCTGCCCTGGGTGGGGTGGGGATGTGCCCAGGTACCAGGCAAAGAGCGACCTGTGCCAATGTCTGGGGGGTTCAGGGTACTACCCTGGGCAACTCCCTTGAACTGGCCAGGCTGGAGTCACCTGCTGCGTCTGACCGCCCAGACAACCACTGGTGGGCATGCTGGCCAACCCCGGCAGGTACACGAATCTGCCCCTTAGAAACCCCAGGAGGAGCAGGCTGCTCAAAGAGCCTCCCCATCCCCCCCACACAAGGAGAGGTGTCACCCTCCCCGATCCACACCCCAAAGAGCCAAATATCCACATCTGGGGAGGGGGAAGGGCTGAGTGGTGAGGACATAGTGAGGGCATTCTCCTGTGCTGTGACATCCTCTCGTCTGTGGGCACTGCCCAGGCCCCGACCGAGATCAGGGCCCCTTCGTGCTGGGCGCTGCCCGGACCCCACCTGAGATCAGGGCTTCCCGGGCGCTGCCCAGACCCCGACCGAGATCAGGGCCCTGTCATGCCGGGTACTGCCCGGACCCAACTGAGATCAGGGCCCCGTCATGCCAGGTGCTGCCCAGACCCCACCCGAGATCAGAGCCCCATCGTGCTGGGCTCTGCCCAAACCCAAGTGAGATCAGAGCCCCGTTGTGCTGGGCGCTGCCCAGAGCAGGGGATGGATTGTCAGTGTGCCCACCGTGCTGGGAGCTGAACTCTTGGCGATGCAGCCGCAGAGCCAGACAGCCTCTGCCCAGTGAACCCAGTCCAGTAAGCAGCAGGGGGTAGGGCGGGTCCCCTCCCCGGGGCACAGAGCTGCCCAGGGCATGAAGGCGCCCTGCCTAGTGGGGTTACATGGCAGGAGGGGAAGGCCCAGGACCCAGGAACTCCGGGGGCATCAGCTAACCCTGCCTGCCCCAGCGAGGGGAGGGGAGGGCATGTTTCACCGCCAGGGGTGCGTGTGGGGGTCCCAGCATGACTAATCCAGGTATCAGGAAGGGCAGCTGTTCAGCCCCCCACCCAACCCCCCGCCCCTGCTGCAATTTCAAACCCGCTGGAGGAGCTTTTCTTTAACACAGAGATCAGCTCCTCCACGCAACGCTGAATTCATTAACGCCCCCCTGACGCCAGCCCCAGACCTCGTCACAGAGCTCCCAACTAGGCCATAGCCCTGGCACCGAGCCAGCCAGGAGCGGGTGGAGGAGCTGGCGAGCCAGCTCTGCCCAGGGTGGGCAGTGGCCTGTGTGCTTAGCACCCTATCGCCCTCACTGTGACAGAGCACCCTGGGGTGCCGCTCACTCATCCCCAGAATACCAGACATTCCAGCACTGCAGTCCCCCCTGTGCAGGCCCTCACCTACGGGGTCTGCGAGGGCACACCAGCAGCAGGGTGGGGGAGCAGTGCGCCCTTCCAGATGGTGTCCCCGGGCTGATACCGGGCAAAGACACGTCCGGTTTTCTCTCAGTGCCGGATGGAGGACAAATCACCCAAACAGGGCACTGGTCGGCTCACACTGGAAGAGTGGCCCTAACTGTCTTAATGAATAAGAAGCACCAGACCTGGAAGGTTATAAGTTACATTATATCTGTGTGGGTGCTTCTCAAACCCCAACCGAGATCAGGGCCCCGTCATGCCAGGCTCTGCCCAGACTCCAACCGAGACCAGGTCCCGTCGTGCTGGGCGCTGCCCAGACTCCAACGAAGATCAGGGTCTGCTGAGACGATGGCAGCCAGTTCAGTGAGGAGAGTCCCTGTCCCAGGCAGCCCCCAGTGTACGGACCCGAGGAGCCCAGAGGTGGGAGCAATGCCGAGGGCTAGATGTTGATCTTGGGGAGAATGAGCCTCACAAGAGACGTGGGCTTCTGAGGGACTTGGGGCCCGCCAGGGTACAGAGGGAGAAGAGACTAGTTGAGAGGGGCAGGCTTGAGGGCTGGGTGTTCCTTGGCTCCGGCACAGGGGGACTTGGGGCTGATGGCAAGGCCCAGAGCTACCTCTGCCCATGGCCTGGGGGTTGGCACCTTGCTCCCCCTGACTGGCACAAGGCTGGGGGCACAGCTCTGCCTCCTAGGACTGGGACCCTGGCACTGTCCTCGCAGGCCACCAGGCCTCTCAGCTGAGGGAAGAGGAAGCAGAGCTAGACTGGGGAGCCCCCCTCCCCGCCAAGTAGGGACAGTCCCACCAAGCCAAACAGCTTAGGGTGCCAGGGCCCCGGTGCCTCCCGCACACAGATGATCTCCAGTGTCCTGGCCATGGCTCTGCCTCCTCCTGCTCCAAGCTGGGCAAGGGGTCAGGGACTGAGCTCCGAGCTGCTCCCTGATGCCAGCGGAGGGGCAAGGTCCATCGCTCCCCCTCCCTCCCTCCCCCCGGGACCGAAGAGGGGCAGCCAGGGCACGTGGCCATGAAATGCTGCATGTGAACAGCCAACATGACAAGGGTGAGGGCCAAAGGGGGCATGGGGTGCAGGGGGCTACTGCAGGGGCAGTGCTAGGGCAGAGAACACGCTGAGGGTAGCAGTAGGCCAGTGGGTACCACTGGGGCCAGGACTCTCCCTGCTCCCCTCCCTTGGGCCATCACTCACCGGACTACAATACCGGGGGGCTGCAGGTCGGGATTGAGGGGCACCAGCAGCGCTGCATGTGGGGAGCCCAGATGCACCTCTCGGCACTGCCCAGGGTGCCCAGACAAAGGGGCAGTGATGCGTGCCCAGCCAAGCACAGAGGCCCGGGCGCTTTCCTGCTTGGCAGCCCCCAGCTGGCACCTGGCCCCACACTGCAGGAACCAGCCCTGGCCTGGCCCAGCCCTGGCACCTGCCACAGGATCTTGCTGCCCACAGAGCAGGCCTGAGCCAGTGCTGCACCCTGCCCCAGGGCACCTGCCTTCTCCCACACTGCACACACCCGCCTGCCACCCGAGCACTGCACGGGAACTGGGAGTCCTGGCTTTGGATGGGGAAAAGGGCTCCAGTGATTAGCTGGGAAGCAGGATTCCTAGGTTCTTTTCCTGGCTCCGCCCTAGGTAAGTCAGTTTGCCACTCCTTGCCTCAGTTTCCCCAGCAGCGAGGTCACATCCCCACTCCCTACCTCAAGTTCCCCAGCAGTGAGAATGATCCTGAGCAAATTACAGTCTATGGGGCACAGTTGGGGTTGGTGTCAGAGGGGCAGGGAGGAGCCCTGCTGTGTCCTGAGACTGCTCCCTGCTGCCAGGTGTCAGCACTAACTTGGGGGCAGAACAGCCCCTACAGCCCCACCCAGCCGACTGCAGCACCCTCTGTTCAGGTCTCCCAGCCGCACACTGGCCAGGCCCAAGCTGGCTTGGCATGAGGGCACAGGCCTGGGAACAACCCAGCCCTGCCCTGCCCTGCCCGGAAAGTTAGTTTCCCACAGCTCATCCTTTGCCCTCTGCCCCGCTTCGGGCAACCAAGGGAACAGCGCAGTAAATAGCTCAGCCAGGATGGATGATTCTGCCTCACTCCGGTTTGACTCACGTGCTCGGAGCTGGCACGAGCCCCGCGCGAGGTCAGGGCGTGCACCTGCCACCCGGGATGCAGCTACAGAGCCCTGGCCTCATGCCAGGGATGGGAGCGGGGACAGGGCTGTGAATTGGCACCATTGCGGTTTGTGGTGCCCGCTCAGCGGTGGGACGCCCCCGCTGGGACCATCACACAAGAACTGGCATGTGAACACCTTCCCCCCAGCGCCCAAGGCTGATCACAGCACAGCCTGCCTTACTCTGGCTGGGGTCCAACCGCCAGCTCCACCCCAGGGAACCCAGGGAATTTCCTTCTCCCTTGCCGAGCTGCTGACCCCTTGAGGATGGGCAGGTGGATGGTGCGGTACAGCCCCGAGACTCTCCTGCAGAACACCCCTCTGGGCCAGAGCCCCGTGTGTCTGCACCCCTGGGTGCGGGCACCAGGAAACGCTGCAGCAGCATCTGTGGAGAGGCCTACTGCCAGCCTGCCAGAGCTGGGGCAGTGGGCAATCCATGTGCCCATTGCCCACGCACGCTGGCAGCCGTCTCTTCAGTGCTGATGTCCTGCCCAGTGCCTCATGCCCTGGGTCCAGCGGCATCCCACACCAAGATCTCCATGGCACTGCCCCAGCCCTGCCCCTTTTCAGCCCACTGAGATCTGAGCAGGGCCCATTCCTCCCCCCGCTGGGTGTTGATCGGCAGCGGGTTCCCCTCCTGCTGCCTTACTCACCTCCCTGAGCCCCATGGCACCCTTTGGGTGGGACAGACCTTGCCCCCACCCTCTGCCCCCACTATGCTCCTGACAGACCCCTCATTCCTGCTGGTTTCCCTCCCGTACCCCTCCCCACAGTACAGCACACCAGGCTGGCCCCCAGTGCCCCAGCCAGGGACTCCAGTGCTTGGGGCAAGGCTCTGCTATCACCAGAAGGGGTTCCCACCCCCACCCCTTTTACAGAGCAGACACCAATGCAGGGTGTGACGAAGTGGAGATTTTCCCTTATGTTGTATGTGAGTCTTACTGTTTTGCATGAATGCTGCGTGTGCCTCAGTTTCCCATTGTATTGCACCAATGTTTAGGTGGTGGGCATAGTCACTGACTTCTAATGGTGCCAGTGGGTGATTGACCCCCCCCACCTCTGCCCCACCCCCATTCCAACCCCTTCCCCCAATCCCCGCCTCCTCCCCCGAGCTTGCTACAGCTGTTTGGCAGTGGCAAGGGCTGGGAGGAGTGGGGTGGCGCGCTCAGGGGAGGAGGCAGAGGAGGTGAGGTGAGGTGAGGTGAGGTGGGGCAGGGAGCTTGGCTGCACCCACCAATTTTTCCCCGTGGGTGCTCCAGCCCCAGAGCACCCATGGAGTCGGCGCCTATGGTGGTGGGAATAAGCGCGTGTGACTTTTGCGGAGGCTGCTCCAACTGCCTGCATGGATGCTATGGCCACCGCTTCGTCACCTGAGACCCAGGAGGGGGATGTGAGCAGGTGACTCTTGGCCTGGGAAGCAAGACAAAGGCCAGAGGAAGAGCAACAGGCTGGGCAGGGGCCTGGCGGCTGGAAGTGAGTCAATCCCTGCTGGCTTGAGGCACAGGAGGAGGGCCAGAGCCCTGGCTCTGGTCTCCCTTCCCCCCCAAGATGGACTTGGGTGAAAATCACAGATTTCTGTGCTAACAAGTTCTGTTCTATGCTGTGCGTGTGCAGGGCCCTCTGGCTTCCCCAGGACCCCGCCTGGATGAACTCGCTGCGGGAAGCGTCGGCTGTGGAAGGGGAGCCTGAATCCTCCGAGGTCAGACCCAGGAAGGTGGAAGCTGCGTAAACTTCTTGCCCTGGAGACGGTCTGCTCCCAGAGAGGAGGCTCCCCCAGAGTCCTGCCTGGCTTTGTAGGCTGTAGTTCCAGAGCATCGCCCCCGTGATTCAGTGACACAGTGCCCAATCCCGCCACGCTGGCTTTCCCAGGTTTATGTCTGCGTGTAGGTCCCACAGGGATGGGGGGAGGTCTTCATGGGGGAAGGCAGCAGGAGGGAGCCCTCATGGACTTGGCCATGTCCCACACAGGGTGGGGATGCGAAGCTGCTGGCTCCCAGGCATGGGTGGCGAATGAACCGCTGGCTGGGGGAGGCTAGCCTCCAACCCCATCCCTTCCGCCTGAGGCTCCACACCTTCTGCTACCTGCTGGAGCCCAGAGGGCCCCCCCCCCCACCATGGCCACTAGCCCAGTCCCGTAGCTAGCCCCGCAGCCCCAAAGGAGTGCCAGGAGGGAGGGCAGTACGCGGCCCCAGCCCCGGAGTGCTGGGAAGGCAGTTGGCCCCAGCCTCCCAGCTGGAGCACTGTGGGGCTGGAGCTGGAGGACTGGAGCCACATGCAGGGAGCAGTCACAGCATGGGGCAGGGCCACAGAATCATAGAATATCAGGGTTGGAAGGGACCTCAGGAGGTCATCTAGTCCAACCCCCTGCTCAAAGCAGGACCAATCCCCAACTAAAGCATCCCAGCCAGAGCTTTGTCAAGCCTGACCTTAAAAACCACAAAGGAAAGAGATTCCACCACCTCCCTAGGGAACCCATTCCAGTGCTTCACCACCCTCCTGGTGAAATAGTGTTTCCTAATATCCAACCTAGACCTCACCCACTGCAACTTGAGACCATTACTCCTTGTTCTGTCATCTGCTATCACTGAGAACAGTCTAGATCCATCCTCTTTGGAACCCCCTTTCAGGTAGTTGAAAGCAGCTATCAAATCCCCCCTCACTCTTCTCTTCCGCAGACTAAACAATCCCAGCTCCCTCAGCCTCTCCTCATAAGTCATGTGCTCTAGACCCCTAATCATTTTTGTTGCCCTTCGCTGGACTCTCTCTAATTTATCCACATCCTTCTTGTAGTGTGGGGCCCCAAACTGGACACAGTACTCCAGATGAGGCCTCACCAATGTCGAATAGAGGGGAACGATCATGTCCCTCGATCTGCTGGCAATGCCCCTACTTATACAGCCCAAAATGCCATTGGCTTTCTTGGCAACAAGGGCCCACTGTTGACTCATATCCAGCTTCTCGTCCACTGTAATCCCCAGGTCCTTTTCTGCAGAACTGCTGCCTAGCCACTCGGTCCCTAGTCTGTAGCGGCGCATGGGATTCTTCCGTCCTAAGTGCAGGACTCTGCACTTGTCCTGTTGAACTTCAGCAGATTTCTTTTGGCCAAATCCTCTAATTTGTCAAGGCCATGTCTGGCTGTTTGGGGAGGCACAGCCTCCCTAAACCTATGCGACCTGCTACCCATGCTCCCAGGCCCACACTCTGACCACCCCGGGACCAAGCTGGGAGGAATTGGACTACGGTGACTCCAGAGATGGACACAGGGGCCAGAGTGCTTTTATTCCCCATTGATGGGCTGGGCCACTGCTACGTCCAGAGCCTCAGTAACACACACACCAGAGCACCCCACGGCCACCACCCACGGGTCCACGGCCTCCTCGGGCCCATGTGGAGCGTGGGTGTCCTGCCCCACAACGGGCCAGTGAGAGACAGAACAGCAGGTGACCTGAGTCAGGCACAGGCTAGCCCAGGGGAGAGGTGAGGTGCCCAGCTGCCGGGGGGCAGGCCTCGCCCAGGGGCTCCAGCAGTGCTATAGGTACTTGTAGATGACCCTCTCAGGCAGGGTCTGCACTTCCAGCCGGACGGGGCACTTGTAGAAGAAGGAGAGCAGCGTCTCGGTGTAGCCCACCAGGAAGTAGAACTTGTAGGGCGGCAGTCGCTGCAGGAAGACGGCGCAGACGACCAGCACGTTGGCGCGGCGCTTCAGCACAATCTCATTGGCCAGGCAGCCGTGGAAGGTGCCGTAGATGAACTTGCGGATGAAGACGTCCTCCACGGTGCGCTCGGCCGCCCCGCCCTCCCCATCCAGGTTACCTGCAGGGCAGACAGGGCAGTGGGGGGTGAAGGGACAGCGCCAGGTGCCCCATGCCCACAGGGCACCTTTAAGAGATGGTACGAGCAGCACCAGCCAGAGCAGGGGGCTGCATGGGTGTCCGGCCAGGCACTGCATCAGGATCTGGCCACAGAACACACATCTGCCGGGGGACAGGGACTCCTGCTCCCTCCCCTCCCCCATGCCTGGAGAAGAGCTCGGGGAGGGAGAACGGCCCATGCCCAGGTTGAAGACCCCTCACCCCCTTTTGTTAAGTCAGAGGGGCCACACAACAGGGGATGCTGTGGGGAGTGGGGCAGGAGCACTGGTTGTAGGGGGAGCTCCCAGCTATTCCAGCCCCAGCCTCTCCCAGCAGGGGGCGCTGTAGGGAACAATGCAGGAACACTGGCTGTGGGGGGAGGGGGGGAGTGCCTCTCCCAGCAGGGGGCGCTCTGGGGGGTGGGGCAGGAATGCTGGCTGTGGGGGAGCTCCTGGCTTTTCCAGCCCTGGCCTTGTTGTAGTAGGATTTTATGTTTGCATTTTGTATAATTTAAAATAAAAAATAATAATGTAGCATGTATTACATTTATTGATGTATGATTTGACTATATTTTGCCAGCTATTCTTTTTGAAAGCAGAAAGGAATGGCCTAATGGGCCATTGGTAAAGATGCATCAGCCAGAATTTGTATCGGAGCTGATTTTAAGGCAGTAACAGACCTTTTAGGGTTACCATTTTGTTGCAGGTTTAGTATTTTAAAATAAGTAAAAAAATGCAATGACTTGGGTTTTTTTGCATTGCAATTTGATGTTTTTGTTTAAATGCTTTGTGTAAATTAATTCTGTGTTGTGTGTAAATGAGGAACATGTGTGTTAAGAAATAAGTGTAAAGGCCATCGCTGAACCAGATGTTTTAGGGAAAAACCGAGATATCAGAGCACCAGGAAGCTGCAACACGCCTATGTCAGAGAAGGGCAGATTGACGACTTTAAAAATAAGACCGGCACTTATCAATGGGGACAAGATAGCCGTGATTAAAACCAGAATGGGGTAACCTTTAAAAAGACTTAATAAAAAATAAAAATAAAAAAAACAATGTAAGAAAACAAGCACTCGTCAAAAAACAACTGATTACAGCATGATGGGAAAATCACTATGGAAACAGGGGGCCTGGCTATGAAACTTTGGGTTCATTCTGCCAAGACACTCTCACTCTCTGTGTGTGTGTGTGTGTGTGTGTGTGTGTGTGTGTGTGTTTGTGTTTTTAAATGCATATGCTAATTGTTGCATTTTTAATAAACAGGGTGTATTGCTCTTTCCCCTGAAAAAGATCCTGTGTGCTTCTTATAAGCATAACTGCCTCTCCCAGCAGAAGGCATGGTGGGGAGCAGGGCAGGCACTGAGAGACGGGGAAGCCCAGGTACCCCCAGGGCAGCAGCTGGCGGGTCACTCACTGGTGTGCAGGGAGAGCCAGCCCTTGCGATGGGCGATGTAGTGGGGCGGGTGGGCCTGTTCGTATGTCACCGGCTTGTCTCCTTTCCCGACTCGCACTCGGGCCGCCCGGTTCTGTAAGATAACACCCATGGGAGGGGGGTGAAAAACAACAGTGGGGGCTACCCCTGCTGGGCAGGGCCAGGAGCAGGGGACGCATCTTCCCCTGCTCCATAGGTGTTAATGGCACAGAGGGACCAGGGCAGCAGGTATTTCAAAGCGTTTGGCAGTACCCAGGGCCCAGAGCACTGACCCCCTGGTGCTAGCAGGCCGATCCCACTTCCTACATGCCCCCTTCCTCGGGTCTGGCACCGTCATGACCGGCACCGTCAAGCCCTGGCTACACGTGGCAGCAGAATGGCATGCAGCCTGTGTATGAGGCAGCCTGCAGGAAGCTTTAGCCTGAGTGTTCATTTCCCTGCTAAGGACACCCCCAGGTCCTGCCCCGTCTGACAGCTCAGACTCAGTCACACTCTCAGCGGGCACCTCAGGGGCGCTGAAGGTGCAGACACAGTGAAGAACAGGCACTGCGAGGTGCAGGCTACAGAAAAAGCCCAGGAGCCACTCTCCGACATTGACTCGCCTAGCCTCCAGACCCCTGCCACCTCTGGACAGGGCAGAATCACCTCATGTCCTGGGGAAAACTGAGGCATGGGCAAGAACGGACCAGCCCCAGGTCATCCAGTGAGTCAGTGACAAACCTGCATGTAGAACCCAGGAGTCCTGACTCCTTGCCCTAACCACACCTGCTATGCAGGGCTGTTCGGAGGACACGGGGCTAGGATGGGCTCCACAGGAGAGAGCAAAGGCTCCTGGCACAGGTTGCTGGGATACACAGGGGGTTTCCAAGGCCTCACCCAGAACTCTGTGCCTCTGCCCCTGCTGGGGAGAGGTTTTGTTGGGTGGGTGAGGCCCTGTCTCACAGGCCCCTCTCCAGCTTTGGTTTTGCAGGTTCAGAGGGAGGGACGGCTGTTACTTACCTTACAACTCCTGGGATTCATAGAATCATAGAATATCAGGGCTGGAAGGGACCTCAGGAGGTCATCTAATCCAACCTCCTGCTCAAAGCAGGACCAATCCCCAACTAAATCATCCCAGACAGGGCTCTGTCAAGCCTGACCTTAAAAATATCTAAGGAAGAAGATTCCACCACCTCCCTAGGTATTCTTTGAGGGGCTGTCCATGGGATCCCATCGATGGCACCTGTGTCTCACAAGTGCATGAGCCGTGTATGCCAGTGCTGGGATCCACACGGACAGACCCTCGCAGCAGCAGCCGAGGGGCTAATGGGCAGGATTCCCCACTGCAGCCCGCCACGCACTTACCTTGTGACACACAGCTGTGGTCTGAATAGCCCGGCTGTAGGGAAGGAGCGACGAGAAAGCGCCCCGGGTCCATGGAGCGGCCTAGCAAAGCAAAGCACAGGGCATCAGGGAGCAGGGGAGGTGGCGAGCGCAACAGACCCCTGGTTGCACGCTAGGGATTGAACGAGGGAGCTGCAGCACCAGAGACACAAAGCCCTGGCAACTGAGCTGCGGGAGTCACATTCATGGGAGCTGGGAGCCAGCTGCTAGAACAGGGGTGGGCAAATTACGGCCCGGGGGCCGCATACAACCCTTCAGACGTTTTAATCTGGCCCTCAAACTCCCGCTGGCGAGCAGGGTCCAGGGCTTGCCCTGCTTCAGCGCTCCAGCTGGGTAGCGGGGCTGGGGGCTTGTCCCGCTCTGCGCATGCTGTGGCTCCGCGCGGCTCCTGGAAGCAGCAGCACGTCCCCCCTTCGGCTCCTACATGTAGGGGCAGCCAGGGGAATCCGCACGCTGCCTCCGCCCCAAGCGCTGCCTTCGCAGCTCCCATTGGCCAGGAACCACGGCCAACGGAAGCTGCAGGGGCAGTGCCTGCGGATGGGGCAGAGCGCAGACCCGCCTGGCTGTGCCTCTGCATAGGAACCGGAAGGGGGACATGCCACTGCTTCCGGGAGCTGCTTGAGGTAAGCGCCACCCAGAGCCTGCACACCTGACCCCCTCCCATGCCCCAACCCGCTCCCCCAGCCCTGATCCAAACCCCTCAGTCCCAGCCCGGAGTACCCTCCTGCACCCCAAACCCCTCATCCTCAGCCCCACCCCAGACCCCGCACTCTTAGCCGGAGCTGCACTCCCCAGCACCCCAACCCCCTGCCCCAGCCCGGAGTCCCCTCCCGCACCCTGAACTCCTCATTTCTAGCCCCACCCCAGAGCCCACACCCCCAGCCTGAGCACTCACCCTCTCCCACACTCCAACCCCCAATTTCCTGAGCGTTCATGGCCCGCCATACAATTTCCATACCCAGATGTAGCCCTCGGGCCAAAAAGTTTGCCCGCCCCTGTGCTAGAACCACTGGAGGGAGACGCACCCAGAGCCAGTCTATTACTGTAACGCCCCGCTGGCTGGCTCCAAAGCCGCGGGCACCACTGGGTCTGCACGTTCCTCCTGCAAGCCCGGCTCCAGGGACCCTGGCGGGCCATTTCAGTGCTGGGGCCCTGGGGTTTTGACGAAATGTTCCCAAGGTGAGTTGCCAGGGTCCGCGGGGCTGACAGGGGCCGGAGCTGGCTCCTGGGTGAGCGGGTACTTGGATTGCCAGCTCTCTGGGGAAAGGGGCATTAAGACTTTCGGGCAGGGGAAGGGAGCGACTCTGGGGGGCAGCTGCATCCCCCTCTCCTGGTCCCACCCGGCCGGGCCCCCCCCGCCCCGTTGTTTCACACACTCCGTCCCCTCTGTGTTGGCACAGCCCTTAGCACAACGTACCGCGCCGATCACATCCCCACCCGCTGGGCGCCGCCCGGCTGAATCCGCCCTCGCGGAGCGTCTGCCTGGCCCGGCGACCCCCGGCCCCGCGCTAGGCCCCGCCCCCGGGGCTGCTCCGGCCACGGCGCCACCTCACCATCAGGCGCTTTCCGCCCAGGGGCGCCGCCATCTTGGAAGGTGCCGAGAGGGGGGAAGGGTGGAGCCGAACCGACCACGCGGCGCCGGGAAGGGGGCAGGGCCGTGGGCGGGGCCGAGCGGGGGGGGGGTAACCCCGCCCCCAAGGCCTCCTGCGTCCCGGGGGGCGGGGCTCAGGCCGGGGGGCGGGGCCGCGTGGTCGCCGCCGACCCTGCATCGCTCACCATGGGCGGGGGTCCCCAGCCGCAGGCCCGGGGCCGCTGGAGCACCCCGGGGCGCCCCTGCGAGCTGACCACCCCGGGGGGCTGGCCCGGGGGCTCCCACGTGTTCACACGTGCAAATGGGTATTGTGTGTGTTACAGGGGCGCCCAGTCGCCCCACAGAGGGGCCCCCTGGGCCCGGCGCCGCCCAGACCCCTGGCCGAGATCGGGCCCCCTGGGCCCGGCGCCGCCCAGACCCCCGGCCGAGATCGGGCCCCCTGGGCCCGGCGCCGCCCAGACCCCCGGCCGAGATTGGGGGCCCGTCATCCCGGGCGCCGCCCAGACCCCTGACCAAGAGCTGAACCAGTCGAGGCAACAGAGACTGGCCCCCTGGATCTCGGGCAGATTAGCCCCAGGAGAGGAAATTTTGGACGGGACCAGGCTGAAGACCCAAGGTACGACAACATTGGGAAGGAGGTGACCGAAATAGATGCGGTCCCCCGTGGAAGGGAAAACCCAGGGACCAGGACCCCGCTTCATAATGAAGAAGAATCTCTTATACCAGGTTGTACCAATACAGGGGCAGAAGGTACAGCAGATCCTAGTACCTCAAAAACACCAGAATGCTGTATTAAGTCTGGCTCATAGTCACCTTTTTGGGGGGCATTTGGGGGTAGAGAAGACCCTGGCACGGGTCCTGCGACGATTCTTCGGGCCCGGAGTACATGAAGAAGTGCGGAGGTACTGTGCGTCCTGCCCGGAGTGTCAGCTGCACAGTCCCCGTCCCCACTTGAGGGCACCTTTAGTACCCCTTCCCATCATAGAGGTCCCCTTCGAGCGAATAGCCATGGATCTAGTGGGACCCCTGGAGAAGACAGCCTGGGGCCACCAATATATACTTGTCATTCTGGATTATGCTACTCACTACCCAGAAGCCGTCCCCCTCCGGAACACGGCCTCTAAAACGATAACTAAAAAGTTGATGGGGATCTTTGCCCAATTGGGGCTACCAAAGGACATATTAACAGACCATCAACCTCAGCCTGGTCCAGTCCACACAAGAGATCCACTTCCTGGACACTACAGTGCTAATAAACGATGGTCACATCAACACCACCCTATACCGGAAACCTACTGACCGCTATTCCTACCTACATGCCTCCAGCTTTCACCCTGACCACACCACACGATCCATCGTCTACAGCCAAGCTCTGCGATACAACCGCATTTGCTCCAACCCCTCAGACAGAGACAAACACCTACAAGATCTCTATCAAGCATTCTTACAACTACAATACCCACCTGCGGAAGTGAAGAAACAGATTGATAGAGCCAGAAGAGTTCCCAGAAGTCACCTACTACAGGACAGGCCTAACAAAGAAAATAACAGAACGCCACTAGCCGTCACCTTCAGCCCCCAACTAAAACCCCTCCAACGCATTATTAAGGATCTACAACCTATCCTGAAGGATGACCCAACACTCTCACAAATCTTGGGAGAAAGGCCAGTCCTTGCCTACAGACAGCCCCCCAACCTGAAGCGAATACTCACCAACAACCACATACCACACAACAGAACCACTAACCCAGGAACCTATCCTTGCAACAAAGCCCGTTGCCAACTGTGCCCACATCTCTATTCAGGGGACACCATCACAGGGCCTAACAACATCAGCCACACTATCAGAGGCTCGTTCACCTGCACATCCACCAATGTGATATATGCCATCATGTGCCAGCAATGCCCCTCTGCCATGTACATTGGTCAAACTGGACAGTCTCTACGTAAAAGAATAAATGGACACAAATCAGATGTTAAGAATTATAACATTCATAAACCAGTCGGAGAACACTTCAATCTCTCTGGTCACGCAATCGCAGACATGAGGGTCGCTATCTTAAAGCAAAAAAACTTCAAATCCAGACTCCAGCGAGAAACTGCTGAATTGGAATTCATTTGCAAATTGGATACTATTAATTTGGGCTTGAATAGAGACTGGGAGTGGCTAAGTCATTATGCAAGGTAGCCTATCTCCCCTTGTTTTTTTCCTACAAACCCCCCCCAAGACGTTCTGGTTAAACTTGGATTATTGCTGTGCACATTGTAAGATGAGCTATTGCCAGCAGGAGAGTGAGTTTGTGTGTGTGGTTTTTGGAGGGGTGTGTGTGGGGGGGGGTGAGAAAACCTGGATTAGTGCTGGAAATGACCCACCTTGATTATCATGCGCATTATAAAGAGAGGTTTCAAAGAGGGATGGGCTATTACCAGCAGGAGAGTGAGTTTGTATGTGTGTGGGGGGGGGGAAGGGTGAGAAAACCTGGATTTGTGCTGGAAATGGCCCTCCTTGATGATCACTTTAGATAAGCTGTTACCAGCAGGAGAGTGGGGTGGGAGGAAGTTTTGTTTCATGGTCTCTGTGTGTATATAATGTCTTCTGCAGTTTCCACGATATGCTATGCATCCGATGAAGTGAGCTGTAGCTCACGAAAGCTCATGCTCAAATAAACTGGTTAGTCTCTAAGGTGCCACAAGTACTCCTTTTCTTTTTTCTTTTTACGAATACAGACTAACACGGCTGTTACTCTGAAACCTGTCATTAACAGACCAAGGTAGCCCATTTATGTTGAAGCTAATGAAGGACCTCTGTACAATGCTCCATATACATACCCTGAGAACTTCAGTCTATCATCTGCAGACGGATGGTCTGGTAGAACGGTTTAACCAAACCCTCAAGGCAATGATAAGGAAAGTGGTAAGTCGAGACGGGAAGGATTGGGACACCCTACTACCCTACCTTATGTTTGCAATCCGGGAGGTACCTCAGGCCTCAACTGGGTTTTCCCCCTTTGAATTATTATACGGACACCACCCCCGTGGCATACTAGATATTGCAATGAGGGGAGAAATATAACTGACCATGTGTTGCAGATGTGAGAACGGATAGCCTGGGTCACCCCTATTGTACAGGAACATTTGGAAAAGGCACAGGAGGCCCAGCGGTTACAATCGCCAGGCAAAAGTCCGACCGTTCCAACCAGGGGATCGGGTGATGGTGTTGGCACCCACGGCAGAAAGCAAGCTTTTGGCCCAATGGCAAGGGCCCTATGAGGTGGTTTAACCCATGGGGGAAGTAACCTACAAGGTGCGGCAGCTAGGACGCCGGAAACAAGAACAAATTTATCACATTAACCTCTTAAAGCCTTGGCACCAACGAGAGGCGTGTGTAGTGGCCCAAGAGACCCCAATCCAGGGAAATAATATGCAGGAGCAGATCAGGATATCCACTGATCTGACACCAAACCAGAAGAAGGAGGTAACTGATATGATCAACTGATACCAGGACGTGTTTTCAACCAAATCAGGCCAGACCACCGAAGCATATCACCACATTATCACAGACCCTGGGGCAAAGGTAACTTTAAGGCCCTATTGGGTCCCAGCAGCAGAAAGGGAGAAGATCAAGGCAGAGGTAAAAAGGATGTTGGAGCTGGGAGTCATCGAAGAGTCCCACAGTCAGTGGTCAAGCCCGATTGTGTTGGTGCCCAAACCCGATGGCACCACTAGGTTTTGTAATGACTTTCACCGGCTGAATGAGAGATACAAATTCAATGCATACCCCATACCCCATATCGATGAGTTAGTTGACCGCCTGGGCAATGCCCGATTTTTGACCACCCTTGATTTAACAAAGGGATACTGGCAGATTCCCCTTGCCAAAGATTCAAAAGAAAAGACAGCATTTCTACCCCAGAGGGTCTGTTTCAATATACTGTTCTTCCTTTTGGGCTGCATGGGGCACCTGCCACCTTCCAGCGTCTTATGGACAAGCTCCTACGGCCCCATTCCAGTTATGCAGCGGCATACCTGGATGATGTGATTATTCACACCCCCGATTGGGAAACCCACTTAGGAAAGGTGGAAGTGGTTCTGGACACGCTAAGACAGGCTGGCCTCACAGCCAACCCAGCCAAGTGTGCTATAGGGCTAGCCGAGGCTAAATACCTTGGCTACATTGTAGGAAGGGGCATGGTCAAGCCCCAACTAAACAACTAGAGGCTATCCAAAACTGGCCCCTGCCGAATCAGAAAAAGCAAGTCCGGGCATTCCTGGGTGTGGTGGGGTACTACCGATGATTTATTCCCCATTTTGCTACCAGAGCGAGTCCCCTGACAGGCCTGATAAAAGCCCGGATTCCAGACATGGTGAAGTGGACAGATGCCGCAGAGAAAGCATTCATGGATCTACAGACAGCCCTCTGCAGTAACCCCGTGCTTATAGCCCCAGACTTCAACAAAGAATTCATTTTACAAACAGATGCATCTGAAGCAGGATTGGGAGCTGTCCTATCGCAGATGGTCAGAGATGAAGAACACCCAATCCTCTACCTCAGCAGGAAACTCCTCCCGAGAGAGCAGAAGTATGCCGTGGTTGAAAGAGAGCGCCTAGCTGTGAAATGGGCCATGGAAACACTATGTAATGACCTTCTGGGACGACGGTTTACCCTTGTGACCGACCATGCACCCCTCCAGTGGATGCAGCGAAATAAAGAGAAGAACGCAAGGGTGACCAGATGGTTCCTGTCCCTACAACCTTTCCAATTCACCATACAACACCGAGCTGGAAGCCACCATGGCAATGCAGATGGCTTGTCATGAATACACTGCCTGACGTCCCAAGTTGCTCAACCCTGTAGTGTTGAGCAGAGGGGGGGGGATATGTGACAGGGTCGGGCTAGATGGCTATAGGAGAGTAATTTTTTTGAAGCAAAAGATATTTGTATTTGCATAACACACTTACAAAGTAAAAACAGCAGCATATGCAATGTGTAACACAACAACCAATCACAATTGTTTTCTCATTAGCTTCAGAGGAGGGAAGTGTTCAAGCTTGCCCGGGCCCAGGGCGGGGGGCTTCCTCGACTCTTGTGGTTTTCCACCCCCTCGAGTTACCTGGCGCCACGCCCAAGTGCCACCAACAATTCCCTCCTCTGAAAGCACCCAACAAGAGGGGCAGGCTGTGGGGTGGACAATCCGGGGGGGGGGGGGAATCACGTGCACCCACGTGTGAAAGGACCCCTCTAGGGTGGTGGTGTCCGCAGCAGCAATGGCTGGGGCTGGGGTCCCTTACTCTCTCCCCCAATCAAAGGGTCAGACAAAGGGACCCGGACCGGGACACCGAGCAGAGAACCTCGGACAGCACCCACTGCTCCTCAAAAGCATCAAGGGAGTCGGTGGACGCCGCCCAGAGGAACTCCGCCTGGATACGTGAACGGACCGAGGATCGTAAAACGGCCCCACAGTCACAGGAAACTCCATCGGCCAACCTCCTCTCTCTGGTTTTATAGATGGCCGTTTTAGCCAGGGCCAGGAGGAGGTTAACTAGGAGATCCCGTGACTTTGTGAGGCCACGGATGGGGAGTGCATAAATAAAAAGGTGAGGGGAAAAATGCAACCAAAAATGTAATAGGAGATTTGTGAGGAGCTGGAACAGGGGCTGCAGCCTGGCACACTCCAGATATACATGCGCCAGGGTTTCCCTCACACCACAAAAGGGACAAGTATCTGGGATGGGGGTGAATCGCGCCAAATACGTGCCCGTGCTCACAGCTCCATGAAAGAGCTGCCAACTGATGTCCCCGACGGGCCTCGGAACCAAGGTGGAATATAGGCTGGCCCACCAGGGCTGCTCACCCTCCAAAGGTGGCAGAAGGTCTTGCCACTTTGTATTGGGGCGGGCCACTAGGGTCAGGGCGTGAAGGGTGTGGAGCGGGAGCGTGTATAGATGTTTCCTTGGCGTGGTTTGGAAGCGTACCGGCTGCAGTTCATGCAGCTGGCTCGCAGTGAAGGGGTGGTGGTGGGGGGTGCGATTGGATTGGGGTCGGTCCTGGGGCTGGTTTTGTTCAATATCTTCATAAATGATCTGGAGGATGGCATGGATTGCACTCTCAGCAAATTTGCGGATGATACTAAACTGGGAGGAGTGGTAGATACGCTGGAGGGCAGGGATAGGATACAGAAGGACCTAGACAGATTGGAGGATTGGGCCAAAAGAAATCTGATGAGGTTCAATAAGGATAAGTGCAGGGTCCTACACTTAGGACAGAAGAATCCAATGCACCGCTACAGACTAGGGACCGAATGGCTAGGCAGCAGTTCTGCGGAAAAAGACCTAGGGGTGACAGTGGACGAGAAGCTGGATATGAGTCAGCAGTGTGCCCTTGTTGCCAAGAAGGCCAATGGCATTTTGGGATGTATAAGTAGGGGCATAGCGAGCAGATCGAGGGACGTGATCGTTCCCCTCTATTCGACACTGGTGAGGCCTCATCTGGAGTACTGTGTCCAGTTTTGGGCCCCACACTACAAGAAGGATGTGGATAAATTGGAGAGAGTCCAGCGAAGGGCAACAAAAATGATTAGGGGTCTAGAGCACATGACTTATGAGGAGAGGCTGAGGGAGCTGGGATTGTTTAGTCTGCAGAAGAGAAGAATGAGGGGGGATTTGATAGCTGCTTTCAACTACCTGAAAGGGGGTTCCAAAGAGGATGGCTCTAGACTGTTCTCAATGGTAGCAGATGACAGAACGAGGAGTAATGGTCTCAAGTTGCAATGGGGGAGGTTTAGATTGGATATTAGGAAAAACTTTTTCACTAGGAGGGTGGTGAAACACTGGAATGCGTTACCTAGGGAGGTGGTAGAATCTCCTTCCTTAGAGGTTTTTAAGGTCAGGCTTGACAAAGCCCTGGCTGGGATGATTTAACTGGGAATTGGTCCTGCTTTGAGCAGGGGGTTGGACTAGATGACCTTCTGGGGTCCCTTCCAACCCTGATATTCTATGATTCTATGATTCTATGATCTGCAGGGCAGGGATCCAATTAAAAAGTACAGCCCGCCGGCCTGGGGTAGAGGGTGGGCAGGGCGTGCCCTCGAGCAGGACCTGGTTGAGGTAAGCTCGAACAGCGGGTGGCAAAGCAGCCTTCACCTCCTGAAATACGCGCCAGGGGGTACGAGGTCTGGAGAGCCCCATGCGCCGGGCGAGCGTCAGGGGATCCAGCCAGTCTCCCCGGTCGTGGTCCAGGAGGTCTCCGACTCTTGTGACTTCTGCCAGGATCAAGCTCTGGCACACCAAGTGGGACTCCGCCACCTGCACACGGAGTTGGGGGTTGTGTAGCAGGGGCTCCTCCTCGGTGGCTGCCACGGACCTGGTCATTAAAAACAGTTTCCAAGTCCGGAGGAGGTCCTGGTAGAAGACTGGCAGCCTGGAGAGGTCATGCGGAAGACCTCCCGGGCAGAGATAAAAGAGCTGCCGGTCGTATTGGAGCCCTCGGATGCAGCGCAGAATGGCATGCGCCAGTGTGCTCCACGCCGAACTGCCTGCACCATAGAGGAGCCTCTGTAGGGCCTTGAGGCGGAAGAAGGTGAAACACTTGAGGCGGAAGGTGGTGAAACACTGGAATGCGTTACCTAGGGAGGTGGTAGAATCTCCTTCCTTAGAGGTTTTTAAGGTCAGGCTTGACAAAGCCCTGGCTGGGATGATTTAACTGGGAATTGGTCCTGCTTCGAGCAGGGGGTTGGACTAGATGACCTTCTGGGGTCCCTTCCAACCCTGATATTCTATGATTCTATGATTCTATGAAGACACGGACCTGAGTGTGTAGACACTTCAGGCCCTGTCCTCCTTCCTTCAGGGGTAGATGAAGGACCCCTACAGGGGCCCAGTGCGTTCCTGACCAAAAGAACCCCAGAATCCCAGATTAGGGGACTGGAACACATGACTTATGAGGAGAGGCTGAGGGAACTGGGGATGTTTAGTCTGCAGAAGAGAAGAATGAGGGGGGATTTGATAGCTGCTTTCAACTACCTGAAAGGGGGTTCCAAAGAGGATGGCTCTAGACTGTTCTCAGTGGTAGCAGATGACAGAACAAGGAGTAATGGTCTAAAGTTGCAGTGGGGGAGATTTAGGTTGGATATTAGGAAAAACTTTTTCACTAGGAGGGATAGCTCAGTGGTTTGAGCATTGGCCTGCTTAACCCAGAGTTGTGAGTTCAATCCTTGAGGGGGCCATTTAGGGATCGGGGGCAAAAATTGGGGATTGGTCCTGCTTTGAGCAAGGGGGTTGGACTAGATGACTTCCTGAGGTCCCTTCCAACCCTGATAGTCTATGAAACACTGGAATGCGTTACCTAGGGAGGTGGTGGAATCTCCTTCCCTAGAAGTTTTTAAGGTCAGGCTTGACAAAGCCCTGGCTGCGATGATTTAGTCTGGGATCGGTCCTGCTTTGAGCAGGGGGGTGGACTAGATGACCTCCTGAGGTTCCTTCCAACCCTGATATTGTATGATTCTATGAATCGATGTCCGGAGCTTGGTCAGGAAACCCGGGGCCGGGACCAGGGTGTTGAGCTGGTACCAGAGCATGGACAGGATTAGTTGATTGAGCACCAGCGCTCTCCCTCGGAGGGAGAGACATCGGAGTAGTCCCGTCCATTTCTGGAGCCACTCTATCACCCGGCCCTCTAAGTTTTCCCAGTTATCTGGCGGAGATGGATGCATGGCAGAAAGGTAAACACCGAGGTAGAGCAGCGGACCTGCGCTCCACCGGATGGTCTGAAGCGTGGGTGGGAGGGAGCTTGCCTGCTGCCAGTCTCCTACCGCCAAACCAGAGCTCTTGACCCAGTTGACCCGGGCGGAGGAGGCTGCCGAATAGATGGCCTGGCAAGCCTCCACCCGCGCCAAGTCGCTGAGGTCCTGGATCACAAGGAGCACATCATCAGCGTACGCCAACAGGACCAGCCGCAGTTCTGGCTTCCGCAGCACCAACCGTGTCAACCTCCTGCAGAGGAGACAGAGGAAGGGTTCAATCGCCAGAGCGTACAGCTGGCCTGAGAGGGGGCACCCCTGCCGTACTCCTCGCCTGAAGCTGACCGGTTCAGTCAGAGTCCAGTTGAGCTTAACCAGACACTCTGCGGAAGCGTACAGCACCCGGAGAAAATCCACAAACTGGGGTCCAAAGCCAAACGCCCGCAGAGTGCTCAGGAGGTACCCGTGGTCCACCCTATCGAACGCCTTCTCCTGATCTAGGGACAGGAGGGCAAACGACAGACCGTCTCTATGCCCGAGTTCCAAAAGGTCCCGAACCAGAAATAGGTTATCAAAGATACTGCGGTCCGGGACAGTGTAGGTCTGGTCTGGGTGGATCACGTCCGCCAGCACAGACCCTAGCCGCAGCGAGATTGCTTTCGCTATGATTTTGTAGTCTGTGCTGAGGAGCGAGATGGGACGCCAATTTCGTAAATCTCAGAGGTCCCCCTTCTTCAGCAATAAGGCGAGCACAGCTCGCCTGCACAAGAGAGGGAGGACCCCGCTCTGCAGAGACTCGGCCCAGACGGTGACTAGGTCTGGGCCGAGGACGTCCCAAAACACGCGGTAGGACTCCACGGTCAGCCTGTCCATGCCTGGAGACTTATTAGTGGGCATACGACGGAGGGCTTCCGAGAACTCGGCCAGAGTGAGAGGCAACTCTAGCTGGTCTTGGTCGCTTGTGCTGACCATAGGGAGCTCCTCCCAGAGCACTCTGCAAGCGCTAGGGTTGGTCAGATCTGGGGAGAAAAGACTTGCGTAGAAGGCTCGGGCCGTCCCGCACATCTCCGCCAGTTCCATGAGGGGGGTGCTGTCTTCTGCCAGGAGGCAGGTGACGTGTTTCTTGGCCCCCCTTGTTTTCTCCAGGGCATAGAAGAAGCGGGAGCCGCGATCCATCTCCCGAAGGAGGCAGATGCAGGATTGAACAAAGGCGCCCCGGGCCCGATGGTCCTCGAGGGCCCGGAGCACCTCCCGCTTCTCCCAGCACACTCCGCAGAGGAGCGGGTCTTCGGGGTTGGCAACCAGACGCCTCTCCAGCTCTAAGACCTCCCGTTCCAACTGCTCTATCGCCGCATTTCTCCGTCGGCTGGTGCCCCGGGTGTAGTTGCGGCAGAAAAGCCAGGTGCGCACCTTCCCCAGATCCCACCATCGCCGCGCCAAGGGAAAGGCATGCTGCTGCCCTCGCCAGGCCAGCCAGAATTCGCAGAAGGACGTCACAAAGCCCTCATCCTCCAACAGGCTGTTGTTAAAATGCCAATAGGCCAGCCCCGGCCTCTTTGCACAGAGGGAGGCTGTCACGGTGGCTAGGTGATGGTCAGAAAATGGGGCCAGCCAAATGCTGGAGGAGTGGGCTCGTGAGAGATGGAAGCGTGATAGATAAATGCGGTCCAACTGGGAATGGCTCGACCGATGGGCTTCCACCTGGACAAAGGTGAACGTGGAAGTGTCATCCGGGTGGTGGTCACGCCAGATGTCCACTAGGGAGTGATGTTCAATTATCTCCGGAGGGTGTCCGCGGCAGCCGGGCACTGCTTGGTCCCCGATTAAAATCCCCTCCCAGGACCAGGCACTCGTGAGAATCTAAGGTGCCAAGGAAGGCGGACGCCTGCTGATAGAATTGCAGCCGCTCCAGGCCCGATGTCGCGGCATAGACATTAACAAGGTTAACCACGAGCCCCTCTATACGGACCCGGAGTTGCAGCAGGCGACCCTGCACGGCCTCGGCGACCCCTAGCACCTTGGGCCGTAGGTCGGGGGAGAACAGGGTCACCACTCCAGCCTGCCGAATCGTGGAATGGCTAAAGTAGACCCTGTCCCCCCACTCCAGCCGCCAATTATCTTCGGCGATCGGATCCGTATGGGTCTCCTGCAGGAAAATCACAGAGTACCCTCCCTCCCGCAGGAAGGAGAGCACCTGGGACCTGCGGAGAGCCATCCTACAACCCCAGGTGTTCAACGTTGCGATGGTGAGAGGTGTCATGGGGAGGGCCGGGGGGGATCCTCACTGGCAGGGACGCTCGCATCCCCCAGCGGGCTGCGCGACAGTCCCTGACCCATCCCATAGGTGACTAATTGGTCACGGAAGACGCGGACCTGCCAGTAGGCCGCGGCATCCTGCTTCCCCGTCCCTTTACCTTCCCCCATGAGGGCTCTTGTGGCCCAGAGGATTTGAAAAAAATCCCCCCATCGCTGGAGAGCAAGCTGTACCTTGTTGCGGGAGCCACGGACATCCTCTAAAAACTTCCGCAGCTCTCCTCGCAGCTCATGGGGGGGTGGGGTTATGGTTTCCTGGTTGTTCCCTGGCGGGGCGCTTGGTGCAGCCCCATGGCCCACTAAAATGGGCAAGCAGGGTGCGGACCCCCGACGGGGTGCCTGATGGGCTGGAGCTTCTAGGCCAGCCTCAAACCCTGGGGCGATAGCGGGCGGTGGAGGGAAAATAGCAGCCCCTAATGGGTCGGAGCGGGAGAACGGAAAAGCCGCTCCCTGGGGGTCATCGGTTGGAAAAGGGAAGGAGACAGCCCCGGGGGCGGCGATAACATCGCAGGAGGTAGACTGGATAGGGGTAGGGGCAGGGGCAGGGGCAGAGGCGAGGTTCTGGGTTTCGGGAGGCAAGCAGCTGGATGGTGGCGCCTCCCATTCAGGCTCGAGGGTTAAGGGGGTGGGGAGGGAGCTCTCAGTGATACCGGGCGCGGGCTCTATGGTGGATTTAGTGGCTACAGCATCAAGAGGTGGATTATCTTGTGTTGGGCCCCCACCTGGGAAGGAAATCGATTGCTCCGGACCAACAGGGGGTGCCCCTGGCGGCTCATGTCCCGGCCGCATGGCTCTGGCTGTCACCTGAGCAGGCTCGGTGGTCGTCAGCGGGGTGCCATCAGCGGCCAGGTCGACGGAGGAGTCCAGGGGCTCCTCAGGGGTGGGAGCAGAAACAGCAGTTAGGAGGAGGGAGCATGGGGAAAAGAGGGGTGGAGTGAGGTTGCCCAAATTGAGGTTTGCTGGCAAACGGTCGTCCTCCCCCTGGGCGACAGGGGTCAGATCTAGGGCCTTGATCTCCTCAAACATGGAGGAGAGGACACTTTCCACCACCCCGGGGTTCTCCCCGCTGGCACCCGCCATGACGGTTGCCTCGGGGTTCACGGGGGCTTCGGGTAGTGTCAGGACAGAAGGGGCTTCCTCGAGGGTCTTGGAGGGGAGGGTCTCCCGTAGAGGGGAGACACCACCTTCCGGTGCTACCACGTCTTTCCCGGCTGACACCGGTGGATGGGACGCACTCGTGGGCAAAGCGGAAGGTTCGGCATCAGTGCCCCCCTTCGTGGTGTTCCGGGGGGCCTCCGCCTCGGGTAGATGAGGCGGAGCTCGAGCCTTCCGCTTGCCTGGCTTCCCCTGGACTAGGGCCCAGCCCTCCATGGCATCATCTGGGGGCTGGTTAGCAGGGGTCGTATCAGGGGGTAAAGGCGATGGCTCAGGGGCTTGAGGGGGGGACGGTGGGGCGGCATAAGGGAGGGAGGATTCTCCCTGGGGCAGGCTCTCTCCCGTGCCTGGTGGTATCTCTGCCACACCCTCCTCCATAGGCCCCACCAGATTGTCAGCAGCGAGGGCGGGGCTCTCCCGCTCATCTGGGCATTGTAGGGGAGGTGCCCCTTGGGCCTGAGCGGGAGTAGCGGTGGTCCGAAGAGGAGGGGGGCGGGTTTGGGTACCGGGCAGCCAGGGGTGTTGGCAATGACGGGGCCGATGTCCTGCCGGGTCTCGGGGATCCCAGATGCCCCTCCTTGCTGGGCTGAGGGGCAGTCCCTCTGGACATGTCCCGACGCCCGGCAGAGGTAGCACCGGGCTTCCCCCGTGGAGAAATACACCCGGTAACGGGACCTTGGTGGGGGACTAGGAAGGACCCCTCGAGTGCCACTCCGCCACGTGCCGCCGACGGCAGTAGAAGCTGCACTTGCCGGCAGAAGGAAAAGATGTGACGGAGGGTGGGGTCCTTGCAGCCCAACGGGAGAGGGCTGATGACAGAGACAAGTTTCCCCAGGGCGGAGAGAGCGGGTAGCAGGGCAGCATTGGGTAAAAAGGGAGGAACGGAGGTGAGGACGAGGCGAATGCCCAGGTCTTCTAGCGGCTCCAGGGGGACAAACACCCCTCCCACCGCCAGGCCCCTCTCCACCGCCTCCTGGGCCGCAGCCTCCGATGCTAAGAGGAAGACGACCTTCCCATACATTTTGGAGGCCGCCACAATGGCCAAGGGCCCCACCACCCTCGCAACGCCTGCACGTAGGTCTCCACGTGGGGTGAGGTGGGCACCAGGAGGCATCGGACACCGTGCTTCCTTGTCATGGTGGGGAAGGGGCCCCAGCCGCTGTTGATGGTGGCGGACGCGGTGGGCAGGAGAGATGACGAGGCGGGAGCCGGGGGGCTGCTGCCACCCGGGCATATGTCCTGGGGGGTGAGGGAGGGACACCCACAGAGCCGGTGGAGGGGGCAGCGGGGAGGGACGCCGTGGTCGGTGGCGGGGCCGCAGCAGTGGGGGTGGCCCCAGCCACGGAGGGCCTGGTGGTTTTAGCAGGGCCCTTCCCCTTCTTCTTGCCCTGGCCTTTCCCGCCGGCTGGGGGGTCCCCTAGAGTGTGGGGAGGCGGTGGGCATAGCAGCGGCAGAGGTCACCCCGGTGCCCTCCATTGCCGATGCCCCAGTGGGGGCAGTGGCAGGTGGTTAACTGGAGTTGGGGTCAGGTAAAAAGGGACAGACTGTGGGATGGGCAGTTCGGGGGGGCACATGAACCACTGTACGCTTGTCCAGAGAGTCCTGTTTGGTTGGCTGGTGCTTCTGGCCCACACGGTGGAATCAGGGCGAGCAGCTGAGTCCAGAGGCAGATGTTAAACAGCCAGCAATGACGATGGAGGGGGCAGTGATGAGGATAGTAGTGTGGGGGGGGGACACACAGATGGATCGGGGGGCAGCTCCGTGCCACACCCCCTGTGTCCCTACAAACACAGTCATGACACAGTCAAGGCCTCCCCCCCACGAGAGCACAGTTCGAAAGTTACTCAGCCTTGGGCCCCCTCCACGGCATTTTGTAGATTCCCCGGGCGGTGTTCCCCCGGTAGACGGCTGTTTCCCTTCCTTGTCCGGGCTTTTCTTTTTCGCAGCTCCAACATTCCAGGGATGCCGGAGCAGGTGATAAGAAATTCTCTCAGCTGGAGACAGGTCCACAAACAAACAGCAAGCGGCTGGGTCTGGGGGCTGGGTCCTTCCACTCCCTTCCTCCGGGGAGCAGGTCAGCAGGCCCCCCCTCTCTCAGGGGGGGTTTCAGCTGGAGCGGCAGCAGCGTCTGAGGGTGGGCGGGGGGGCTAACAGCCAGCCGGCAGCCGGCCAGCACTCTAGCAACAGCAGAGAAAGAAAAAAAAAACACCAAAAAGAAAGGGGGAGAGTGTCTGGCCCAGTCGGGGGGGAAGCCGAAAGCAGGGGCAAAAAGCAAGAAAAGCCTAGGCCAGAGGGCAGCAGTAGGAGAGCAGGCTAAGTAGGTCCCTTTTCCGTGGGTAAGGTAACAGGGAAGGTTTTTTTGTTTTGTTTTTTTTGAAACAGAAAAGAATTTTATTGTGTAACACTTGCAAAGAGTTACCAAAGAAAACAAAACAAACTATGCAACAAAACAACGCAAACAGAAGGTATAACACAGCAGCTTTCAGGAGGGAGAAGTGTTCAGGCTAGCCTGGGCCCAGAGCGGGGGGGCTTCCTCGACACTCGTGGTCTTCCACCCCCTCAAGTTACCTAGTGCCGCGCCCAGTGTCACCGATAATCCCTCTCCTGAGAGTGCCCGGCAAGATGGGCACGGCTGTGGGGTGGGCGGTTTGGGGGTGGTGGGGGTAGACACCATGTATTATAGGACCCCTCCTAGATGACAGTAATGATGGTATCCACAGAGGCAACGGCTGGGGCTGGCATCTCTCACTCTTCCCCTCAATCAAAGGGTCAGACGGAGGGAACCGGATGGGGTCACCGAGCAGAGAACCCCGGACAGCGCTCACCGCTCCTCGAAGGCGTCAAGGGAGTCGGTGGACGCCGCCCAGAGGAACTCCGCCCAGATACGTGAATGTACTGAGGATAGGAAAAAGGCCCTACAATCGCAGGACGCTTCATGGGCCAACCTCCCCTCTCTGGTTTTATAAATGGCTGTTTTAGCCAAGGCTAGGAGGAGGTTAACCAGGAGATCTCGCGATTTTGTGGGGCCACGGATGGGGAGTGTATAGATAAAAAGGTGAGGGGAAAAATGAAGCCAAAAGCGCAATAGAATATTTGTGAGGAGCCGGAAAAGGGGCTGCAATCTGGCACACTCTAGATATACGTGCATCAGGGTTTCCCTCACATTACAAAAAGGGCAAGTATTCGGGATGGGGGTAAACCGTGTCAGAAACACGCCCATGCTCACAGCTCCGTGAAGGAGCCACCAACTGATGTCCCCGACGGGCCTCGGGACCAGGGTGGAATACAGGCTGGCCCACCGAGGTTGCTCACCCTCCAAAGGTGGCAGGAGGTCCCGCCACTTTGTATCGGGGTGGGACACCAGGGTGTGGGCGTGAAGGGTGTGAAGCGTGAGTGTGTATAAATCTTTCCGTGGTGCGATTTGAAAACTGACCATCTGCAGTTCATGCAGCCAGCTTGCAGTGAAAGGGTGAGGGGTTTGTTGGGATCGGCAGGGTAGGGGCCCAATGGAAAGGTCCGGCGGGCCTGGGGTAGAGGATGGGCGGGGTGCGCCCTCGCGCAAGGCTCGGTTGACATAAGCCCGAGCAGTGGGGGGTCAAGGTGGCCTTCACCTCCTGAAGTACGCGCCGGGGGGGACGAGGGCTGGAGAGCCCCATGCGCCGAACGAGCGTCAGGGGATCCAGCCAGTCTCTCCGGTCGTAGTCCAGGAGGTCTCCGACCCTCGTGACTTCCACCAGGACCAACCTCTGGCGCACCGAGCGGGACTCCGCCACCTGCACACGGAGTTGGGGATTGTGTAGCAGGGGCTCCGTGAGGAGATCTGCTCCCACGGTGGCCGCCACGGACCTGGTCGTTAGAAACAGTTTCCAGGTCTGGAGGAGGTCCTGGTAGAAGACCGGCAGCCCGGAGAGGTCTCGCGGAAAACCTCTCGGACAAAGATAAAAGAGCTGCCGGTCGTATCGGAGCCCTTGGAAGCGGCGCAGGAAGGCGTGCGCCAGTGTGCTCCACGCCGAACTACCTGTACTATAAAGGAGCCTCTGCAGGGCCTGGAGGCGGAAAACGCGGACCTGAGTGTACAGACACTTCAGGCCCTGTCCTCCTTCCTTCAGGGATAAATGAACTCCAACAGGGGCCCAGTGCATTCCTGACCAAAAGAACTCTAGAATCAATCTCCGGAGGTGGGTCAGGAAACCCAGGGCCGGGGCCAGGCTGTTGAGCCGGTACCAGAGCGTGGACAGGACTAGTTGGTTAAGCACCAGTGCTCTCCCTCGGAGGGAGAGACATCGGAGTAACCTCGTCCATTTCCGGATCTGCTCTATCACCCCACCCTCTAAATTTTGCCAGTTCTCCGGCGGGGAAGGGTGCGTGGTGGAAAGGTAAAAGCCGAGATAGAGCAGTGGACCCGCACTCCACCAGATGGTCTGAAGTGCGGGTGGGAGGGAGCTTACCTGCCGCCAGTCCCCCACCGCCAAGCCAGAGCTCTTGACCCAGTTGACTCGGGCGGAGGAGGCTGCTGAATAGATGGCCTGGCATGCCTCCCCTCGTGCCAAGTCGCCCGGGTCCTGGACCACGATGAGTACGTCATCGGCGTACGCCAACAGGACCAGCCGCAGCTCCGGCTCCCGCAGCACCAACCCTGTCAACCTCCTGCGGAGAAGACAGAGGAAAGGCTCGATCGCCAGAGCGTACAGCTGGCCCGAGAGGGGGCACCCCTGCCGCACTCCTCGCCCGAAGCTGACCGGTTCGGTCAGGGTCCAGTTGAGCCTAACCAAACACTCCTCGGAGGCACACAGCACCCGGAGAAAACTCACAAACTGAGGTCCGAATCCAAACGCCTGCAGAGTGCTCAGGAGGTACCCATGGTCTACTCTATCGAACGCCTTCTCCTGATCAAGAGACAGGAGGGCGAATGACAGACCATCTCTCCGCCCGAGTTCCAAAAGGTCTCGGACTAGAAATAGGTTATCAAAAATGCTGCGACCCGGGACAGTATAGGTCTGGTCTGGGTGGATCAAGTCCGCCATCACGGACCTTAGCCGCAGCGAGATTGCTTTCGCTACGATTTTGTAATCCATGCTAAGGAGTGAGACGGGACGCCAGTTTCGTAAATCGTGGAGGTCCCCCTTCTTTGGCAACAAGGAGAGCACCGCTCGCCTGCACGACAGAGGGAGGACCCCGCTCTGCAAGGACTCAGCCCAGACACTGACTAGGTCTGGGCCGAGGATGTCCCAGAACGCGCGGTAAAACTCCACGGTCAGCCCGTCCATGCCCGGAGATTTATTGGTGGGCATGCGACGGAGGGCTTCCGAGAACTCGGCCAGGGTGAGAGGCAGCTCTAGCCGGTCTCGGTCGCCTACGCTGACTGTGGGGAGTTCCTCCCAGAGCACCCCGCAAGCGCCAGGATCGGTCGGATCCGGGGAGAAAAGGCTTGTGTAGAAGTCACTGGCCCTCCCACACATCTCCTCTGGATCCGTGAGGGGGGTGCCGTCTTCCGCTAGAAGGCAGGTGACGTGTTTCTTGGCCCCCATCATTTTCTCCAGGGCATAGAAGAAGCGGGAGCCGCGGTCCATCTCCCGAAGGAGGCGGATGCGGGACCGAACGAAGGCACCTTGGGCCCGGTGGTCCTCGAGGGCCCGGAGCTCCTCCTGCTTCTCCTGGCACACTCCGCAGAGGGATGGGTCCTCGGGGTTGGCGGCCAGGCGCCTCTCCATCTCTAAGACCTCCCGTTCCAACTGCTCTATCGCCGCATTTCTCCGTTGGCTGGTGCCCCGAGTGTAGTCACATCAGAAGAGCTTGGCGCGCACCTTCCCTAGATCCCACCATCGCCGCACCGAGGGAAAGGCACACCGCTGCTCTCGCCAGGCCAGCCAAAACTCCCGGAAGGACGTCACGAAGCTCTCGTCCTCCAACAGGCTATTATTAAAGTGCCAATAGGCCGGCCCCGGTCTCTCTGCACGGAGGGAGACCGTTATAGTAACTAAATGATGGTCGGAAAAAGGGGCCGGCCGAATGGTGGAGGAGTGGGCCTGTGAAAGATGGAAACGAGATAAATAAATACGGTCCAACCGAGAGTGGTGTGACCGATTGGCCTCCACCCGGACAAAAGTGAACGTGGAAGCTTCATCTGGGTGATGGTCATGCCAGATGTCCACTAGGGAGTGATGTTCGACTATTCCTCGGAGAATGTTCACGGCGGCTGGGCTCGGCTCGGCCCCTGAGCGGTCCTGTTCCTCGAGGGTGGTGTTAAAGTCCCCTCCCAGGACCAGGCACTCGTGCGAATCTAGGGTGCCGAGAAAGTCGGACACCCGCTGATAGAATTGTGGCTGCTTTGGACTCATTTGCGGGGCATAGATGTTAACAAGATTGACCACGAGCCCCTCCATACGGACTCGAAGGTGCAGCAGGTGGCCCGGCATGGCCTCAGTGACCCCAGCACCTCGGGCCGTAGTGTGGGGGAGAACAGGGTCACCACTCCAGCTTGCCAAGTCGTGAAGTGGCTAAAGTATACCCCATCCCCCCCTCCAGCCGCCACCTGTCCTTGACGGTCGGGTCCGTATGGGTCTCCTGCAGGAAAGCTACAGAGTACCCCCCTTCCCGAAGGTAAGAGCACCTGGGACCTGCGGAGAGCCATCCTACAGCCCCTGGTGTTCAAGGTTGCAATAATGAGAGGCGTCCTGCGGAAGGCTGGGGGGGTGGAGGTTTCTTATTAGTGGGGGTGTTCGTGGCCCCCGGCGGGTTGTGCAGCAACCCGTGACCCATCCTGTGGATGAGTAGATCTTTTCGGAAGCCGTGGGCCCGCTCGTAGGCCGCAGCACCGCGCTTTCCTTGCCCCCTGCCCTCCTTTGTAAGGGCCCTTGTGGCCTGAAGAATTTGATCAAAGTCCCCCCCAGAGCTGAAGAGCCAGCTGTACCCTATTGCGGGCGCCACGGGTGTGTTCTAGGAACTTCCGTAGTGCATGCCGCAGCTCATGGGGGGGTGGGGTTACGATTTCCAGGGTATTCCCTGGTGGGGCTCTTAATGCAGCCTCGTGGTCTGCCAAGGCAGGTAGGCAGGGTGTGGACCACCGACGGGGCGTCTGACAGGCTGGGGTTATTAAATCCATTTCATGCCTTGGGGTGGAGGGGGATGGTGGGGAAAAAATTGCAACTCCTAATGGGTCGCTACTAGAAAGTGCAAAGACTGCTCCCTGGGGGGAGTCTGCGGAAGGTGGGGAAAAAATAACCCCAGGGGCGGCAATAGCATTGCAGGAGGAGGTAAACTGGGCGGGGACAGGGGTGGGGGAAGGGGCAGAGGTAAGGCTCTGGGTTTCAGGAGGCGAGCAGCTAAAAAAGGGTGCCTCCTGAGAAGAGTCGAGGGTTAAGGGGTAAGGGAGGGGGCTCCCAGTGGCGCTAGGCGCTGGCTCCATGGTGGTCTTGGCGGCCATGGCATCAGGTGGTGGACCACCTTCTGCAGGGTGCTCGCCCGGGAAGGCAATTAGGGGGAGGGAGCATGGGGAAAGGGGGGCTGGGGTGAGGTTGCCCAGCTCGAGGCCAGCCGGTAGTAGATCATCCTCTCCCTGGGTGACCGGGGTCAAATCTAGGGCCTCAATCTCTGCATACACGGAGGAGAGGCCAACTCCTGCCACCCCGGGGGCCTCTCCTCTAGGGCCCGCTTCAACGGTCGCTTCGGGGTTCGTGGGGGGCTCGGGTGGTATCCGGGCAGAAGGGGCATCCTCAGGGGTCTCAGAAGGGAGGGTCTCCTGTGGAGGGGGGATTCTGCCCTCCAATGTCAGTCTGTCTTCCCCTCCCGACACCAGCGGATGGATCTCACTCGTGGCCGTAGCGGAAGGCTCAATATCAGTGCCTCCCTTCCTGGTCTTCCGGGGGGCTTCCGCGTCGGATGGATGCAGCGGAGCTCGAGCCTTCCACTTGCCTCGCTTCCCCTGGACTAGGGTCCAGCCCTCCATAGCGTCGTCTGGGGGTTGGTTAGCAGGGGTCGTGTCGGGGGGCGGAGGCGATGGTTCAGGGGTTAGGGGGGGTAGCGGTGAGGCAGCATGAGGGGCGGGGGGTTCTCCTTGGGGCGGGCCCTCTCCTGTACCCGGTAATATCTTTGCCACACCCTCCTCCATAGGCTCTGCCGCATTGGTAATAGCAAGGGTGGGACTCCCTTGCTCGCCCGGGCATTGTAGGGAAGGAGTCTCCTGGGCCCGGACGGGAGCAGCGATGGATTGAGTAGGAGGAGGGTTGGTTTCAGGTGCTGGGCAGCCAGGGGCGTCGGCAACAACGGGGCCGATGTCCTGCTGGGTCTCAGGGGACTCTGGTGCCCCTCCTCCCTGGGCCAAAGGGCAGTCTCTGCGGACATGCCCCGCTGAGAGGCAGAGGTAGCACCAGGCCTCTCCGGGGGAGTAAAAGACCCGATAGCGGGCTCCCTGGTAGGGGACTAGGAAGGACCCCTCAAGCGCCTCCCCGTCACGCGCCCCCGCCGGCGGTAGAAGCTGCACTTGCCGGTGGAACGAAAGGACGTGACGGAGGGTGGGATCCTTGCAGCCCAACGGGAGTGGGCTGATGACAGAGGTAAGTTTCCCCAGGGCGGAGAGAGCGGGTAACAGGGCAACATTGGGTAAAAAGGGAGGAACGGAGGTGAGGACGAGGCGAACGCCCAGGTCTTCTAGCGGCTCTAGGGGGACAAACACCCCCCCCACCGCCAGGCCCCTCTCCACCGCCTCCTGGGCGGCCGCCTCCGAAGCTAAGAAAAAAACGACCTTCCCATACATCTTGGAGGCCGCCACAATAGCCGTGGGTCCTACCACCTTCGCCAACGCCTGCACGTATGTCTCCACGTGGGGCGAGGCGGGCACCAGGAGGCAACGGACACCGTGCCTCCTGGTCAACGTGGGGAAAGGGCCCCGGCCGCTGGTGATGGTAGCGGAGGCAGTGGGTGGGCGGGATGATGAGGCGCCAGGCAGGGGGGAGCCCGCCACCGCCCGGGCATACGTCCTGGGGGCCGGGGGAGGGACATTCGCAGAGCTGGTGGAGGGAAACACAGGGAGGGACACCACGGTCGATGACGAGGCCACAGCGGTGGGGGCAGCCCCTGCCATGGAGGGCCTAGGTGTTTTAGCGGGGCCCTTTCCTTTCTTCCCACCCTGGCCTTTCCGGCCAGCTGGGGGGGGGTTCCTAGAATCTGGGGGGGGGCAGTGGGCACAGCAGCGGCAGTAATCGCCCCGGTGCCTCCTGCTGCCGGTGCCCCAGCGGGGGCATTGGCAAGTATTTTAACAATAGTGGTGGTGGGGGGCCTTGGGGGTTGGGCAGGGGGGGAGGTGGGGGAGGGACAGCCGATATTGTTAGAGGGGCCTCGCCCCTCTCATTCCCCGCCATTGTGAGCAGGGAGAGACGGGGAGACACCAGAAGGAGGAGGGGGGAGGGGGAAGCAGATTAACCACTCCTCCCTGCTGGGCTGCAGGCGGGGGGGGGGGATGCCAAATGGGTTGGACTGGGAGGGGGGGGAAAAAAGAAATCGGGGTCCGGTGATAGGGGCAAGCTGTGGAATAAGCAGTCCGGGGGGGGGGGTGTAGACCCACACACGTTTGTCCAAAGAGTCTCGTTTGGTCGGCTATTATGTCCGGTCCGAAAGGCAAAGTTCAAAGCAAACAGCTGGATCTGAAGGCAGATGGCAGGTTGCCAGCAGGGACGGATGGCGGGGGGGCCGTGACAGTTGTAGTAATGTTGGGGGGGGGCACCGATGGATCGGGGGGCAGCTCTGTGCCACACCCCCTATGCCGCCACAAACGCAATTAAACCACAGTCAAACTCCCCCCCACGAGAGTATAATTCAAAAAATTACTCAGTCTTACGGCCCCCTTCACGATGATTTGTAGTTTCCCTGGGTGATTTCTTCTCCAGCTTGTTGGCTGTGTACCAAGGCTTCTGGCAGGCCGAGGTAAGAAAGGAATTCCAAACAGACAGCAAAACGGCTGGGTCTGGGGGCTTCCACTCCCCCCTCCGGATAGCAAAATCGGCAATCTTCCCCCCCCTCCTCTGGGGGTTTCAGCTGAGTCAAATAGCTGCGCCCGAAAGCAGGCGTGGGGGGGGTGGGTGGGTGCTGGCGGCAAGCTGGAGGCCAACCAGTGCTTAAACGGCAGCAAGAAAAAAACGGCAAAAAATCAAAACAAAACAAAAAAGCGTCTGGCCCGGTCGGGGGGGGGAAACTAAGGCAGGGTCCAAAAGTAAGAAAAATCCAGGCCAGGGGGCTTTAGGAAAGAATAGAAAGCCGATAGCTAAGGAGCAAGCGAGGGAGGTCCCGTTTCCCAACAGGGAAGGTTTTTTTTTTTTTTTTTTTTTATTGAAACAGAAAAAAAAAATTTTATTGTGACAATTACAAGAATTATCAAGAACCAAATCAAAGTATGCAACAAAACAACGCAAACAGAAGGTATAACACAGCAGCTTTCAGGAGGGAGAACTGTTCAGGCTAGCCTGGGCCCAGAGCGGGGGGCTTGGTCTTCCACCCTCCTGAGTTACCTGGTGGCCTAGAGCGGGGGGGCTTCCTCGACACTCGTGGTCTTCCACCCCCTCGAGTTACCTAGGGCCGCGCCCAGTGTCACCAATTATCCCCCCCCTGAGAGTGCCCGACAAGATGGGCACGGCTGCGGGGTGGGCAGTTTGGGGGTGGGGGGGTAGACACCCACGTATTATAGGGCCCTCCTAGCAAAGGGTTAGACGGAGGGAACCGGATGGGGTCACCGAGCAAAGAACCCCGGACAGCGCCCACCGCTCTTCAAAGGTGTCAAGGGAGTCGGTGGTCGCTGCCCAAAGAAACTCCGCCCGGATACGTGAATGTACTGAGGATAGGAAAAAGGCCCTACAATCGCAGGACGTTTCATGGGCCAACCTCCTCTCTCTGGTTTTATAAATGGCTGTTTTTGCCAAAGCTAGGAGGAGGTTAACCAGGAGATCCCGCGACTTTGTGGGGCCATGGATGGGGAGTGTATAGATAAAGAGGTGGGGAGAAAAATGAAGCCAAAGGCGCAACAGAATATTTGTGAGGAGCCGAAAAAGGGGCTGCAATCTGGTACACTCTAAATAGACGTGTGCCAGGGTTTCCCTCACATTACAAAAAGGGCAAGTATCCAGGATGGAAGTAAACCGTGTCAAAAACACGCCCGTGCTCACAGCTCCGTGAAGGAGCCGCCAACTGATGTCTCCGACGGGCCTCGGGACCAAGGTGGAATACAAGCTGGCCCATCGAGGTTGCTCACCCTCCAAAGGTGGCAGGAGGTCCCGCCACTTTGTGTCGGGGCGGGACACCAGGGTGTGGGCGTGAAGGGTGTGAAGCGTGAGTGTATACAAATATTTCCGTGATGCAAGTTGAAAACTGACCGGTTGCAGTTCATGCAGCCGGCTCGCAGTGAAAGGGTGAGGGGTTTGTCGGGATCGGCAGGGTAGGGGCCCAATGGAAAGGTCCGGCGGGCCCGGGGTAGAGGATGGGCGTGGTGCGCCCTCGCGCAAGGCTCGGTTGACATAATCCCGAGCTGCAGGGGTCAAGGCGGCCTTCACCTCCTGAAGTACGCGCCGGGGAGTACGGGGGCTGGAGAGCCCCATGCGCCGAGCGAGCGTCAGGGGATCCAGCCAGTCTCTCCGGTCATAGTCCAGGAGGTCTCCGACCTTCGTGACTTCCGCCAAGACCAACCTCTGGCGCACCGAGCGGGACTCCGCCACCTGCACACGGAGTTGGGGGTTGTGTAGCAGGGGCTCCGTGAGGAGATCTGCTCCCGCGGTGGCCGCCACGGACCTGGTCGTTAGAAACAGTTTCCAGGTCCGGAGGAGGTCCTGGTAGAAGACCGGCAGCCCGGAGAGGTCTCGCGGAAAACCTCTCGAACAAAGGTAAAAGAGCTGCCGGTCGTATCGGAACCCCTGGAAGCGGCGCAGGAAGGCGTGCGCCAGTATGCTCCACGTCGAACTACCTGCACTGTATAGGAGCCTCTGCAGGGCCTGGAGGCGGAAAACGCGGACCTGAGTGTACAGACACTTCAGGCCCTGTCCTCCTTCCTTCAGGGGTAAATGAAGAACTCCAACAGGAGCCCAGTGCATTCCCGACCAAAAGAACTCTAGAATCAATCTCCGGAGGTGGGTCAGGAAACCCGGGGCCGGGGCCAGGGTGTTGAGCCGGTACCAGAGCGTGGACAGGACTAGTTGGTTAAGCACCAGTGCTCTCCCTCGGAGGGAGAGACATCGGAGTAGCCCTGTCCATTTCCGGATCCGCTCTATCACCCCGCCCTCCACATTTTGCCAGTTCTCCGGCGGGGAAGGGTGCGTGGCGGAAAGGTAAACGCCGAGATAGAGCAGAGGACCGGTCCACCGGATGGTCTGAAGTGCGGGTGGGAGGGAGCTTACCCGCCGCCAGTCCCCCACCGCCAAGCCAGAGCTCTTGACCCAGTTGACTCGGGCGGAGGAGGCTGCCGAATAGATGGCTTGGCATGCCTCCACTCGCGCCAGGTCGCCCGGGTCCTGGACCACGAGAAGTACGTCATCGGCGTACGCCGACAAGACCAGCCGCAGCTCCGGCTCCCGCAGCACCAACCCTGTCAACCTCCTGCGGAGGAGACAGAGGAAAGGCTCGATCGCAAGAGCGTACAGCTGGCCCGAGAGGGGGCACCCTTGTCGCACTCCTCGCCCGAAGCTGACCGGTTCGGTCAGGGTCCAGTTGAGCCTAACCAAACACTCCGCGGAGGCATACAGCACCCGGAGAAAACTCACAAACTGAGGTCCGAATCCAAACGCCTGCAGAGTGCTCAGGAGGTACCCATGGTCTACTCTGTCGAACGCCTTCTCCTGATCAAGGGACAGGAGGGCGAACGACAGACCGTCTCTCCGCCCGAGTTCCAAAAGGTCTCGGACTAGAAATAGGTTGTCAAAAATGCTGCGACCTGGGACAGTATAGGTCTGGTCTGGGTGGATCACATCCGCCATCACGGACCCTAGCCGCAGCGAAATTGCTTTCGCTACGATTTTGTAATCCGTGCTAAGGAGTGAGACGGGACGCCAGTTTCGTAAATCGCGGAGGTCCCCCTTCTTCGGCAGCAAGGCGAGCACCGCTCGCCTGCACGACAGAGGGAGGATCCCGCCCTGCAAGGACTCAGCCCAGACAGTAACTAGGTCTGGGCCGAGGATGTCCCAGAACGCGCGGTAAAACTCCACGGTCAGCCCGTCCATGCCCGGAGATTTATTGGTGGGCATGCGGCGGAGGGCTTCCGAGAACTCGGCCAGGGTGAGAGGCAGCTCTAGCCGCTCTCGGTCGCCCACGCTGACCGTGGGGAGGTCCTCCCAGAGCACCCCGCAGGCGCCAGGATCGGTCGGATCCGGGGAGAAAAGGCTTGTGTAGAAGTCACGGGCTCTCCCACACATCTCCTCCGGATCCGTGAGGGGGGTGCCGTCTTCTGCTAGAAGGCAGGTGACGTGCTTCTTGGCCCCCCTCGTTTTTTCCAGGGCATAGAAGAAGCGGGAGCCGCGGTCCATCTCCCGAAGGAGGCGGATGCGGGACCGGACGAAGGCACCTCGGGCCCGGTGGTCCTCGAGGGCCCGAAGCTCCTCCCGCTTCTCCCGGCACGCTCCGCAGAGGGACGGGTCCTCGGGGTCGGCGGCCAGGCGCCTCTCCAGCTCCAAGACCTCCCGTTCCAACTGCTCTATCGCCGCATTTCTCCGTCGGCTGGTGCCCCGAGTGTAGTCACGGCAAAAGAGCTTGGCGCGGACCTTCCCTAAATCCCACCATCGCCGCACCGAGGGAAAGGCACGCCATTGCTCTCGCCAGGCGAGCCAAAACTCCCGGAAGGACGTCACGAAGCTCTCGTCCTCCAACAGGCTATTATTAAAGTGCCAATAGGCCGGCCCCGGTCTCTCTGCACGGAGGGAGACCGTTATAGTAACTAAATGATGGTCGGAAAAAGGGGCCGGCCGAATGGTAGAGGAGTGGGCCTGTGAAAGATGGAAACGGGATAAATAAATACGGTCCAACCGAGAGTGGTGTGACCGATTGGCCTCCACCCGGACAAAAGTGAACGTGGAGGTGTCATCTGGGTGATGGTCACGCCAGACGTCCACTAGGGAGTGATATTCAACTATTCCCCGAAGAATATTCGCGGCAGCCGGGCTCGGCTCAGCGCCTGAGCGATCCTGTTCCTCGAGGGTGGTGTTAAAGTCTCCTCCCAGGACCAGGCACTCGTGCGAATCTAGGGTGCCGAGAAAGTCGGACACCCGCTGGTAAAATTGTGGCCGCTTTGGGCTCATTTGTGGGGCATAAATATTAACAAGATTTACCACGAGCCCCTCCATACGGACTCGAAGGTGCAGCAGGTGGCCTGGCACGACCTCAGTGACCCCTAGCACCTCGGGCCGTAGGGTGGGGGAGAACAGGGTCGCCACTCCAGCTTGCCAAGTCGTGAAGTGGCTAAAGTAGACCCCGTCCCCCCACTCCAGCCGCCACCTGTCCTCAAAGGTCGGGTCCGTATGGGTCTCCTGCAGGAAAACTACAGAGTACCCTCCTTCCCAAAGGTAAGAGAGCACCTGGGACCTGCGGAGAGCCATCCTACAGCCCCTGGTATTCAAGGTTGCAATAAGAGTAGGCATCATGCGGAGGGCTGGTGGGGTGGAGGTTTCCCGGTGGCGGGGGTGTTTCTGGCCCCCGGCGGGTTGCGCACCAACCCGTGACCCATCTCATAGATGAGTAGATCGTTTTGAAAATTGCCGGCCCGCTCGTAGGCCGCAGCACCGCGCCTGCCTTGCCCTTTGCCCTCCTTTATAAGGGCCCTTGTGGTCCGAAAAATTTGCTCAAAGTCCCCCCAGAGCTGAAGAGCTAGCTGTACCTTATTGCGGGCACCACGGGTGTGTTCTAAGAACTTCCGTAGTGCATGCCGCAGCTCATGGGGGGATGGGGTTACGGTTCCCGGGGTATTCCCCGGTGGGACTCTTAATACAGCCTCGTGGTCCGCCAAGGCAGGTAGGCAGGGTGTGGACCACCGACGGGGGGTCTGACAGGCTGGGGTTATGAAATCCATTTCATGCCTTGGGGTGGAAGGGAATGGCGGGGGAAAAATTGCAACTCCTAATGGGTCGCAACTAGAAAGTGCAAAGACTGCTCCTTGGGGGGAATCTGAAGAAGCGGAAAAGAAACGACCCCAGGGGCGGCAGGAGCATCGCAGGAGGGGATGAACTGGGTGGGGCTAGGGGAGGGGGCAGGGGCAAAGGTAAGGCTCTGAGATTCAGGAGGCAAGCAACTGAAGGAAGGTGCCTCCTGAGCAGAGTCGAGGGTTAAGGGGTAAGGGAGGGGGCTCCCAGTAATGCTAGGCGCTGGCCCCGCGTTGGTCTTGGCGGCTGTGGCATCAGGTGGTGGACCACCTTCTGCAGGGTGCTCGCCCGGGAAGGCAATCAGGGGGAGGGAGTATGGGGAAAAAGGGGCTGGGGTGAGGTTGCCCGGTCCGAGGCCAGCCGGGAGTAGATCATCCTCTCCCTGGGTGACCGGGGTCAAATCTAGGGCCTCAATCTCCGCGTACACGGAGGAGAGGCCAACGCCTGCTACCCCGGGGGCCTCTCCTCTAGGGCCCGCCTCAGCGGTCGCCTCGGGGTTCGCGGGGGGTTCGGATGGTATCCGAGCAGAAAGGGCGTCCTCAGGGGTCTCGGAGGGGAGGGTCTCCCGTGGAGGGGGAGTTCTGCCCTCCAAAGCCAGTCTGTCTTCTCCTCCCGACACCAGCGGATGGACCTCACTCGTGGTCGTAGCGGAGGGCTCGATGTCAGTGCCTCCCTTCCTGGTCTTCCGGGGGGCTTCCGCGTCGGATGGATGCAGCGGAGCTCGAGCCTTCCGCTTGCTCCGTTTCCCCTGGACTAAGTTCCAGTCCTCCATAGCGTCGTCCGGGGGCTGGTTAGCAGGGGTCGTATCAGGGGGCGGAGGTGATGGTTCAGGGGTTCGGGGGGGCAGCAGTGAGGCAGCATGAGGAGGGGGGGGTTCTCCTTGGGGTGGGCCCTCTCCTATGCCCGATAATATCTTTGTCGCACCCTCCTCCATTGGCTCTACTGAGGTGGTAGTAGCAAGGGTGGGACTCCCTTGCTCGCCCGGGCGTAGTAGGGAAGGAGTCTCCTGGGCCCGGGCGGGAGCAGCAGTGGATTGAGTAGGAGGAGGGCTGGTTTCAGGTGCTGGGCAGCCAGGGGCGTCGGCAACAACGGGGCCGATATCCTGCCGGGCCTCGGGGGTCTCAGGTGCCCCTCCCCTCCGGGCCAAAGGGCAGTCTCTGCGGACATGCCTGGCCGAGCGGCAGAGGTAGCACCGGGTCTCTCCGGTGGAGTAGAAGACCCGATAGCGGGCTCCCTGGTAGGGGACTAAGAAGGACCCCTCGAGCGCCTCCCCGTCACGCACCCCCGCCAGCGGTAAAAGCTGCACTTGCCGGCGGAAAGAAAGGACGTGACGGAGGGTGAGGTCCCTGCAGCCCAACGGGAGAGGGCTGATGACAGAGGTAAGCTTCCCCAAGGCGGAGAGAGCGGGTAACAGGGCAGCATTGGGTAAAAAGGGGGGAACGGAGGTAAGGACAAGGCGAACACCCAGGTCTTCTAGCGGCTCTAGGGGGACAAACACCCCCCCTACCACCAGGCCCCTCTCCACCGCCTCTTGGGCGGCAGCCTCCGTAGCTAAGAAAAAAACGACCTTCCCATACATCTTGGAGGCCGCCACAATAGCCGTGGGTCCTACCACCTTCGCCAACGCCTGCACGTATGTCTCCACGTGGGGCGAGGCGGGCACCAGGAGGCAACGGACACCGTGCTTCCTGGTCAGGGCGGAAAAAGGGCCCCGACTGCTGGTGATTGTAGCGGAGGCAGTGGGTGGGCGAGATGACGAGGCGGCAGGCAGGGGGGAGCCTGCCACCGCCCGGGCATACGTCCTGGGGGCCGGGGGGGGGGACATATGTAGCGCTGGTGGAGGGAATTGCAGGGAGGGGCGCCACGGTCGATGACGAGGCCACGGCTGTGGGGGCCGCCCCTGCCATGGAGGGCCCAGATGTTTTGGCGGGGCCCTTTCTTTTCTGCCCGTCCTGGCTTTTGCGGCCAGCTGGCAGAGGGTTCCTAGAACCTGAGGTGGGAGGGGGCATAGCAGCAGCAGTAATCACTCCGGTGCCTCCTGCTGCCGGTGCCCCAGCAGGTTTTTTGGCAATCGTGGGGGGGGGGGGGGGAGATTGGGGGTTGGGCAGGGGGGGGTGGGGGAAAAACAACTAAATTTTTTAAAGGGGCCTCGCCTTCCTCATTCCCCGCCATTGTAAGCAGGGAGGGACGGAGAGACACCGGAAGGAAAAAGGGGGAGGGGGGAAACAAAATAACCACTCCTCCCTACTAAGCTACAGGAGGGGAGAGGAATACCAAATGGGGTGAACAAGGGGGGGAGGGAAAATCCAATAATAGGGGCAAGCTATAAGCTAAGCAATCCGGGGGGGGGTGTGTAAACCCACGCACATTTGTCCAAAGAGTCTCGTTTGGTCAGCTGTTATGTCCGGTCCGAAAGGCAAAGTTCAAAGCAAACAGCTGGATCCGAAGGCGGATGGCAAATTGCCAGCAGAGACGAAGCGGCGGGGGGGTCGTGACAGTTGTAGTAATGGTGGGGGGGGTGGAGCGGGCACCGATGGATCAGGGGGGCAGCTTATTGCCACACCCCCTGTGCCGCCACAAATGCAATTAAAACACAGTCAAACTCCCCCCCCACGAGAGTAGAATTCGAAAAAAAAAACCTCAGTCTTACGACCCCTTCACGATGATTCGTAGCTGTTTAAATTATGTCTCCTGTCTTCTGAAATCCTTCTTCTCCGGCCGTGTTGGCTGTGTTCCAAGGCTTCCGGCATGCTAAGAATGTTGTAAAGATAGTTCGAGCTGCCAGCAAAGCGGCTGGGTCTGGGGGCTTTCACTCCCCCTCCAAACAGCAAAATCGGCAATCTTCCCCCCCCTCCTCCGGGGGTTCAGCTAAGACAAATAGCTGCGCCCAAAAGCAGGCGAGGGGGGGTAGTGTTGACTGCAAGATGGCGACTTATCAGCAATCCAAGGAAAAAGCAAGAAAACGGCAGAGAATCAAACTAAATCAGCAAAGCGTCCAGCCCGGTCCGGGGGGGGGACTAAGGCAGGGTCCAAAAGTAAGAAAAATCCAGGCCAGGGGGCTTTAGGAAAGAAAAGAAAGCAGATAGCTGGGGAGCAAGCTAGGGACGGTCCGTCCTCCAACAGGGAATGTTCCAGAACAATCAGGAACCTTCTGGAGACAATTAAGACAGGCTGATTAGAACACCTGCAGCCAATCAAGAAGCTGCTAGAATCAATTAAGGTAGGCTAATCACGGCACCTGGGTTTAAAAAGGAGCTCACTTCAGTTTGTGGTGTGTGTGTGAGGAGCTGAGAGTGAGAACGTAGACTGTCGGAGGACTGAGGTGTACAAGCATTATCAGACACCAGGAGGAAGGTCCTGTGGTGAGGGTAAAGAAGGTGTTGGGAGGAGGCCATGGGGAAGTAGCCCAGGGAGTTGTTGCTGTCGCCCAGCTGTTCCAGGAGGCACTCCGGACAGCTGCATTCCACAGGGCCCTGGGCTGGAACCCGGAGTGGAGGGTGGACCCAGGTTCCCCCCAGACCTCCCAACTCCTGGTCAGACACAGGAGGAGTCGACCTGGACTGTGGGTTCAGGAAAAACGGCCAAACTGAGGGCTGCCGTGAATCTCCGAAGCGAGCAAATCCGCCAATAAGCGCAAGACCCACCAAGGTAGAGCAGGAACTTTGTCACACCTCCTTATAGTCCATCCATCCAGCCCATACTTCTTTAACTTGCTGGCAAGAATACTGTGGGAGACCGTGTCCAAAGCTTTGCTAAAGTCAAGGAACAACACGTCCACCGCTTTCTCCTCATGCACAGAGCCAGTTATCTCGTCATAGAAGGCAATTAGGTTAGTCAGGCATGACTTGCCCTTGGTGAATCCATGCTGACTGTTCCTGATCCCTTTCCTCTCCTCTAAGTGCTTCAGAATTGATTCCTTGAGGACCTGCTCCAGGATTTTTCCAGGGACTGAGGTGAGGCTGACCAGCCTGTAGCTCCCAGGATCCTCCTTCTTCCCTTTTTTAAAGATGGGCACTACATTAGCCTTTTTCCAGTCATCTGGGACCTCCCCCAATCGCCATGAGTTTTCAAAGATAATGGCCAATGGCTCTGCAATCACATCCGCCAATTCCTTTAGCACTCTCGGATGCAACGCATCCGGCCCCATGGACTTGTGGTCGTCCAGCTTTTCTAAATAGTCCCGAACCACTTCTTCCTTCACAGAGGGCTGGCCATCTCCTCCCCATGCTGTGCTGCCCAGTGCAGTAGTCTGGGAGCTGACCTTGTTCGTGAAGACAGAGGCAAAAAAAGCATTGAGTACATTAGCTTTTTCCACATCCTCCCTCACTAGGTTGCCTCCCTCATTCAGTAAGGGGCCCACACTTTCCTTGGCTTTCTTCTTGTTGCTAACATACCTGAAGAAACCCTTCTTGTTACTCTTAACATCTCTTGCTAGCTGCAACTCCAGTGTGATTTGGCCTTCCTGATTTCACTCTTGCATGCCTGAGCAATACTCTTCCCTGGTCATTTGTCCAATCTTCCACTTCTTGTAAGCTTCTTTTTTGTGTTTAAGATCAGCAAGGATTTCACTGTTAAGCCAAGCTGTTCACCTGACATATTTACTATTCTTTCTACACATCAGGATGGTTTGTCCCTGTAACCTCAATAAGGATTCTTTAAAATACAGCCAGTTAAGTGTCAGTTAAGTTTTTTTGATTGGGCACTTACTGAGAATAGTCCCGTCTCAAGGAGCTGACCAAATGCTTCACCAAATGCTTCACTGAGGCTTCTCAGAATCAAAACACATTGAGATACAAGTACATAGCCAACATTCATAACTTTAACTACAAAATTGATACACCCGTACAGATAGCATAATCGTAGCCAGCAAATCATAACCTTCCCATAGACCCCTCACACGACAACCTTTGCACAATATTTGCTGCAAATATATAACAGTGGTTGCAACAATGATCTATACGGTCACAGTTTATGTCAATAACATCACACTCCCAACGCAAAAATGATGCAGGAAGGGATGACGCAAACATCTCTGACTGCATCCCAAGAGCTCCCCACCCTTGGTTCTGTCTTACTGCAGCTAGAATTGGTGTAGAACAGAAACGGTTTATCCAAGTCATGTTCACTAACAGGATTGAATCTCTTTACAAACTCAAGGTGAAACTTGGTTAGAACAATAGTGGATTGGATCTGCTCTTGCAGCATGGTTCCTGTATGTCACATGTGATCTTGCCAAGAGCCAAAGAATATAGCTACTTTATCCGTACAAGGTCTGACAAATGTTTGGAACCCAATTAATATTAAGACAATGTAGATATTAATGTTGTCCATAGTATAGAAATTTTGGCATTTAGTCGTGAAAGCAATTTAGTAGTGTGCCTCAGTTTCCCTTTTCATACAGCACATCAGGTTTGGAATGTCTTTTCCCCTATGAAAAGTTCCAATACTGTTTACAGGCATTAACTGTGAAACATCAGCATAACAAGGCCTTTTAAAATAAAGTATTTTCTCATGTATTCCTTTTAACATGTTCAAGGGTTTTTTCAAAAGATTTGGCACATTGTACATTTTTACAGTTCTTGGTAATAGCAACACATTAGTTACAAGAATTACCATTAGCAATAGCAACAAATCCATTGCAAGTGTCCATTTACAATCATTTTTGTCATGCCACACCTCTGGCTCAATACCACTGGGGTTTGGGCCTTTTAGGGTTACCCTGTGGCTTCCCTTTGCAAAATTAAGTTCTCTCTTTTCTTCTTGTCCTGAAGGATTAAACCCTGATTTTGCTTGCTTAACCGAATTCACTGGCTGATTGGGTGTGCTCTCTTTGCTAAAAGCTATTAGCAAGTCTTTCTTCTCCCTGTCAGTCAGGTAATTTGCATCAACACAAACACTAGCTTCTAAATTCTCAGCTGCTACCAATTTCAAGGCTTGACTTTGTCTTAAAGAGATACCACACAAATCCAAAGAGTCTGGGGGTGAGAGTTTGCTTGCTCTCCCCTGCATCCTCACGCATTCAGCCCTACAACTGTTCTGCTCTGAAACACCCGTAACCAAATCTGTCCTCAGCCCCTGAAGCACAGACTGCTCACTTACAGAATGAGCACAGAGACATTCCTGTTCCAACACCATGGTCTCCCCAACAAGCTGGCCAAACACAGCCACTTGGTCATAGGGCTGTTCAACTTTCTTAACAGTTTTCACTCCATCTGAGACCTTCTCAAAGCTATTCACACGGGATCTTTCAAAAGGAAAGTCAGTGGATCCATTCACAATAGAAAATTTCTGGCTGTTAGGAACTGAAACTTGCTTGATCAAATCACTTCCACACCCTTCAGCTACAGCAAACTGCTTGCACATATTTCCATGAGGATTCCTTTCTTTAGGAGCTTCTTTAAGCAACAGTTCACCCCTCACAGAAATTCTGCCCTTATCCTCTTCACCTAGGGCTTGCTCTAAAGCAGAGGTGGGCAAACTACGGCCTGCGGGCCACGTCCGGCCCGCGGGACCGTCCTGCCCGGCCCTTGAGCTCCTAGCCGAGGAGGCTAGTCCCCGGCTCCTCCCCTGCTATCCCCCTCGCCCGCACTCTGTGGGCCAGCACAGGAGGGGGCTGCACTGCGGGGGCAGGGGAGAGCAGGAAGGGAGGCTCACCTGCAGCCTCAGGGGAGCAGGCGGGCGGTGCGGGTGGTGGGAGTGCTGCGAACGCGGGCGGAGGACTCAGGAGGAGCAGGGGTGGCTGCGCAGCTGGCCGGAGAGAAGCGGCGCTTTGAAGGGGAAACCGCCACTTCTCTCCGGCCGCCCCTGCTCCTCCAGAGTCCTCCGCCCATGTTCACAGGGCCACATTCTGAAAGGGGCTTTGGGGGGGGTTGGGTAGGGGGTGGGGTCCCGGGGGCCTGTCAGGGGGTGGGGGTGTGGATGGGGGTCAGGGTAGTCAGTAGCAGGAGGGGTTGGATAGGGGGTGGGGTCCCAGGGGGGCGGTCAGGGGACAAGGAGTAGGGGTGTTGGATGGGTTGGGGGTTCTGAGGGGGGCAGTCAGGGGGCAGGACGTGGGAGGGGGGGGATAGGGTTAGGGTTTGGGGAGGCACAGCCTTCCATACCTGGTCCTCCATACAGTTTTGGAACCCCAATGTGGCCCTCAGGCCAAAAAGTTTGCCCACCCCTGCTCTAAAGAAACACTTTCCTGAGCAACAACGGACTTTTTCTGGGTCTTACTTACATCCAGGATCACCTTTGGCTCATCAGGCAGATTGCTACTGTGACGATGTGACGCAGCAGGGAGGGGGGAGTGTTGACCTGGGAATGTGCCCTGGGGACGGGAGACCTGAGAGCTTGTCACCTGAGCCAGGAGGGGGAGGGGGAGGTGACACCTCTGCCCAGGAATGTGGAGGGAGGCTGCAGCAGGGAACCTGCTCGGTGGGTTTAGTTTCAGTTTGGGGCTGGGTGGAGGAACACAGGGAACCCCAGGGCTGGGGTCTAAGCTCCCTGCTCCCCCAGAAGGACTTCACTGAGGGGTCCTGGGTGTACCCACAAGCTCTGTTTTGGACTGTGTTCCTGTTGTCCAATAAACCTTCGGTTTTACTGGCTGGCTGAGAGTCTCAGTGAATCCCAGGGAGAGGGGTGCAGGGCCTGGACTCCCCCACACTCCGTGACAACTGGTGGCAGCGGTGGGATCTACTGCACCCCGTGAACGGCGCTTCCTGCAGTAAGTGACTGGGGAACAGTAAAACGAAGGGGGATTGACGGGGACCAGGCGTGCTGAAGATTCAGAGAGAGAGACGGTTTCAGGGGGCGGTTAACCCCTGGGAGTGTGTCACCAGAGAGAAGGACTTTTGCAGTAACAGGGTCCCCCGGGGGATTGCAGCGAGCGGTCCCAGGGGCGGAGGAGTCTGCAACTCGACCCTGGCAAAGAGGTGGTGACCTCAAGAAGGACTGGCACACTAGGGGCTTTTCCTGGAAACCGTGGACAGCTGCCCGGCCTGCGAGTGGCCAGCCGGGAGATGTACGCTAAACGCCTTAAGAGCGACCTGGTGGAGCTGTGCAGGCAGAGGGGGCTGCGCGTCGGGAGGTCCACCAAGGAACAGCTGATTGCCCAGCTGGAGGAGAGGGATCGCTTGGATGACCCGATCCCTGTCCCTGAGGGAAGCCGCCCGGCGGACGCAGCGTGGGCCCTGGGGCCTGACCAGGCTGGGAGGGGTCAGACTGCTGCCCAGGACACCCCGAGACCCTTCCTACCTATGCCTGGGGGAGGGGTTGTGGGAAGCCCAGCGAATACCGAGGGCCCCCTGACCCCAGCAGCCAGCAGGGGATCCTCCCAGCGGAGCTCCCCATCCCTGGAGCGGATGCGGCTGGAATGGGAGAGGGAGAGGAAAATGAGGGAGCTGGAGGATCATGAAAAACAACGTCAACATGAGGAGAAACAACGTCAACATGAGCAGGAGGAGAAGGAGAAACAACGTCAACATGAGCAGGAGGAGAAGGAGAGGGAGCGTCAGGAGAAGGAGAGGGAGCGTCAGGAGAAGGAGAGGGAACGTCAGGAGAAGGAGAGGGAACGTCAACATGAGCAGCAGGAGAAGGAGAAACAAAGACAGCATGAACTGGAGCTGGCCAGGCTGAGGAGCAGTGGGGCCCCGGCTGCGGTGAGTGAGGGGGGACCCAAGACTGCAAGGAGCTTTGATAAGTGCTTCCTGGCCCAGCGGAAGGAGGGGGAGGACATAGATAGCTTCCTGACGGCCTTTGAGAATGCCTGCGAGCTGCACAGGGTTGACCCTGCAGACAGGCTCCAGTTCCTCACCCCCTTACTGGACCCCAAAGCCGTGGAGGTCTACAGCCGGATGACAGGGGCAGAGGCAGGGGACTATGAACTGTTCAAACAGGCTCTGCTCCGTGAGTTTGGGCTGACCCCCGAGATGTACCGGAGAAGGTTCCGGAGTCAGCGTAAAACGCCTGAGGTCACCTACCTACAACTGGTCAACAGGATGCAGGGATATGCCCGCAAGTGGACAGCGGGGGCCCAAACTAAAGAGGACCTGCTTGACCTGTTTGTACTGGAGCACCTGTATGAACAGTGCCCTTCCGACCTGAGGCTGTGGCTGGTGGACAAAAAGCTCGCGAACCCCCAGCATGCAGGGCAGCTGGCCGACGAGTTTGTGAACAGTCGGTCAGGGGGTAGCCGGGAGGAGTCCCAAAAGAACAGGCCCCCCCCGATGCAGAGAGAGAGTCACCATGGGGCCTCCCAGCGGGGAAATAGGGAGAACCCCCTCCAAAGGGGAACGCCTGGTGTCGGGCCCCTCCGACCCGTTCGAGGGGACCAACGTGACCTGAGCTGCTATCACTGTGGCCAGAGAGGCCACGTACGGGCCCAGTGCCCCGGGCTCAGGGACAAACTGAGCAGACCCAACCTACCCAGGGTTAACTGGGTAGGGACTCAGCTGGACGAGGGGCAGGCGACCCAGGAAAGGGGGGCTACCAGTTTGCCACCTGCTCAGGAGGGAAGAGTACCCCCAGCCAGCCCCGCCAGAGGGCTGGAGGCTCTGGACTCAGGGTGCTCGGTTTACAGGGTGGGTGCGGGGCTGTCCCTCCGGAGAGAGTGCCTTGTTCCCCTGGAGGTGGATGGGAGGAAGGTCAATGGATACTGGGATACGGGCGCGGAGGTGACGCTGGCCCGGCCCGAGGTGGTGGCCCCAGATCGGGTGGTGCCCAACACCTACCTGACCCTGACGGGGGTGGGCGGGACCCCATTTAAGGTGCCCGTGGCAAGGGTACACCTGAAATGGGGGACCAAGGAGGGCCCCAAGGATGTGGGGGTACACCACCATTTGCCCACTGAAGTTTTGATGGGGGGAGACCTAGAGGACTGGCCAAGCGACCCCCAGACCGCCCTGGTTGTGACCCGTAGCCAGAGCCGGCGAGGGGCACTGCGACCTGACCCTGGGGAGGGTACCACACTGGAGGCGCGAGACCCTACTCGGGTGGGGAGGGAGCGCCGAGGGGCACGGCTCAGAGAGGCTGCGGCCTCAGACCTGGCCACGGAGGGGGAACCGGGCCCCATCCCTTCCCCAGCCGCTGAGTTCCAGGCCGAGTTGAGGAAAGATCCCTCCTTGCAGAAGCTCAGGGACCTGGCCGACCTCAGTGAGGGACGGACCATGAGGAGAGGCTGCCAGGAGAGGTTCCTGTGGGAGAAGGGGTTCCTGTACCGAGAATGGGCTCCCCCAGGGGAAGGGGAGTCCTGTGGGATCAGGAGGCAGCTGGTGGTCCCCCAGAAGTACCGCCGCAAGCTCCTGTCCCTGGCCCATGACATCCCCCTCGCAGGGCACCAGGGAATCCGGCGCACCCGGCAGAGGTTGCTACAGAACTTTTACTGGCCCGGGGTCTTTACCACCGTCCGGCAGTATTGCCGATCCTGTGACCCCTGTCAGAGGGTGGGGAAGGCCCGGGACAAGGGGAAAGCGGCGTTGAGACCTTTGCCCATCATAGAGGAGCCTTTCCAGAAGGTGGCCATGGACATCGTGGGGCCTCTCAGCAAGACGACCCGGTCGGGGAAGAAATACATTCTGGTGGTGGTAGATTTCGCCACCCGCTACCCCGAGGCAGTGCCCTTAGCTTCCATTGAAGCAGACACCGTGGCAGATGCGCTCCTGACCATTTTCAGCCGAGTGGGGTTCCCCAGGGAAGTCTTGACAGACCAAGGCTCCAACTTCATGTCGGCCCTGCTCCGGTGCTTGTGGGAGAAATGTGGGGTCCGGCATGACTGGGCCTCAGCGTATCACCCCCAGTCCAATGGGCTGGTGGAGAGGTTTAACGGGACGCTAAAGATGATGCTGAAAACCTTTATGAACCAGCACCCGCAGGATTGGGACAAGTACTTACCTCACCTGCTGTTCGCGTACAGGGAGGTGCCCCAGGAGTCTACCGGATTTTCGCCTTTCGAACTGTTATATGGAAGGAGGGTGAGGGGCCCCCTGGACCTGATGAGAGACGAGTGGGAGGGGAAGGCCACTCCCGATGGAGAGTCAGTGGTGGAGTATGTCCTGACCTTCCGAGAGAGACTGGCTGAACTCATGGGCCTGGCCAGGGAGAATCTGGCCAGAGCCCAGAGGAAGCAGAAGGTCTGGTATGACCGCACGGCGCGGGCCCGTGCCTACGCCACCGGGGATCAGGTGATGGTTCTCATCCCCGTGAGAAAGAACAAACTACAGGCCGCCTGGGAGGGCCCGTTCAAGGTCGTCAAGCAGCTCAATGAGGTAAACTATGTGGTGGAGCTGTCGAACCGGGCCCACCACCGCCGGGTGTACCATGTGAATATGATGAAGCCATATTATGCCAGGGGGAATGTGGTGTTAGCTGTGTGTGGTCAGTGGGAGGAGCAGGGAGATGACCCTTTAGTAGATCTATTCCCTGGGACCAGAGCTGGTTCCCCCCTGGAAACAATCCCCCTCTCGGATCAGCTCACCCCTGCCCAGCAAGCTGAGGTCAGGGGGGTGCTGCATCCGTACCGACAGCTGTTTTCCAACCAGCCTGGACGCACTAATCTGACTGTCCACCGGGTGCAGACAGGGTCGCACCCGCCGATAAGATGCTCCCCCTTCCGAGTCACAGGGAAAACTGCTCAGGACCTGGAAAGAGAGGTCCGGGACATGCTGGCTTTGGGGGTGATCCAGCCATCGGCCAGCCCTTGGGCCTCGCCGGTGGTGCTGGTCCCCAAAAAGGATGGGTCAGTCCGGTTCTGTGTGGACTATCGGAAGCTCAATGCCATCACTGTATCGGATGCCTACCCCATGCCCAGGCCGGACGAGCTCCTAGACAAGCTGGGAGGAGCTCGGTACCTTACCACCATGGACCTTACAAAGGGCTACTGGCAAGTGCCGCTGGATGCAGATGCCCGGCTGAAATCGGCCTTTATCACCCCTCTGGGGCTCTATGAGTTTCTGACCCTGCCTTTCGGCCTCAAGGGAGCGCCGGCCACCTTCCAGCGCCTGGTGGACCAGCTCCTGAGGGGGATGGAGAGTTTTGCCGTGGCGTATATTGACGACATCTGTGTCTTTAGCCAGACCTGGGAGGACCACGTGTCCCAGGTTAGACAAGTGCTGGACCGACTCCAGGGGGCTGGGCTGACTGTCAAAGCGGAGAAGTGCAAGGTGGGGATGGCTGAAGTATCTTACCTGGGCCATCGGGTGGGGAGCGGCCGCCTAAAGCCGGAACCGGCCAAGGTGGAGGTGATCAGAGACTGGCCCGCTCCCCACACCAAAAAGCAGGTCCAAGCCTTTATTGGGATGGCAGGATACTACCGAAGATTTGTGCCCCACTTTAGCGCCATAGCCACCCCCATCACTGAGCTATGCAAGAAGGGGAAGCCAGACAAGGTGGTCTGGACCGAGCAGTGCCAGGGGGCTTTCCGGGCGCTGAAGGAGGCTCTGGTCAGTGGCCCAGTTCTAGCAAACCCAGACTTTGACAAGCCCTTTGTGGTGTTCACCGACGCCTCCGACACGGGACTGGGGGCGGTGCTAATGCAGGAGGATGAAAAGGGAGAGAGACACCCCATCGTGTACCTGAGCAAGAAGTTGCTACCCCGGGAGCAACACTACGCGGCCATCGAGAAGGAGTGCCTGGCCATGGTGTGGGCCCTCAAGAAACTAGAGCCCTATCTCTTCGGGCGACACTTCACCGTCTACACCGACCACTCTCCCCTGACCTGGCTGCACCAGATGAAAGGAGCCAACGCCAAGCTCCTGAGGTGGAGCCTGCTCCTGCAGGATTACGACATGGACGTGGTCCACGTGAAGGGAAGTGCCAACCTGATAGCGGATGCGCTGTCCCGGAGAGGGGGCCCCGAACTTCCAGTTGTCACGGAGTGTGGGGGAGTCCAGGCCCTGCACCCCTCTCCCTGGGATTCACTGAGACTCTCAGCCAGCCAGTAAAACCGAAGGTTTATTGGACAACAGGAACACAGTCCAAAACAGAGCTTGTGGGTACACCCAGGACCCCTCAGTGAAGTCCTTCTGGGGGAGCAGGGAGCTTAGACCCCAGCCCTGGGGTTCCCTGTGTTCCTCCACCCAGCCCCAAACTGAAACTAAACCCACCGAGCAGGTTCCCTGCTGCAGCCTCCCTCCACATTCCTGGGCAGAGGTGTCACCTCCCCCTCCCCCTCCTGGCTCAGGTGACAGGCTCTCAGGTCTCCCGTCCCCAGGGCACATTCCCAGGTCAACACTCCCCCCTCCCTGCTGCGTCACATCGTCACAGCTACACAATCCCCTTTCAGACAAACTGCTACATTTCATAGTCAAAGGTCAGAAGCATTCTCCTTCCCTTTGCTACACACAAGTTCAGGAATCTTTTCCTTTTTGCTACAAGTTTCCAGACTGTCAGCAGGTAACACAATCACATCACCTTTCTGCTGTCCTTGTGTCCTGGCTAGGATCTTACCCGGATCAGCCAGAGTTGCTCCAAACTTTCCCAGCGACACATTAGCAATAAGTCAAATACAAGCACCAGAATTGTCTGGGCTCTGGGATTTTGCTAAGGGCATGGCTACACTTGCAGATGTCGAGCGCTTTGAGTTAAACCTTTTGAGCCCTCGGAGACCCCAGCAGGGAAAGCGCTGCAGTGTGTTCACACTGTCAACTGCAAGCGCACGGGCGTGGCCACATTTGCGGCACTTGCAGCGCCATTGGGAGCGGTGCATTATGGGCAGCTATCCCACAGAGCAGCTCTTCCCATTCTGGCGCTGTGGCTTGTGGGAAGGGGGCGGGGCATTCTGGGTCCTGTCCCAACGCCCCGTGATGCATCGTTTCGCATCCCAGCAATCCCTGTGATTCCATCCACACTTGGTGCCATCTTTCAACGTTTTTTGTACTGCGTGCGCCGTCTTCACTTTCGGTCTGCGGGAATGGAGCCCGAACTGCTGAGGAATATGCTGATGGGTCTCGCCAGCATGTCACGAATTGCAGTCGAGTTACTCCTTAAGCTACAAACTGACAGTGAGGAGTCTGACTACGTCGACTCGCATAACGCATACAACATGAAATTGCTTGCGACATTCATGGACATGCTCACCACAGTGGAACGCTACTTTTGGGCTCGGGAAACAAGCACCGAGAGGTGGGATCACATCGTCAGGCAAGTCTGGGATGATGAGCAGTGGCTGCAGAACTTTCAGATGAGAAAAGCCACTTTCATGGGACTGCGTGCTGAGCTCACCCCCACCCTGCAGCGCAAGGACACAAGATTGAGAGCTGCCCTGCCAGTGGAGAAGTGGGTGGCTATTGAAATCTGGCAACTCCAGACAGCTACTGATCGGTCACTAACCAGTTTGGATTGGGAAAGTCGACTGTTGCAATCATGTTGATGCAAGTTTGCAGGGCCATTATTCGCATCCTGCTCAGAAAAACCGTGACTCTGGGTAACGTGCATGACATTGTGGCCGGCTTTGCACAAATGGGTTTCCCTAACTGCTGAGGGGTGACAGATGGGATGCACATTCCAATTCTGGCACCAGCCCACCTAGCCGCCGAGTATATAAATCGGAAGGGATATTTCTCTGTGGTTTTTCAGGTGCTTGTGGATCACTGTGGGCGTTTCATTGACATTAACGCAGGCTGGCCTGGAAAGGTGCATGATGCATGCATCTTTCAGAACACTGGCCTGTTCAGGAAGCTGAAAGCCAGGACTTTCTTCCCAGACCGGAAGATCACCGTAGGGGAAGTTGAAATGCCCATTGTGATCCTTGGAGATCCCGCTTATCCTTTAATGCCGTGGCTCATGAAACCCTACACAGGGAGCCTTGACAGCAAGGAGCAGTTCAACAACAGGCTGAGCCGGTGCAGAATGGCTGTGGAGTGTGCTTTTGGCCGTTTAAAGGGCCGCTGGTGCTGTCTGTATGGGAAGCTGGACCTGGCCAATGACAGCATCCCCACGGTTATATCCGCATGCTGTACCCTCCATAACATTTGTGAAGGGAAGGGTGAAAGATTCACTCAGGCATGGACCTTGGAATTTCAACACCTGGAGGCTGAATTTGAACAGCCAGAGACCAGGGCTATTAGAGGGGCCCAGCGTGGGGCTGCAAGGATTAGGGATGTCTTGCGGGACCAATTTGAGGCTGAAAGCCACCAGTAATGTCTGGTGCCCTGCACAGGAGTGAAGTGCAGTGGTTCCAATGTTAGTAGGAATCTGTGTTTGCTACGCTGACTTGCAGTGCCTGTTGCTTTTCTGGGCTAAGGTATTTTTTACTTTACGCAATAAATAATAAAGAGTATTTTCAAAGCCAAAAAATCCATTCACTGAAAATAAAATTAATTTATTGAAAAGAAACACAGCTGCTTGGGGAAACAGAAAGGGCAAGGGGGTGGGGTGGGGAACACTACAATCACAGATTTGCGTATATCCTGTTATCATACTCAGCCTTCCTGTTTGGAGTGCTGTGCAATGAGTGCTGCAGTTCAGGGTGGCTATACTGCATGGTGATGGGGGTTCAGTGCAGTGGGTAAGGGTCGTAGTTTTCAGGGCTGGGGGGTGAAGCTACAGGTGTTGGAGGCCGCTGATGGCAGTAAGAACCCAGATGTTGGGGAAAGTGGGTTGGAGGTGACATGGGGGCACAAGGGAATGAGTTTTGGGACAAGGGCTGCAGGGGAGGGTGGGCACGGTCATGCTCCGCCTGCACGGCTACGAGTGCCTGGATCGAGTCTGCTTGGCGCTCCAAGATGCTTATCAGCCGATCCGTGCTTTGCTGCCAGAGCACTGTGCTTTTGTGCCGGCGCCCCTCGTTCTGCTGGCGGATCCTCCTTTCACTGTCCCGCCACTCCTGCACTTTTCGATTCTCATTAAGGGACTGCTGCATGACTTCATGCAGCATGTCTTCTTTGCTTTTACATGGCCTCTTCCTAATTCATTGAAGTTTTTTGGCCGGTGATAACACGGACGGCTGAGATCTCAAGGTTGCATCTGTAAAGGCAAAATGCAAGACTTAACAGAGGCAGCATTGTTCACACCAGACAGAGCAATGATTCCCCCGTACTTAAGGGCAAGCACAGTCTACACAATAGCATCCCAAAGCAAGTGCACATAACCCCTGGGAGCCCCAAAATGGTGAGTAAGCACAGGAGCGAGCGTGACTGATTGTTTCACGGCCGTACTGTCCTCTGGGTTTCTGTGCCTTGGGGAGAGCCAACAGTGGCAGGGGACCCCTATACTGAACACTGGCCCCATATTTTCCACAGGAGTTCATCCTGGAAGATATCTCGCTGCTGAGGGTGACCTGGGAAGCAAGGGAGGGTCTTCTGCTGCAGCCTTGCCTGTGTGCAGCAATGGTCCCCCCTGCCCCTCACGGCACAGTGGCGTGGATAAATTAGCCTTACTGGGACAATCATAGAATCATAGAAGATTAGGGTTGGAAGGGACCTCAGGAGGTCATCTAGTCCAACCCCCTGCTTGAAGCAGGACCAATCCCCAATTTTTGCCCCAGATCCCTAAATGGCCCCCTCAAGGATTGAACTCACATCCCTGGGTTTAGCAGGCCAATGCTCAAACCACTGAGCTATCCCTCCCCACAAAGGAACACAGTGGCTCTCCCGAGAAACCTGCTCAAATGCATTGCCCAAGTTCTGGATGAGACCTTTGAAGAGATCACTGAGGCCGATTACCGCGATGTGAGAGAGCACGTCAATGCCCTATTCCGCATCTAGGCATGCATTCAGCCCTAACCCTCCTCGCCCCAAGAGCCCGCACCGAATAACTTCCTTCCCAAAATAAAAGCCGCTTACCGGGAACCTCCTCTGGTGTTTGTCCTTCCCCCAGCACTGGCTGCCACGACTGGCTACCTTCCTCCTGGCTCCTGACTGCCTGCATCTAGGGATTCCGGGGTGTCTTCCTCCACCTCAGCACCCTCACTCCCACTTTTCTGCTCCTCCTCCTCCTCCCGCCTTGTTGAACTGGGCTCTGAAGTGTCCATAGTGGTACTCGGAGTGGAGGTGGGGTCGGCCCCAAGTATCGCGTCCAGCTCTTTGTAGAAATGGCAAGTCACAGGGGCAGCACCGGAGCGGCTGTTTTCCTCGCGGGCTTTGCTATAGGCATTCCACAGCTCCTTCACTTTAATCCTGCACTGCAGTGTGTCCCGCTCATGGCTCCTTTCCATCATGTCCCTTGATATCTGCCCGAAGGTATTGTAATTCCTACAGCTGGAGCTCAGCTGGGACTGGACAGCTTCCTCCCCCAAACACTGAGGAGGTCCAGCACCTCACCATTGCTCCATACTGGGGGATCGCCTGGCATGTGGAGGCATGGTCACCTGGAAAGATTCACCAAGAGCACTCCACGCCTGGCTGAGCAAACAGGAAGGGGATTTCAAAATTCCCAGATAATTTAAAGGGCGTGTCTGACGGTTGGTCACCTGAGGGCAGGGCAGTAGAGTTCAAAGTGATGACCAGAGTGGCTAGCACAGGCATTGTGGGACACTTCTGGAGGCCGATCCGAGCGCACTAACAGACCAGGGTGTCCATGCTGGTGCCGCAGCGCTCCAGCAGGGGGGCAGGAAACGTTATTCCACTTGCCGAGGTGGAGCACCGGGAGCGCTCTAGCCACGGAGTCAGAGCGCTCTACTTGCCTTGCCAGTGTGGACGGGGAGTGAGCTAGGGTGCCTGGGGCTGCTTTAATGCGCTCTACCTCGCAAGTGTAGCCAAGCCCTAAGACACTAACTGGATGCAACCCACCATCAACCTCAGCCTGGACCAGTCCACACAAGAGATCCACTTCCTGGACACTACGGTGCTAATATACGATGGTCACATAAACAGACACCACCCTATACCGGAAACCTACCGACCGCTATGCCTATCTACATGCCTCCAGCTTTCACCCAGACCACATCACACGATCCGTTGTCTACAGCCAAGCTCTTCGATACAACCGCATTTGCTCCAACCCCTCAGACAGAGACAAACACCTACAAGATCTCTATCAAGCGTTCTTACAACTACAATACCCACCTGCTGAAGTGAAGAAACAGATTGACCGAGCCAGAAGAGTTCCCAGAAGTTACCGACTACAGGACAGGCCCAACAAAGAAAATAACAGAACGCCACTAGCCGTCACCTACAGCCCCCAACTAAAACCTCTCCAGCGCATCATCAAAGATCTACAACCTATCCTGAACCCATCACTCTCACAGATCTTGGGAGACAGGCCAGTCCTTCCCTACAGACAGCCCCCCAACCTGAAGCAAATACTCACCAGCAACCACACGCCACACAACAGAACCACTAACCCAGGAACCTATCCTTGCAACACAGCCCGTTGCCAACTGTGTTCCCATATCTATTCAGGGGACACCATCACAGGGCCTAATAACATCAGCCAGCCTATCAGAGGCTCATTCACCTGCACTTCTACCAATGTGATAGATGCCATCACGTGCCAGCAATGCCCCTCTGCCATGTACATTGGCCAAACTGGACAGTCTCTATGTAAAAGAATAAATGGACACAAATCTGACATCAGGAATCATAACATTCAAAAACCAGTCGGAGAACACTTCAATCTCTTTGGTCACTCGATTACAGAACTAAAAGTGGCAATTCTTCAACAAAAAAACCTTCCAAAACAGACTCCAAGGAGAGACGGCTGAATTGGAATTAATTTGCAAACTGGATACAGTTAATTTAGGCTTGAATATAGACTGGGAGTGGATGGGTCATTACACAAAGTAAAACTATTTCCCCATGTTTATTCCCCCTCCCCCTGACTGTTCCTCAGATTTCAGAGTAGCAGCCGTGTTAGTCTGTATTTGCAAAAAGAAAAGGAGTACTTGTGGCACCTTAGAGACTAACCAATTTATTTGAGCATAAGCTTTCGTGAGCTACTGCATCCGATGAAGTGAGCTGTAGCTCACGAAAGCTTATGCTCAAATAAATTGGTTAATCTTTAAGGTGCCACAAGTCCTCCTTTTCTTTTTGTTCCTCAGATGTTCTTCTCAACTGCTAGAAATGGCCCACCTTGATTATCACTACAAAAGCTCCCCCCCCACCCCGCCCCGCTCTCCTGCTGGTAATAGCTCACCTTACCTGATCACTCTCCTTACAGTTACAATGGTAACACTGTGACGATGTGACGCAGCAGGGAGGGGGGAGTGTTGACCTGGGAATGTGCCCTGGGGACGGGAGACCTGAGAGCCTGCCACCTGAGCCAGGAGGGGGAGGGGGAGGTAACACCTCTGCCCAGGAATGTGGACGGAGGCTGCAGCAGGGAACCTGCTGGGTGGGTTTAGTTTTCAGTTCGGGGCTGGGTGGAGGAACACAGGGAACCCCAGGGCTGGGGTCTAAGCTCCCTGCTCCCCCAGAAGGACTTGACTGAGGGGTCCTGGGTGTCCCCACAAGCTCTGTTTTGGACTGTGTTCCTGTTGTCCAATAAACCTTCTGTTTTACTGGCTGGCTGAGAGTCTCAGTGAATCCCAGGAAGAGGGGTGCAGGGCCTGGACTCCCCCACACTCCGTGACAACTGGTGGCAGCGGTGGGATCTACTGCACCCCGTGAACGGCGCTTCCTGCAGTAAGTGACTGGGGAACAGTAAAACGAAGGGGGATTGACGGGGACCAGGCGTGCTGAAGATTCAGAGAGAGACGGTTTCAGGGGGTGGTTAACCCCTGGGAGTGTGTGACCAGAGAGAAGGACTTTTGCAGTAACAGGGTCCCCCGGGGGATTGCAGCGAGCGGTCCCAGGGGCGGAGGAGTCTGCAGCTCGACCCTGGCAAAGAGGTGGTGACCTCAAGAAGGACTGGCACACTAGGGGCTTTTCCTGGAAACCGTGGACAGCTGCCCGGCCTGCGAGTGGCCAGCCGGGAGATGTACGCTAAACGCCTGAAGAGCGACCTGGTGGAGCTGTGCAGGCAGAGGGGGCTGCGCATCGGGAGGTCCACCAAGGAACAGCTGATTGCCCAGTTGGAGGAGAGGGATCGCTTGGATGACCCGATCCCTGTCCCTGAGGGAAGCCGCCCGGCGGACGCAGCGTGGGCCCTGGGGCCTGACCAGGCTGGGAGGGGTCAGACTGCTGCCCAGGACACCCCGAGACCCTTCCTACCTATGCCTGGGGGAGGGGTTGTGGGAAGCCCAGCGAATACCGAGGGCCCCCTGACCCCAGCAGCCAGCAGGGGATCCTCCCAGCGGAGCTCCCCATCCCTGGAGCGGATGCGGCTGGAATGGGAGAGGGAGAGGAAAATGAGGGAGCTGGAGGATCATGAAAAACAACGTCAACATGAGGAGAAACAACGTCAACATGAGCAGGAGGAGAAGGAGAAACAACGTCAACATGAGCAGGAGGAGAAGGAGAAACAACGTCAACATGAGCAGCAGGAGAAGGAGAAACAAAGACAGCATGAACTGGAGCTGGCCAGGCTGAGGAGCAGTGGGGCCCCGGCTGCGGTGAGTGCCGGGGGACCCAAGACTGCAAGGAGCTTTGATAAGTGCTTCCTGGCCCAGCGGAAGGAGGGGGAGGACATAGATAGCTTCCTGACGGCCTTTGAGAATGCCTGCGAGCTGCACAGGGTTGACCCTGCAGACAGGCTCCAGTTCCTCACCCCCTTACTGGACCCCAAAGCCGTGGAGGTCTACAGCCGGATGACAGGGGCAGAGGCAGGGGACTATGAACTGTTCAAACAGGCCCTGCTCCGTGAGTTTGGGCTGACCCCCGAGATGTACCGGAGAAGGTTCCGGAGTCAGCGTAAAACGCCTGAGGTCACCTACCTACAACTGGTCAACAGGATGCAGGGATATGCCCGCAAGTGGACAGCGGGGGCCCAAACTAAAGAGGACCTGCTTGACCTGTTTGTACTGGAGCACCTGTATGAACAGTGCCCTTCCGACCTGAGGCTGTGGCTGGTGGACAAAAAGCTCGCGAACCCCCAGCATGCAGGGCAGCTGGCCGACGAGTTTGTGAACAGTCTGTCAGGGGGTAGCCGGGAGGAGTCCCAAAAGAACAGGCCCCCCCCGATGCAGAGAGAGAGTCACCATGGGGCCTCCCAGTGGGGAAATAGGGAGAACCCCCTCCAAAGGGGAACGCCTGGTGTCGGGCCCCTCCGACCCGTTCGAGGGGACCAACGTGATCTGAGCTGCTATCACTGTGGCCAGAGAGGCCACGTACGGGCCCAGTGCCCCGGGCTCAGGGACAAACTGAGCAGACCCAACCTACCCAGGGTTAACTGGGTAGGGACTCAGCTGGACGAGGGGCAGGCGACCCAGGAAAGGGGGGCTACCAGTTTGCCACCTGCTCAGGAGGGAAGAGTACCCCCAGCCAGCCCCGCCAGAGGGCTGGAGGCTCTGGACTCAGGGTGCTCGGTTTACAGGGTGGGTGCGGGGCTGTCCCTCCGGAGAGAGTGCCTTGTTCCCCTGGAGGTGGATGGGAGGAAGGTCAATGGATACTGGGATACGGGCGCGGAGGTGACGCTGGCCCGGCCCGAGGTGGTGGCCCCAGATCGGGTGGTGCCCAACACCTACCTGACCCTGACGGGGGTGGGCGGGACCCCATTTAAGGTGCCCGTGGCAAGGGTACACCTGAAATGGGGGACCAAGGAGGGCCCCAAGGATGTGGGGGTACACCACCATTTGCCCACTGAAGTTTTGATGGGGGGAGACCTAGAGGACTGGCCAAGCGACCCCCAGGCCGCCCTGGTTGTGACCCGTAGCCAGAGCCGGCGAGGGGCACTGCGACCTGACCCTGGGGAGGGTACCACACTGGAGGCGCGAGACCCTACTCGGGTGGGGAGGGAGCGCCGAGGGGCACGGCTCAGAGAGGCTGCGGCCTCAGACCTGGCCACGGAGGGGGAACCGGGCCCCATCCCTTCCCCAGCCGCTGAGTTCCAGGCCGAGTTGAGGAAAGATCCCTCCTTGCAGAAGCTCAGGGACCTGGCCGACCTCAGTGAGGGACGGACCATGAGGAGAGGCTGCCAGGAGAGGTTCCTGTGGGAGAAGGGGTTCCTGTACCGAGAATGGGCTCCCCCAGGGGAAGGGGAGTCCTGTGGGATCAGGAGGCAGCTGGTGGTCCCCCAGAAGTACCGCCGCAAGCTCCTGTCCCTGGCCCATGACATCCCCCTCGCAGGGCACCAGGGAATCCGGCGCACCCGGCAGAGGTTGCTACAGAACTTTTACTGGCCCGGGGTCTTTACCACCGTCCGGCAGTATTGCCGATCCTGTGACCCCTGTCAAAGGGTGGGGAAGGCCCGGGACAAGGGGAAAGCGGCGTTGAGACCTTTGCCCATCATAGAGGAGCCTTTCCAGAAGGTGGCCATGGACATCGTGGGGCCTCTCAGCAAGACGACCCGGTCGGGGAAGAAATACATTCTGGTGGTGGTAGATTTCGCCACCCGCTACCCCGAGGCAGTGCCCTTAGCCTCCATTGAAGCAGACACCGTGGCAGATGCGCTCCTGACCATTTTCAGCCGAGTGGGGTTCCCCAGGGAAGTCTTGACAGACCAAGGCTCCAACTTCATGTCGGCCCTGCTCCGGTGCTTGTGGGAGAAATGTGGGGTCCGGCATGACTGGGCCTCAGCGTATCACCCCCAGTCCAATGGGCTGGTGGAGAGGTTTAACGGGACGCTAAAGATGATGCTGAAAACCTTTATGAACCAGCACCCGCAGGATTGGGACAAGTACTTACCTCACCTGCTGTTCGCGTACAGGGAGGTGCCCCAGGAGTCTACCGGATTTTCGCCTTTCGAACTGTTATATGGAAGGAGGGTGAGGGGCCCCCTGGACCTGATGAGAGACGAGTGGGAGGGGAAGGCCACTCCCGATGGAGAGTCAGTGGTGGAGTATGTCCTGACCTTCCGAGAGAGACTGGCTGAACTCATGGGCCTGGCCAGGGAGAATCTGGCCAGAGCCCAGAGGAAGCAGAAGGTCTGGTATGACCGCACGGCGCGGGCCCGTGCCTACGCCACCGGGGATCAGGTGATGGTTCTCATCCCCGTGAGAAAGAACAAACTACAGGCCGCCTGGGAGGGCCCGTTCAAGGTCGTCAAGCAGCTCAATGAGGTAAACTATGTGGTGGAGCTGTCGAACCGGGCCCACCACCGCCGGGTGTACCATGTGAATATGATGAAGCCATATTATGCCAGGGGGAATGTGGTGTTAGCTGTGTGTGGTCAGTGGGAGGAGCAGGGAGATGACCCTTTAGTAGATCTATTCCCTGGGACCAGAGCTGGTTCCCCCCTGGAAACAATCCCCCTCTCGGATCAGCTCACCCCTGCCCAGCAAGCTGAGGTCAGGGGGGTGCTGCATCCGTACCGACAGCTGTTTTCCAACCAGCCTGGACGCACTAATCTGACTGTCCACCGGGTGCAGACAGGGTCGCACCCGCCGATAAGATGCTCCCCCTTCCGAGTCACAGGGAAAACTGCTCAGGACCTGGAAAGAGAGGTCCGGGACATGCTGGCTTTGGGGGTGATCCAGCCATCGGCCAGCCCTTGGGCCTCGCCGGTGGTGCTGGTCCCCAAAAAGGATGGGTCAGTCCGGTTCTGTGTGGACTATCGGAAGCTCAATGCCATCACTGTATCGGATGCCTACCCCATGCCCAGGCCGGACGAGCTCCTAGACAAGCTGGGAGGAGCTCGGTACCTTACCACCATGGACCTTACAAAGGGCTACTGGCAAGTGCCGCTGGATGCAGATGCCCGGCTGAAATCGGCCTTTATCACCCCTCTGGGGCTCTATGAGTTTCTGACCCTGCCTTTCGGCCTCAAGGGAGCGCCGGCCACCTTCCAGCGCCTGGTGGACCAGCTCCTGAGGGGGATGGAGAGTTTTGCCGTGGCGTATATTGACGACATCTGTGTCTTTAGCCAGACCTGGGAGGACCACGTGTCCCAGGTTAGACAAGTGCTGGACCGACTCCAGGGGGCTGGGCTGACTGTCAAAGCGGAGAAGTGCAAGGTGGGGATGGCTGAAGTATCTTACCTGGGCCATCGGGTGGGGAGCGGCCGCCTAAAGCCGGAACCGGCCAAGGTGGAGGTGATCAGAGACTGGCCCGCTCCCCACACCAGAAAGCAGGTCCAAGCCTTTATTGGGATGGCAGGATACTACCGAAGATTTGTGCCCCACTTTAGCGCCATAGCCACCCCCATCACTGAGCTATGCAAGAAGGGGAAGCCAGACAAGGTGGTCTGGACCGAGCAGTGCCAGGAGGCTTTCCGGGCGCTGAAGGAGGCTCTGGTCAGTGGCCCAGTTCTAGCAAACCCAGACTTTGACAAGCCCTTTGTGGTGTTCACCGACGCCTCCGACACGGGACTGGGGGCGGTGTTAATGCAGGAGGATGAAAAGGGGGAGAGACACCCCATCGTGTACCTGAGCAAGAAGTTGCTACCCCGGGAGCGACACTACGCGGCCATCGAGAAGGAGTGCCTGGCCATGGTGTGGGCCCTCAAGAAACTAGAGCCCTATCTCTTCGGGCGACACTTCACCGTCTACACCGACCACTCTCCCCTGACCTGGCTGCACCAGATGAAAGGAGCCAACGCCAAGCTCCTGAGGTGGAGCCTGCTCCTGCAGGATTACGACATGGACGTGGTCCATGTGAAGGGAAGTGCCAACCTGATAGCGGATGCGCTGTCCCGGAGAGGGGGCCCCGAACTTCCCCAGGTCACTGGTCACAGTGACCCCGCTCAGTTCAGTCTCGAAGGGGGGAGAGATGTGATGATGTGACGCAGCAGGGAGGGGGGAGTGTTGACCTGGGAATGTGCCCTGGGGACGGGAGACCTGAGAGCCTGCCACCTGAGCCAGGAGGGGGAGGGGGAGGTAACACCTCTGCCCAGGAATGTGGACGGAGGCTGCAGCAGGGAACCTGCTGGGTGGGTTTAGTTTTCAGTTTGGGGCTGGGTGGAGGAACACAGGGAACCCCAGGGCTGGGGTCTAAGCTCCCTGCTCCCCCAGAAGGACTTGACTGAGGGGTCCTGGGTGTCCCCACAAGCTCTGTTTTGGACTGTGTTCCTGTTGTCCAATAAACCTTCTGTTTTACTGGCTGGCTGAGAGTCTCAGTGAATCCCAGGAAGAGGGGTGCAGGGCCTGGACTCCCCCACACTCCGTGACAAACACCCATTGTTTCATGTTTTCTGTGTATATAAATCTCCTCACTGTATTTTCCACTGTATGCATCCGATGAAGTGAGCTGTAGCTCACGAAAGCTTATGCTCAAATAAATTGGTTAATCTTTAAGGTGCCACAAGTCCTCCTTTTCTTTTTGCGGATACAGACTAACGCGGCTGCTACTCTGAAACCTAGTTACAGTGATATTCTCCTGAGCAGACACAAACTTAGGACCCTTTCCTTTCTGGGCTTTAGTTGAATTCAGAAACAACTCTGAGACAACTGCACGACCCTCAACCATCACAGGCAGAAAGGCCCCTTCTGTCTGCTCCACAGACAAAGAACTGGAGACACATTCTCCTTTACCAGACACACAACTTGGGATCTCATTTCCCTTGTCCCAGCACACAGGGCTGGTCACAGACAACTGCTTGGACACCGGGGTTGCTCCCTCCATAGGCAAGTCAATACCCCTGACAGACACAGGCACATTCCCTTCACTGTCACAATTCTCCACCCAGCTAACAGGTAAGGTCTAGGGACACTCATCTCACACTCTCCTCGCCTTCCCACACTGCTGATTAGACAAATCCATCAGCTCACAGGGCTGCCTAGGCCCATCCAAACTTTCCTTGCCTTCCTCAGCTAGGGCTTCAACCTGACCATCCACTTTAATCTGCTCCAGAGAAACATTTTCCTGACCAATGAGTTCTTTCTGTGCTTGATCTAATTCCAGATTCACTTCTGAGACATTAGACAGACATTCAGAAACTTCATTCACAGACAAACAGCTCTTTTCCTCAGATAAACATTTGGAGAAACCCGCCCCAGGCAAATCATTGCCCATAATAGACACAGGTTTAAGATAATTCCTTTCCTGTGACCGGTTACCTGGATTGAACAAAGCTTTAATATCTTCCCCAATCAAAAGATCCTTAGGCAACAACTTCCTTACACCAGCTATAACTTCATGCTTCGTACCATTCCATTCAAGGTGGATCCGGGCTAAAGACACGCTTACAGTAAACTCATAAAAAGAACAGGAGGACTTGTGGCACCTTAGAGACTAACACATTTATTAGAGCGTAAGCTTTCGTGGGCTACAGCTCACTTCATTGGATGCATTCAGTGGAAAATGCAGGGGGGAGTTTTATATACACAGAGAACATGAAACAATGGGTGTTACCATACACACTGTAACCAGAGTGATCAAGAAAGGTGACAGGTTTCAGAGTAACAGCCGTGTTAGTCTGTATTCGCAAAAAGAACAGGAGGACTTGTGGCACCTTAGAGACTAACCAATTTATTTGAGCATAAGCTTTCATGAGCTACAGCTCACTTCATCGGATGCATAGCATATCGTGGAAACTGCAGAAGACATTATATACACACAGAGACCATGAAACAAAACTTCCTCCCACCCCACTCTCCTGCTGGTAACAGCTTATCTAAAGTGATCATCAAGGAGGGCCATTTCCAGCACAAATCCAGGTTTTCTCACCCTCCGCCCCCCCACAGGCAAACTCACTCTCTTGCTGGTAATAGCCCATCCAAAGTGAGCACTCTCTTCACAATGTGTATGATAATCAAGGTGGGCCATTTCCTGCAGAAATCCAGGTTCTCTCACCCCCTCACCCCTCTCCAAAAACCACACACACAAACTCACTCTCCTGCTGGTAATAGCCTATCCAAAGTGACCACTCTCCTTACAACCTGCATGAAAATCAAGGTCGGCCATTTCCAGCACAAATACAGGTTTTCTCACTCCCCCACCCCCATACACACACACAAATTCACTCTCCTGCTGGTAATAGCTCATCCAAAGTGACCACTCTCCCTACAATGTGCATGATAATCAAGGTGGGCCATTTCCAGCATAAATCCAGGTTTTCTCACGCCCCCCCCCCCCACAAACTCACTCTCCTGCTGGCAATAGCTCATCCAAACTGACCACTCTCCCTACAATGTGCATGACAATCAAGGTGGGCCACTTCCAGCATAAATCCAAGTTTAACCAGAACGTCTGGGGGGGAGGGTAGGAAAAAACAAGGGGAGATAGGCTACCTTGCATAATGACTTAGCCACTCCCAGTCTCTATTTAAGCCTAAATTAATAGTATCCAATTTGCAAATGAATTCCAATTCAGCAGTTTCTCGCTGGAGTCTGGATTTGAAGTTTTTTTGCTTTAAGATAGCGACCCTCATGTCTGTGATTGCGTGACCAGAGAGATTGAAGTGTTCTCCGACTGGTTTATGAATGTTATAATTCTTGACATCTGATTTGTGTCCATTTATTCTTTTACGTAGAGACTGTCCAGTTTGACCAATGTACATGGCAGAGGGGCATTGCTGGCACATGATGGCATATATCACATTGGTGGATGTGCAGGTGAACGAGCCTCTGATAGTGTGGCTGATGTTATTAGGCCCTGTGATGGTGTCCCCTGAATAGATATGTGAACACAGTTGGCAACGGGCTGTGTTGCAAGGATAGGTTCCTGGGTTAGTGGTTCTGTTGTGTGGTATGTGGTTGCTGGTGAGTATTCGCTTCAGGTTGGGGGGTTGTCTGTAGGCAAGGACTGGCCTGTCTCCCAAGATTTGTGAGAGTGAGAAAGGTGAGCTATTACCAGCAGGAGAGCAGGGGGGGAGGGGGGAACCTATTGAAGTGATAATCAAGGTGGGCCATTTCCAGCACTTTACAAGAACAGTAGGGGGGGAATAAACATGGGGAAATAGTTTTACTTTGTGTAATGACCCATCCACTCCCAGTCTTTATTCAAGCCTAAGTTAATTGTATCCAGTTTGCAAATTAATTCCAATTCAGCAGTCTCTCGTTGGAGTCTGTTTTGGAAGTTTTTTTGTTGAAGAATTGCCACTTTTAGTTCTGTAATCGAGTGACCAAAGAGATTGAAGTGTTCTCCGACTGGTTTATGAATGTTATAATTCTTGACGTCTGATTTGTGTCCATTTATTCTTTTACATAGAGACTGTCCAGTTTGGCCAATGTAAATGGCAGAGGGGCATTGCTGGCACGTGATGGCATATATCACATTGGTAGATGTGCAGGTGAACGAGCCTCTGATAGTGTGGCTGATGTTATTAGGCCCTGTGATGGTGTCCCCTGAATAGATATGTGAACACAGTTGGCAACGGGCTTTGTTGCAAGGATAGGTTCCTGGGTTAGTGGTTCTGTTGTGTGGCATGTGGTTGCTGGTGAGTATTTACTTCACCCATTGTTTCATGTTCTCTGTGTATATAAAATCTCCCCACTATATTTTCCACTGAATGCATCCGATGAAGTGAGCTGTAGCTCATGAAAGCTTATGCTCAAAGAAATTGGTTAGTCTCTAAGGTGCCACAAATCCTCCTTTTCTTTTTACGGATACAGACTAACACGGCTGCTACTCTGAAACCAGTAAACTCATAGAGGACGAAAACATTCACACTCTGATTTGGTAAGTAATCTTCCTCTTTGACAAGATCTACTTTAACAAGAGTGATGTTAGAAGCTATAATTTGCCCTAAACAGCTTTTACCATTGATTTTTACACTCTCTATGAATTTCCCATTACCACTCCCATACAGAGCATTGGCACAATTTACGGGGCCACCCTCTACTGAACTCACAGTAACAGCATTTACATAAAAGGTGGCAGTGTTGGGGTACATTTGGTTACACCCAGACAACTGCTCAGAGTTATACAACATACCAACATTGCTATAAACTGGACTTCCAAGATGATACAGTTTCTGCTGTTCTTCCCTTGCTTTTTTGACTTGGAGCTGAAGTCTGGCAGTTTCTTGTCATGTCTGGCGAACCCCTCCTCAGCAGCCAGCAGCTTAATATGCTCCCTACGAGCCCTTTCCTCTCTCTCATCAGTCTCCTTCTTTCTTTCATCAGCTTCTTTCTCCAGCTGGGCCTAGGCTTGCTTCTCTCTCATTCGAATTTCTGCCAGTTTTTGTTCATGCTCAAACTGCAGGCCGTCTCTCACGGCTTGCAGTTTCATTGCTTCTGTTGCTGCTTTCTGGCTCGTGGTCACTGATCTTTAACCAGCAAAACTCTCAATACCCAAATTCCAATTTGGATGGCGTGGGGTTCAGATCCAAAGCGTAATTGACCTGGTTCTGTGGATCCTAGCCCGACTATGCCACTGTAACAATGCTGCCCTTGGTGGGACACTGCTGAGAGGACCAATTCAGGACAAATTGCTTAGAGCAGGGCAGTTACAGCCCAAGGCTGGGGTTCCTTTGCACACCAAGGCAAACCGAACCAGCCAGACGGAGACGACTGAGATCAGGGCTCCGTTGTGGCACGTTGGGGTCTGTGTCTCAGCATCCCTTGCCTGCAGGTTTACAGCTTTGGGGGCAGTTTTGCAGCATCTTGCCCCCTCGCGCTGCCCCTTGCCCGCCTGCCAGGGAAGAGCTGGCTGGTTTCTGGGGGTTCTAGGAACAGAACCCCAAACCAGGGCCATGCAGGCTGCGGTTAGCAGGGCATGTGCTCAGACCCAGGGGCTCTGATCTCCTCTGGGAGTGAGTTCCGGCGTCCAGCCCAATGTCGTCCCGGTGCCACGTGGCTGCAGCAGGAGCTCACAGGGAGACATGTCTCGGGAACATGGGACCTGTCCACGGGCCCTGGGAATAGCAGGGCAGAACGTGCCCAGTGGGGTGGCGCCGGGGAGTTCTTGGGGCTGGTTCCTGGGAGCAGTTGTTGAGCCTGGAGGTGATCGGTGCATGGATTGCTGTGTCCAGTTCTGTACCCAGGCCCTGATACCAGGGTGATGGGCGCAGAAAGCCTGGCTAGGTCTCAGATGGGAGTGTCTGTGTCTGTCAGCCTGGGTGGGCAAACATAACCAGCTGAGGGCAGGTGCCCTCCATAGCCCCATGCAGGGGCCAGACTGGCTGCCGCTCCATTTGCAGTGGGGCTGGAGTGGGTCACTGCTGGGCCCTGCCCCAGGGAGCATTGCCACAGGTCCAACCCACTCGCAGGGCTGGGAAACAGGCTCTGGGCTTTGCCAAACTCGGTAAGGACCATGCCCGTGTGGGGCCCCGAGATTTCTGTGAGTCAGGGCTGCAGTGTGTGGCTGATTAGTTCTCCAAGGGGCTGCGGCCAGGCTCAATGCTTTGTGTGAGTCCCACCTTGGCTGGGGATGGGGCACCCCACCCACACCCTGGGGCCCCGGCTCAGCATGGGTAAAAGGGGCCTGCAGTGAGAGCAGGGCAGGGATAAGGGTCACTTTGGGGGGCAGCTGGATCCACATGGGGGGTAGGATTTCCCCATTGCCTCTGCAAACTGGGCAACCCCCAGGGTCAGGATACGGGGCCCATCTCCTGCTATGCCACCCCCTGCAGCAGAGAGGCTGGCTGGGCCATGGGGCCTGACCCCTACCCTGCCCCCTACCTGGCAGGACCCCCGAGAGCAGGGCAGGGGAGCCTGTGGGCAGGTAGCGCTGCCCCTGGGTGATCAGCATGTGAATGGCCCAGGGCCCTGCACCCACCCAGCTGGCCTGCCCTGGAGCACAGAGGCACACCTTAGAAACCTGGGGCTGGAGGGTCCAGCTTAATGGTGGGAGCAGGCCGGGCAGGGGAGCAACGGGGGCAGGGCATAGGGCACCGTAGAGCCGATACTGAAGGGGGGCGTGGAATCCTGCCCTCTCTGATTTACAAGTGAGCCAGCTCTGCCTATGTGTGTGGTGGGGGAGGGTTAGGAGTCAGGACTCCTGGGTTCTATCCCCAGCTCAGGGAGGCGAGTGGGGTCTCATGGTTAGAGCAGGGGGCACGGGGAGCCACGACTCCTGGGTCCACTTGGGACTGCCTGGCTGCAGCACGGCCAGAGGGAAATAAAGTCACTGCTCCAGGCCCTCACTGGTAACAGGCTGGCACTGCTGGGGGGCCAATCTGTAAGGACCCACATTGCATGGACCACACAGGACCTGTGGGGGATGGAGAAAACCTGGCTCACGGATCGCACTGGGGCATTGTTATGGGGAGCTATCAGTTGGGGGGGATGCTTCTAGCAGGGTCCTCCGGGGCTCGGTCCTTGGGCCAAAGCTGTTTAATTACCCCCCCGCCACCTCCGCCCTAGTGGAGGCTCAGATCTTTGCGGGCACAGTTGGCAGGCGAGTGGGAGGCTGGGGTGGGTGTTGTCCCGGCGGGCCGGGTTCCTGCAACAGAGAGACCTGCCGCACCCTCGGACCAGCAGCGTCTGAATGCAGCCCGAGGCCACAGGGAACCCAGACCCCGGGTTTTCCCTGCGGGCTGGGAGACGGCGCCCTGGTGAGCAGGGACTCAGACAAGGACATGCGGGTTGTGGCTAATGAGTGCTCGGTGCAAGGCTGCGGCTAACTGGGCCCCGGAGATCCTGAGGAGACCCAAAGGAGAACGGCCTGTCGAAGGCCATGAGCTTCCCGCAGGACACAGCCCTAGTGAGACCATTACAGGAATCCCGGGTCCAGTGCTGGGGTCCACACCCCAGGAAGGGTGGGGAGATACTGGAGTGTGTCCCAACAATCACCATGGAGTGTGACTGAATCGGCCTATGGATGAGGAGGCCGAGAGGTGATGGGGCATCTTGCCAAGGTCCTGCCACGTGGACGAAGGTCTGAGAGCGGCTGGGGCATTCCCAACTCGTGACTGGAAGCGGGACAAACTCCCAGCAGTGACGGTTAAACATCAGGACAGCGCAGTGAGGAGGTGCTGGAGTCACCATGGCTTGGAGTCTCAACACCTTGAGCCGATCACTTTTTAAGGGCTAGGCTGTAAGCCGAATCCTCAGAGGACCTCTACAGCCCATGGGTCGGGCTGCGAGGGTCCCTTCTGGCCCTGGAGTCTGCGAAGCTGAGTCTCCCTGGCCGTTGCCCTCTGTCGTGGCCCTCAACACATGCAGAATGCCTTGCACCAAGATAACAACAGTAATCCAACCGCATGCTTCAGGGCTGCAGTTGATCACCTGTAGGGGTCAGGAAGGAATCTTTCTCCCAGTGCCCAACTGGTCAGACCCATCAGAGCTTGCCCACAGTGGAGCCAGGACACTGTGGGAGAGGGGGTGCAGTGCATGTGTTTGGAGGTGGCACAGAGAATCTGTCCTAGATGCCCAGCGAGTGTGCCTTTCCCCCAGGTCAGACTGGCAGGGACCTGGGGGGGTGATGCGGGGGAGTATCGCCTTCCCCTGCGGTTGGGGGGAGCAGATCGCCTGCTGGCATCATCTGGGCATGTTGCACCTGGTTAAGTTCCTGTCCTCTCAGGGACCTCGGGCATGGGTGCCCCTCCATCTCTCCTGGTCTGGGCTTAGACTGGGTGAAAATTACTGGCCTGTGCTGAACAGGGGCCCTTCTGGCTCAAGAGTCAATGAAACAATTTCATCCCCAAGTGCTTAGCAAAGGCAGGAATCCTTTACACTGAAATGCAGCTGCCTCTGTGGGGGAGCACAGCCGCCGTGCAGCAGCTGCGCCAACGCCCCAGTGTGGGGTGGAGACGGAGGAACCCTGCCCCAGGATTCCCGTTTGCAAGGTTAAACGCAGACAAAGGCAGAAGGGTTTAAATATAATTCAGGTAGGAAATTGTCTTGTAAACACTGAGAGGCGGGTTCCATCCGGCCCCAGGGCCAGAATCTGCCTGGAATTAAAGAAAGCAAATCAGAGCCCCCAGACTTCCGGGGATCAGAGACATGCAGGCCCCCCAACTCGGCCCGTCCTAGGGGCTGACAACTCACTGGGCAAGGAAAGTGCATGAGCCCCCACAGGGGCCCGAGTGACGGGGTGTCTCGCTGGGGCAGCACTGAGTGTGAGGAGTGAGCGCCCCCTAGCGCTGAGCTAGGGCTTTGAGGTCAGTGCTGAAGGTGGGGAGCCCCCACCACACTCCCTGAAAACACCCCCTGGCTCTGCCCTGGGGCAGGCACTGAGTGCGTGGGGAGAGCACCCCATGCTATGTGGGGTTCCCATCCCCCCAACCCTGAGCCGCTGGCCTGGCCCCTCCAAGGCGGTGGTGGTGGAGGTGGGGAGATTTGAAGATTCAAAGGGTTGGGGGCTATCCAGCAGCAGAACCCCCTGACCCACATTGAGTCAGAGAGGAGTGACCCCCCTGGCAGTAGCAGCAGCTCGGTGCCCCCTGGTTCTGCCCCTCAGAGGCGGTGGGAGGCCGTGGGGGGGTCCTCTGGCCCCTGGCCCTTGTGCTGCTCTTCCTTGTCCTGGAAGCTGGGGTTCCTCACGGTCAGGCTGCCATCAGGGTTCCTCTTCTCCGGCTCCAGCTGTGGGGCCTTGGCCAGGGCTGTGGCGGGGCTGGCACTGGGCCCTAGGGTACAGGAGGGGCAGGTTAGAGCTGGGTGGGATGGCAGACGCCATGGCTAGGGGTACTACAGGCAGCTCCCCCTGTGCCAACCATGGTGCCCCTGTGCCCTGCCTCCTTCCCCCCAGCTCCGACCTCCGGAGCAGGAGCCCTGGGTGTTGAACAGGTGGACATTGCAGGGTTGTGGGGCAGGCACTGTGGGGCAAGTGGGAAGCGCGGGGCGAGTGGGATGCTGTGGGGGAAGCAGGTAGTGCAGGGCAGCTGGGTTGGGCGCTGGTGGGCAGCACGGGGTGGATGGGGCACTGGGGAAGACAGGACGGGTGCGATACTGTATGAGCAGTGGGGGCAGATGGGCAGCGCAGTGGCTGGGGGGAGGGCGCTGGGGGCAGGCGGGCAGTGCTGGCGGCCGGGACGAACACTGGGGGCAGGCGGGCAGCGCAGTTGCCGGAGGGAGGGCGCTGGGGGCAGGTGGCCAGCGAGGGTGGCCGGGGTGAGTACTGGGGGCAGGCGGGCAGTGCGGCGGCCGGGGGGAGGGCGCTGGGGGCAGGCGGGCAGTGCGGCGGCCGGGACAAGCACCAGGAACAGGCGGGCAGCGTGGGCAGGCGCTGGGGGCAGGCGGGCAGCGTGGCGGCTGGGGGGAGGGTGCTGGGGGCAGGCGGGCAGCGCGGCGGCCAGGGGAAGGGCGCTGGGGGCAGCCGGGCAGCGTGGTGGCCGGGGGGAGGGCGCTGGGGGCAGGCGGGCAGTGCGGCGGCCAGGGTGCGGGTGCTGGGGGCAGCGCAGGTGGCTGGGGTGAGTACTGGGGGCAGGCGGGCAGCGTGGCGGCCGGGGGAAGGGTGCTGGGGGCAGGCGGGCAGCGTGGCGGCCGGGGGAAGGGCGCTGGGGGCAGGCGGGCAGCACAGGTGGCTGGGGTGAGTACTGGGGGCAGGCGGGCAGCGTGGCGGTCGGGGGAAGGGCGCTGGGGGCAGGCGGGCAGCACGGCGGCCGGGGGAAGGGCGCTGGGGGCAGGCGGGCAGCACAGGTGGCTGGGGTGAGTACTGGGGGCAGGCGGGCAGCGTGGCAGCTGGGGGAAGGGTGCTGGGGGCAGGCGGGCAATGTGGCAGTCGGGGGGAGGGCGCTGGGGGCAGGCGGGCAGCGTGGCGGTAGGCACCGAAGTAGCTGAGCAGCACGGGTAGAAAGACCAGGCCATGCAGCAGGCCCAGCAGCGTGATGAGCAGGTTCAGGCGGAAGAAGAAGATCTGGATGAGCTGGGCCTTGGCGAACGCCAGCACCACGATTCCCGGCAGGTTGGTCATGGCCACGCCAGCAAAGACCTGTAGGGAAGGGGGTTGGTCAGAGATGGCCCCGGCCACCCCCTCACAGGCCCTCCTTCCCCGGGGCTGGCCGGCCCCGACCCCCCACCTCGCCCCACGGCCCCCCACTCACCGCGCTGCCCATGTTGATGGTGGCCTCCTTGGCCCTCTCCAGCCGGGTGGGCTGGGTGCTGACAGCGAAGGCCCGGGTCAGGTGGGACACGAACTCCACCGAGATGCCCACGGCCTGCAAGGGGCACAGGGAGTTAGCAGTGCTGGGGCTGGGGCAGGCAGGGCTGCAGCAGGCTCACAACGCCCCCCAGCACCCACACCCTCTGCCCACAGCACCCAAACACCATGGCCCCCCAGCACCTGCAGCCCGCTCAGCACCCATACCCCCTGCCCAGGATCAGAGACCCTGCCCCATGGGGCACAGTGGCAGAGGGCAGCGAGGGGGCACTGGGCCTGCTGGGTAACAGGCTCTCCATACAGCACTGAATCAAGGACCCACACACCCGCCAAGTCCTGTCCCAGCATGCAGTGGGCTTCGGGACATCACAGCCATGCCCTCCCCTACCAGGGCTGGGTCCTGTGGCCACCTGTGAATGGCAGCATGGGCAGGGTGGGGGGATGCTGGGAAGCAGGCACCTGGGACTGGAGGTTGGGTGCTGGGTGCCGGGCAGCCAGGACTGGGGGTTGGGTTCCTGGGGATGGAGGCTGGAAGCTGAGTGTCCAGGTCTGGGTGCCAGATAGCTGGGGCTGGGAATCGGGGCTGGGTGCCAGGGCCTGGAGGCTGGGTGTCAGAGACTGGAGGCTGGGTGCCAGGTGCCTGGGGCTGGAGGCCGGGTGGCTGGAGGCTGGGTAATGTGTGCCCAGGGCTGGGTGTGCAGGGCTGGAGGCTGGGTGGCTGGGTGCCCAACGCTGGATGCTGGGTGCCCGGGGCTAGAGGCTGGGTTCCCAGGGCTGGGTGCCCAGGACTGGAGTCTGGGTGCCAGGTGCCTGGGGCGGGAGGCCGGGTGGCTGGAGGCTGGGTAATGTGTGCCCAGGGCTGTGTGTGCAGGGCTGGGTGCCGGGGGCTAGATGCCGGGGCTGGAGGCTGGGTGGCTGGGTGCCCAATGCTGGATGCTGGGTGCCCAAGGCTAGATGCCGGGGCTTGAGGCTGGGTGGCTGGGTGCTGGGTGCCCAGGGCTGGAGGCTGGGTGCCCGGGTGCCCAAGGCTGGGTGCCCGGGGTCAGCACGCACCGTCACCAGGTTGATGAGGGAGATGGCGTTGTAGCTGATGCCCCAGAGCGTCATGGCACCCACGGTGTCCACCAGGATCATGACGATGGTGAGCAGGTTGATGAGGCCCGAACGCAGGTCCATGCCCAGCAGCACACAGCAGATGGCGAAGGTGGGCACCAGGCAGAGCGCCAGGTTGAAGAGGCCCTCGCTGACGATGGTGAGGTACTGCTCGTAGAACACGTAGGTGACCCTGGGGGCCGGGCATGGCGTGAGACAGCAATGTGCCCCCCCGAGACCCTCCCCTGCCTCCGACCTGGGACACAGGCCTCTGGACAGTCCCCCCCTGGATCCTCCCCTGCCTCCCCCTTGGAACAGGGCCCCTTGGACGGCACCCTGGGACCCCCCTGCTTCCCCCCGGGACACAGGCCCCTGGACGGTCCGTTCCCCACCCGCCTCCTCCTGGGATGGCCCCCAGGACCCATCCCACTGTGCCTGGGACATGGCCCCCCAGACTGCCCTCAGGACCCCCACCTTGCCCAGGACATGGGCCCCTGGATGGCCCCTAGGACCATCCTCTGCCTCCCCCTGGGACGTGGGCCCCTGGACAGCTCCCCAGGACCCTTCCCTGCCTCCCTCCTGGGACACGGGACCCTTCCACGGCCCCCCGGAACCCATCCCCCTGTGCCTGGGACATGGGCCCCTGGACAGCCCCCTGGGACAATACCCTCCCTGCCTCAGGGACATGGGCCCCATTGTGCTGCCCCTCTGCCCCTGCTCTCACTGGACTGGCCCCAGCCCCAATCCCTCTACACATGGGCCCAACCAGACTGCACCCCACAGGGGACCCAATGGGCATCCCCTCCCCCTTCTCCTCATGGGACGAGGCAGCAACATCCTTACGGGAAACACCCCCCAGAGCGCCCCCCCCGACCCCTCTGTGCCATTTGCCCCCTCACGTGTAGGGGAAGACCCGGAAGCTGGGGTCGGTGCCCGGCACCCGCCGCATGGAGTGGGTGATGTTGGTCGCCAGTTCCCGCGCCGCCCTCAGCGCGGCCGTGAACTCCTGGGAGTTAGTGAGGGGCGTGTGGTAGGCCATGAACCGCGAGGCTGGGGGAGATGGGGGGGTAAGACTACTGCCCCCTGGCTTGGAGAGCTCCCCTGGGACCCCCACCCCTCCCACTGTCCCGCTCCTCCCATATCCTGGGACCCCCCCTCCCACACTATGCCCTCCCAGTGCCCTCCTCCCCCATATCCTGGGAACCCCCCCCCATGCTTTTCTTGTACCCTCCTCCCCTCCCCACACTGCCGGATCCTGCCCCCAGTATGGTCCCACAGGGCCCCCTTGTGCCCACTCTTTCCCTGGCATGCGACAGGCAGTGGGGCTGGACCCCCAGCTCTGTGTGGCGCGGGGGGGCAGTGTGGTCCTGATGCCTGCAGGGGGCAGGCCCTCCCCACCCATCTCACTGCAGAGGGGGTCTCCCTCTGCCCCATGCGTGGGTGTCCCCAACGCGGCTGCTACTTACCCTGGATCTCGCCGTCCGGGCCCAGCTTCACAGCGGTGTCGTAGGCACCCAGCCCCCTGGGTGGGGATAGGAGAGGGGTGGGTGAGAGCGGGGAGGGGTAGGGTGACCCCCCCCTGCTCCATGGGAAGCCCTCCCCTCACCTGAGTCTGCCTACAGCCCGAGCTGCCCACTATGGGGAAGCGGGTGCCTGGACAGGTCCCCAGCGGGGCAGATGTGGGGTCCCTGTGTGGGGCAGGGCTGGGCCCCAGGGTGCTGGCCTGGGGCTCCGAGTCCAGCCCCATCAGCCAGGGTGTGTCCTACACTGCTAGCCAGCCTGTAGGACAGAGGTGGGGCTGGGGGTACGGGCTGGGGGTGCTGCTAGCCGGTCCCAGAACGCCCCTAGAATGGCAAACTGGGGGGGAGGCAGAGTGAGGGGTCAGTTGGAAATGTTTCCCCGTAGGTTGGCCCAGCGCTAATGGCTAGCGCCCATGGGTCCTGCCAGAAGGCTGCACCCCGCCCAGCACAGCCACGGGCCTGGCGAGAGCTGCAGGCGCCTGTGACAGTCAGTTACTCTGTGTGTGTGTGTGAGACACCCCTGGCCAGCAGGAGGCGCCGTCTGCCTGACCCCTCACCAGCAGGGGGCACTGTGTGTCTGTCTATCTGACCCTTCGCCGACCCGGGGTGCTACACGTGTGGGTGCCTGTCTCACTCCTGGCCAGCAGGGGGTGCTGTGTGGGGCATGTGCTGCACCTCAATCCCAGCCCCGCTGCCCGCAGGGCATGTTTCCAGCCCCCGCCGCCGTTCCAGCGCCCGGCCCTGCCCCCACCAGCACCTACCCCTTGGGACAGTTGAGGTTGGGCATGTCATGCAGGAACCAGGGCAGGAAGTGGTTGAATTGCTCCACCGAGGGGCGAATGACCTCGCTCAGTTTCCTCATGCAGCTGAGCGGGCAGGTTGTGGTGGCTGCGGGGTGAGAGGCCAGGATGGTGAGGGGGCCGCAGGGCGAGAATGACGGGCGGGTGGGCATGGGGGCTCTCCTCACCCAGAGGAATCCCCCGGGTGGATCAGACCTGGCTCTGCCCAGACCCGTCTCCTCTCCCACGGGGCCAGTCCCAGGGACGTGCCAGAGCCCCCATCCCATGGCTGTTCTGGAATCACCGGCCCCTTGGAGCTGTTTCTCCCAGACCCTGTCAGGTCGGGGCCAGCTCATGGCTAGGGATGGGAGGGCTCAGATCCCTGCTGCTGCTTTATCCCTCCAGGGAGCTCCAGCTGCAGTCACGGCCCAGGTCAATGCAGGGCTCTGCTCAGCTCTCAGAGATCCAGTGGCCGGGAGTTCCACAGGCCGCACGGAATCGAAAACCAGTGTGATGTGCCCTTTGCCATCCCACTCTGGCCAAACCCCCCCCGCCCCTCCCAGCCACCCACTTCCCCCCACTCCTGCCCCCCAACACACACTGAACACACGCTGAGTCTGGCAAGCGCTGGCAAAATCGCTTTTGGCTGAAACCTGCTTTCCAGCGTGCCTGCAGGGCTGGCCAGACCCCACTGACTCGCTGCCCCAGCCTGCCCCCACCGGGATCTCACGGCGATCTGAGGGGAAATCCAGCTTTTCCGCCCTGCCCCAAACACCTGGGGTTCTGCCCGGCCCCTAGCATTGGAATCGCCTGGCCGTGGCATTCAGCAGTGGCAGCCAGACGCCATCGGGGCGCACAGGGCCCGTCTGTCCAAGGTGTGGCTGTGCCGGGACGGTCCTGTCTCGCTGCGGGGTGAGCCCCCTTCTCCAGCCTTCCCTCTCCCCAGACTGCAGGGGCCGTGCCTTGCCCTGCCCCACAGGGTGCCCCCCCCCCACATCTCTGACCCCTCTCTCTGCAGTGACCACCTGCCCCCTTGTCTGGGGGGTCACAGTGCCACACCCGCCGGGGGAGCAGGGTCCTGGTATCCCTTTCCGTGCCCAGCCCTGGGCAGCACAGTCAGGTTAACCCCCCAGCCCCGCGGGCGAGACCTACTGCTGGTGGATGGGCAGAACTGGCCGTCGCTGGAGCTGATGCGGCAGCATCTCGACAGAGGGTGGAGCCAGTCAATAAAGTCATCCACCCAGGACGAAGCCGGGATGGCCAGGTAGGATCTGCACGAGGAGCAGGGGCGGCCGGTTAGTGGGGGCCCTGCCTGCGGTTGCAGGCCCAGCTGTAGGGCACAACGGGCCTACCCAGGCCAGGCTAGGGACAGAGCTGGACAGGAGGCAGCCGCTGGTGTGGGCTGGGGGACCCGACTCAGATAATGACTTAGGTCCCAAGCAACCATCAGAGGCGCCCGCCTTTGTTCAAACAGAACAAATCAACACAGTGGGGCTCCCAGAAGACTTGGGGGTGAGGGTACCGGCAGAGTGAGGGGTACCAGCAGAACTGGGGGCATGGGCATTGGGGCAGAGCAAGGGGCCCTGGCAGAGATGGGGCGATGGGGTGGAATGAGGCTGTAGGGCAGAGCAAGGGGCCCTGTCAGAGGTGGGGAGAGGGGTGCTGGGGCAGGGCGGAATGGGGCTGTAGGTCGGAGCGAGGGCCCCGCAGAGCCGGGGGGCAGGGGCTGTGGGCGGGAGCGAGGGCCCCGCAGAGCCGGGGGGCAGGGGCTGTGGGCGGGAGCGAGGGCCCCGCAGAGCCGGGGGGCAGGGGCTGTGGGCGGGAGCGAGGGCCCCGCAGAGCCGGGGGGCAGGGGCTGTGGGCGGGAGCGAGGGCCCCGCAGAGCCGGGGGCAGGGGCTGTGGGCGGGAGCGAGGGCCCCGCAGAGCCGGGGGCAGGGGCTGTGGGCGGGAGCGAGGGCCCCGCAGAGCTGTGTGCGGCCCCACGGCTGGGCGCCCTTTTCCCGGCCCCAGGGGCACTCACACGTTGGGGAAGCCTGTGGCGTACTGGATCTTCTGGGTCAGGGAGTTGTTGTCGCAGCCGGCACTGGAGCAGACGCCGTTCAGGCCAGGCCCAGTGGAGAAGTTGTACCCGCTGGTGGTGACGAAGTAGGTGGGGAGGCCCACCATGAAGTATTGGTTCAGGTACTGGAAGTATTGCACCATGTAGGAGTCCTGAGGAGACATCGCAGGAACCATCATGCCAGCTCCCTGCCCCTGCCACCTGGAGGGGGCAGCTGGGTTGGCTCGAAGACTGCACCCCACCCAGCCATGGCACTGCCCACCGCCATCTCCCCGCCTCGCACTGGCACCGACCTGGGCACGAGCCGTGGCTAGCATGTCGCCCCCTCCACTGGCTCCACAGAACAGAGGGCAGTGCCAGGGCATGGCCTGCCCTCCCAGGCACCCCCCAGACTGGCCCCCACAGAGGTGCCAGGCCCAGAGCTCGCAGCCCCAGGAATCTCCTGCCCCAGGGCAAGCTGGTGTCTTTGAGCGGGAGATGGAGCAACTTCAGGGCTATGGGGCACCCCACACCTCCCTAGTCCCCGCCCAACCCACCAGGCGCCTGTCTCCAGCCAGCCTCCTTGAAGCCCAGCACAGGGCAATGCCCCAGGGGAAAGCGAGCCACACACGGCTGGAAGGTGCCCAGATACCCTGGTGATGAGGGTGGCAGAAGGGCCTGGGCGGAGCAGGACAGAGTGTGACAAAGTGGGAACGTTCTTAATGTTTTCTCTGAATACTGTCTGGGTGCCTCAGTTTCCCCTAGGCATTTCTTAAGTATCTAGGTGGTGGGATAAAGGTGTGCGATTGTTGCAGAGCCCTAGAGGGCAGGTGTGATGCTGTCTGCACAGAGAATGGCCAACACCCTGTCTTCTGGCAACTGATGGCCTGGGCCGTCCCCTGCAAAGGTACCAACTGAAAGGGTTGGAGAACAAAGGAATCAGGTGACCTCCTGGCCTGGGAAAGGGACAAAGCCCAGAGGAGAAGGGGCTGGAGAGAGTTTCAGTTTGGGGCTGGCTGGGGACGAGGAGTGAAGTGCAGACGGGGTTGTCTGGCTCACTGCCCCCCAAAATGGACCCGGCTGAGGGGTCCTGTTCTCTGCACCTACAAGCTCTGTGTTAGACCATGTCCCTGTCGTCTAATAAACCTTCTGTTTTCCTGGCTGGCTGAGAGTCCCGTCTGACTGCGGAGTTGGGGGGCAGGACCCTCTGGCTTCCCCAGGACCCCGCCTGGGCGGACTCGCTGTGGGAAGCGCACGGAGGGGCAGAGGAGGCTGAATGCTCCGGGGTCAGACCCAGGAAGGTGGGAGCCGGGGGAGCTGTGTGTCCTGCAGACAGGCTGCTCCCCGAGAGGAGGCTCCCCCAGAGTCCTGCCTGGCTTCGTAGGGAGCAGTTCCAGAGCATGGCCCAGGGACCCCGTGACACAGAGCTGCCCTGTTGGGGCTCCCGGGAAGCTGCCAACATGGGTGGGTGGGGTGCGACTGGCCAAGGGGCATCAGAGCCAGGCAGCGCCTGGACAGGGCCTGTAGCCCAGGCTCCAGGCGCCCTGTGAGAGCCGCGTGGCCCACAGGACCCGGGCAGACAATGGGCACGTGTGGGGGTGAGGGGGGGTTCTCACCTTGGGCAGCGCCAGCTCCTGGTCCAGCCCCACAGGCACCTGCAGCGCCAGGTAGATCCCAGCGCAGAACATGAACAGGAAAAGCAGCATCTGGTGGGGAGGGGGCACCCTGGTGAGGACAGCTCTACTGCCCCTCCCCCCACTGCCCCTCCCCCCAGCACCCTCCCCTTCCCCGCCTCCAGTCCCTGCCCTCTCCCTGCCGCACAGCACCCGGGCCCCAGCACAAGGGCCCAACCCCGTCCTGGCATCCAGGCCCCTCCCTGCCCTGCGCGTGGCCCTCGCTCACCACCAGGGCCCTGGCGGTGCAGTTCAGCAGCGCGGGGGTGTAGACGCGCCGCATGAAGGGGCGCAGCAGCCCCTCACTCCGCGCTGGGCACCCCGGCTTGCTCAGGCGGTGGCAGCAGCAGAGGTCGAGGCAGGCGGCCTGGGGACAAAGGGGGTGTCAGCGCACGAGGGCGCAGGGCACAGCCCTGCCAGGACGGGGAAGCAGGGGACGTCTGTCCGGCCAGCGGCCTGGACACAGGAGCCCTGCAGCCCTAGCCCTGGCCCGGCCCAAGGGGCACCCAGCCCTGCCCGTAAATCTGCCTGCTCGGTGCAGCCGGGGAACGGCCCCGCCCCTTCCCTCCCCATGCCCCCCGGCGGGCGCCCCTCCCCTCCTGCCCCCCAGCCCCCTGTCCCACGGTGGGCGCCCCTCCCCTCCTGCCCTCCAGCCCCGAGCCCCCCAGCGGGCACCCCTCCCCTCCTGCCCCCCAGCCCCGAGCCCCCCGGCGGGCACCCCTCCCCTCCTGCCTCCCAGCCCCCTGTCCCACGGTGGGCACCCCCAGCCCCCTGCCCCACGGCAGATGGCCCTCCCCTTGTGCCCTCCAGCCCTGTGCCCCACAGCGGGTGCCCCTCCCCTCCCCTCCCCTCCTGCTCCCCAGCCCCGTGCCCCAGGGCAGATGGCCCTCCCCTTATGCCCCCCAGCCCCATGCCCCACGGTGGGCACCCCTCCCCTCCTGCCCCCCAGCCCCGTGCCCCACAGAGGGGGCACCTCACCTCCTGCCTGCGGGCATCAAGGGAGACCAGCGCCACGAACATGGACATCTGGAGCAGGAAGTCAAAGAGCACAGCCAGGGCAGCATTGAGGGCGAAGGTGCGAACTGCGGGCATCCGTGTCAGGGAGCCTGTGGGCACAAGAGCTCATGAGCAAGGGGGGGGTCTTTGTGCCTGGGGGGAGCAGCTCGTGAGTGTGGGGGAGGGGTGCTGTGTGCACCCGGAGCTACCCTGGCCAGACTAGCATTTCCCGGCACGGGTCCCGATGCCCCAGCCATGGCCCGGCGGCATACCAGGAAGGGCACAAGCAGCCATGGCGCTGGGCACCCCCAGGTGCCCCACACCTGGGCCCAGCCCTCCCCCAGCTCAGGCCCCCCTACCCTGCGCCACGGGCACTCACCCAGGAAGAAGCAGGTGGCCTCGGAGAAGCTGCACAGCAGCATGCTGGGGGCCACAGTGCCCAGCACCCGCCCGACGTGCTGCTCACGCTGCTCGCCCGGCTCCCGCACCGACCTCTGCAAAGCACCCGCCAGGGTGAGGGGAGGGGCTGGGTCATGCCCCCCAACTGCCCCGCCCTGGTAGGGGCGTACCCCCTGCCTATTGCCCCTCCCACCTGTCCTGCCAGTGGACCCCGCCCCCCAAACAGGACCTGCCCCAGCCTGGTTTTCTTCTTTTCATCACCTGCTCCCACAGCCAGACAGGGTCGATCCCCATCCCCCCCGCTGCTGTGGGAAGGGCCCCTCTGACCCCCATGCTCATGAGGGTCAGTCCCTGACCCCAGCCCACTCAGCCGGGCCCCAGTGGGACACCCCAGCCCATGACCGATGGGATATCCCCAGCGGGCCCCAGGAGCGATGGGATGCTGCCCAGTAGAATGTGCCAAGAGGGGGCACTGCCCTGGGGTGTGGGGGATGGAAGGGATTCCCTGGAGGACTGGGCATTCTGGGGGCCTGGGTGTTCTGGGGGGGGGGCTGGGTGCCCCAGCTCACCTGGTACTCCAGCACAAAGATGAAGATGTTGTCAGCGCCCACAGCCAGCACGAGGAAGGGCACCACCTCGAGGATGACGAGGGAGGAGGGCAGCCCCACGTAGGCGTAGAAGCCCATGGAGGAGAACACGGCCCCCAGCACCACCAGGACCCCACCCAGGCCCAGCGTCACCTTGGAGTCCACCTGCAGGGGGCAGCGCAGCAGGTCAGGGCGACTGGCACCCGTGGGGGGCAGGGCCTCTCGGGAGTGACGCAGGGACTGGGGTTGCAAGGAGCGGGCTGGGGGGCTTGGCAGGGGGCGTTCTGCCCTGGTGCTCAGGGCAGGCTATGGGGCTGTAGCTGTGTGTGGCAGTGCCAGGGGACACTTGGCTATGGGGTCAGCAGGGGGCACTCTCCCATGGCGCTCAGGGCAGGCTATAGGGCTGTGGCTCTGAGTGGCAGTGCCAGGGGGTGGTTGCAGGGTTAGTGGGGGGCGCTCTCCCCTGGCGCTCAGGGCAGGCTATGGGGCTGGGGCTGTGCGTGGCAAAGCCAGGGAGCACTGGGCTGTGGGGCCGGGGAGCCGGGGCTGTGCAGAGGTGCGGGGTGCATGCAGTGGACCCTGGTCGTTCTGTGGCGACTGGTTGAGTCCGTTCCAAGCTGCACAAAGGGACCCAACCAGCTCTAGAGACCGAGAGTCCCCCACAGGCAGCCCCAGCCCCCTACTCTGCAGGGAACGGCCAGCCCCCTCTCCAGGGCCCGCTCAGCCCCAGGGTGTGCCAGCGATGGGTGGGCGCAGGGGTGCTTGGCTACTAGAGACTGGAGTGAGACACAGGCAAGCAGACAGGCACTGCCCTCGCTGCAGGGTCATGCCAGGGCCCCATCCCAGTCCCCTGCTTCCCAGCTGGCACGATGGGCCCAAAGCAAGCCCCAAAGCTTCCCACCAGCCCCGCTGCCCCCGTACCAGGATGCGCCTGCAGCTGGAGTACTCGCCCAGGGCCAGAGCGATGTAGAGGAAGATCACCAGGTAGCTGATGGCGAAGATGGGGATGTCCTCGGCTGTGGTGCGGTTAATCTCATCCTCCAGGGAGCGCTGGGGGGCAGGGGGTTAGAGACTGGCAGTGCCACAGGGGGAAGGGGCAGCGCCTGCTTCCCATGGCCACTGGCTGGAACTGGGCCCGCTGGAACCAAGAGCTGTGCCCTGGGGCCTCCTATGGGGCTAGAGGGCTGGGCTTCCCCCATGCACCCTGAAGTGCCCTCTGTTTGCCCCTGCCCTGGCTGTGGCCGTTCCTCCCCCATCCCTTCCTGCTGTCCCCCCTCTCCCCCCAGCCCCAGTCTGGCATCAGGAAATGCCCTGTGCCCAGCACCATCACCCGCGCATATGCCCCCAAACCAGAGCTTGTCCACTGTGCCAGCAGCAGAGGCTCATCCTTGGCCTTTAATGGAGCAAGGAGAGGGGGCAACAGGATGTGGGGGTCACTCTGGGCTGGGGGATACTCCAGGCTGGGGGGGGCACGCTGCACCCTGTGCAGTGTTGGGGTCCTGGCTCCAGAGACCCCCACAGACCTGAACAGCCCTGAGCCATAAGAGAGTTCCTGATGGGGGGGTCTTTGAGCCCCCATTGTCCAGGGTTGGCATTGTCTGTGATGCCAGGGCCTGGCGCTACCCCCAGTACCTCGGCCATGTAGGCGACGGTGTAGGTGTGGGTGTGGGCCCGCTGGAAGTCCCGCACCACCTGCAGGAAGCGCTGCTCCCAAAGCAGAGCCCAGGCATACCCTGCATGGCTCCGCAGGTAGTTGTTCAGCGAGAAGGTGAGGATCAGTGCCTGGGCCTCCGAATAATCTTCACCTGGCGGGGGAGGGCACTGAGAGCCGGCAGGCATGGACATCCCCCTCCTCCCGCCAGCCCTTGGCACTCAGCCTCCTGCCCCCGCCCACAGCAGCACCTGGCTCACAGGAAAGGAGCTGGGCTGATAAGGGAGATCATAAATATCCAGACTTTGCCACCCTGCCCCACCCGGGCACCTTCCAGCTCAGGAGTTAGGGCCACTTCCCAAACACCAGCCCCCCGGGATCAGTGGGGGAGGGGCAAGGAGCCTTCCAACATCACTGACAGGCAGCGGTGTGGTAGCTGGCTAACCCCACACTGCAACGCCTGCTGACCGTTTAAGACAGGAAGTGACAGTTCTGTACCCAGTTGATACTGCCACAGGGTGGAGGGAGGTCAGGCGGGCAGGCTGAAGTCCCTGGAGCACTGGCTAGGACACCAGGGTCCTTAGCAGAGTCCTGGAATCTCCAATGGCCCCAAGCAGCCAGAGCCTTGGTTCCGGTCTCCTCTTCCAGATGGCACCTCCAGGAGCACAGTGCCCCCAGCACTGGGCTGAGGCACTGAACCAGCTAAGACATGTGCCAGGGGCTGGGGGCTTCTCATCCAGATGCCGGGACCCCCCCAGGGCCGACGATCCAGAGCAGACCTGGTGCTGGAGTCACCCTGGCTGGACTGGCACAATCTGTGCTAGGTCCCACCAGGCCAGATGCAGGCAAGTGGCTCCATGGCTCCCTGCTGCTTCCCACACCAACCCCACCACCAGCTCCCCCTTGATCCAGTCCCCAGAGTGGGATGCCTGTGAGGCTCAGCCCTCTCCTGCCCATTCCTTCTGCAGTCTGTCTCTCCAGTTCGGGCTGTCCTCACCCAGAGCTGGACCTTGGCCCCTCAGCGGCTGGCACTGCCGCTGCTCCATGCCCTCGCTGTGTGCAGTCCCGCCCCACTCGGATGCTGCTGCTCATCTCTTCGCCTCACACCTTCTCCGGTGCCTCGGACACCCATCGCTGGCCTTCTCTTGCCAGGTCCTGCCTGGCTGTCCCCACCCTGCCCATCGCCTCTCCTGCGCTGGCGAGCCCCGCTGTGCTTTGCCATTCATGCCAGCTGGCACCACTCACTTGGTACATGCCCAACAAATGCAGCTGTGCACCAGCTGCCCCTCACGCTGGGGAGACGCTCCCTTTGAACATCCCCAGAGACGCCTGGTTATCCACCTTTCAGCCGCTCCGTCACTCTTCCCCTGGCCGTGGTGCCAGGCTGCTGGGGCGCTGTGCCAACACCTGCCAGGCCAACCCACCACATGCTTCCCTTGTGCCCCCCTCCCCCACGGAGCTGTGAGCCCTGTGGAGGAGGTGGGCGGTCGCTGCCCATGAAGCCAAGGAGCTGGGTGCCCGCCTAGCACTGGTGCCCCTTACCTGTGTAGCCACCCACGGCCAGGAAGGGGAAGACAGGCACGCCGTAGTCAGCGATGCAGCTCAGCTGCAGGTTCGTGATGTCCTTGAAGGAGAGCGGCGAGCTGGGGAGGCAGAGGGAGTGAGTGAGAGCAGGCTGCCTGCCAGGGGCACTGCAGGGCCCCAGCACCCCGGGACTCCGGATGCCACGGTCCCATTGGCTCTGCAGCACTGTGCCTATGCTCACTGCTCTGCAAACTGCAGCCTGCCCCAGGAGCTTCCCCTAGGGATGGGCCTGGGGTGGGGGCAGAGAGAAGGGGGGCTGGAGGCAGACCGCAGGGTGGGGAGGGGAACTGCAAAGCGGGAGGGTGGAGAGAAGAGATGGAGAAAGCCAGTGACAGGGGAGGAGCTGGCGGTGGGCACGGCAGGGGCAGCAGGAGAGGAAGGCCGGCACCCTCTAACCATCCCCATCTCCAGCCTTTCTGCAGGGGGCACCCAGCATGGCAGAGCTACTGCCTCATAGGGAGCTCCCCACCCCAGGGCTGAGCCACTGCCAGTCGCCCACAGCACTCCAGGGAGAGACCCTGGCAGGCGCCCGTGGCCGCGTGGCTGGGGGGCACCGGATTGGCCAGCAGAGACATGTCTCAGCCTTCACGTCTCTGTGCTGAGCTCAGCCCGGCCTGCACCCAGCTGACCAATCAACCCTGCTCTGCTGGGACAGGCTGCGCTGGGCCCCGCGAGGCTCTGCCCAGTGTCTGGCTCGGCCGCGCTCACTGGGCAGAGCTCCGGGTGCGATGCAGGAGGGCTGGGATGCCATGGCCCACCCCGAAGGAAAAGGGGGACCCCTGGGGGGCTGGCACGCTGAAGGAGTCCCCCGGGGTGTACCCGGCGGAGCTCTGGAGAAGAGCACAGCAAATCTGATTGCCCAGGCATGGAGACCTAGCAACCAACGCCCCAGAGAGCAGCACTGCCCATTTCGCGCAGGGGCTGAGCTGCAGCTCGGGAGCTAAACGTGGGCTGTGGGAAGCAGTTGGGGCACCTGACTTGGGACAAAGGCAGGTCAGAGCGATGGGGCTGAGGGCTCTGGGCTAACCAGGATGGACGGGGCTGGATCTTTCTTTTCTCTGGGCTACCCGAGGCCTCCCTGTGCTGTGTCCAGCCGGGCACCCACGCCGACTGGGTGTCCCTGTAGAGGCTAGTGGAGGGGCATGTGCTGCTCCCCGAGATCGTCCCAGTCTCCCTCAGGGGCTGCCTTGGTGGGACTTGCTGAGAGGAGCTCACGGTGGGAAGCCAGGGGCTGATGGCCTAAGGAGGCGGTGAAGCTGCAGGGCTTGTCCTGGAGGAATAGCGAGACTGCCGGGGGTCTGGCTCGCTGAAGGGAGCCTCCCAGAGACTGTGCCATAGCCCCAGTCCTGGGGATCCATGACACTAAGATGTCTGGGAGCTTCCTCCCGGGGACGGACTGGGAAAGGAGAGAGGCACTGAAGAGCCTGACACCGAACTGTCACTGGATCGACTGTGATGTCCGACACTTCGCAGAACTCGGCAGCGCTGTAAGCACAAGAGGCAGCCAGATGGAGACATTAAAGCCAGAATAGCGAAGCCAGACATGATTCACAACCCAAACCAAACGCCACGTGCTGGGCCCAGCTGCCTAGGACAAATCCACACTAGCAGACAGCCAGCAAAGCTCCCAAGCCCAGAACTTGCAGGGAGGATGAAAGGGAAAGTGATGGGCCAGGAAATGCTGGCATGAAAATGGAGATGGTAGGAAATGCGTGGAGGGGAGAGCTGAGCCAGGGAATGAGGCAGGCGCTGGGCCGGAATCCCGAGGCCGAGAGGCAACGGCGCAAACCGAGAACGGCTTGGAAACGCACGAGAGAAGCAGAGTGGAAAGCGATTGGTCCTGCTCTGGAAGGAATAGGCCACAGATGTGGGGGGGACACAGGGAATAAAGGGGCATCAGTCAAGTCCAAGTCTCTACAGACCATTAGCGGGTATGGAACCACAACCTTCTGTGTTGACTCCTACCCCCCGAGCCAAAGGGGAGAGCTGTGGGGGGGCCCAGGGCTGGACGAGCGGAGGGCTGCGGATCAGGAATGGGGCAATGGCAGAGCTGTATGGGAAGCATGCACGCCACCTGTTCTCCCACACCGGGGCCTGGCACTTACTTGACACAGTAGAGGAAGTGGTCTCTCCAGTCCACCATGCCCGCCCGGCCCCCCTGAGTCTGGCTGGCTGTCATCTCCAGGCGGGTGCGGTTGTTCTGGAAGTACTGCACCAGGCTGTTGACGAAGCAGTCAGTGGCGCTGGCGTTGTTGGGGTTCAGGGGGGCGTAGCAGATGTCCTTGAGTGTCACATTCCTGCCGTCCTTCTCCGACCAGACCTCGATCTCCTGCAGCCGCGTCTGCAGCTCCAGCAGGTCCAGCAGGACAGCCATGGAGAGGATCCCGCTGAAGTTCTTCTTGCCCAGGAGGAGGGAGTCGTAGGTGTAGCTGGGGAGGCCCTTGGCCGTGAGGATCACCTGGTTGGTCCTGAAGAAGGGCCCGAAGTTCTGGTCATAGAAGTCCTTCTCCTGCCGGGCTTGGCTGTCAGGCGAGGACCAGAGCTCCACGGGGTCCGTGGTGAGCTGGATAAAGACCATCCCACAGGAGAGCCCCACCACCACCACGGCTGAGACCAAGATGACCGAGACCGGGTGGGAAGCCACCATGGTGCCCCATCTCCTGAACATCTCCCCCAGGATGCGGTGGGTGGCCTGGCTGAGCCTCTCCGAGCACTTCGGCCGGTCCCTCGGATGCTGCCGCCCCTCACCGCCAGCCTGTTTGGGCCTGGAGATGCAGCGCCACGTCAGGAAGGCCCCGAAGAGCACGGTGAGCAGGCAGAAGAGCAGACAGCACACAAACAAGATCCCGTCTAGGCTGCCCACCTTGAAGGGTGGGGGCTGGAGCGTGGGGGTGGGGATCTGCGGGCAGGACTCGGCACAGTCCAGGCAGGAGCACGCCTCTCCCTCGTCACTGACGGCCGTGCCACAGCGCCATGTCTTGCTGTTGAGCGGCACGATGCCCTCCCCGACGACGCCATTGGCGGGCACCAGCTGGAAGTCGATCTCCAGTGGGGCCAGCCCGTTGCTGCTGTCCCCCTGGAAGTCCAGCCAGCGCTGGCTGGTGCACAGGGTGGCACCGTACTTGCCGCACATGGCAGCGATGGCATAGCCCCCGGTGGCGGGGATCCGGACGCCCTTGCAGGAGTCATAGGACTGGTCGGCGAAGGTCTGGTTGTAGAAGCACTGGTACTCCAGCACGCCCACCTGGCGCATGCCCAGGGCAGTGGTGCGGTTGAAGAAGCGGGTGACGTTGGTGAAGAGGCTCTGGTCGGGGCTGCAGATGTTTTGGCAGTAGATGTTGGCGAAGTTCTCGGAGCAGGCAGGGCAGCGGGTCAGGACGGCCTGGGAGATGGCCAGGCTGAGCTGCAGGGCCACCAGCTGGTTATAGGAGCAGCAGGCATAGGTGGCGGTCTCGCCTGTGTACAGCCGGGGGCACACCTCCTTCAGCTTGCTGAGGGTGGCACCTTTGAGCAGCCGGGCCTGCGTGTTGGACAGGCAGGGCACCGGCGCCCACAGCAGGCTCACGTTGACCTCGGGGTTCCGCCCGCACTCGCCGTAGAAGGAGCAGTACCCGGCCTGGTGGATTTCCGTCAGCGCCTCTGCAGCCTGTCCCTGCAGGAGAGAAGGGAGACGGGTTACCAGCAGCGCAGCTGGGGGGCTGGGAGTCACCGGGGATGGGACCCGCCCTGATCCCCCAGCCCCATGACCCAGGGACACCCAGGGCAAGACTGACCCCCACGACCCAACCCCCAACCCGGGGACACCCCAGTGTGAGCCGACCACCTGCACCATGACCCTCAATCTGGGGACACCCCAGTGTGAGCCGACGACCTGCACCCTGATCTCCAACCCAGGGACACCCTAGTGGGAGACTGACCCCCATATCCCGACCCTCCAACCCAGGGACACCCCAGTGCAAAACTGACTGCCACAACCCAACCACCAACCCAGAGACACCCCCAGTGTGAGACTGATCCCTTGCACCCCGACCCCCAACCCAAAAACCCTCCCAGTGGGAGACTGACCCCCCACACCCTGACCCCCAACTTGGTGACACTCCTAGTGTGACTCTGACCCAGTGCCTTGATAGCACCACATGACTCCTGCTAGAGTGCGACTGACCCCCAACCACACAACCCCTGACCTAATGAGACCGTCCTCCTCCCCCCAAAGTGAGACCAGCACCAGGCCCTGCACCTGCCCTGCCCTCTCACCCTGCTGAGAGCTGCATGCCCTTTTCACGCCGCCCGGCCAGCTGCTCCCAGCGCTGCCTATTCCCAGACTGCCCCGAATTCTTTTCCACCCCCTCAAGATCGTTTTTTGACCCACCATTTTTCTCAACTTTAAAATGGGGAATTTCCCAGATTTGAGTTTGGAAACCTGTCGGGTACCCGAGCCAACCAATCAAACCAGCAGCGGCCCTGCCCTGCCCAGCCCTGGACCCCTGGCAGGATTTCGGGGGAGCTAGGGGCTGGCCCTGGCTAGGTGCTTAATGACTTCCTTGTTTTGGTTTTCACCAAGAAGGTTGGTGGCGATTGGACATCTAACATAGCGACTGCCAGTGAGAATGAGGTAGGATCAGAGGCTAAAACAGGGAAAGACCAAGTTAAAAATTATTTAGACAAGTTAGATGTCTTCAAGTCAAATACATCCTAGAATACTCTAGGGCAAATCTAGTGCCCATCTATAAAAAGGGAAATAAGGAAAACCCGGGGAATTACAGACCGGTCAGCTTAACTTCTGTACCCGGAAAGATAATGGAGCAAATAATTAAGCAATCAATTTGCAAACATCTAGAAGATAATAAGCTGATAAGTAACAGTCAGCATGGATTTGTCAAGAACAAATCGTGTCAAACCAACCAGGTAGCTTTCTTTGACAGGGTAACAAGCCTTGTGGATGTGGGGAAGCGGTAGACGTGGTATATCTAGACTTTAGTAAACCTTTTGATGCTGTCTTGCATGACCTTCTCATAAACAAACTAGGGAAATGCAACCTAGATGGAGCTACTGTAAGGTCGGTGCAAAACTGGTACGAAAACCGTTCCCAGAGGGTAATTATCAGTGGTTCACAGTCATGCTGGAAGGACATAAAGAGTGCGGTCCCACAGGGATCAGTTCTGGGTCCGGTTCTGTTCAATGTCTTCATCAATGATTTAGATAATGGCATAGAAAGTACACTTACAAAGTTTGCAGACGATACCAAATTGGGAGGGGTTGCAAGTGCTTTGGAGGACAGGATTAAAATTCAAAATGATCTGGACAAACTGGAGAAATGGTCTGAAGTAACTAGGATGAAATTCAATAAGGACAAATGCAAAGTACTCCACTTAGGAAGGAACAATCAGTTGCACACATACAAAATGGGAAGTGACTGCCTAGGAAGGAGCGCTGCGGAAGGGGAATCTGGGGGTCATAGTGGATCACAAGCTACATATGAGTCAACAGTGTAACACTGCTGCAAAAAAAGCGAACATCATTCTGGGCTGGATTAGCAGGAGTGTTGTAAGCAAGACACGAGAAGTAATTCTTCCGCTTTACTCCGCGCTGATTAGGCCTCAACTGGAGTATTGTGTCCAGTTCTGGGTGCCACATTTCAGGAAGGATGTGGACAAATGGGAGAAAGTCCAGAGAAGAGCAACAAAAATGATGAAAGGTCTGGAAAACATGAGCTGTGAGGGAAGGCTGAAAAACTTGGGTTTGTTTAGTCTGGAGAAGAGAGGACTGAGAGGGGACATGAGAACAGTTTTCAAATACATAAAAGGTTGTTACAAGGAGGAGGGAGAAAAATTGTTCTTCTTAACCTCTGAGGACAGGACAAGAAGCAATGGGCTTAAACTGCAGTAAGGGTGGTTTAGTTTGGACATTAGGAAAAACATCCTGTCAGGGTGGTTAAGCCCTGGAATAAATTGCCCAGGGAGATTGTGGAATCTCCATCACTGGGGATTTTTAAGAGCAGTTAGACAAACACCTGTCCGGGATGGTCTCGTTAATACTTAGTCCTGCCATGAGGCAGGGGACTGGACTCTCGAGGTCCCTTCCAGTCCTAGGATTCTATGAATGCACCCCCCACACACATGGGTCTGCCCACAAACATCCTAGCAAATGCCAGTCCCACCAGCCCAGAAACTGGGCACCCCTCAACCACGGAGCAAGGGCAGCCAGCTGAGCTGCCCCTCCACACAGCACCCCTGCCGTTGCCGTTGGAGAGACCCCCTCTGGGGGCAGAGGCAGGCATCTTCGGCCAGCAGAGCTGTGATCACCCCCTGCCCGCGAGTGATGGGCTCAGACCCCTGCGTAGGGACCCTGCAACTCCTTTAGACCTTTGGACACTGAAAGCCTTGGCTGGATTGGGGCCAGGGCCCCCAAGAGGGGAAAGGCCCCATGTTCTCTCCCCTGCCCCCCTGAGCCAGCCAGTCCCTGCCCTGGGGGTGGATCGGAGCCTGCCCATTCCCTGCCCATCCTTGAAGCTGCCCCAGACTGGCACAATCACCCTGTTTTTGGAAGAGATGATGCCAGAGACGCCAGCCCAGCCCAGTCCCCTGGGTGGCACCGGCAACCCTTCAGCAGCTGTTCTGTATAAGGGTGTCCTGCCCTCCCCGCACTCCCCAGACCCCGCCAAACCAGCTGATGGGGTGGGGAGTGGCTGGCCATGCCCAGGACGCACTCACCAGGCCCAGGGTGGCGCTGAGCAGCACCAGCGTGAGCGGGAAGTGGCCTGACATCCTCTCAGTGTCGCCAGCCCTGGAGGAGCAGCTGGCAGTGGGAGCCCAGGGCCAGGTCTGCCCCGCCCCCACGGACCCTGCATTAATGCAGCTACTGCCTGCTATTAGCCCATCTGGCCTGATGGCCAGGAAGCCAATCAGACTGCACCACAACCGTAAATCCCTTGTATCATTAACTCAGGGGCAGGCCGTCTGGGCCAGCGACAGAAGCTGCTATTATACATATTGTAACGGGGTTTTTTTTGGAGTGGGGGTGTCTCTTTAAAAAAACAAATGGAAAACTAGAAATCCTGGCATGTGGGGTCACACTGACACCCCCCTGGGTTAGCAGCCGGGCTGCACCCTTGAGATCTCCACCACCTGAGTTACTGCAGGAAGTGACAGCAGTAGTAGGTTGTCATCCTCTGCATGGACCAGCACTAGGGGGGACGGGACACACACTCCTCCAGGGGGTTTCATGGCTTTTTGCTGACAGCAGAGGAAGGGGGAGACTCAGGACTCCTGGGTTCCATGCCAGGCTCTGGAGGGCAATGTCTGTAGTGGGCACAGACACTTCTGCCCGTTTCTCCCAGATCAGATTTGACCCTTACTGCCCCACGCGCTCCAACTTGTCCTCAGCTCAGTCCTGTCTCCCCCACCCCGCCCAACTCCACGTCCCAGCCCCCGTCTCCCCCGTCCTTCCATACACCCTCACAGGGTGAAGCCCCACAGACACATCACACTGACCCGCACAAGGACTTCTCAGTCAGCAATTGTCCTCTGCGTTTTGCGGTCTTCACAGAGGCTTGAAAATCGGGCCATGCTGCCTCCTGTCCAGCCAGCCGCATTGTCGAACTGCACACACCCAGGCGCCCCCTGCAAAATTTGCTCCGGGGATCCCTCCGCTCATCCGCCCCAGGGGTCCTGCCCCAACACAAGCTGGCTTTGGCTGCTCATCTGGTTGATCCCAGGGATCTTCCTGGGGATGCTGCAGGTTTGGGTGATGAGTTTTGCGTTAGTCGTGCGCAAAGAGCAGCTAAAGTGCAGCGATTGCCGGTTCCTGTGCCTCTTCGTTCACGCCCTGTCTCGCTGCTCCCCTCCCACCCCAGAGCCCTTGTCCCAATCTGCGCAGGAGAGCCAGGCTCCCGGCCTGCCCTCGCGCTGGCCACTACCCCCGTCCCTGGGGGAAACGTCCTGCTCAGCCCCTGCAGCCCTGGGCGGGAACACGCTCAGTTGCTCTGCAGAGACCGAGCATGCTCAGCGCATTCAGAATCGTCAGAAGGGAGCAGCCAAACTCTCACAAGTCTCCATGGGGCACTTGCTGCAAAGATTTTTCAAAGGCTCGTAACTTGGCCAAATGTGGGTGTATTTTTAGGAAAGCAGCAAAAGGCCCCTCCCAGCCACCGGGACGACCCCCTGCTCCACAGCTTGGGGACGCTAGAGCTTCTCAACCAAGGTTATAAGTGGGGTTTTTTAACAGGGACCAAACAACGTATTTCCCCCCCCGATCTCCTTCTTGGAAACATCTGGGCTGAAACTTTTCTGAACACGCAGCTCAAGGCAGATGCTTGGCCTGGAAAATTTCCATCCAAAAGCCCAACCTGAGCCAAAGCAGCTGCAAACAGGATCGTGCATTGGCAGGCGCCGGGCGACTTTGATGAGAGATGCTGCTACCGGCTCCGCCTGTGATAAAGCAGAGTGTGAGCCTGGCGTGGCTCGGTCTCCTTCACCGCAGCGCATCTGCCCCAGGTGGAATTGAGCAGCACACGTAGTCTCGCACGTTGGCAATAAAAGCTGACAAGATAAAGGCTATCGCGGAGAAATTAGATCAGAGTTCGAGGGCAACCTGAAGTGTTGTTTCCCTGAATAGAGCAGGAACTCCCCTCGCCCTGCCGTGGGCCAAGTCGGGGGGTTCTGAGTGGGTGAGGGGCATAGCCCACGGCTGAGAGGGTAGGGGGTGGGTGAGGGGCAGTGGCTTTGAGCATGGGTTGGTAGGTGGCTGGGGTGTGTGGTGGCTGGTGGGCTGGAGTCGGTGTGTGATGTGGATGTGCGGTTATGGTGGCTGGGGGTAGGTGTGGGGCTGGGGGTGGCAGTGTGGGGGTGGGTGGCTGGGGGTAGGTGTGGGGGTGGGGTGTCTGGTTGTGGGGCTGAGGGTAGGTGTGGGGCCAGGGGTGGCAGTGTGGGGGTGATGGGCTGGGGTGGCTGGTTGGGATGGCTGGGGGTAGGTGTGGGGCTGGGGGTGTGAGGGTGGGGTGTCTGGTTGTGGGGCCAGGGGTGTGCAGTGTGGGGGTGAGGTGTGCGGTTGTGGTGGCTGGGGGTAGGTGTGGGGCCGGGGGTGTGCTGTGTGGGGATGACTGGCTGGGGGTGGGGTGTCTGGTTGTGGTTTCTGGGGGGGTGGTTTGGTGTATGGCTGGCAACTCCCCACACTGCTGAGGGATCCAGCGGCCGAGTCCCTGGGTGTTTCACCCCTCTGGTGTCAGCGCAGAGCCCCAGCCCGGCCGTCTCGTGGGGTCCCCGGCACACGGACGGCGTGTGAGCGACCTGATCGCACAGAGCACGTGGGCCCCTGCCCAGCCCCTGCGCCCGGCGCTGACAATCAGTCTCCCCGGGGGCCGAGCACCGTCCCGCAGAGCGTCCCGCAGAGCGTCCCGGGGCACCCGGAGCACCCAGCCAGACGCTTTGCACAGAGTCTAGCCTGTCATTTTGCTCTTCACTTAACAGCCAACCAGACAGATCACCTGGAACCCACCCCACGCAGGGCCCCACCTCGCCCCCCTTCCCTGGGCAGCGCAGGGGGGCCAGCTGTGGCCCCCTCCCCATGCAGCTCCTGCACGTGGCTGCACTCAGCGTGGGCAGGGGAGAATGGCTGAAGAGACCGAGGCCCGCCAGGGCCTGCCAGTCCAGGACAAGCCCCCAGGTGTCCTCCTTGTAGACGAGCACTTAAGTCAATGACTCTTTTGTTAGCCCTTTGCCACCGGCCTTCGGGGTCTCCGCAGGGTTGCCAGCTTTCTAACTACACAAAACCGAACCCCCTTTCCCCTCTCCCCACTCTGCCCCTCCTCCAAGGCCCTGCTCCTGCCCCGCCCCTTCGCTGAGGCCCCGCCCCTGCTCACTCCATCCCCCCTCCCTCTGTCACTCGCTCTCCCCACCCTCACTCACTTGCTCATTTTAACCGGGCTGGGGCGCAGGGTGGGGCCAGAAATGAGTTCAGGGTGCTGGAGGCAGGGGGTTGGGGTGTGGGGGGATGTGGCACAGGTGAGGGCTCTGGCTGGGGGTGCAGGCTCTGGGGGGGGGCAGGGATGAGGGGTTTGGGGTGCAGGAGGGATCTCTGGGCTGGGGCAGGGAGTTGGAGTGCGGGGCAGGGGGTGAGGGCTCTGGCTGGGGGTGCAGATTCTGGGGGGGGCAGGGATGAGGGGTTTGGGGTGCGGGAGGGATCTCTGGGCTGGAGCAGGGAGTTGGAGTGTGGGGCGGGGGGTGAGGGCTTTGGCTTGGGGTGCAGATTCTGGGGTGGGGCTGGAGATGAGGGGGTTGGGATGCAGGAGGGGGCTTTGGACTGGGATCAAGGGGTTTGGAGGGTGGGACAGGGATCAGGGCAGGGGCAGGGAGTTGGGGCATGGGAGGGGGTCAGGGGTGCAAGCTCCGGGTGGTGCTTACCTCAAGCAACTCCCGGAAGCAGTCCCTGCCCCCGCCCCCAGTTCCCGGCCAATGGGAGCTGTGGGGGCAGTGCTTGGGGCGGGGCCAGCGCTTGGGGCGGGGCCAGCATGTGGAGCCGCCTGACTGCCCCTACGCACAGGAGCCAGAGGCAGGACATGCCGCTGCTTCTGGAAGCTGCACAGTGCCACAGCAGGCAGGGAGCCTGCTTTAGACCCACCGCTGAACGGAGCCACCAGGGTCCCTTTTCGAGCGGATGTTCCTGGCAACCCTAGATCCCTGTCCAACATGGAGGCACCCCACCACATTCCCAACAGGGTTTGTAGCTTTGTGGGGATCCATATAATGTGTTCACAATGGCCCCTGTACAGGTGTGGGGTTGGGGGGGGCTGGTTTCTTGTACGGTGTGTGAGGCTATGGGGGGTTGGTTTGTTGTCTGACGGGTGGGTGTGGGGCTGCGGTGGGACCATGTTGGGGGTTGGGGGTTGGTTGCCCCTCTTGCCCCGGGCTGGTGCTGGTCTTTGGTTCATGTCCCTCCATAGGTGTAATGCACCGCTCTCCCCCCCCGTCAGCAGGGCCAGATTAGGACATTCTGAGGCTCTAAATTCTGTCAAGTGTAAGAGGGCCCATACTATTAAAAAAAAATTTAATTTGTTATTTTCACAGAAAGGACATTGAACACATAACACGAAGGCTTTATAGTTGCATATATACAAAGGCGAAGTTGTAAAAATAGAATAATAATCTAACTAAAACACGTCTTGCAATATTCCTGTTTGCATTATAAAAAATAGTTTCAAATTAACATTTTCATCTTAATTAGTAGATATGAAAACTTTATATCTACAGCAACACAAAAGCAATTAGTTACGCAGACCAGCTTACTTAATAGAAGCAGTACAACCCGCAGTATGTCTGTTTGCACATCACATTAATTTTAACACTGAAATTTAAAATATTTTCTTTTGTGATTCTGGGAAAGCAAAGTCATTGATGATGTCCTCAAATGATAAGCTATGGCATTTGTCACTTTTGATGGCTGTATTATAAAGAATCCTTATTGAGGTTGCAGGAACAAACCATCCCACTGTGGAGAAAGAATAGTAAATATGGCAGGCGACCAGCTTGGCTTAACAGTGAAGTCCTTGCTGATCTTAAACACAAAAAAGAAGCTTACAAGAAGGGGAAGACTGGACAAATGACCAGGGAGGAGTATAAAAATATTGCTCAGACATGCAGGAGTGAAATCAGGAAGGCCAAATCACAATTGGAGTTGCAGCTAGCAAGGGATGTTAAGAGTAACAAGAAGGGTTTCTACAGGTATGTTGGCAACAAGAAAAAGGTCAAGGAAAGTGTGGGCCCCTTACTGAATGAGGGTGGCAACCTAGTGACAGAGGATGTGGAAAAAGCTAATGTACTCAATGCTTTTTTCATCTCTGTGTTCACAACCAAGGTCAGCTCCCAGACTGCTGCACTGAGCAGCACAGCATGGGGAGGAGGTGACCAGCCCTCTGTGAAGGAAGAAGTGGTTCGGGACTATTTAGAAAAGCTGGACGAGCACAAGTCCATGGGGCCGGATGCGCTGCATCCGAGAGTGCTAAAGGAGTTGGTGGATGTGATTGCAGAGCCATTGGCCATTATCTTTGAAAACTCATGGCGATCGGGGGAGGTCCCGGACGACTGGAAAAAGGCTAATGTAGTGCCCATCTTTAAAAAAGGGAAGAAGGAGGATCCTGGGAACTACATGCCAGCCAGCCTCACCTCAGTCCCTGGAAAAATCATGGAGCAGGTCCTCAAGGAATCAATTCTGAAGCACTTAGAGGAAAGTGATCAGGAACAGTCAGCATGGATTCACCAAGGGCAAGTCATGCCTGACTAACCTAATTGCCTTCTATGACGAGATAACTGGCTCTGTGGATGAGGGGAAAGCAGTGGACGTGTTGTTCCTTGACTTTAGCAAAACTTTTGACACGGTTTCCCACAGTATTCTTGCCAGCAAGTTAAAGAAGTATGGGCTGGATGAATGGACTATAAGGTGGATAGAAAGCGGCTAGATCGTCGGGCTCAACGGGTAGTGATCAATGGCTCCATGTCTAGTTGGCAGCCGGTATCAAGCAGAGTGCCCTAAGGGTTGATCCTGGGGCCAGTTTTGTTCAATATCTTCATAAATGATCTGGAGGATGGTGTGGATTGCACCCTCAGTAAGTTTGCGGATGACACTAAACTGGGAGGAGAGGTAGATATGCTGGAGGGGAGGGATAGGATACAGAGGGACCTAGACAAATTAGAGGATTGGGCCAAAAGAAATCTGATGAGGTTCAACAAGGACAAGTGCAGAGTCCTGCACTTAGGACAGAAGAATCCCATGCACCGCTACAGACTAGGGACCGAGTGGCTCGGCAGCAGTTCTGCAGAAAAGGACCTAGGGGTGACAGTGGACGAGAAGCTGGATATGAGTCAACAGTGGGCCCGTGTTGCCAAGAAGGCCAATGGCATTTTGGGATGTATAAGTAGGGGCATTGCCAGCAGAGCGAGGGACGTGATCGTTCCCCTCTATTGGACATTGGTGAGGCCTCATCTGGAGTACTGTGTCCAGTTTTGGGCCCCACACTACAAGAAGGATGTGGAAAAATTGGAAAGAGTCCAGCGGAGGGCAACAAAAATGATTAGAGGACTGGAGCACATGACTCATGAGGAGAGGCTGAGGGAACTGGGATTGTTTAGTCTGCGGAAGAGAAGAGTGAGGGGGGATTTGATAGCTGCTTTCAACTACCTGAAAGGGGGTTCCAAAGAGGATGGATCTAGACTGTTCTCAGTGGTAGCTGATGACAGAACAAGGAGTACTGGTCTCAAGTTGCAGTGGGGGAGGTTTAGGTTGGATATTAGGAAAAACTTTTTCACTAGGAGGGTGGTGAAGCACTGGAATGGGTTCCCTAGGGAGGTGGTGGAATCTCCTTCCTTAGAGGTTTTTAAGGTCAGGCTTGACTAAGCCCTGGCTGGGATGCTTTAGTTGGGGATTGGTCCTGCTTTGAGCAGGGGGTTGGACTAGATGACCTCCTGAGGTCCCTTCCAACCCTGATACTCTATGATTCTATGATGCACAGAATGCTTAGGACAGATAGCTTTTCTTGCAGCATTGTTGTCCACAGTTCATTCTTGATATATTTCAGTTGCAAAATGACCTTTCTTCTGAGTAGTTTACCATTAGACTAAAAGAAGCTGCAAAATCGCTTCCAAAAACCAGTAAAAAATTTTATATTATAAATGTTGAGATTCATATATCTATACAACAAATAATATTTTTGTTAATATATATATTATGCTGAAAACCTGTGTTACTTTACCAGGATATTTCTGTGAAAGTTAGTTCTATTTTGTTTATGTTCTCACAGGAAAACAAGAGAGGTTATATGATTTTTTTACACCATGAATAAATGAAAAAACGTTTGATTAATTTTGTTAGGGAAATACAAAGTTTATCCAGACTATATAAAATATATTTACAAATGTTTATTCCGATTCATTTTTGCTAAGAAACAATGAATTGTTGGGATTTTTCTTGCCATACTATAAAGATACAATGTATTATGCATATGGTATGTGATTTGTAAGTCTATATATTAATTTTTACATAGCATACCACCCATAATAAAATATTATCTTGTGCGCTCCAAACCCATCGAGCAGAATATCCGAGTCTTTTTTCTAGGCAGACATCTCTCTTTGCGTTCGCTTCTCTGTCCTCTGTCTCCCCCAGGGCCACTAATCAATCTCGAGCGAACTGCTCGGACACACAGAGTGACAACAAGCAATATGTGAAAGAGAAAGAATGTACCAGAAAGAAGACTGGTAATCTCTTGACAGGCATTGAGAAAGTCAGGAAAATCTAGCCTATACTCAAGCAAATATAATCAATATTTAATAGCCTGTAAATCATATATGCACATAGTTTGAAATAACTTGCTCACCAAGTGCTCAGAATATTTTGATATAGATGTATATCTGCCTTCTCTTCTCTCAAAACCTTCTATTTATCCTTTCATCAGCACTCTCTGATATTTATTGGGAAGGTTCCCGAAACTGACGGAGGAAAGCCAACACAAATGTATCCTCCTCAAGATCCACTCGACCATAGTTCATCAGACGATCACCTGCAAACTCAATCATGTGAAGCATGGATAGCGCATGGAGCAGAAAGCGGTGTGCTCACTAAAATACTGTGGCAGGGTCAGGCCAGATGGCTACAGGAGAGTAATCCTATTGGGATCCGGGAAGTGGGCGGGCAAAGCCTGCCCACTGCTAAAGGATCCCCCCACAGCCTAAGAGGGGGGTCCACAGGACCTGGAAAACCAAATAATTACAGAGGACAACTAATGAACAACAGGGACAGGAGTGCGGTCAAAGGGTCAAACGAAGGGAACCGGATGGGGACCCCGAGCAGAGAACCCCGGACAGCGCCCACTGCTCCTCAAAGAAGTCAAGGGAGTCAGTGGATGCTGCCCAGAGGAACTCTGCCCGGAGGCGTGAACAGACGGAGGATTGGAAATAGGCCCCACAGTCACAGCTACAGGAAAGTGATAGAAGGTAGATATATTAGCCCCAGATTAAGCTGATCCCTTTTCCTTGAGTAAGATAATGGGCTGTTCCAGAACAATCAGGAAGTTGCTGGAACCAATTAAGGCAGGCTAATTAGGACACCTGGAGCCAATTAAGAAGCTACCAGAATCAATTAGGACAGGCAGGCTAATCAGGGTACCTGGTTTTAAAAAGGACCTCACTTCAGTTTGTAGTGTGTGGGAGGAGCTGGGAGCAAGAAGCTGAGAGTGAGAAGGCATACTGCTGGAGGACTGAGAAGTACAAGCATCTTCAGACATCAGGAGGAAGATCCTGTGGTGAGGGTAAAGAAGGTGTTGGGAGGAGGCCATGGGGAAGTAGTCCAGGGAGTTGTAGCTGTCACGCAACTGTTCCAGGAGCCACTGTAGACCGCTGCGATCCACAGGGCCCTGGGCTGGAACCTGGAGTAGAGGACGGGCCCGGGTTTCCCCCCATCCCCTATTTGATATAAGAGGAGTTGATCTAGACTCTAGGTCCCACCAGAGGGGAAGGTCTCCGGCCTGTCCCCCGACCCATTAGGTGGGCCAACAGAGACTGCGGGGATTGTCCTCCTCCCTTTCCCCATGCTGGCCAGCGATGAGGTTAGCTGAGTGAACGGCAGGTTTGTGCCACTAACAAAAGGAGCCAAACTGAGGGCGGCCGTAAACCTCTGAGGCGAGCAAATCCGCCAGAAAGCACAGAACCACCAAGACAGAGGAGGAACTTTGTCACAACACACAATGGTCCCTATGTACAGATCAGAAGAGGAAAGAATATGCTAATAGTTAAGAAAACGAAGAAAAACAGGAGCGAGGGCACTATACAACTGAGTGTGCTGGACCATAAGCAAAAGATGGTGGCCTTCTGGCTATTACCAGCCAAGAGGGATGCTGTATGTGACATCACTCTTAGGACAAATCCCATCCAACTAGGAGCGTGGCAGGATTGCTTCACACACGGCCATCTCCAACCGCACATTTTCCCCGATTTTATTGGCAGGGGGGTCATTTATTTATTTAAATAAGTTCTGAAGGCGCGGTCAGAATTTTACCCGTAGCAGCTGGCCAACAAAACGCTGCCTTGGGAGACTGACAGCAGACTTACTCCTAGACATACTAATTTTACAAGTGCAATTATGGCTTTTTTCTCAGCCCTGGCCTCCCTCCTCTCAGTAATGAACAATTAGTGAAGGGTGAGGGTAGTGTAAGGGTATTTGTGTAGCCATTGTGTACATTTTGTCATATTTGCACAAAAATGCATTGAGAGAATCTTCTCTTCCCCTATGTCCTTTAGTTATCACCCAATTTTCATGAAATTGGAGATAGAGTCAGATTTTTCTTTTTTAGAGGTCCCAAGCTGTAGTTCAGTCAGTTTATGCATTAATCTGGCGCTGCGTGTCAGGGACTGCGGGTGCCCTCTGCCCCATCCTGTTATCACCCAGCTAACCAACGCCTATGGCCTTGGAGCACAGTCCCAGGCCCCAATAAGGCTGATGCAGCAGCAGATACGGGGAGCCTGGTCGATGTGCCAAGGACACCGCTTGCTCTGTCAGGCAGCCTGTGAATATACAGACAAGGGCCCTGGGCAACCCAGACCCCGCCCTGCTGTTCCCCAGGCAACCCTGACCGCACCCACCCATCCCCCAGGTAACGGGAACTTGCCCTCCTGTCCCCCAGGCAACCCTGACCCCATCCTCCTGTTCCCCAGGTAACAGGACCCCCTTCTGTCCCTCAGGCGACTCCAACCCCACCTTTGTGCCCCCAGCACACTTGCCCCCCCACCCCCACAAGACCTGTTGCTGTCTGGGATCTACCAGTCACCCCAAGCTGCAATATGGACGCAGAAAGCCCCATAGATCGGTTGAGCCCTGCCCAGCGCATGCAGCATGGCCCCAGCCTGAGCCCCGGGTGTGTGGGGCTGAGCCAGGCCATGAAGCCAGCGCACCCCTGAGCATGGGCTTTCCCTTGTCAGGCAGAGGGCCCTGGAGGAGGCTCACAGGTGGTGAGCTGGGTCCTGCCCCCATGGACACCCCCAGCGCAGGGCAGGGCCCAGTTCCAGGTAGCAGAGCTCTGGCTTTCTGGGCTGCAGTTGTACTGGCCACCCCGGTGAGACACCCTGACCACAGAACCCCCAGCAGGACAACGCCTTAACCTCGACCCCCAGCCCTGCCCAGCGATGAATGTGCCAGGGCCTGCTCAGGACATGAGCCTGCTGGGATCCCAGCCCGGACTGAGGGAGCCAGACAGGTGCCCCCGGCCTCTCTATCTAAACCAGGAGAGTGAAATAACCAGGCTCCCTTGGCAAAGTGGCCCTGGGGCATTAGCCCATGGGCCCTGTGGGCCTGGATTGATGCAAGGACTGCGGCCCTGTCAGCATGGGTGGAGACAGGCAGCAATAATTTCCCTGAAAGCAGCATGGCTGGGGGGGACAAAGAAAGGTCAGGCAGGGCAGATGGAACATCCCCCTGATGCCCCCCAATCTCCGTAACTGTTAGAGGTACCCACCTGTCCCTGGGGACACACTTTCAACGCAGTCAGAACAGCCCCCTGCACAAGCCAGAGAAATGAAGGGCTGAAAGGTTCAGTACTCTGATTGCCCCAAGAAATCCAGCCCAGGCCCAGTCCGCTGGCCTGCCATACAGGTGAGGAGAGTCTGGCTCGTTCCTTTAATCCCAGCTCTTGTTCTGCAGCAAGCAGGGAAGGGGAAGGCCTCGGTGTACTCAGCTGGCCTGCACCCTGGGCACTGAACAGAGGGGCCGGTCTTCTTGCTGACTGCTGGCTGTGTTGGGGGTGATGGCACCGACTGGCCCAGGGGAGATACAAGCAGCTGATGCGGTTTTTACTTTGAAAGGTGAAGACAACTTGCTCTAAAAGGTGGTGGTGGGCATCCTCTGGGGCCACAGAGAAGCACAATCCTTGGCCATAACTAAATGTGGAATCCCCCCCTACGGCTCACGGCTGCCTCCTCTGCCACCCCTACCCCTCCCCCGACACCAGGGTATGAAACCCGAGGCCACCGCACAAAGTGGGTTTGCCAAAGCCCCCAGTGCTGTATGCTGCTGGATGCTAGTCCAGCCCCAAGGACGCTGCCAGAGCAGGGTCCCTGGAGGGGGCAGCACACGCCTGGAGCCTGGCTCGGTTCGAAGCCAGGGCATGTCCCCCCCGTGTGAGTCCAAGCGAGTGGGCCAGAGAGCCTCACACCGTAACCAGGAGCCACTGCAGGCGATGGCTTAAAGTGGAACCTCTTGTCCCCAAGTCCGGGGGAACGGGACCTTCTGCCCAGTGCAGCCTGGCCCCTGCAGCAGGGCTTGCTGGGGCCAACACTAGCTGAGACTGAGCAACCATGGTCAGAAAGCTGGGTCCTCTGTATTAGCCCGCACCAGCTGCGGTCCCCACAGGCTGGGTAACTCTGGCCAGATGGCCCCTGGGGGTGATGCCGCACTCGCTTACTAACGGAGCCAAGGCCAGAGCCGCGGGGGCTAAGCAGAGCCAGGCGAGCCAGCGTGCGTGCCAAGGAGCCATCATTACAATTAGTGAGCGGCTGGACAGGATGAAACATGGAAATAGAGGCCTGATTCCCCAGCCTGCGGGGTGTTGGCCCTCACCCAACCCTGTGCCTGGGATGGAGCCAGTCCTGCCCATCCCTGGCTGTCAGAGGGAGAGGGGGGCCCGAGACACAGAGCTGGCACAGGTAGGAGCAGCCCTGCCCTGGGGACACAAGGCCAGCCCTGACCAGAGCCCCCTCCTTCCTGTAGCTGTAAGGCCAGGCCTTGAGTCAGCACCAAGGGGTTGGGGGGCACCAGCAGGGCAGTGCATGAACTTCCAGCTCCCCCGTGCCCAGGGAGAGGTGCCTGCTCCTCATTAACCCCTAGAACACTAGGGGAGCCCTCGCCCTTCACCTGCAGATGGCCAGTACCACCCCGTCGCTCTGGCAGAGGGAGCGCCAAGAGCAAGGGCAGCTGCCCAAACACCCTCCCTCGCTCGGCACCTCCCAGTACCAGGAGGAGCAGGGGTTCTGCTGGCCGTGGAAAAGACCACCCAGGCTGGGCTTTCCAGACATGGTTCCACCCTCTATGGCAGCATAGCAGCCATGGGATGAGCATGGGCACTCTCAGCTGGGCAGAGAGGCCAGCACTGCGCCAGGCCTGGCGAGACACCCCCGCAAAAGACACATCCAGCCCCCGCCATCCCAGCATCCCAGCCAGAGCAGGCCGGGGGCGAGGGGACAGAGCAGTTTCCCCTCCTCCATGCTGCTCAGAGCAACCCCCAGCTGTTCCCTGGCTGGTGCCTCCATGGGAGCAGTGGGTGGCCCAGCCCCAAGAGAGAGAACCAGCCAAGTGGAGCCAGCATTGAGCTTTACTGGGGTCAGCTGCCGTCCGCAACCCTTCGGCCCCAGCCCCCTTTCCCCACAGCCAGACTCAGGCTCCCGGGGGCTGGCACCGGGATGTGGCTGACGCCAGCAGTAGAAGATGCCCACGCCCAGCCACAGGTGCCCCAGAAGATCCCTGTTCGGAGAGCGGAGCCAGGCAGGGGCGCAGGGGGAGCACGTGTCTCCTCTCGGCCCAGCGGGGGCATCGGCCCCAGCCACACAGGACATTGTCTGTTCTGAGTCCAGCCAGGTGCTGTCACTGACGGGGGCCCACGGCTCAGGATGTCTCCCCTTTGCTGGCTAGGTGCCGGGGTCTCCTCCCCATGTACCGGAAGCTCCGCAGAGGGTTGCGCCCCCCCTGGGCCTAGGAGAGAAGCAGGGGGGGTTAGGGACAGCAGCTAGGAGTCGGGGGGGGGGGGGGGAGAGGGGGGCTCCACCTCCCTCCCACCACTGGCTGCGTCCCCTGCATTGGGGCCCCATTCCCAGGCAATGCAGTGGGGCTGGCTCCCCGGTGACCCCTGCTGGCTGGAGGCAGCTCTGCCTCCCTGGATCAAGAAGAACTTGGGCTGTTAGGACCCACTGGCTCCCAGAATCTCCTGCTGCCTTGGGGACCCCCCCCCCCGAATACTCCTCCACCTGCTACAATGTGGGTCCCCATGCCCAGCACATGGCGGTGCCAGGAACCGAGCCCCAAGGATAAGGCCCTCTCGGGCTGGGTGGGCACCATCACAGCCCCTCCCACTCCTGGGCCCGTGGGGCTCTGCCTTGGCCTCGACTCCATGCTGGGGGCCCTGTGGGAAACTGCCCCTCCAGCCATCACCCCCAGCATACAGGGCAGTGCCTGTTGAGGGCAGCAGGCAGGGTGCCCCCAGCTCCCATGCAGCGGGAAGGGGCACTGCAAAGCTCCATCCCACCTCAGACTGGCACTGCTGTGGCCAATCCCTCCCTCCAGTCCCGGGGCAGGGCTCGGAGTTCCCCTTGCGCACCCTCACACTCTCCCGACACGGCCGCCCCCAGTGCTCTTGGGCTCGGGGAGGAGCCCAGCCCGGACACCCACCTGGAAGCCCCCCCTGGGTCGGCTGCTGCTGGGGGCCAAGTGTTTCCGTCGTTTGCGCTTGTTGAGCAGGGGCTGGGCGATGGCACGCAGGGTGGGGGGCACTGCCAGCAGAGAAGACAGGTCAGGAACGGCGGCTGAGGCTGGCTGGGCCCTGAACTTGGAACTCCCTGCCCCATCCAGCGAGGCCAGGACGGAGCTGGGGGAACCCTACAGCCTGGATATCCCTGCTGCAGGGCCAGGCCCCCCCCAGTCCTGCCCCAAACTGGCAGGAGACTGTGCCCTGGGGCTAACAGCCCTCGCGCCCCACCCCAGATGGGCTGCATCTCGATGACGGGTCCCTTTATAACCAGCTCCCATGCCCCACCCCAGCGGAGCTGGGTAAGGGGTCGCTATACAACCAGGGCAAGGGGTCCCTATAAAGGGTCTGGAGGACCTTTGGGATCATGCTGGGTGAAAGGCACTAGAGAAGCAACAAGGGATCCCAGAAGTGCCCCTGTCCCTGCTCCCCTCTTCCCCCGGCTGGGAACCTGTGAGAACAGCCAGCCCCAGGCCTGGGCAAGCCCGCAGCGGGCGGCACTGACCCAGGTACTCGGGAACGTTGCGCAGGTGCGGTTTGATGATGGCTGGGTGCAGGGGCCGGTCGTGGCGCAGCAGCCGCAGGTCGTGGGGATTGTCCTCAAAGTACGTCTGCGGGGACACACTGAGTCTAGACCCAGCTGCAGAGACACAGGGCCCCTCTGAACTGCCCGCCCCAGGGTTCAGTGCACCCCGCCCAGAGCCTGTCACAGGAGTCAGTGCCCCCCAGGGGTTCCCTGCCCCCCCACCCCCTGCAGCTCACCCCACCCCAGGGGTTCCCTGCCCCCCCACCCCCTGCAGCTTACCCCACCCCACTCAATATGGGGCTAAGTGCCCACCCCCCAGGATAGAGACAAGGCCATGCCTAGGCACACCCCACTGCAGCCAGCCCGTCTGTGCACACTGGGGAGCCGACCCCTCAGAGCAGTGGGTTCACTCCCTGCAGAGGGAGGGGCCACATTCTGCTTCATTCCCAACCCCACCCACCCACCTTCAGCTTTTCCGAGTTGAGTAGCTCCTCCTTGATCTCCCGCAGCCGCGCCTCCTTGATGGCCTGCTTGGTGACAGAGCGCATGGCGTCCTGGGGAGAAGGGGGGGAGGTCAGAGCCCCCTGCACAGACAGCTCCCCCAGATCCCAACGCCTGCTCCTTCACCCACCCTTCTCCCCATGGCTCCCGCCCTCTGGTGGGACTTCAAGGCTGGAGTTGGGGTGTAGCTGTGCCAACCCCATGGGCCCTGGCAACTCCCCCAACCCCTGGCACCTGCTCCAAGCCCCCCTGCTCTGGCCAAGCTGCCTTGGGCCCCACTGTCCCTTCCCCGGCGCTGATATGGGGAGGGTCCCCCAGGTGTGGGGGGAGGCAGGGGGAGGGAAGGGGTGTTTCCCGCCCAGCCCCCGGCTACTTGGCAGGCTGGGCCCTGTTTTGAGCTGGTCTCTCTGCCCGTGCCCCTCTCCTGCCCGCCCGCCCCCCTCCACTGACCCGGCATCTGTAGCGGAGCCCCTCGACTTCCTCCATCCGGAACTGGTAGGGGCGCAGCACGGGCTCGGTGCTCTCTGTGGGGACAGAGGGGGCCTGTCAGGGCCAGGGACCCTGGCACCATGGCCCAGGAGGGGACCCACAGCCCCCGACACCCTGGGGAGCGGGGGAGGGGCTGGGGCAGGACTCAGCCGGTGTGGTAGATACAGGGAGATGCCCCCCCCACCCAGCCCCCACCTGGTAGCCGTGCCTGTCCCCAAGAATGGCAGCTCAAACCCTTTCCCAGCTGGGCAGCCAGTCGAGCTGCGTGCCCCGATCTCCCCACCCCTCATCGGGCCTCAGCCCCAGAGCTCACTGACCTCCTGCAAGAGCCTCCTCGATCTCGGCCAGCAAGGGGCACTCTGGGTGTGTCACGAAAGTCAGGGCTGTGCCAGGGTTGTCAGCGCGGGCTGTCCTGCAGGGGGCAGAGGGGAGAACGTCGGGGGGGTTCTCCTGCCAGGCCTAGGACCCAACAGCTCCCGCCTGCCCCACTGCGCAGAAGGGCCCTACCGCCCTGCCCCATGGGTAGGCAATCAGCCCCAGGGACAGGGACCCACGTGGGAGGTACCAAGGCCAGGGCTGTGCCCTCTCCATAGCACTGGCTAGGCTGGACCTGTCCCGGACTGGGCCCAGTTAGGCAGGTGTACTGGCCTCGCCGATGGGACGGGGCAGGGCCTGGGTCGCAGGAGACAGCCCTAGGGATTTCAAGAGGCCTCAGCACCGGCTCCCAGATCCCTGGGCCCCCTTGCTGTCTCCCCCAGCCCCACCTGACCCGAGAGCCTAGAGACAGAACACCCTGACTTGGGGGCTGGGGCTAGTGCGGCCCCAGTGAGCTCAGTGCCACCCAGGTGCCCTACACACGTGGGCACCACAGGAAGAGCCAGAGAAGCCCAGCCTGGTGCCTCTGGCAGGAGGCCCAGCTGTGGGAGAGTGCCCCTTGGGGACACCCTGGGGCTCCACAGCCAGGTAGCTGGGCGCTACCAGCCAATACGGACCAGAGCAGAACCTCCCACCCCTCCCCTCAGCCCGAGACCCTACCTGCCGGCCCGGTGGATGTAGGACTCAACCGAGGCGGGCGGGTCAAAGTTGATGACTGTGGCAACATTCTGGAAGTCGATGCCCCGTGCCACGCCGTACTCTGGGTCTTTGCCCCTGCAAGGGAAGGGGAAGGGGCACCTCAGGGCACAGCCAACCCACCAGCCCAAGCCCCAGCCTGCCCAACCAGAGACCCAGGAGAACAGCCCGCTAGACAGCTCCCTAGAGCTCTTCCTCCAGGGCAGGGCCGGGATCGCGGGGAGCGAGGGGCCCCGGCAGAGCTGGGGGTGGGCTGGGATGGCAGGGAGCTGCGGGTCAGGAGCAAGGGGTACTGGCAGAGCTGGGGGTGGGGCTGGATGGCAGAGGGCTGGGAGTGAGGGGCCCTGGCAGAGCTGGGGGGCAGAGCTCGGAATAAGGCAGGGGCAGCACGGCACAGTCAGATGCCCCCTGCTGGTGACAGAGGCTGTTGCTGCCGGGCCTGGCTACCATGGACACGGACCAAGAGTCTGGTCTCTGTTGCCAGTGCTGGCCAGCCCAGGGGTCCTGACGGGTCCTTACTTCTCTGACTTGGCGCCCTTCTTCCTCCTGGCCCGGACTGCAGGCTCCGCCAGCACCTGCTCGTCAGTGGCGACGATGTAGTCGTAGAAGCCCCGGTTGAACTGGCTGATGATGTGGCACCTGGAGTCCAAGCAAAGGCGCCAGTGAGAGCCGCAGGGACCAACCCCTGATCTATCCTGCCACAGTGGGCTGCCCCTCCCCAGGGCTCACTCCCAATCCCCCAGGGCTGCATGGGCCTCCCCTCCCCTCCCCTCCCGACTCCCCCCCGCCCCCTCACCGGGACTGCACGGGCAGCTCTGCGTTGAGCACGCAGGCCGGGATGCTGAACTGCTCCAGGAAGAGCTTGAGGCGGTAGCCGCGCTCCACAGTGCTGACGAAGAGGATGGCCTTGCCCCGCACCAGCCCCAGCTTGAGCAGTGCGTAGAGCAGCAGGAACTTGTCCTCCTCAGTCGCGCAGCGGATCTGGTACTGGCACAGCTGGGCTGCCTCCGGCAGCTGGGACTCCCGCAGCTTCAGGGTCACCTGCGGGCGGGGCAAGGTTTAGCGCTCAGCCCAAACCCTGCCCCTTGGGGAGGGGGCCCAGCCCTCACGCAGCAGTGGGGGATCTTACCCCCCCCCATCCCACAGACCCGCAGGATAACAGGCCAGGATGGTTGAGTGAGGAGCCCCCTGCCCCCCATAGGGATTTAACCCCTTGTGCAGCAGCCAGGCCGCAGAGCAGAGCTGCCCAAGGCAATGGGGGAAGACGCTGAACCGGCCTGGCGCCAGGCCAGCCGAGCCACCCCCGGGTCCCCCTTACTGGGTTGTGTAGCACCAGCTCCTTCAGCGCCTGCACCTCCTCGCTGAAGGTGGCCGACATCAGGAAGCTCTGGTAGATCTTGGGGAAGTGGCTGCCAAGGAACCAGAGACCAGCTCAGAGCCTCCTCCCGGCCCCAGAGTGACACCCCCTACGGGCTTCAGGAGGGGCTGGCCACCCTGCTGCCAAGGCCTCTGTTCACAGCCCACACAAGAGGGGCCTGAACCTCCCCCTCCCTACAACAGCAGTCGCTGTCTCCTGGCCTTGAGCCTTAGCCAGGACAAGGGAGCCTTGGCTGGGCCTTGTAGGCAGTACAGACCCTCAGCCAACAGGCAGCAAAGCAAATTTCCCTCCCCACAGCCCCCCCCAATCAACCCCACTCACTGGGACCCCCCCATCCCCCAGATCACATCCGTTCCCCAGGGACCCCCCGCCCCCAGAACACACCCACTCCCGAGGACCCCCAACCCCACAGAGCACATCCACTCCCCTGGGCCCCCTGGCTCAGGCTGGGGGCAGGCTGGCCAGCCCTAGCAGCTCACCACAACAGGCTCTTCAGATCCTCCTCAAAGCCAAAGGAGAAGAGTAGGTCAGCCTCGTCCAGGACCAGCACCTCCAGGGAGTGGCGCAGGCTCAGGCTGTGGCCCTGCAGATGAGCCAGGACCCGCGACGGCGTCCCCACCACCACGTCCGGCTTCTCCATCAGGATGGGCCTACCAGGGGCACAGAGCGAGCGTGAGGGGCTGGGCCACGCGGGGCTGGGGGTCACCACCAGGCCAGGTACACAGTGATTGCCAGCACCTCCTACGAGGGCGGGAGGGAATGGAACTACCCCCGGGAGGTAACCGGGAGGAAACGGTCACACAGCAAGTCTGGGACAGCCAGGAAAAAAACCCAGGAGTCCTGCTCCTTGTCCCCTACCCCAACCACTTTATCTCGCTGCCTGCCTGCAGGGTTCTAGTACAACAGCATTCCCCAGAGTGCAGCCAAGAGCCAGCCTGGGCACACACGCCCCCAGGCCAGGCCCCCGCACACACACGCCCCCGGGCTCTACCTCTTACAGTTGCAAAGAAAACCTTGTAGCCCAGGATTCCAGTGCAACTGGGACAGCATCTGCCTGGGTTCGCAGGGAGCCCGACCGGCCCCGCTCCTTTCCCCAAGGATGACACAGCTCCTAGGGCCTGTTCCCCACAGCTGGTCAGAGAGCAGGAGGGGCCGGAGCAGAAGAGGCCCCAGGCACTGGCAGCGTCTACCAGCTGGGGGTGGAGGTGGGTGGGTGGGGGGGTGAGAATGGGGTAACTGCCCCAGGGGCTCCGCTCTCAGGAGCTGCTGGCCAGTGATCCTCACTGAGCAGAGAGGCTGTGCTCCCAGCCCCGGGTCCCACCCCAAGTGGAGCTGGTCGATAGCCTGGGCTGGCCCAGCCAGGTCCATGCTGGTCCCGGTAGCCAGCCTGGCTCTGATCACAGCCGGGCTTAGCTAGTCACCGCACCGCAGAGCCCCTACCCCCGACCAGGGAGGTGTCCCCGAAACCCCTTCATGGGGAGTCCGTGAGCCTACAGAGCTCCCAGGGCTCCTGCCCAGGGGGAAGGGAAGGGAAGCACCCACATCAGGGCAGGAAAGGGCCAAACCACATGGAGAGCAGCTGCCCACAGCGGGGCCCCTGTCTGACGCATTGCCACTGGCTCACGTGGGCCGTCTAGTCTCTCCAGGGCAGCAGGGCCCCTGGGGTTGGGAGGGGACAATAGCTCCCCGTCGTGTATCCCCAGATATGCTCCAAGCCAGCCAGCCCGTTGGCTCCATGGTGGACCTGGGGTGCATCGGGTCCCACAAGTGACTGGCACTCAGGGCACAGGCTGCTCCCAGGGAGCAGGCAGCTTGGACCACTGATATGGGTGGGCACCAGGCCCCCCAACCCCACTCCCTTCCCCCTCCCATCCGCCCCAGCCTGCCCCTTCTCCCCGGGGCTCTCACCTCTGGGCAGACATGTCCACCTGCCCGGAGATGTCGGCGACACGGACATCACGGGAGCAGTACGCCATCAGCTGCCGGATCATCTGCAGCACCTGCTGGCCCAGCTCCTTGGTGGGCACCAGGACCAGCGCGCGCACGGCCTGCTCTGTCACCAAGGGGGACTGGAGGATAAGGGGCAGGGTCAGAAGCCAGCTGGGCACCTGCTGCCATACCCCGGTGCCCACGGCCTGCCATGTGCTCAGTGGGATGTCCCAGGTTATCGCGCTGGAGAAAATACAATGCCTGTGCCCCAGAGATGGACACTGCCTTGAGCCATTCCAGGGCAGCCCTCCTAGGAGCTACTGTCTCCTGTTACACAACAACTGCGTTGAGGCTTGAGAGGGCCCCAAGGCTGCTAGAGAGCCAGGTTCTGATCCGATGCACTTGGGCCCCCCATCCCTCCACTCGGGGCACCTTGGCATAAGCAGCAAAGGGGGCCCATGTGGGCTGAGAGGCAGAAGGGCCCCAGCTGCTCCCCCAGGGACTCAGGGTCCCACTGCCCAAGCCAGTGGGGTTCCTAACAGGATCAGGACCCAGTGCAGTGTGGGGCTGGCTGGCCCCTGGCTCGGAGACAGTCCCGAGAAGGGAGCCCTACCCCCGAGAGGCAGACGTACCATCTTCACTTGGAGCAAGTGCTGGATGAGGGGGATGGCATAGGCGGCCGTCTTCCCAGAGCCTGTCCTAGCCCGGGCTAGCAGGTCTTTGCCCTCCAGGGCCAGCGGAATGGCCTTCTCCTGGATCAGCGTGGGCTTGGCCCAGCCCAGCTCAGCAATGGCCTGTAGGGAGGGATGGAGGGAGCCTGGTAGGGACCCCAGAGAGCAGCCAAAACATCTGGGGCACAAGGAGGGGTGGCGCTGCAGGGCCCTTCCAGCCCCTCGGTGGGCTGCGACTAGAGCACTCGGTGCCCTGGGTTCTCCCCACTAGGGGTTGACGGCACGCGAGTAACCAAACTCTATGCCCAAGTCTTGGGGTCTCCGCCACCTGCCAAGGCCAGCGGCTGGCAGCCGAGATCACACGAAAGGGGAAGAGGGTCTAGTGGTTAGAGTGGGGGAGGGCTGGGAGCCGGGACTCCTGGGTTCTCTCCCCGGCCCGGGGGCGGGATCCTGGGGGACTCAAGTGGTTAGAGCCGGGGGGGGGGGGCGGGGGGGGGTTGGGAGCCAGGACTCCTGGGTTCTCTCCCCGGCCCGGGGGCGGGATCCTGGGGGACTCGAGTGGTTAGAGCCAGGACTCCTGGGTTCTCTCCCCGGCCCGGGGGCGGGATCCTGGGGGACTTGAGTGCTTAGAGCCGGGGGGGGAGTTGGGAGCCGGGACTCCTGGGTTCTCTGCGCGGCCCGGGGGCGGGATCCTGGGGGACTCGAGTGGTTAGAGCCGGGGGTGCGGGGGGGGTTGGGAGCCGGGACTCCTGGGTTCTCTCCCCGGCCCGGGGGCGGGATCCTGGGGGACTCGAGTGGTTAGAGCCGGGGGTGCGGGGGGGGGGTGGGAGCCGGGACTCCTGGATTCTCTCCCCGGCCCGGGGGCGGGATCCTGGGGGACTCGAGTGGTTAGAGCCGGGGGGGCGGGGGGGAGTTGGGAGCCGGGACTCCTGGGTTCTCTCCCCGGCCCGGGGGCGGGATCCTGGGGGACTCGAGTGCTTAGAGCCGGGGGGGGGAGTTGGGAGCCGGGACTCCTGGGTTCTCTGCGCGGCCCGGGGGCGGGATCCTGGGGGACTCGAGTGGTTAGAGCCGGGGGGGCGGGGGGGGGGTTGGGAGCCGGGACTCCTGGGTTCTCTCCCCGGCCCGGGGGCGGGATCCTGGGGGACTCGAGTGCTTAGAGCCGGGGGGGCGGGGGGGAGTTGGGAGCCGGGACTCCTGGGTTCTCTGCGCGGCCCGGGGGCGGGATCCTGGGGGACTCGAGTGGTTAGAGCCGGGGGGGGCGGAGGGGGGTTGGGAGCCGGGACTCCTGGGTTCTCTCCCCGGCCCGGGGGCGGGATCCTGGGGGACTCGAGTGGTTAGAGCCGGGGGTGCGGGGGGGGGTTGGGAGCCGGGACTCCTGGGTTCTCTCCCCGGCCCGGGGGCGGGATCCTGGGGGACTCGAGTGGTTAGGGGCGGGGGGGAGTTGGGAGCCGGGACTCCTGGGTTCTCTGCGCGGCCCGGGGGCGGGATCCTGGGGGACTCGAGTGGTTAGAGCCGGGGGGGCGGGGGGGAGTTGGGAGCCGGGACTCCTGGGTTCTCTGCGCGGCCCGGGGGCGGGATCCTGGGGGACTCGAGTGGTTAGAGCCGGGGGTGCGGGGGGGGTTGGGAGCCGGGACTCCTGGGTTCTCTCCCCGGCCCGGGGGCGGGATCCTGGGGGACTCGAGTGGTTAGAGCCGGGGGTGCGGGGGGGGGTGGGAGCCGGGACTCCTGGGTTCTCTCCCCGGCCCGGGGGCGGGATCCTGGGGGACTCGAGTGGTTAGGGGCGGGGGGGAGTTGGGAGCCGGGACTCCTGGGTTCTCTCCCCGGCCCGGGGGCGGTACCTGCAGCAGCCGCCCGTCCAGCCCCATGTGCGCGAAGCTCGACTCAGGCTCCATCTCCAGCCGGCGCGGCCCGCCCGCCCCCGACTCAGAGCGCATGCGCCGCTCGCCCTGCGGAAGCACCATAAAGGCGCAGCCACGAGACTAGCGCGCCCTCCCCTTCCGTCTGCTGCCCCCTAGGCAGGAAGAGAGTCCTGCACCCCGGGGGGCGGAGCCTGGGGGAGGGGGCAGGAGCAGAGCTTTGGAGAGCCCATGGCCAAGGAGGGGGAGCCTCCTGCTCTGACCCCTGGCCCCCACTCCCCTCCCAGAGCCAGGGAGAGAACCCAGGAGTCCCGGCTCCCAGCCCCCCCCACTCTAACCACTAGACCCTCCTCCCCTCCCAGCACTGGGATAGTAGGGCTTGGCCCTTCTTGGCCTCAGTCCCCAGAGCAGGGCTCAGGAGGCAAAAGGGCCATTAATGACCCTTTGGCTCAGGCTTTGAGATCCAGGGATGCTGGGTTCCACCCCCAAACACAGCTGGCTGGGGTGGCATCAAAGGCATTGCTGCAAGCAAGGGCCCGCCCAGGGAGAAACCACAGGATGGTGGCTGGTTCTGACGCCCGGCTCCACCCCAGCCATTCCCCCAGGGCTGGTTCCAACACCCAGCTCCACCTTAGCTGCTCCTCGGGGGTCTGTTCCAACACCCGGCTCCAACCCAGCTGCCCCCACCCCCGAGGCTAGTTCCAGCACAGCCACTCCTCACTCCAGTGTTGTCAACTCTCAGCAGTCTGGTGATACCTGATGTTTAGTAAAGCACCTGCTCATGGAGTCAGGTGATTGTGTGAGTACGTTTCTACCAGCCACGTTGGTAGAGAAAAACTGGGAAATGCCTTGCCTAACGGCTCAGAGATATGAGGGCGAAGAAAAATGCTCAGAGTTGGTTCTTTTGGTTAAGCTGGGGCCAGACTCATGGTTCTTAGGCACCAGGGGCTGACTCCAGGTGGATCCAGGCCATTTTACAACTAGTTTACTTGTTTCGTGGCAGTACCCAAATGCCATTAGAGATCAGGGCCCCCCACTGCTTTGTAGATTTCAAGGCCAGAAGGAACCAATGTGAGCAGCTAGGCTGACCCCCGCATAACCCAGGCCCTAAAACTACCCCGAATTAATTCCTGTTTGAAGTAGAGCAGATCTTGTAGAAACACATCCAGTCTGGATTTAAACGTTGCCGGTGATGGAGAATGCACCATGACCCTTAGGAAATTGTTCTAGTGGTTAATTATCCTATTCATTGAAAAGAAAAGGAGGACTTGTGGCACCTTAGAGACTAACCAATTTATTTGAGCATGAGCTTTCGTGAGCTACAGCTCACTTCATCGGATGCATACTGTGGAAACTGCAGAAGACATTACATACACAGAGACCATGAAACAACACCTCCTCCCACCCCACCCCCCTACATACCACACAGATTATGCTGACAGCTTGTGCCACACGCTCTCAAAGAAACTGCGGAATCACCTGATCAACATCCTCTACAGCAAACAGGGAAAGATTAAGAATGAGCTCTCAAAACTGGATACTCTCATAAAAAACCAACCTTCCACACAAACTTCCTCGTGGCTGGACTTTACTAAAACTAGACAAGCCATTTACAACACACACTTTGCTTCTCTACAAAAGAAAAAGGACACTAAACTTTCTAAACTACTACATGCCACAAGGGGCCACAGCAATGGTCCCCTCAACCCACCCAGCAATATTGTTAACCTATCCAACTATACTCTCAGCCCAGCAGAAGCAGCTGTCCTATCTCGGGGCCTCTCCTTCTGCCCTCCACCCCCATGAACATGATACAGTTCTGTGGTGACCTAGAATCCTATTTTCAACGTCTCCAACTCAAGGAATATTTCCAAAATACCTCTGAACAACATACTAATCCACAGAGGCCTCCCTACCAACATTACAAAAAGAAGGATTCTAGGTGGACTCCTCCTGAAGGTCGAAACAGCAGACTGGACTTCTACATAGAGTGCTTCCGCCGACGTGCACGGGCTGAAATTGTGGAAAAGCAGCATCACTTGCCCCATAACCTCAGCCGTGCGGAACACAAAGCCATCCACAGCCTCAGAAACAACTCTGACATCATAATCAAAAAGGCTGACAAAGGAGGTGCTGTTGTCATCATGAATAGGTCAGAATATGATCAAGAGGCTGCTCGGCAGCTCTCCAACACCACTTTCTACAAGCCATTACCCTCTGATCCCACTGAGAGTTACCAAAAGCATCTACAGCATTTGCTCAAGAAACTTCCTGAAAAAGCGCAAGATCAAATCCGCACAGACACACCCCTGGAACCCCGACCTGGGATATTCTATCTACTACCCAAGATCCATAAACCTGGAAATCCTGGGCTCCCCATCATCTCAGGCATTGGCACCCTGACAGCAGGATTGTCTGGCTATGTAGACTCCCTCCTCAGGCCCTACGCTACCAACACTCCCAGCTACCTTCGAGACACCACTGACTTCCTGAGGAAACTACAATCCATCGGTGATCTTCCTGATAACACCATCCTGGCCACTATGGATGTAGAAGCCCTCTACACCAACTTTCCACACAAAGATGGACTACAAGCCATCAAGAACACTATCCCCGATAATGTCACGGCTAACCTGGTGGCTGAACTTTGTGACTTTGTCCTTACCCATAACTATTTTACATTTGGGGACAATGTATACCTTCAGATCAGCGGCACTGCTATGGGTACCCGCATGGCCCCACAGTATGCCAATGTTTTTATGGCTGACTTAGAACAACGCTTCCTCAGCTCTCATCCCCTAACGCCCATACTCTACTTGCGCTATATTGATGACATCTTCATCATCTGGACCCATGGAAAAGAAGCCCTTGAGGAATTCCACCATGATTTCAACAATTTCCATCCCACCATCAACCTCAGCCTGGTCCAGTCCACACAAGAGATCCACTTCCTGGACTCTACAGTGCTAATAAACAATGGTCACATAAAAACCACCCTATACCGGAAACCTACTGACCGCTATTCCTACCTACATGCCTCCAGCTTTCACCCTGACCACACCACACAATCCATCGTCTACAGCCAAGCTCTGCGATACACCCTCAGACAGAGACAAACACCTACAAGATCTCTATCAAGCATTCTTACAACTACAATACCCACCTGCGGAAGAGAAGAAACAGATTGATAGAGCCAGAAGAGTTCCCAGAAGTCACCTACTACAGGACAGGCCTAACAAAGAAAATAACAGAACGCCACTAGCCGTCACCTTCAGCCCCCAACTAAAACTCCTCCAACGCATTATTAAGGATCTACAACCTATCCTGAAGGATGACCCAACACTCTCACAAATCTTGGGAGACAGGCCAGTCCTTGCCTACAGACAGCCCCCCAACCTGAAGCAAATACTCACCAACAACCACATACCACACAACAGAACCACTAACCCAGGAACCTATCCTTGCAACAAAGCCCGTTGCCAACTGTGCCCACATATCTATTCAGGGGACACCATCACAGGGCCTAATAACATCAGCCACACTATCAGAGGCTCGTTCACCTGCACATCCACCAATGTGATATATGCCATCATGTGCCAGCAATGCCCCTCTGCCATGTACATTGGTCAAACTGGACAGTCTCTACGTAAAAGAATAAATGGACACAAATCAGATGTCAAGAATTATAACATTCATAAACCAGTCGGAGAACACTTCAATCTCTCTGGTCACGCAATCACAGACATGAAGGTGGCTATCTTACAACAAAAAAACTTCAAATCCAGACTCCAGCGAGAAACTGCTGAATTGGAATTCATTTGCAAATTGCATACTATTAATTTAGGCTTAAATAGAGACTGGGAGTGGCTAAGTCATTATGCAAGGTAGCCTATTTCCCCTTGTTTTTTCCTACGCCCCCCCCCCCCCCCCAGACGTTCTGGTTAAACTTGGATTTATGCTGGAAATGGCCCACCTTGATTGTCATGCACATTGTGGGGAGAGTGGTCAGTTTGGATGAGCTATTGCCAGCAGGAAAGTGAGTTTGTGTGTGTATGGGGGTGGGGGGGCGAGAAAACCTGGATTTGTGCTGGAAATGGCCCACCTTGATTTTCATGCACGTTGTAAGGAGAGTGGTCACTTTGGATAGGCTATTACCAGCAGGAGAGTGAGTTTGTGTGTGTGGTTTTTGGAGGGGGGTAAGGGGGTGAGAGAACCTGGATTTGTGCAGGAAATGGCCCACCTTGATTATCATACACATTGTGAAGAGAGTGGTCACTTTGGATGGGCTATTACTAGCAGGAGAGTGAGTTGGGGGGGGGGGGGGGCAGAGGGTGAGAAAACCTGGATTTGTGCTGGAAATGGCCCAACTTGATGATCACTTTAGATAAGCTATTGCCAGTGGGGGGGTGGGGTGGGAGGAGGTGTTGTTTCATGGTCTCTGTGTATATAATGTCTTCTGCAGTTTCCACAGTATGCATCCGATGAAGTGAGCTGTAGCTCACGAAAGCTTATGCTCAAATAAATTGGTTAGTCTCTAAGGTGCCACAAGTACTCCTTTTCTTTTTGTGAATACAGGCTAACACGGCTGTTACTCTGAAACCTTTCATTAAAAACGTGCATCTTATTTCCAGTCTGAATTTGTCTAGCTTCAACTTCCAACCCTTGCACTGTTACATCTTTCCCTGCTAGATTGACAAGCCTCATTGAATTTGTTCCCCATGTAGATGCTTATAGACTATGATCCAATCACCCCTTAGCCTTCTCTTTGTTGAGCTAAATAGATTGAGCTCCTTGAGTCTATCATTACAAAGCAGGTTTTCTAATCCTTTAATCAATGTCTTGGCTCTTCTCTGATCCCGCTCCAATTAATCACCATCCTTCTTGAACTGCGGGCACCAGAACTGGGTGCTGGATTCCAGCAGCGCTTGCACCAGTGCTCTGTGCTCCAGATGTTTATGCATCCCAGGATCACATTAGCTCTTTTGGCCCCAGTGTCACTGGGAGCTCATGTTCAGCTGATTTTGCACCATGCCCCCCCCCAAGTCCTTTTCAGTCACTGCTTCCCAGGATGGAATCCCCTCTCACGTAAGTATGACCTGCATTCTTTGTTGCTAGATGTAGGACTTTATATTCACTCATATTAAAATGTGTATTGCTTGTGTCCAGCTTACCAAGCAATCCAGTTGGCTCTGTACCAGTGACCTGTCCTCTTCATTACTTACCACTCCCCCACCCTTTGGGGCACCTGCAAACTTCATCAGTGATTTTATTCTCTTTTCCAGGTCATTGATAAAAATATGAAACTGCCCAGGGCCAAGAACTGATCCCTGCAGGACCCCACAGGAAACACCAGTGATCCCCCACAAGGGGAGGATGTACTCTAGCATGTACCTCACCACGTACCCCCTTTGCTGTTCTTACTGTGCATCAGTTATGAGTGATTCACACTCGGGGTCACGGTGGCTGCGAGTGTATCTACATTCAGGGGTCATGTCCATAGGTGAGCACAGGCATCTCCCCTCTCTTCCCACATGCTTTGTGGGCCAGCTGTTGAGCTCAGACAGCTCCCGTTGTGACCCAAGACCTTCGTAATGGCACTGACAAGGGGGTTACAGGTATATCCTGACTGGTCTGTACATGCTGGTTCACCAACAGATGTCAGGTACAGTTTCATATGAAAGCTAGGGTCATGCAGTTCCTTAGCATCGGCATGAAATGTACGCCCAGATAGCCCCTAAGGAGTTATGTACATAGACTGAAAATATGTTCTCAGAGTCTGCAGCAAAGTACGAGTCACTGGCAGAGGTGAAAAGCAGGACTGGGATGTAATTAAAGCATTGGAAGCTAACGCAGTGGGTGCCCAGCTAAACACACTCAAACGTTAACAAACAGATGTGACCTCAACAGGAATGGAGCACGCAAGCCCGGTGGCAAGGGGAGATTATCCTGTCCATAAGCAAAGACAACTAACTTGGGGGGGATTTCTTGACGGCAAAGAACATTCCCCACCTGGGAAGTAAACAGACAGCACGATTACATTCATGAAAACTGGCTCAGCCAACCTTGGCCGAAATGCTGCAGAGGGCTTTGGGTGAGAGAAACTTCTCGAGAGAGGAAGTTAAGCTGGTGGGAGGCTCTAGAAAGCAGGTTATGACTGTGTTGCGTGTGTAACCATTTGCTCCTGTGTTCTTGTTCACTGTCACTTGAATCTCACATCTTTGAAAACAAGACCATCTTTACAAAACCTAGATCCATTTTCTTCACAGCATGTTGGGGTGGGGCTCGGTGCTAGGCACCGTACACATGGGCCTCCCCAAAGAATTTACTGGGGTTATTTTTCTAGGATCTCCCCCATTTCCCCACCAGTAGAAGCAGCCAGACAGAGAGCTCAGAAACCGGCCCCAGTCCAATAACCATCCCCCAGCACATGAGTTACCAGAAGAGGTTTTATTTCACTCCAAAATTGTAACAAAGAACATCTGTTATGAATTCTCCCTGCAGCACGGGGGCTGGGCCCAGACAGAACCAACCCAATTTGGTAGTACCATGGGGGAAGGAGAAAACAACAAACTGCATTTCAGATTTACTGCATCTTAACTATACCAGGGCAGCCCCACACCCATCTGCCTTCACCACCATAAATACCAAAAGGGAGGGGGGTGTCCACTGGCACCAGCCGCTTCCCCCTGCCATGCAACAAAGCTGGCAAAGCACCCACCACAATGTACTTCACCCCCTGAATAGATCCAGCTGAGGGAGGGTGCGTGGAGCCTGGGATCTCAGACAGAACTGAACAGGTCATGTGCCGGGGGCAAGACAGGACGATACAGCCTGGCATATGGCCGGCCCCAGAGGGCTAAATTCAGCTCTCCCTTCCTGAGCGCTCCTGGCCACAGTCAGAGCATCTCTGGTCTCCTATGGGGGACTGGAGCAGATGAAGGGGAGAGAGGAGGTGGGGTCTGGCCTCCCCTGCAGATAAGGGGCAGGGCACCAGGGGAAAAAAGAGGCCGGGCCACTGTCTTGGGCTGCAGTTATCAAAATAGATTCTGGTATAAAATAGCGGCTGCCCCTCACCTCTCCTCGCACCCGAGGGCTGAAACACACATGCTGGGTGCAGAGCCGCCGACCAAATGCACCTCACTCCCGAATGCCTCAGCTATCGACCACAGGCGGGATGAACCAGAGTGAAACAGGTGCCAGGTGGGTAAAGGACAGGGCAGCAGGGCCCCAGCAACTGGAGGGAGAGCAGCACCGATGGCACTCGTGTGCGAGGACAGAGCGGCCTCTGCCCAGGCTGGCATACCCCTGATGCCCTGTCAGTAGCAGGGCAGATCAGTGCCAAGCCCCCAGGAGGAGCTGCTAGCCCCAGCTGGCGAAGCACCAGAGGCACCTCCTGGAGTCAGCAAGACAGCCAGGATCTGGCCTCTTCCTGCCTGTCTGCTGGCAACACGGCAAGATGCCTGGTGGCCAGGCTGGCTAATCATGGCCCCCCAGGGGCTTGGGAGCACGGTGGTGTGACAGCCAGCAGGTACCCGTGCTTCCCAGTTCCAGTGCAATTCAGTGCCTACCTATGCCCAGAGGGGGAGGGGCAGCGAGGGGCATGCCAGTGTGGGGGAGAGTGGAGGGCGCTGCAGTGGTGATTGGAAAGGTAGGGGATTAAACCAGTTTCTTGGCCTCGAAGAAGCTCTTGAGGTGTCTCATTTGCCAGATGCCGGTGAGGATGAGGATGATGGTCTGGGCGATGGACCACCACAGCACCCGCTGGTTGGTGCTCTCACTGGTCATGCGGAACCGCTCCTCCCGGTACTGTGCAGGGAGCACATGGGAAGAGGAGTCAGAGCGGGTGGGGAATCCTCCTCAACCCCTGCCTCCCAGGCACAATGCCACCCCCTGTTGGCAGGCCCCCTCCATCTTGCCCTAAAGGGGATCACGACCCCTGCTACTGCGCAGCCAGTGTATGGCGCCCTCTTCACGTGCACAAGCAGGCATGCACCCACACTTACTGCCCCCCACCAATGGCTTCCAAACCGGGCAGGTCTCCCACACGCACACTTACATCCCCTGCCAACAGCTTCCAGATTAGGCAGGCACCAACCCACTCAGTCCCCAATGGTCCCAGGTGTGACACAGACCAGGATCAGGTGAAGCAGAGGGGGTGGCCATGGACATCCTCTGCCCAGCTGCCTCATGCCACCCCCACTCCTCACAAATCCCCCCTCACCCAGCCACAACCCGAAGCACATCTTGTATTGCCCCTTTGGCAGAACATGAGGCCAAGTGTGTGTTTTCAGCCTGTAGGTCCCCTGATGAGCCCTCTCTGCCACTGGGATGGCTTTCCTGCCACGGTTCCCTATCCCAGCCCTATGCCGATTCCAAGAATGCAAACCAGCACTCAGCAAGCAGGTCTTACAGCCCTGAACTCTTTGGAGAGGATTGAGGGGAGAATGGACAGTCACCTCAGTAACCCTCAAGAGCCCCACATCCACGTACCCCAGGGCCCCTTACCCTTTGGTAGTTCTGCTCCTTCTGGATCTGCTCCACTTGGTCCAGCAGCTGCCGGGCTCGGAGCTGCAGCTCTGTCAGCTTGTCCTTGGCTGCAATCTCGGGGTAGTTGTTGGTGTGCTCTCCAACCTGGATGTCCAGGTGCACGCGCTGCACATGGCACACATGGGGTCAGAGGCATGGGGCTCCCAGCAACACAGCACACGCGGTTACAGGTTAAGGCCCCAGAGAATCTGTCTTTCAGCTTCCACACACCCCCTGGCCCCCTCCCTCCAGCATCGGAGAGCACTTTACACATATCAGAGAGACCCACTTCACCTTCCCACAAGCAGTAGGCATTACCCCTGTGCTATAGCTGGAGAAACTGAGGCACAAAGAGGGCAGGCAATGGCCCATGGTGATCATCCTGGGAGAGAGTGGCAGAGCCAGGATTGGAGCCCAGGGATCCCAGTCAGGCACGTTAGGCAGACAGCCCTTCCTCTCGGCCAACAGGCAGTGTTCCAACTGCTTTCCCGGAAGAAACGGACAACCTGCACCCTAAGCCCTCCACCCCGCTGGGTTCAGAGGCAGAGATCGGGTGAAGCACTGGGGGATTCTCTTACCAGCTTGCCACCTGCGAAGAGCGCCATGCGCGTGGAGTTGGAGTGCAGGCAGATCTGGTGCTCGCCTGGGGTGTGCGAGGTGAAGGTGAAGCGGCCCTCTGAGCCATACTGCCGGGACAGAACTACCTGGAACCACCAGCGACAGAGCTGTGAGTGCCAAGCAAGACCCACCATCCCACCCCACAGTGCCAGCATGCTGCTGATCTCACTTTCCTAGGGCAAGGGAAACCCTGGGCCAGCAAAGCCTGCAGCCCCTGAGATCTGGCCCCAAAGGCCTTACCAAAGGGAGGCACCAGGATCTGGGCAGGAGAAAGGGAGAGGGCACACGAAGATGCCCCGGTGCAGGATAACTGGGCTCTGTCCAAAGCAGCAGGACGAGTCCAGGCAAGAGGCGCTGCCACCCCCAGCCCTGCGCCCACCGGCAGCATTACCTTTCCATCAGGATCCTTCACTTCCACGTGCATGCCCAGCCCCGGCGTGGAGGGCAGGAACGACTCCGACTGCTTGTCCCACAGCTGCGTGCGGTAATTCCCTGCACACCAGAGATGGGGATCAGGGCAGGGGGCTGCCGTCATACCCCTAGCTAGCCCTGACCCCACCCCCAACTCCCTTATCCTGCACTGCCCTGTGCTACTCCACCCCCACGGCCCTCTCACCCCCTGCTGCCCATCACGCCAACCACCCCACCCCACATCAAACCCAGCCCCCCGCCCACCTCCCCGCCTCGTGTCAAGCCCCCTGCCTCCCCCCGCCGGCTGGTCTCGCCCCCCTCCCCCATCGCCCCCCTCCCCCCGCCGGCTGGTCTCGCCCCCCCCTCCCCCATCGCCCTGCCTCCCCCCGCCCGCTGGTCTCGCCCCCCCCCATCGCCCTGCCTCCCCCCGCCGGCTGGTCTCGCCCCCCCCATCGCCCCGCCCCCCCTCACCGATCACCATGGTCTCGTCTGGGATCTCCTCGATGAAGCAGCGCTTCTCGGTCTCCCCAATGTGGAAGTAGAGCGCATGCGCCCCCCGGCCCGCCAGCTGCGCCAGCAGCACCAAGGCTGCCACTGTCCGCAGCATCCCGGGTACCCACTCCCCACCGCCGCCGACCATGGACAGCCCCGCTCCCTCTCCCGACCTACAGCGCATGCGCTGCCACGGCCCCCTGGGGATTGAGGACGACGCGCATGCGCAATCACTCAGATGCCCGGCCCTGGAGGAGAACTGCGCAAGCGCCATGCCTGGGAGAAGGGTTCTGAGCATGCGCAGCGTACAACCACCAGTCACGCACCCACACGCCACAGGTACGGGTGCGCGCGGGGATGCGGAGCGTCCTTCAGCTCCACCCCTAAACCTGTTGAGGGAGGGGGTCGCGCATGCGTATCAACTGTTAGCGCCTGAGTGTGGTGAGCATGCGTCCAGTAAGCTCGCTGCCTGGCGGGTTGGTTTAGTGGCTTTAGCCCCCTGCTCACAACGGGGGAGCTGCGGGTTCGAGGCTGGTGCCGTCGGCCAGGGCGCCTGGCTCCTGTCTGCAGGGCTCCTAGATCCCATACCGTCTCTGCTATTGCTCTGCAGCCTGCTAGCAGGGGAGCGCGGGGTCAGAGTTCAGGTGTTCCTGTTCTGGAAAGCTGCTTGTTGCTCACTGATTTTCCTGCTGTTTTCATACCCTGCCAGAGTCCACCCAGCTGGCCCAGGGTAGACTATTCCTGGACACTTGGAGCCAAACCAGAAGGGGGGTGGGGCTCCATTTTGGAAGCTCTTCCCAAGGTTTTATTGACTCAGGCAAAGCTGCTTGGCTGAGAAACTCTGATCTTGATCTCCCTGGCGAGGGGACGTTGACCAGGACCGGGGAGGGTGTGTGGCCCAGTTAAAGTCAACAGGGGCTGGTGCAGACTTGTGAAGTACACGTGGCCCAGGAGAGGCTCTGCTATAAATTCTGAATGGCCTAAATGCAGACGGGGTGGAATTACACAGGCACTAGCCTGGAAGGAACAAGAAGAGGACTAGCTTATAGGAAGCGCAGGGTTGGAACTGTACAGGCAGGAAATTGTCACATGGAGGTTGGGGGGTCCTGCAAAGGAATGGGTTCAATCCAGCATGGGTACTGCATGGCTAAGAGTCCACTAGGATCCGTGAGTGAGTTGGAAGATGTAGTTCACGGGAGGCAGTGGGGTGTCCAGTGCCTGACCTTGCAGCACTCAAACGAATGTTCAATTCAGGATGGCCACAAGGTGCTGTTGTTGTAGGTTTTAGATATGTGGACACAGATGTGACTACATGTCTCGAACGCCGGATCTCCCAAGTACTAGGGAGCAAATTAATCCCCCCCCACCCCCCCAGTGGACAACGAGGCCAAGATGACAGGCACAGTCACACAAATAGCTCATAAAAATCTTACAGAATATTTCCTCCTCTGTCACAAGTCAATCAGGGCCCAGCAGGCAGGATTAAAAGGATTGGCTGCATCTTCTAGGGGCCCATTCTGAGTGATGCTGGGACAGGATAGGCAGTATGTCTTCTGTCTTAACCCAAAACACCTGCCCTGGCCTGCTCAGAACCGAACCCTAACGGCACCTTAGTGGCCATCCTGAATTGAACATTCGTTTGAGTGCAATATTTGGCTTTGTTGCCTGAGCAAACCCAGTTTGTCTGGTGTGTCCCATTGATCCTATTGTCTTTCCTGCAGCAATAGCTCTCTCTAGCATTGGTCCTTCTTAATTGTCCTCTGGGCAGCTTATACCATGGTGAGAATGGCCAGATGGGGCGGTGGGAGTGTTCTGTGGTATGGAAGCTGTAAACATTGGGCGTCCCTACCTAGGTACGGCCATAAGGCAAGTGCAGTATATATTGGCACTGGTTTCACAGGCCGTGGTGATTCTGGTGTGGGTAACAAAGCCAGAGGACCCAGTTTATGCCGTTCACCTGTTTGCTGCTGTGGCACTATGGCGGGGGAAGAAACAAGACTGCATTCCCTAGCAGAGAGGGTCATGGAGGATCTCCATGCAAGCTTCTTGGAGATCTCTCAAGATGACCCAAGAGACAAAGGAATGAACAAAGCGCTTCACACAGCACCCCCTGTCTGGCTCAACAAGCCAAAGAACTGAAAAGTGGATGGGGACTCTACCGTGGGTCTCTGCCCGAGCACAGGACTCTGCAGATGTGGGCTGTGTAATCGGGCTGCCATCCTGCCCTTTTTGAATGTATTCCCTAACATTTCAGTGTAACATGAAACCCATAAAGCAATCTAAATGCAACACCTCTGTGATAAATGAAAAGGGATGGAGGGTAGCTCCCTTTTATGGACACCCAGCCAGCCAGTAGCTATAAAATCCCGCTTAGTAGCTGTTCTCTAATTGCTTTACCTGTAAAGGGTTAAAAAGTCTCCCTGCTATTCATAGGTAAAAGGAAGTGAGTGAGCACCTGGCCAAAAGAGCCAATGGAAAGGCTAGAACTTTTTAAAATGGAAACAAGACTCCCCTTTTGCTCTCCGGGGAGAGGTGGCCAGGGAGCAGCTATGCTGTAAGAAACTTAGACCAGGTATGAAAAAATCATAAGTATCATACCTAGAAACTACTCATTTAAAACCCCAAATATGTAAGGTTTCAGAGTAACAGCCGTGTTAGTCTGTATTCGCAAAAAGAAAAGGAGTACTTGTGGCACCTTAGAGACTAACCAATTTATTTGAGCATAAGCTTTCGTGAGCTACAGCTCACTTCATCGGATGCATACTGTGGAAAGTGTAGAAGATCTTTTTATATACACACAAAGCATGAAAAAATACCTGGCTATTACCAGCAGGAGAGTGGGGTGGGAGGAGGTATTTTTTCATGCTTTGTGTGTATTTAAAAAGATCTTCTACACTTTCCACAGTATGCATCCGATGAAGTGAGCTGTAGCTCACAAAAGCTTATGCTCAAATAAATTGGTTAGTCTCTAAGGTGCCACAAGTACTCCTTTTCTTTTTCCCAAATATGTAAGTAGATCAGGAAATGTTTAGGAAAACACGGTTAGGTTTATTCCTTTTATTTCGTTATGGCTTGTGGATTCCTCTGTGCTAACCCCAGGTGCTTTTGTTTTGCTTGTAGCCTTTAAGCTGGACCTCAAGAAAGCGATTCTTGATGCTTAATCCTTGTAGCTGTGTGACATTACTGACATAACCTGTGACCGTATAGATCATTGTTGCAACCACTGTTATATATTTGCAGCAAATATTGTACAAAGGCTGTCATATAAGGAGTATATGGAGAGGTTATGATTTGCTGATTATGATTATGCTATCTGTATGGTGTATCATTTTTGTAGTTGAAGTTATGAATATTAGCTATGTACTTGTAAATCAATTTGTTTTGATTCTAAGTAGCCTCAGTGAAGTATTTGGTCAGCTTCTTGAGAAGGGACTATTCTCAGTAAGTGCCCAATCAAGAAACACTTAACTGACAGTGGACTTTGGGAGACTCCAATCCACATCTGAGCTTTCATGGGAACATTCAAACTAACATGTAAACAATGGCGTTGGCCTGTAAACTGAGTCATGCATGGACATGTGACTTGCCCATGTGACTCCGAGCTCCATCTTTCTGCTGTAATTTTCCACAGTAAGAACAAAGAGGTGCCCTTCCACCTGGAAGAGACTATAAAAGGCAGCTGCCTCATCTCCATTTTGTCTTGAATCCTGCTTCATACCCTTGGAGGAAGCTTGCTACAAACTGAAGCTCTGAACAAAGGACTGAATGACCTATCCCAGCTGTGGATGTTCTCCAGAGACTTGATTTGAACCTGCAGTTTATTCCATCACTGCTACAAGCCTGAACCAAGAACTTTGCCATCACTGTATGTCATTGATTCCATGTAACCAATCCTAGCTCTCATCTCTATCTTTTTCCTTTTATGAATAAACCTTTAGATTTTAGATTCTAAAGGATGGGCAACCGCGTGATTTGTGGGTAAGATCTAACTTGTATATTGACCTGGGTCTGGGGCTTGGTCCTTTGGGATCTGGAGAACATTTTTCTTTTACTGGGGTATTGGTTTTCGTAACCATTCGTCCCCATAATGAGTGGCACCGGTGATAATACTGGGAAACTGGAGTGTCTAAGGGAATTGCTTGTATGACTTATGGTTGGCCAATGGGGTAAAACCAAAGTCTTCTCTGTCTGGCTGGTTTGGTTTGCCTTGGTGTGCAAAGGAACCCCAGCCTTGGGCTGTAACTGCCCTGCTCTCAGCAATTTGTCCTGAATTGGCACTCTCCGTTGGGTCCCACCAAGGGCAGCATTGTTACAGTGGCATAGTCCTGCTTGGCTCCACAGGTCAGTTAAGCTTTGGGTCAGAACCCCACACTATCCAAGTTGAATTTTGGAATTGAGAGTTTGGTTGGTTAAAGAGCACTTGCAGTGAGTGAGCAAAGAGCATATGAGGGCCTTGACAAAAAAGCCCTGGAAGATTTGTGTTCAGAAAAGGAGATAAGCTTTAAAAAGAAAGCTACAAATCAAGAACTGAGAGATCTGTTAATGGCCAGTCATCAGAAGGCAGGAGCACAGCCCTCACCTGATACTGCAGAAGCAATTAGAATGCAAAAGTCAGCAAATAAACTGCAACTTGAGCATGAACAGAAACCAGCGGACATTTGATTGCTGGAAAAGGAAAAGAATGCTGAATTAAAAAGAGAGGCTTCTGAGAGAGAGGAAGGACTCCTAGAGAGCGTATTGAGCTGCTCACTGCTGAGGAGACAGCTTACCAAATCATAGAACATCGGGGTTGGACTAGATGACCTCCTGAGGTCCTTTCCAACCCCCTGCTCAAAGCAGGACCAATCCCGAACTAAATCATCCCAGGCAGGGCTTTGTCAAGCCTGACCTTAAAAACCTCTAAGGAAGGAGATTCCACCACCTCCCTAGGTAACCCATTCCAGTGCTTCACCACCCTCCTAGTGAAAAAGTTTTTCCTAATATCCAACCTAAACCTCCCACACTGCAACTTGAGACCATTACTCCTTGTTTTGTCATCTGCCACCACTGAGAAGAGCTGAGCTCCATCCTCTTTGGAAACCCCTTTCAGGTAGTTGAAAACCGCTATCAAATCCCCCCTCATTCTTCTCTTCTTCAGACTAAACAATCCCAGTTCCCTCAGTCTCTCCTCATAAGTCATGTGCTTCAGCCTCCTAATCATTTTTGTTGCCCTCCGCTGGACTCTTTCCAATTTTTCCACATCCTTCTTGTAGTGTGGGGCCCAAAACTGGACACAGTACGCCAGATGAGGCCTCACCAATGTCGAATAGAGGGGAACGATCACATCCCTCGATCTGCTGGCAATGCCCCTACTTATACAGCCCAAAATGCCGTTAGCCTTCTTGGCAACAAGGGCCCACTGTTGACTCATATCCAGCTTCTTGTCCACCGTAACCCCTAGGTTCTTTTTCTGCAGAACTGCTGCCTAGCCACTCGGTCCCTAGTCTGTAGTGGTGCATGGGATTCTTCCATCCTAAGTGCAGGCCTCTGCACTTGTCCTTGTTGAACCTCATCAGATTTCTTTTGGCCCAATCCTCCAATTTGTCTAGGTCCCTCAGTATTCTATCCCTACCCTCCATCATATCTACCACTCCTCCCAGTTTAGTGTCATCTGCAAACTTGCTGAGGGTGCAATCCATGCCATCCTCCAGATCATTAATGATATTGAACAAAACCGGCCCCAGGACTGACCCTTGGGGCACTCCGCTTGATACCGGCTGCCAACTAGACAATGTAGAACTGATCAATGAAATTGTTTTTAATTGTTCACTTTATTAATATAACTTCATAAGCAAAGTTTTATGAATGAAACAACATTCATTCATAAAACCAGTTACCCCAATAACTGGCTAATTGAGTTTCACTTTCAATTCAGTTGCTGCTCAAATCACTTGAACTGTTTCAACATCAGAGGGGTAGCCGTGTTAGTCTGGATCTGTAAAAGAGGCAAAGAGTCCTGTGGTACCTTATAGACGAACAGGCTTATTGGAGAATACCCACTTCAAGCTTATGCTCCAATACGTCTGTTCGTCTGTAAGGTGCCACAGAACTCTTTGCTGCTGTTTCAACATTGTAACTTCTGCTCACTGTTTGCCATTCCTTACACTTGTCCATATTGTAACTCAAACTCCATTTTAACTTGTCCCAAACTCCATTTTAAAATGCTCACTCCATTTTGTAAACCCTGCTGCACCCTTCGTTTTGCAAAACCCAGCTGTAATCTGATTAGTGTAGTTTAGATGTGGGAATGAGGGATGGATGCATGATGGAATCAACCTCCAGCCCCAGCCTGTCCTGATGAAATAAGTGTAAACACCAACGGCTGAAGATGCAGACAACAGCCCTGACAAAGCAAGAAGAGTCCACCCTGAAAAGAAAAGGACAAAAGTACAACTGAAGAAACATCAAAGCTGAAAGTCATGTCTGCAATTGACGGATGATCAGTCACACCGACCCCAGAGGCAGCGTGACACAGCAAGACCTATAGACTCTGGATTCAAACTGAAGCCTAAAAAAAGGATGGATGAGATGGAAGACTTTGGAGGGTAACATTCTGCTGCCAACATGGAAGGGCATCGGTGCATGCCCCACAGAGACCCAGCCCTTCCTTGTGCCCGGCTTTCCTGGCCAGTTAGCCGCCACAAGCTACGAACCCAAGCCACGAACTCAAGCTACATTCAGGACTGGTAACTATACAGCAGCTGCAGAACATTTGGGTGTGTGTGTGTGTGTGTGTGTGTGTGTGTGTGTGTACATAGGTATTAGATATTAGTTATTGGCCATAAATCAAATTGTGTTATAATAAACGTGACGTCTTGTTTTGTCCCCTGAAACGATCCTGTGTAGTTTTGTCTGCATAACACATGGAGCCATTGATCGCTACCCTTTGAGCCCGATGACCTGGCCAGCTTTCTATCCACCTTGTAGTCCATTCACGCAGCCCATACTTCTTTAACTTGCTAGCAAGAATACTGTGGGAGACCATATCAAAAGCAGATGCAACAGAAGATTCACCAGATGCAACAGGAGACAGCCAGACTTCAGATCCAAGTATTGGAAGAGCAGAGAAAGTCCTCGTCACCTTGTACTCCGCTTCCCCACCATAACGAAAGAAACTGGGAAAGGATCTTTCCCATTTACAAAGATACTGAAGACACAGAGGAGTTTTTGTCTACCTTCGAACATCTGTGCACTCTGCATGGGATCCCAGATGAGCAGCAAATGCCTGTCCTGCTGACCAGATTGACTGACTGGAAAAGCCAGGGAAGTATTTAATTAATTGAGGGAACAAGAAGCCTTAGATTATGTGCTGTTTAAAGATTCTGTGTTAAGGCGATTCAAGGTCACTCCTGAGTCTTACAGGGTTAAGTTTAGAAATTTTAAAATGTCTCATGATTGTACTTTTGTAGAATGTGCTCATAAGCTGATGGGTTTTGTTAAAAAGTCGATTGTGGGAGCAAAGGAGCTTGGGAGTTTTGAAAAACTGCTGGATTTAATAATTTTAGAACAGTTCTTGGACATTGTTCCTGACCATGTGAGAGCAGCTGTGTGAGGGATAGGAACCCTGAGTCAGTCCTACAGGCTGTGGAATTTGCAGGTGCCCATACTCAAAACAGGGCTCGGGAAGGGTATAAACCCCAGGGGAAAATTAATGACCTCCCCACTTCAAGGGGAGGGAAGGATTTAAAAGTAAACCTGGCCCTGACTCTTATAAAGGAGCTCAAGGGGGCCCAGAGGGTAGGAACTCTCACCACAAGAATAAACAGGTTAAATGCTATCACTGTGGTGTGCTTGGCCACATGAGACCAGATTGCCCGACCAGCAGCCCCAAAAGCCACGGTAAATGCCAACTCCATTACTCTGAGAACCCAGGCTGAACCAAGCCACAACAGCACCACCTTGAGTCCAGGTGCAAGCACAGCAGTGACTAATGACAACCCCTTAGTCTCTAGTAGTATGGGAGGAGGTGGTGAGCTCACCAGTTATGTTAGGACTGAGGCATGGCAAGGGAGTGAGAGATTTATTAAGGAGGCAAAGGTCAATGGTGTTGAATGCATGGGATGGCGAGATACTGGCTCTGATGTGACTATAGTTAAGGGACATCTGGTGAAGCCAGAGGACATAGTGCCATTACCGTCCCATACTCCCCTGGCAACATCGGAGTACTCTGTGGACCTGCCGATGGCTAGAATCCATCTTGAGTGGGATGGCTTTACAGGGGATGTGAATGCTGCTGTCTGGGATTTAATTCCGGCTGATTGGTAGGAAATAACCTATTGAAGGTGCCTGTCTGAGTTAAGGTGGTAACCAGGTCACAAAGAGAGTTTGGGTCTGTGCAGATACCCTAACTGATGGCAGCGAGGGGGACTGCAAACAGACAGAGAGGGTCTCCCAGGATGGATCAGGTGAGGGTTTATCTGAGGTATCAGAGATGGTTCTGAATTCGAATGAAACCCAGAAGGAATTCATTATGGCCCAGCAGAGTGATGTATTACTAGAGAGAGCCAGGAATGATGCTCAAAGTCAGATCCCAGCTAGTGAAGAGAGAGGCAGGTTTTTCATGTAGGACGTGCTGTTGTATAGGGAGCCTCCTAGGGGAAGGAAGCATTCCCAAGCAGCAGTTCGCAAACAGCTTGTGGTACCTGAGAGTTATCGCAATGATTTGTTGAAGTTGGCTCATGATGGTCCATTTGCAGGACAGCTGGGTATAGGCAAAACACGTGACAGGCTAGAGCAAAATTTTCACTGGCCTCACCTCTTTAGATCAGTGAGAGAGTACTGCAGGAGCTGTGAACTGTGTCAGAAGCGTAAGGGGTTAAGGGGGCCTAGCAAGGTGCCCCTCCAGCCTCTGCCCATTATTGGGGAGGCTTTTGCCAGGGTGTCTGTGGATATTGTGGGACCACTCCCAAAACCTTCAAGGAATGGGAAAAAATACATCCTTGTATTGTTAGATTTTGCTACCAGATACCTTGAGGCTGTAGCATTGTCTAATATTGAGGCAGAGACAGTGGCAAGAGCCTTGTTCTCTATTTTTAGCAGGGTGGGTTTTCTCAAGGAAATATTGTCTGACTGTGGCTCTAATTTTATGTCTGTGGTTTTCAAGCAGTTGTGGGAGTTATGTGGGGTGAAGCACCTGAAAACTGCTCTTTACCACTCTCAGACTAATGGTCTGGTGGAAAGGTCCAATGGAACCCTGAAGTCAATGTTGAAAATGTGTATGGATAGATGCCAGAATGACTGGGATGTTATGCAGCCATATCTACTCTATGCATTGTGATAAACTCAGGACAGATGGCTGCAAGGGGAGGTGGGGTAGAAAACAGTCCCAGAAGGTTAAAAGGCCCTCCTCCCTATCAACTGGGGAGGGGTGACTACAGGTCAATCAGATTCACCTGAGAAGAGGGTTAACAGAGATCAGGTAGGATCAGCTGAGAGGGAATTAACCTGAGGTCAGTTAGGATCAGCTGATTCCAACTAAGGGCTGTGTCAAGGTTCCTTCCCCACTCTGAACTCTAGGGTACAGATGTGGGGACCTGCATGAAAACCTCCTAAGCTTACTTTTACCAGCTTAGGTTAAAACTTTCCCAAGGTACAAACTATTTTACCTTTTGCCCTTGGACTTTCGCTGCCACCACCAAACGTCTAACCGGGTTTATTATTGGGAAAGAGCCGTTTGGAAACGTCTTTCCCCCAAAAAATCCTCACCAAAACCTTGCACCCCCCTTCTGGGGAAGGCTTGATAAAAATCCTCACCAATTTGCATCGGTGACCACAGACCCAAACCCCTGGATCTTAAGAACAATGAAAAAGCAATCAGGTTCTTAAAAGAAGAATTTTAATAGAAGTAAAAAGAATCACCTCTGTAAAATCAGGATGGTAAATACCTTACAGGGTAATCAGATTCAAAACATAGAGAATCCCTCTAGGCAAAACCTTAAGTTACAAAAAGATACAAAGACAGGAATATCCATTCTATTCAGCACAGCTTATTTCCTCAGCCATTTAAAGAAATCATAATCTAACTCATATCTAGCTAGATTACTTACTAAGTTCTAAGACTCCATTCCTGTTCTGTCCCTGGCAAAAGCATCACACAGACAGACAGACCCTTTGTTTCTCCCTCCCTCCAGCATTGAAAATATCTTGTCTCCTCACTGGTCATTTTGGTCAGGTGCCAGCGAGGTTATCCTAGCTTCTTCACCCTTTACAGGTGAAAGGGTTTTTCCTCTGGCCAGGAGGGATTTTAAAGGTGTTTACCCTTCCCTTTATATTTTTGACAGGCTGCCTGAGACCTATTTAAACCTGCCCCTGATGGGAGAAGAGTGGGAGAGAGAGAAGGAGTCAAGTTGCCAGTAGGAACAGCAAGACAGCAAGCCCCACCATGGGGGAGAGAGGCTGCATTCCCTCCCATAAGGGAGAAAAACAAGCCCAAAAGACTGGCGGAGAGAAGGAACAGACTGCCCCTGTGCAGCCAAGAGGAACTATTTTACCCCAAGCCCATCTCACCAAGGCTAGAAACAGCTGAGTGAGTCCGGTGCCACCAAGAAGGTGCCTTGCCACAGCATACAGAAGCGTGCCCCAAGAGTCTATAGGGTTTGGGAGGCAGGTCTGGGGGCCCCTAGATCTGATTCGTGACTCATGGGAAGGAATGTTGAGAAGGCAGCGCAGCCAGGGGCTGAGTATGTGGCTCAGTTCAAGGAGAGTTTGCAGGAGACGACGAAGTTGGTTCAGCAGAATCTGAAGGAGAGCTAGGGTACTCAGAAAGCCTGGTATGACGGAGCTGCTAAGGAAAGAGCATTTGAAATAGGGGACATGGTGTTGGTGCTAGATCCTGTCGGGAAGAACATAGTGAAAGATGTTTGGACTGGACCCTTGGAGATAGTGGAAAGGATTAATGAGGGCACCTATGATGTGAGGAAACCCCAGGGCCGGGGAAGTGTGCAGACCGTGCGTGTGGACAAAAGGAAGGCCTACCATGAAAGGGAGGTAAATGTGAATGTGATTTGCTGTGCTGAGGAACAGGCAGTGTCCGTCCCTTTGACTGACGTGGTGGTGGAAAGCCAGGAGGAGACACCCCTTGAGAGCACTGAGATGGGAAAGGGTTTGACCGCCGCCCCCTCCCGCCCCAAAAGGAAGGAGTTGCTAATGATGTGGAAACACCACAAGCGAACATTCTCCAACAGGCCAGGGCTCACTGATAGGATGACATGCTCCATTCAGACAGTGGGTCCCCGCCCAGCTCCTAGCAGAGCTTACAGGGCCAAGGGAGAGATGCAGAGACCGATCCAGGAGGAGGTGGAAAGCATGTTAACAATGGGAGTAATCACCAAATCCAAGAGCCCCTGGGCTTCTCCCATTGTGATGGTGCCCAAAAGGATAAAACCATGAGATTTTGTGTGGATTATAGGAAGCTAAATCCTCTAACTCAGCCCGACCCTTACCCCACACCCAGAATAGAGGATCTATTAGATACACTGGGGAGGGGGGCGAAGTTTATAAGCACCCTGGACCTGACTAGGGGGTACTGGCAAATACCCCTAGATGCTGATGCAGGAGAAAAGTCTGCTCTCATAGAGGAATCTGGCCTGTATGAGTTCAAAGTGCTGCCTTTGGGATGTGAAATTCAGGGGCTACTTTCATGAGACTTATAAACAAGGTCCTACAGGGATTTGAATCTTTTGCAAGGGCCTATATAGACGACCTAGACATCTTCAGCAATTCATGGCAAGTTCATCTGAACCACATAGGGATTGTGTTGCACTGGCTCAGGGAGGCCAACCTAACCGTTAAAGTTTCTAAATGCAGAGTGGGAGCTGCTGAGGTGACCTACCTGGGGCACAGGGTGGGCAATGGGCAACTGTACCCTGAGCCTTTGAAGGTGGAGGCCATTAAAAATTGGCCTACCTCTAGAATTAAAAAGCAGGTCCAATCGTTCATTGGTCTGGCCAGCTATTACAGGAGGTTTGTAAAAGGATTCAGTGACATTGTTGCACCCATCGCAGACCTGATGAAAAAGGAAAAGCCAGACTGGGTGCAATGGATGGAGGCCTGTGAGCAGGGATTTCAAAGCATAAAGAGTGCTTTGGCCAAATTTTGCTGATGCCAGATGCTGACTCAGGCCACGTCTGATGCTACAGCACTGTAGGTGCTTCCTGCGGCAACAGAAGGGGTAATCCACCTCTCCACGCGTGTGCCAGCAGCTAGGCTGGTGGAAGTGTTCTTCTGTCGCCCGAGCCATATCTACAGCGGGGGTGAGATTGGCACAGCAGGGGAGTGCTGTGCTGTGGCACCCTAACTTTTAAGTGTAGACAAGGCCTTGGAGCATTGGGCCCGGAAAGAGCAGAACAGGGCTCCCGCAGGGGTCTGGCCTGCTGGACTCACGGTCAGAGATAGGGAACGCTGGCACCAAAGGTCCTGTGGTGGAGGCCGTGGCCCTGCCCCTGTGGAGCTGTGTGGATTCCTGAGCCCTGGTACACTAAACTGGTCACTCCCAAAACTGGTTACAGGCCTGGCATCAACCCTGTGAATTCAGCCGGCTGGCTCCCAGCCCCTCTAGTTACTGGAGGAATAATACTCATTGCTAGGGTTGCCAGGAGTCCAGCTTTAGACCGGAATGCCTGGTCGAAAAGGGACCTTGGTGGCTGTGGTCAGCAGCGCTGTCCGGGCCATTAAAGGTCCGGTCGGCGGCTCAGCAGGCCTAAGGCAGGCTCCCAGAAGCAGCAGCATGTCCCTGCTCCGGCTCCTGCACATAGGAGCAGCCAGGGGGCTCCGCATGCTGCCCCTGCCCCAAGCACCGCCCCTGCAGCTCCCCTTGGCCGGGAACCGCAGCCAAGGAGAGCTGTGGGGGCAGTGCCTGTGGGCAGGGCAGCGTGCAGAGCTGCCTGGCCGCGTCTCTGCATTGGAGACGGAGGGGGACATGCTGCTGCTTCCGCAAGCTGCTTGACGTAAGTGCCACCCAGAGCCTGCACCCCTGAGCCCCACCCGTGCCCCGACCCCGTGCCCCAGCCCTGATTCCCCCTCCTGCTCTCTGAACTCCTCTATTCCAGCCTGGAGCACACTTCTGCACCCTAAACCCCTCGTCCCCAGCCCCACCCCAGAGCCCTCACCCCCAGCCAGAGCCCTCACCTCCTCCCGCACCCCGGCCCCCTGAGCCAGCCCAGTGAAAATGAGCAAGTGAGTGAGGGTGGGGAATGCGAGCGACAGAGAAAAGGGGGAGTGGAGTGAGCTGGGGCGAGGCCTTGGGGCAGGGATGTTCGATTTTGTGCAAGTAGCCCAGGGGTGGCCAACCTGTGGCTCCGGAGCCCCATGCGGCTTTTCAGAAGTTAATAGGTGGCTCCTTGTCTAGGCACCGACTCCGGGGCTGGAGCTACAGGCGCCAACTTTCCAATGTGCGGGATAGTGCTCACTGCTCCACCCCTGGCTCTGCCACAGCCCTGCCCCCACTCCACCCCTTCCTGCCCCCTCCCCGAGCCTGCAGTGCCCTTGCTCCTCCTCCCCAGAGCCTCCTGCATGCCACGAAACAGCTGATCTGGAGGTGTGGGGTGGGAGAGGGAGGCGCTGATTGGTGGAACTGCTGGTGGGTGGGAGGCACTGGGAGCCGGGGGGAGTGGGAGCTGATGGGGGCTGCTGACATATTACTGTGGCTCTTTGGCAATGTATAGTGGTAAATTCTGGCTCCTTCTCCGGCTCAGGTTGGCCACCCCTGAAGTAGAAAGTTGGCAACCCTACTCATAGCTGATGCCCGATGTCCTTTCTGGGCAGATCTTGGAGGACTAAATTCACTGCTCTTTTCCACCAAAAGGACATCTCCTCCGGGCAGGGGGTGCCAAGGCAGCAGGGCCTCGCCAGCACCTGCTCTGCCCTGTTGCAATGTCACCTGGGCCCTCACAGCTTGTGTGATCCACCCACGTCCCAGGGTGGTTTACAAGACCCACTGAGGTTGCTGCCAGGCAGGTCCCCATGCAGCACACCAGGGCCGGGCTCTGTCACCAAACGAGCCTGAAATATTTATTAGATACAAAGGGAATTTCCTGGCCCACAACTCCGCTCCTCCTGTGTTGTGACTGGCCAGAGCTAGCCGTCGCCTGGAGAGAGGGGACTGAGACGGGGGCTGTTTAAAATGAAAGCTGAACTTAGCATGTCTGGAAAAACAATATTAAGGTTCCTAGTTACACAACCCTCGAACCCTGGGCGGGCTGGGAATGCCCCATTTGCGCCTGCAACACAAAGTCTGGATCTGGTGTTTCCCAGTCTTCACTAGCCCACCCTGCCTTCTGATGAGAAGGATACACTTCAACCTAGCTGGAAATAACCTCCAACGAGTGGCGAAATCGGATACTGCTCCTACTGCCCGGAGAGTTGTTTAAGAAACTAGCTGTTTCGCCCCAGAATGGCTTCACTCAGGAAACACCCGGGGGCAGTCTCCTAGGGGAGAAGTTGATTTGCATCCCTGCTGTAGCACGTACAGTCGGCAAGCTTCGCGGGTGACTCTGTGCTTTGCAACACAATAAAACCTCAGTCCTCTCTGCCTTGAAATCAGCAATGTTCCCTAGGCCTCCAATGTCTGGGGCACAGTCATAGTGACAGTCACGCCCCTGTGGCCTTGTGCAGGGCCTGACAAGACACTTCTCACAGGATGTGACGGGCGGATGCAGCAGTGACTGCTGTGGCAATCTCAGTTCCTGTGGGACCAGGCCAGCTCTTCCCCTTTGGGCAGGAGCAGCAGACAAGGCTCTGCATAAATAAGACATTCCTTTTGCATCTGTGTTGCTGGGGAATTGAGGGTTGGGTAGCAGGTTCCCAGCCGTTCTCCTGGGAACAGAGTAGCAGCCGTGTTAGTCTGTATTCACAAAAAGAAAAGGAGGACTTGTGGCACCTTAGAGACTAACACATTTATTTGAGCATAAGCTTTCGTGAGCGACAGCTCACTTCATCGGACGCATTCACGAAAGCTTGTGCTCAAATAAATGTGTTAGTCTCTAAGGTGCCACAAGTCCTCCTTTTCTTTCTCCTGGGAACATGTCACAATTCTAGATCTCAGGTCATTTATTCATAAGTCAAGGCAACGTTCTGAAATCGAGCCAGAGACTTGTACTGGCTCATCTCTCCTCCCTTCCCCACCCCGTCCCGCCACTTTTGATTCATCCCCCACTGGCTCTTTTCGGCCCTGCCTTGAATCATAGCCTCAATCCCATTTCCTTCCTCTGTGCCCCTGCCCAGGTCTGATTCATGGCCCCGCTCTGCTCGTGGCAGGGGGCCACTGCTGTCCAAACAAATCTTCCGCCTGCCCACTAGCGAAGGAGATTGCTCAGGCAGGGAGGAAGACTAGACATGGCATGGAGGGCTCGATCTTGTGCTCACAGATATCAGTGAGAGCTTTGACGCTAACAAATTGGCTGTCTGAAATTCCCAGGCCCCTTGTGCCCCTCACCCCTCTGGCAGACGGGCATTGGACAGAATCACAGCTGTGTTCATCTGGAGGACATCTAGCTTTGCTGATATGACCACTATTACCTGGATTGGGGTAGCACCTAGTTACGGACCAGGCCCCCATGTGCCAGGCGCTGTACATTATTAGGTGTATTACGGTAGAGCCTAGGTGCCCCAGTCACAGAGAGAAAACCTCAGAGAGGTTGAGGCCTGACTATGTGCCTCCCAGCCGAGATCTGCTGCTTATTCCAAGCTCTGAAGCAAAGATAATGGCCCCGTGGTGAGGTCCTTCCGCGGCGGTGACAACAGTAGGAACTAGGGACTATTTAACCAGACAACCAGGGGAAAAAAGAACAACTAATTTAGCACATACATTTGCTGAAGTCCTGGAAAGCCAGGGAAGGCCTCTTCATTCTGCCGCATCCTGAGGAACTGGATCCAGGACTCCAAATTAACAATTGCCTGCAAGGACGCTCAGTGCCCCTCAGAGAGAAGCAAAAGGAACAGGTGCTCCAACTGGTGGCCACTTTTCCAAAGGTATTCGCAGCTCGTCCGTGGCCCAGCATCACATTAATGCAGAACCTGGTAAAGTAATACAGGATGGGTTCCAACCAATCCCCGACAAATTGAGGGGGGCTGTCAAGGCCATGTTAGAACTCGGGGTAATAGAGGAATCCCTGAGCGACTGGAGGAGTCCTGTTGTGCTGGTTGCAAAGCCGGATGGCTCCCTGTGTTTCTGGGAGGACTTCGTTCCTACTCCATGTTGTGGATGGACGAACTCTTAGGCCAGCTGGGAGAAGCCCAGTGCATCACCACTCTGGATTTGACAAAGGGATACTGGAACATCCCCTTATCACTGGGCTCTCGGAAGAAGACGGCTTCCCCTACACCACTTGGCCTAATTCATTTTAAGACGATGCTCTTTGGGTTACAGGGGGCAGTGGCCCCCTTTTCAATGTTTGGTGGACCAATTACTCCAACCACATAATCAACATGCAGCTGCAAACTTGGACAATGTAGTCATCTCCAGCAAGGATTGGGATTCCCATCTGGACAAATAGCTGCCCTTCCCCGATCACTGAGGGAAGCTGGGTTAATGGCTAACCCAGTTTGTAATAGGGAAAACAGGAATCCCATTATCTGGGATACATGGTTCGGTGGAGGGCAAGTCCACCCCTAGATGGATAAGGTCTATGCCCAATGGGCACACAAGTTCGGGTCTTCCTAGGCCTAGCTGGCTACTATGACCGATTCATACCACGTTCACCACTATAGCAGCCCCACTGACTGACCTAACCAAGGACACTGCCATCAGGGTCGGAGCAGTGCCCGGACGTGCTGGGGACATGCTCTGCATGGGGGCGGGTACCCGAGGAGCAGTGGGCGGTCCCAGGCCTTCCAGCCATTGGGACGACTGTTGCTGGTGTGATGCCATCTGCATGAGCAGTTGTTGTGCTGGCGAGTCCGCCGGCCAGTGCAGGAGCCGGTTCACCGCCCTCACTCTTTGCACTGCAGTGATGGTTACAGTCCTCCCCACTTCTGAGACTGCCTCGTCAGCTGCTCTCCGGCCGTCTCCTGACTGTCTCCCTCTAGCCACCTCCAATTGGCCCAGCCCTAAAACTGCAGGGCGTTTGTTGTCTCCCCATCAGTTCCTTAGAGGCAGCCTGGCCCGGTTGTTGCTCCTCCACTATCCCAGGCCTTTCTGCCTCCCCATCTCGCTCTGCCCTCCCTCCTTCACAGCTGTGGCTGCCTGCCTGTCAGCCTGGTGCCTCTCTCCCTGGGCTGCACCTGGGCACCCGTAATGGGGCTCACAAAGCCCAGGGCTGTGCCGGAGTGCTGAGTGTATTGTTGTGACGAAGTGGGACTGTTCTTAATGGTTCCTCCGAATATTGTGGGGGTGCCTCAATTTCCCTTATGCAGTTCTTAAGTATCTAGGTGGTGGGGTAAGGGTGTATGATCACTGCAGAGCCCTAGAGGGCAGGTGTGTGCAGGGGTCTGGACACAGAGAATGGCCGACACCCTGTTTCCTGGCAACTGATGGCCTGGACCCTTCCCCCCTGCAAGGTGAGAGCTAAAGGGTTGGAGAACAAAGGAATCAGGTGACCTCCTGGCCTGGGAAAGGAACAAAACCCAGAGGAGGAGGGGCTGGAGGGAGTTTCAGTTTGGGGCTGGCTAGGACATGGAGTGAAGTGCAGATGTGGTTGTCTGGCTCACTGCCCTCCAAAATGGACCCAGCTGAGGGGTCCTGTTCTCTGCACCTGCAAGCTCTGTTTTAGACCATGTTCCTGTCGTCTAATAAACCTCTGTTTTACTGGCTGGCTGAGAGTCCCGTCTGACTGCGGAGTTGGGGTGCAGGACCCTCTGGCTTCCCCAGGAGCCCCGCCTGAGCGGTCTCGCTGTGGGAAGCACACGGAGGGGCAGAGGATGCTGAATGCTCCGAGGTCAGACCCAGGAAGGTGGAAGCCGTGTGAGCTGTTTGCCCTGCGGACAGGCTGCTCACCGGAAGGCGACTGCCCCAGAGTCCTGACTGGCTTCATAGGGAGCAGTTCCAGAGCATCGCCCGGGCACTCCGTGACAACTGGTGGCAGTGGTGGGATCTACTGCACCCCGTGGATGGCGCTTCCTGCAGTAAGTGACTGGGGAGCAGTAAAACAAAGGGGGATTGATGGGGACTAGGCGTGCTGAAGATTCAGAGAGAGACGGTTTCAGGGGGCGGTTAACCCCTAGGATTGTGTGACCAGAGAAAAGGACTTTTGCAGTAACAGGGTCCCCCGGGGGACTGCAGCGAGCGGTCCCAGGGGCGGAGGAGTCTGCAGCTCGACCCTGGCAAAGAGGTGGTGACCTCGAGAAGGGCTGGCACACTAGGGGTTCTCCCTGGAAACCGTGGGGAGCTGCGAGCACACAGGCCTGTGAGTCCACAACAACTTGGGAAGAGTGGAGTGATGGTCTGTCACCGTCTTCTTAAGAAGGACATTGTAACCCTGTGCAGAAAGAGAGGGTTGAGCATTGGAAAGTTCACCAAAGCACAGTTAATCGTGCAGCTGGAGGAGGATGACCGCTCTAAGGGACAGATTCCTGACCCCAAATGGGGCTATAGCAGGATCTGGGAGCAGCTGGAGTAGTAGCCAGGCATCGCCAAGACTCCTGTCCCCGACCAGACGAGGGTCTTCACGATCGGGTTCCCCATCCGGGGATCGGAGATGGACGGGATTGGAGCTGAGTCCGAGAGAGCAAGAGGACTGTGAGAGACAGCGAGAGCCCGAGAAAGAGCTGCAGAAGCAGCAGCAGCATGAACTGGCGGTGGGGGAGCGGAGAGGCCTAGGGAACCTCCCCGGGGTGAGTGGGGATAGACCCCGGGGGGCCAGTTCCGCAGGGAACCTCGAGACTAAATTGCTGCCCCTGGTTAAGGAGGGGGGGGATGTGGATGCCCACCTCACTGCCTTTGAGCAGGCTGGAGATTTGAACCAGGGGGACCCTGCGGAAAAGCCCCGGTGTCTAGCTCCCTTGCTGGGTCCCAAGGCCATAGACTCTGTCGGCCAGATGGGTGGGGAGGTGGACAGGCTCCCACTCCTGACCCCAACCTATATGTCTGTGTGGAGTTTCCTGGGGCCAGGCCCCTCGGACCCCCAGTGGGAGCGGAAGGTGATGGTCAATGGGGAGACATTCCTGGGGTGGCGAGATCCTGGGACAGAGAGAACTGTTGTCAGGCCCTGGGTGGTGCAGCCTCAGAGGTTGAGGGGCTGTGTGAGCTGGGTGAGGGTCCCAGGGACGAAGCCCCTCGCCCTGCCTATGGCCCAGATCCCTGTGCAGACCCAGGAGGGGTGGGGCTGGCTGGTCTTTGGGGTGCTCCAGGACACCAGCTGCGAGACCCTGTTGTGGGGCAACTGTGTCTCTTTGGGACAGGATCCAGGCCCTGCTCCTGTAACGGCCAAGGGTTTGAATTTGAATCCAGGGAACCAATCGGTGGAGAGGGAAACGGTCAGTGAAAATGCAGATGACCTGGCTGGCAGCAGGGAGGAGCCGCTAGGCTCAGGCTACCTGCCTGCCTGTAAGCAGACCCCTGGGGCTGGGTGGGACAGAGAGATGCTCCCTGTGCCCTTGCACTCCGGAGAGGGGGCTCACGCTGGCTCTGATGCAGTGAGGAAAGCAGCGAGCTCGCTGCCTACCCCCACTGGCACAGCAAGGGCAGCGCTGAGCACAGGGGGAGCTGAGACCCCAGCTGAGTGGGGGGAGACACAGGCAGGGGAGGGGATCTGTGGGGAGTGGCAAGGTGCTTGGTAAGGAAAGTTTGGATGAGCCTAGGCAGCCTTGTGATCTGATGGCTTTGTCCAGTCATCAGGGTGGGAAGGCGAGGAGAGTGGAAGATGAGTGTCCCTGGACCTTACCTGTTAGCTGGGTGGAGAATTGGGACAGTGAAGGAAACGTGCCTGTGCCTGTCAGAGGTATTGACTTGCCTGTGGAGGGAGCTACCCTGATCTCCAAGCAGGTGTCTGTGACCAGCCTTGTGTGCTGGGACAAGGGGAATGAGATCCCAAGCTGTGTGTCTGGTAAAGGAGAAAGTGTGTCCAGCTCTTCTTGGTCTGTGGAGCAGACAGAAGGGGCCTTGCAGCCTGTGATGGTTGAGCGTTGTGCAGTTGTCTCAGAGCTGGTTCTGGATTCAGCTAAAGCCCAGGAAGGGAATGGTCCTAAGTTTGTGTCTGCTCAGGAGAATGGCCCTGTAACTAGGTCGCATCCAGTTAGTGTCTATGTAAAATCCCAGAGACCAGACAATTCTGGTGCTTGTATTTTGCCTGTTGCTCGTGTGTGGTTGGGAAAGGGTGTCGCAACTCTGTCTAATCAGGGTGAGATCCTAGCCAGGGCACAAGGAGAGCGTGAAGGTGATGTGATTGTGTTACCTATGGAGGGTGTGGAAACCTGTAGCAAGAAGGAAAAGATTCCTGAACTTGTGTGTGGCAAAGGGAAGGAGAAGGCTTCTGACCATTTATCTAGGAAGTCTGTCAGTTTGCCTGAAAGGGGATTGTGTAGGAATCCACCGGACGGGCCATAGGTAATTCTGGATGTAAGGGAGACCCAGAAAGAGTCTGTTGTTGCTCAGGAACGTGTTCCTCTAGAGCAAGCCCTAGGTAAAGAGGGTAAGAGCAGAATTTCTGGGAGGGGTGAATTGTTGCATAGAAAAGCCCTAGGGAAAGGAATCCTCATGGAGTCTTTGCAAGCAGTTTACTGCAACTGAAGGGTGTGAAAGTGATTTAATCAAGAAAGTTTCAGTTCCTAACAGCCAGAAATTTTCTGTTGTGAATGGATCCACTGACTGTCCTGTTGAAAGACCCAGTGTGGATAGCTTTGAGAAGGTCTCAGATGGAGTGAAAGCTGTTAAGAAACTTAAACAGTCCTATAACCAAGTGGCTGTGTTTGGCCAGCTTGTTGGGGAGAAGACCCAATCCAAGTTTGACCCCCTGGGGTTTTGGGGTGGCCAAAGGGCGGGCCGCAGAAACCTTCCCACATGCGGCCTGCGAGTGCTATCGACCACCCCCGACCTAAGGGAGGGCGTGAAACTGGAAGGGCCTGGTGTAACTCCTACCAAGGAATGGCAGAGACGCTGGGGCATCCATGGGAACGTTGGTGGCTTCGAACTTCCCCAGGTCACCGCCTAAAGTGACCCCGCTCAGTTCGATCTCGAAGGGGGGAGAGATGTGACGAAGTGGGACTGTTCTTAATGGTTCCTCCGAATATTGTGGGGGTGCCTCAATTTCCCTTATGCAGTTCTTAAGTATCTAGGTGGTGGGGTAAGGGTGTATGATCACTGCAGAGCCCTAGAGGGCAGGTGTGTGCAGGGGTCTGGACACAGAGAATGGCCGACACCCTGTTTCCTGGCAACTGATGGCCTGGACCCTTCCCCCCTGCAAGGTGAGAGCTAAAGGGTTGGAGAACAAAGGAATCAGGTGACCTCCTGGCCTGGGAAAGGAACAAAACCCAGAGGAGGAGGGGCTGGAGGGAGTTTCAGTTTGGAGGCTGGCTAGGACATGGAGTGAAGTGCAGACGTGGTTGTCTGGCTCACTGCCCTCCAAAATGGACCCAGCTGAGGGGTCCTGTTCTCTGCACCTGCAAGCTCTGTTTTAGACCATGTTCCTGTCGTCTAATAAACCTCTGTTTTACTGGCTGGCTGAGAGTCCCGTCTGACTGCGGAGTTGGGGTGCAGGACCCTCTGGCTTCCCCAGGAGCCCCGCCTGAGCGGTCTCGCTGTGGGAAGCACACGGAGGGGCAGAGGATGCTGAATGCTCCGAGGTCAGACCCAGGAAGGTGGAAGCCGTGTGAGCTGTTTGCCCTGCGGACAGGCTGCTCACCGGAAGGCGACTGCCCCAGAGTCCTGACTGGCTTCATAGGGAGCAGTTCCAGAGCATCGCCCGGGCACTCCGTGACAATTGTCTTGCGGCCCTAGTGCCTGGGGAGAGGCGCCCAACTGCCGGCCCCAGTTTGCCAGCCTGGGAGATTCTGGCAATGTCTTCTCCCCGAGTTGGCAGCTCTAGCTTCCTGCCCAGCATGGTTTGCATGTGAAGCTGAGTGTGCTCAAAGACAGGCTGGTCACACTCGAAGGCCTCCCTCCTGCCTGGAGCAACATTGTGCAACAACAGCTCCCCGCGGAGCCAGCCTTCCCAGGTGTGACCCCGCCTCCTCTCGCTCCAAGCAGCATAAATAGGCGGGCGAAGCTCAGCAAGAAATCAGACTGGAGGCAGGTGAAGAATGGGCGACTCGGAGCCACGGGCGGGCCTGGGTACTGTATTGCCATCAGCAAGCTACGGCTGCGAAGGGCTCTCTCTTCTGCTACTGCTCTGCTGGGCTTTGTGGCTCTCCGGGGCTTTTCTCCTTCCTCTTTTGCCAAGAGTGCATTTGATCTCCTTGTAGCTGGATCCCGGAGGCAGGCTGCCCCGCCCGCCCGAGACGCAGCGCCCAGGCAGGACAGGCGTTTGCAGCGCGACCACTGTGTTTTCAAGCCAGAGAATGGGCTGATATATTGAGACCTCGGTGGCGGGCAAGCGAGCGGCTCCACAGAGCCAGCCCGCGGCCAATCAGGGTCATTTGATTTTCTTTGAATAAGTGACTGTTTCGTTGTAAACAGGTGAAACCCCAGCTCATTTCTAAACAAGTCCCCTCCAGCTTGAATTTTAGCTGCGTTTCTCTGACCATAGTTTTCATTCCCTCCAAGGCGACACACAGGAAACAAAGGTCACCGCAGTGCGGAAGTTGCAGCGCAGCTGGTTACGACACCGGCTGCAAGGCGTGCAGGTTGACAATTACGCTAGTGGAAATTTTGATACCACAGAATGAGTTACGCTGTAGAGCAATGATGTACATTGCGGGCATGCGGGAGCATGTGACGGCCTCTATAAAGAGACCCATACTGGCCCAATGGCAGAGTAGATCCACAGAGCAGGGGCAGCTGGTGCAGGATGGGTTGTCAGGTGTGTTGGCTCAGTTACCTGATAGTGCTTTTTCTCTGCGGTTTCTGTTCAGAGGCACATCCGTCTGAGATTCATGAAAAGCCAGCCGCCCAGATGAAAGTCTTCAAGTACCGGTAAGTGATTTCTGCATCCTGGCAGCACAGGGCTGCAGAGTTCAGATCCGTGGCCGAGCGTCAAATTGGCCGATTGTGAGGATTTTCACAAGGCGGACTGGTTCCCTGTGGTGGTTGCTCTCTGTATTGTGGTAGGGCCTTGGAGCCCCGGTCATGGAGCAGGGCCGCGTTGTGCGAGGTGCTGCACAGACACGGATCAAAAAGATGGTCCCTGTCTCAGGTGGTTCACAAGGGACTGGGCGGCTTGTGAAAACGAGCGCAGATCCTAGAAGGGCAGGGAATTTTGGTCCCCACCGCCTCTGAAACTTTGTGCTGTTTACTGTCCTGTGGTGCTCAAAACCAGTCTCAGCCTCCCAGGCAGGGTGGGCACGGCCCCACGCAGCATAGGCCGCCGAGCACACAGCTCAAAGAGCAGGTGAGGGGGGAGGCAGGCGTGCGTTGGCGGTGACAGGCGGGACGGGTTGGGTGTGACAAAGGGGATGTTCATTGGGACCAGGCACCCATCAGCTCCTCAGCAATCCAGGAGCAGGATCCCTGAGCTCACTGCCAGCAGAGTGGGGCCTATGGGAGGCCCGGGGCTGGCGGGTCCATGGGGCCATCGGCCCGTGTTGTCTTGTGGCACTGCTGGGTCCAGGGGCACTGAGGGCTGTGCAGAGAGAGGCTGGCACGGCCCTGCGTGAATGCTTTCATTTGGGCTTGGAGCAGGTTATATCTGTTTAGTTTAGATCAGTTGGGAACTGGTGCTGGGACGGGGTATGGGGGGGTAGGGGTTTGGAGGGGCAGCGCAGGGTGCTGGGCATTGGAGGGAATGGGCAGGGTGCTGGGGGGGTTCAGTGCTAGGGGCGGGGTGTTGGGGGGCTCAGTGCTGGGGATGGAGTGCTGGGGTAGGATGGTTGGGGCACTGGGGGGTTGGAGGGGCGGGGCAGGGCAGGGTGCTTGGCGTTGGAGGGGAGGGGCGGAGTGCTGGGGTTTGGATGGTTGGGGCACTGGGGGGTTGGAGGGGCAGGGCAGGGTGCTGGGTGTTGGAGGGGAGGGGCGGAGTGCCGGGGTTTGGATGGTTGGGGCACAGGGGGGTTGGACGGGCAGGGCAGGGCACTGGGGGGTTGGAGGGGAGGGGCGGAGTGCTGGGGCTGGATCTAGTTTGCGGCTCACACTCGCTGCCTTTCAGCCTTTGGGATGTGGCCCAGAAGTCTCTCTACCTGCGGAACAATCAGCTGGTCGCTGGCTATTTGCAAGGGCCCAACTCTGCGCTGGAAGGTGGGTCGCACCTGTTGCCCCCCGCCCCCCCTGCTTCCCCTGCCCTGGGCGGGCGAGGGGCTGGGAGCCTCCTGGGCAGATCTTCTGCTGGGCACCGTGCCACCACCCTCGCCTGGCAGCCAGAGCCTCCAGCTGGGCCTGGCCAGGCCCGCCCTGCCCTGGATGCCTCAGCCTGGCTCTATCTCCCCGAGCTCCGTGCAGTTTGCAGCCATTGAGCAGTGATGCTAGAGCTCTAGGCCCGTGGCCCCGGGGCTGGCAGCGCAGACCCCCCTCTCCCACTTGCCATGCTAAGTGCTAACCAGGCCAGTCTGGTTTTATTCCCCGTGGGCCAAATCCGGCCCCTTTGGCATGCTGGGGGCTCTGGCAGTTAGGTCACCTGGGTGGTCTGAGAGCTAGCTGGGCTCTCCCACCCTGGGACTCGCCGGGGCGGTAATTTCAGCTGATGGGCGAGGGGCCTGAGCCGAGTGGGGCCTTGTGAGGGGCAGGAGGATCTGTCCTAGGGCTCACCCTCCTTCCCTTCTCCCCACAGAGAAAATTTGCTGGGTCCCCAACCGCTCCTTCGAGCGGGAGAAGTTCCCCATCATCCTGGGCATCCAGGACGGGCGCCGCAGCCTGGCGTGTGGGACAGGCGCCCTGCCCGCGCTGCAGCTGGAGGTGAGTGGGGACCCCACCTCCGATCTCTCTGTCCTACACCCTCTTTCCCTTGCCACAGGACCCCTCCCTGCCAGGGCTCCATTCCCCCGGCCCAGGCCTGGCTGCCGCGCAGGCTGGTGGCGGGTGCTCCCATCCTGCCCTGCTCCACTGGAGTCCAGATCTCTGCCCACCCCATTGGCGACCTCCCTGCCCGGCACCAGTCCAAGCCCCTCCCCGCTCAGTACAGACCAGCCCCAGGCCCTGGCTGGCCCCCGCGGGAGAGTCTCCGTCCCTCACCAGCCTCTCCCCTCCTGCGCAGGACGTGAACATCACGGAGCTGTCCCGGGGCGGTGAGGAAACCACCCGCTTCACCTTCTTCCGCTCCTACAAGGACGGCATGTGGCGCTTCGAGTCGGCTGCCAACCCAGGCTGGCTGCTCTGCACCTCCGCCCAGTCCAACGAGCCCCTGGGCCTCACCACCAGCCCGGACGCTGCCCATATCGTTGACTTCTACTTCCAGCTGTGCTGAGCCCAGCCGCCCGGGAGTGTGCCCCGGCCCAGCCTCCCCCCGGCTGTGTAGGAGGAGACCAGCTGGGTCGGGAAGGGCTGCACGACCTCTCCCTGACTCAGCCGCAACCTGCTGGAGCACAGGAGACAGAGCCATGTCCCTAGGACTCCTGAGTCCCAGCAGGAGGGCACCGGGGCCTGATCCTGCCAGGAACTGAGCGCCCTCCCGGTGGGGGTGTTTCAGGGCACCCAGCCCCTTGTAGAGCCAGGCCGTACGCTTCAGCCAACGTGCCCCAAAGGGGGGCCCGATCCTGGGGGCCCCTCTCCAGAGCCGTGGAGCCTTTCCAAAGGGGCCTGCAGGCGTCCAGTGGCAAGATGGCCTAGCGGTTCGAGCACTAGCCGGGGACTTGGAAAACCCTGCTCTGCCAGACTCCCTTGGGCATGTCCTGGAGCCGCTCCGTGCCTTAATTTCCCCCCCTGTACAATGGGGACACCAGCCCTGCCCCCCGGGGTGTGTGAGGGTAACTCCATGGGGGGGGAGGGATTTCTCAGTGGTTTGAGCATTGGCCTGCTAAACCCAGGGTGGTGAGTTCAATCCTTGGGGGGGGCCATTTAGGGATCTGGGGCAAAAATTGGGGATTGGTCCTGCTTTGAGCAGGGCGTTGGACTAGATGACGTCCTGACGTCCCTTTCAACCCTGATAGTCTATGATTCTATGATTCATTAGCCACAGGCTCCGGTGCTGGGGGCCAGACAGGGCCCATGGACAGGAATCCCAGAGCAGGCGGGTGTCTGGCCGTGGGCCCGACAGGGCCGCAGCAGGGTGTTGCCATGGCAGCACTGTTCCAGCTGGGCTCAGTGTCTCCAGCGGTTCTGCTCTGCATGGCTGCGGAAGGGCCGGCTGCCCTGGAAGGAGATCTGGATGCACGCCCTCGCTGTGTGACTAGCTCGTCCCACTGGAGAGCTCTGGCCCCATGGATCCCCCCAACCCCAGCCTGGCTTTGAATAAACGTGGAAAGTAGCTACCCATGCCTGAGCGACACTGTTGAGTTGAGATGCACCTGCCACCCTCTGGGCCGAACTCCCATCAAACGCCCCAGCTGGGCCATGCTGGAGCCCGGGGCTGGCCCCCCCCCTCCCCCAGCCTGCTCCCACGGCTTCCAGGCTGGATAAACACAGGGGCTGATTCCCTGCAGGGCTTTGCTGGAGTAAGGAATGAAAGAGGCAAAGACAAGCAGGACTCCTGGGTTCCATTCCCTACTCGGCCACCCACTTGCTTCCCCACTCAGTGCCTCAGTTTCCCCAGCGGTCACATGAGACTAGTGCTCCAGGTCTATAGCCAGGTCCTGAGCTGGTGTCCATGGGTGCTGCTCCATCAGAGTCAAGGGGGCTGCGCCAGTCACATCTCCCACACATACAGTGCTCACTCCATGTTACCATTCCCCTCCACCCCCCGGGGGGATCCCATGTGCAGAGGAGAGCTGGCATGTTCCAGCTCTCCTCGCTCCCTGGGCCCATGTGGGATATGTTCCCCCTGCAGGGAAAGCGCCCAGTGCACTCTACCATCCCAGCTTTACAGGCGGGCATGGGAGCACTGTGGAATAAGCCTGTTGAACACAGGGGCTAGTGCATGGTGGGGGGCAGAGGAGCTGCCCCAGGGAATGGGACTGTTCAGGTACCGAAACCAGGGGAAGGGATTTTATACAATGCACCTTCAGCCTGGGGAACTCACTGCCACATGATGTCATAGAGGCCAAGAGCTTGGTGAGGTTCCACCAAGGATCCATTTATCCTGAGTGAGACTGTTCAAAGCTACAGAACTGAGCCACTTCAGGGGCTGGATTCATCCAGGAGAGGGGCTAACACAGCAGCTGGGATCTGAGCCCCTTGCCCCTGGGTCTGACAGGGTCAGGGGGAAACGGCTCCCAGGGACGGGTGGTCTGGAATGGCCCCTGGAGCAGCTGGGAGCGGCCCCATGGCAGACAGGCCCCGGGGTGGGCTGGGCATGGGTGCAATGTCCGCGCCCTTTGTGGATAGAATCTGGGAAGGGGCTTGGCACAGACGCCACTGCTGATAAACGAGTTGGGCCAGTTTGCAGGCAGGGGACTGGGGCAAGAGAGGGGAGCGTGTGTGCCACACCCAGCCCCACAGCGTCAGTGGGAGCGCTGGGCACGTGAGGAACATGGGGGGCTAGCACTCCCAGTGAGCTGTGGGGAGTCCCTGGGACGCTGGGCGCCCAGGTGCCTAAGGTTGCAGACTGACCTTGTTGCTGGGCAGAGGCTTCCCAGGCCTCCCTGGGACACACATGTCCTTCCTTGTGTGTTTATTCCCCTCATGGGCTGCTCCTCCAGCCCCCCATCCATGGGGAACCACTGAGCCTGCCCCAGGGTTTGGAACAAAAGTCCAATGGCTCAGGGAAACCAGGAGCCTTTCCCAGCCAGCTCTGCCCACAGCCCGGGCACCCATGACTCCTGGGAACCAGGGCGCTGCTGAAATCCATGGGGGGCTGGGTCACTCCCCACCCTGGCAGGGACTCGATGCACCCGCCTAGGGGTGGGAGCGCAGATTCATTTGGGGAGGGGCCTCTACTTGTGCTGTGCATGGAGGGCCAGCCCCATGGCAGCTGGGGCATTTCACCCATCATTGCACCCTGATCCCCGGGGCAATGCTACCCACGGCTCTGGCATCACACCAGGGCCAATCTGCATGCCCAACCTGCTTGGCAGGTTCCATTAATTCCACCCACTGACGTGTCAACAGCAAGATTTCAACATCCCCCAGCTTTCGCAGCTGCCTCCTCCTGGCCTGAGGCGGGGACCGGCCCAGCATGAGTATGCCATAGCTCCCCAGAGCCAGCTGCACAACACTGGACTCCCCAGCTCTGTATGCTTCTGACACCCCAAGTACCCCTCCCCACAGATCTGCGATAGCACCAGCCACTACAGGACGGCAGCTGGCAAGGGACACAGCAGGGACAGCTGGGTTCGTGACTCAGGCGCTGGGCTGCAGCTGAGGTGAGCTGGATTCTGTGTCGGTCTGTCTGGCCTTCAGCTTCCCCATCTCGGTTGGGGTCTGTCATGGAGTGTGCGGGAGTCCGGGGCCTGTACCCCTCTTCCTGGGATTCACTGAGACTCTCAGCCAGCCAGTAAAACAGAAGGTTTATTGGACAAGAGGAACACCATCCAAAACAGAGCTTGTGGGTACAACCAGGACCAGTCAGTCAAGTCCTTCTGGGGGAGCAGGGAGCTTAGACCCCAGCCCTGGGGTTCCCTGCGGTCCACCACCCAGACCCAAACTGAAACCAACCACCCCCCCCCCCCCCCCGCAGCAGGCTCCCTTCTGCAACCTCTGTTCACATTCCCAGGCAGAGGTGTTACCTCCCCCTCCTGCTCCTGGCTCAGGTTACAGGCTCTCAGATCTTCCCTCCCCCAAAACTCCCCTGCCACATTCCCAGGTCAACACTCCCCCATCCCTGCTGCGTCACATCTCTCCCCCCTTCGAGACTGAACTGAGCGGGGTCACTGTGACCAGTGACCTGGGGAAGTTCGGGGCCCCCTCTCTGGGACAACGCATCCGCTATCAGGTTGGCACTTCCCTTCAGGTGGACCACGTCCATGTCGTAATCCTGCAGAACCAGGCTCCACCTCAGGAGCTTGGCGTTGGCTCCTTTCATCTGGTGCAGCCAGGTCAGGGGAGAGTGGTCGGTGTAGACGGTGAAGTGTCGCCCGAAGAGATAGGGCTCCAGTTTCTTGAGGGCCCACACCATGGCCAGGCACTCCTTCTCGATGGCTGCGTAGTGTTGCTCCCGGGGTAGCAACTTCTTGCTCAGGTACACGATGGGGTGTCTCTCCCCCTTTTCATCCTCCTGCATTAACACCGCCCCCAGTCCCATGTCTGAGGCGTCGGTGAACACCACAAAGGGCTTGTCAAAGTCTGGGTTTGCCAGAACTGGGCCACTGCCCAGAGCCTCCTTCAGCGCCCGGAAAGCCTCCTGGCACTGCTCGGTCCAGACCACCTTGTCTGGCTTCCCCTTCTTGCATAGCTCAGTGATGGGGGTGGCTATGGCGCTAAAGCGGGGCACAAACCTTCGGTAGTATCCTGCCATCCCAATAAAGGCTTGGACCTGCTTTTTGGTGTGGGGAGCGGGCCAGTCTCTGATCACCTCCACCTTGGCTGGTTCTGGCTTTAGGCGGCCGCTCCCCACCCGATGGCCCAGGTAAGATACTTCAGCCATCCCCACCTTGCACTTCTCCGCTTTTACAGTCAGCCCAGCCCCCTGGAGTCGGTCCAGCACTTGTCTAACCTGGGACACGTGGTCCTCCCAGGTCTGGCTAAAGACACAGATGTCACCAATATACGCCACGGCAAAGCTCTCCATCCCCCTCAGTAGCTGATCCACCAGGCGCTGGAAGGTGGCCGGCGCTCCCTTGAGAAAGGCAGGGTCAGGAACTCATAGAGCCCCAGAGGGGTGATAAAGGCCGATTTCAGCCGGGCATCTGCATCCAGCGGCACTTGCCAGTAGCCCTTTGTAAGGTCCATGGTGGTAAGGTACCGAGCTCCTCCCAGCTTGTCTAGGAGCTCGTCAGGCCTGGGCATGGGGAAGCCAACAGATACAGTGATGGCATTGAGCTTCCGATAGTCCACACAGAACCGGACAGACCCGTCCTTTTTGGGGACCAGCACCACGGGCGAGGCCCAAGGGCTGGCAGATGGCTGGATCACCCCCAAAGCCAGCATGTCCCGGACCTCTCTTTCCAGGTCCTGAGCAGTTTTCCCCATGACTCGGAAGGGGGAGCATCTTATCGGCGGGTGCGACCCTGTCTGCACCCTGTGGACAGTCAGATTAGTGCGTCCAGGCTGGTTGGAAAACAGCTGTCGGTAAGGATGCAGCACCGCCCTGACCTCAGCTTGCTGGGCAGGGGTTAGCTGATCCGAGAGGGGAATTGTTTCCAGGGGGGAACCAGCTCTGGTCCCAGGGAACAGATCTACTAAAGGGTCATCCCCCTGCTCCTCCCACTGTCCACACACGGCCAACACCACATTCCCCCTGGCATAATATGGCTTCATCATATTCACATGGTACACCCGGCGGTGGTGCGCCCGGTTAGACAGCTCCACCACATAGTTTACCTCATTGAGCTGCTTGACAACCTTGAAAGGGCCCTCCCAGGCGGCCTGTAGTTTGTTCTTTCTCACGGGGATGAGAACCATCACAGGATCCCCGGTGGCGTCGGCACGGGCCCGCGCCGTGCGGTCATACCAGACCTTCTGCTTCTTCTGAGCTCTGGCCAGATTCTCCCTGGCCAGGCCCATGAGCTCAGCCAGTCTCTCTCGGAAGATCAGGACATGCTCCACCACTGACTCTCCATCGGGAGTGGCCTTCCCCTCCCACTCGTCTCTCATCAGGTCCAGGGGGCCCCTCACCCTCCTTCCATATAACAGTTCAAAAGGCGAAAATCCGGTAGACTCCTGGGGCACCTCCCTGTACGCGAACAGCAGGTGAGGTAAGTACTTGTCCCAATCCTGCGGGTGCTGGCTCATAAAGGTTTTTAGCATCATCTTTAGCGTCCCATTGAACCTCTCCACCAGCCCATTGGACAGGGGGTGATAAGCTGAGGCCCAGTCGTGCCGGACCCCACATTTCTCCCACAAGCACCGGAGCAGGGCCGACATGAAGTTGGACCCTTGGTCTGTCAAGACTTCCTTGGGGAACCCCACCCGGCTGAGAATGGTCTCAGCCACGGTGTCTGCTTCAATGGAAGCTAAGGGCACTGCCTCGGGGTAGCGGGTGGCAAAATCTACCACCACCAGAATGTATTTCTTCCCCGACCGGGTCGTCTTGCTGAGAGGCCCCACGATGTCCATGGCCACCTTCTGGAAAGGCTCCTCTATGATGGGCAAAGGTCTCAAAGCCGCTTTCCCCTTGTCCCGGGCCTTCCCCACCCTCTGACAGGGGTCACAGGATCGGCAATACTGCCGGACCATGGTAAAGACCCCAGGCCAGTAAAAGTTCTGTAGCAACCTCTGCCGGGTGCGCCGGATTCCCTGGTGCCCTGCGAGGGGGCTGTCATGGGCCAGGTACAGGAGCTTGCGGCGATACTTCTGGGGGACCATAGAATCATAGAATATCAGGGTTGGAAGGGACCTCAGGAGGTCATCTAGTCCAACCCTCTGCTCAAAGCAGGACCAATCCCCAACTAAATCATCCCAGCCAGGGCTTTGTCAAGCCTGACCTTAAAAACTTCTAAGGAAGGAGATTCCACCACCTCCCTAGGTAACGCATTCCAGTGTTTCACCACCCTCCTAGTGAAAAAGTTTTTCCTAATATCCAACGTAAATCTCCCCCACTGCAACTTGAGACCATTACTCCTTGATACCACCAGCTGCCTCCTGATCCCACAGGACTCCACTTCCCCTGGGGGAGCCCATTCTTGGTACAGGAACCCCTTCTCCCACAGGAACCTCTCCTGGCAACCTCTCCTCATGGTCCGTACCACACTGAGGTCGGCCAGGTCCCTGAGCTTCCGCAAGGAGGGATCTTTCCTCAACTCGGCCTGCAACTCAGCAGCTGGCAAAGAGATGGGGACCGGTTCCCTCTCATTGGCCGGGTCTGAGGCCACAGCCTCTCTGAGCCGTGCCCCTCGGCGCTCCCTCCCCACCAGGGTAGGGTCCTGCGCCTCCGGTGTGGTACCCTCCCCAAGGTCGGGGTGCAGTGCCCCTCGCCAACTCTGGCTACTGGTCACAACCAGGGCGGTCTGGGGGTTGCTTAGCCAGTCCTCTAGGTCCCCCCCCATCAAAACCTCAGTGGGCAAATGGTGGTGCACCCCCACATCCTTGGGGCCCTCCATGGCCCCCATTTCAGGGGTACCCTTGCCACGGGCACCTTGAATGGGGCCCGCCCACCCCCGTCAGGGTCAGGTAGGTGTTGGGCGATGTGACGAAGTGGGACTGTTCTTAATGGTTCCTCCGAATATTGTGGGGGTGCCTCAATTTCCCTTATGCAGTTCTTAAGTATCTAGGTGGTGGGGTAAGGGTGTATGATCACTGCAGAGCCCTAGAGGGCAGGTGTGTGCAGGGGTCTGGACACAGAGAATGGCCGACACCCTGTTTCCTGGCAACTGATGGCCTGGACCCTTCCCCCCTGCAAGGTGAGAGCTAAAGGGTTGGAGAACAAAGGAATCAGGTGACCTCCTGGCCTGGGAAAGGAACAAAGCCCAGAGGAGGGGGGGCTGGAGGGAGTTTCAGTTTGGGGCTGGCTAGGACATGGAGTGAAGTGCAGACGTGGTTGTCTGGCTCACTGCCCTCCAAAATGGACCCAGCTGAGGGGTCCTGTTCTCTGCACCTGCAAGCTCTGTTTTAGACCATGTTCCTGTCGTCTAATAAACCTCTGTTTTACTGGCTGGCTGAGAGTCCCGTCTGACTGCGAAGTTGGGGTGCAGGACCCTCTGGCTTCCCCAGGAGCCCCGCCTGAGCGGTCTCGCTGTGGGAAGCACACGGAGGGGCAGAGGATGCTGAATGCTCCGAGGTCAGACCCAGGAAGGTGGAAGCCGTGTGAGCTGTTTGCCCTGCGGACAGGCTGCTCACCGGAAGGCGACTGCCCCAGAGTCCTGACTGGCTTCATAGGGAGCAGTTCCAGAGCATCGCCCGGGCACTCCGTGACAACTGGTGGCAGCGGTGGGATCTACTGCACCCCGTGGATGGCGCTTCCTGCAGTAAGTGACTGGGGAGCAGTAAAACAAAGGGGGATTGATGGGGACTAGGCGTGCTGAAGATTCAGAGAGAGACGGTTTCAGGGGGCGGTTAACCCCTAGGATTGTGTGACCAGAGAAAAGGACTTTTGCAGTAACAGGGTCCCCCGGGGGACTGCAGCGAGCGGTCCCAGGGGCGGAGGAGTCTGCAGCTCGACCCTGGCAAAGAGGTGGTGACCTCGAGAAGGGCTGGCACACTAGGGGTTCTCCCTGGAAACCGTGGGGAGCTGCGAGCACACAGGCCTGTGAGTCCACAACAACTTGGGAAGAGTGGAGTGATGGTCTGTCACCGTCTTCTTAAGAAGGACATTGTAACCCTGTGCAGAAAGAGAGGGTTGAGCATTGGAAAGTTCACCAAAGCACAGTTAATCGTGCAGCTGGAGGAGGATGACCGCTCTAAGGGACAGATTCCTGACCCCAAATGGGGCTATAGCAGGATCTGGGAGCAGCTGGAGTAGTAGCCAGGCATCGCCAAGACTCCTGTCCCCGACCAGACGAGGGTCTTCACGATCGGGTTCCCCATCCGGGGATCGGAGATGGACGGGATTGGAGCTGAGTCCGAGAGAGCAAGAGGACTGTGAGAGACAGCGAGAGCCCGAGAAAGAGCTGCTTCACATGAACTGGCGGTGGGGGAGCGGAGAGGCCTAGGGAACCTCCCCGGGGTGAGTGGGGATAGACCCCGGGGGGCCAGTTCCGCAGGGAACCTCGAGACTAAATTGCTGCCCCTGGTTAAGGAGGGGGGGGGTGTGGATGCCCACCTCACTGCCTTTGAGCAGGCTGGAGATTTGAACCAGGGGGACCCTGCGGAAAAGCCCCGGTGTCTAGCTCCCTTGCTGGGTCCCAAGGCCATAGACTCTGTCGGCCAGATGGGTGGGGAGGTGGACAGGCTCCCACTCCTGACCCCAACCTATATGTCTGTGTGGAGTTTCCTGGGGCCAGGCCCCTCGGACCCCCAGTGGGAGCGGAAGGTGATGGTCAATGGGGAGACATTCCTGGGGTGGCGAGATCCTGGGACAGAGAGAACTGTTGTCAGGCCCTGGGTGGTGCAGCCTCAGAGGTTGAGGGGCTGTGTGAGCTGGGTGAGGGTCCCAGGGACGAAGCCCCTCGCCCTGCCTATGGCCCAGATCCCTGTGCAGACCCAGGAGGGGTGGGGCTGGCTGGTTGTTGGGGTTCTCCAGGATATCGGCTGCGAGACCCTGTTGTGGGGTGACTGTGTCTCTTTGCGACAGGATCCAGGCCCTGCTCCTGTAACGGCCAAGGGTTTGAATTTGAATCCAGGGAACCAATCGGTGGAGAGGGAAATGGTCAGTGAAAATGCAGATGACCTGGCTGGCAGCAGGGAGGAGCCGCTAGGCTCAGGCTACCTGCCTGCCTGTAAGCAGACCCCTGGGGCTGGGTGGGACAGAGAGATGCTCCCTGCGCCCTTGCACTCCGGAGAGGGGGCTCACGCTGGCTCTGATGCAGTGAGGAAAGCAGCGAGCTCGCTGCCTACCCCCACTGGCACAGCAAGGGCAGCGCTGAGCACAGGGGGAGCTGAGACCCCAGCTGAGTGGGGGGAGACACAGGCAGGGGAGGGGATCTGTGGGGAGTGGCAAGGTGCTTGGTAAGGAAAGTTTGGATGAGCCTAGGCAGCCTTGTGAGCTGATGGCTTTGTCTAGTCAGCAGGGTGGGAAGGCGAGGAGAGTGGAAGATGAGTGTCCCTGGACCTTACCTGTTAGCTGGGTGGAGAATTGGGACAGTGAAGGAAACGTGCCTGTGCCTGTCAGAGGTATTGACTTGCCTGTGGAGGGAGCTACCCTGATCTCCAAGCAGGTGTCTGTGATCAGCCTTGTGTGCTGGGACAAGGGGAATGAGATCCCAAGCTGTGTGTCTGGGAAAGGAGAAAGTGTGTCCGGCTCTTCTTGGTCTGTGGAGCAGACAGAAGGGGCCTTGCAGCCTGTGATGGTTGAGCGTTGTGCAGTTGTCTCAGAGCTGGTTCTGGATTCAGCTAAAGCCCAGGAAGGGAATGGTCCTAAGTTTGTGTCTGCTCAGGAGAATGGCCCTGTAACTAGGTCGCATCCAGTTAGTGTCTATGTAAAATCCCAGAGACCAGACAATTCTGGTGCTTGTATTTTGCCTGTTGCTCGTGTGTGGTTGGGAAAGGGTGTCGCAACTCTGTCTAATCAGGGTGAGATCCTAGCCAGGGCACAAGGAGAGCGTGAAGGTGATGTGATTGTGTTACCTATGGAGGGTGTGGAAACCTGTAGCAAGAAGGAAAAGATTCCTGAACTTGTGTGTGGCAAAGGGAAGGAGAAGGCTTCTGACCATTTATCTAGGAAGTCTGTCAGTTTGCCTGAAAGGGGATTGTGTAGGAATCCACCGGACGGGCCATAGGTAATTCTGGATGTAAGGGAGACCCAGAAAGAGTCTGTTGTTGCTCAGGAACGTGTTCCTCTAGAGCAAGCCCTAGGTAAAGAGGGTAAGAGCAGAATTTCTGGGAGGGGTGAATTGTTGCATAGAAAAGCCCTAGGGAAAGGAATCCTCATGGAGTCTTTGCAAGCAGTTTACTGCAACTGAAGGGTGTGAAAGTGATTTAATCAAGAAAGTTTCAGTTCCTAACAGCCAGAAATTTTCTGTTGTGAATGGATCCACTGACTGTCCTGTTGAAAGACCCAGTGTGGATAGCTTTGAGAAGGTCTCAGATGGAGTGAAAGCTGTTAAGAAACTTAAACAGTCCTATAACCAAGTGGCTGTGTTTGGCCAGCTTGTTGGGGAGAAGACCCAATCCAAGTTTGACCCCCTGGGGTTTTGGGGTGGCCAAAGGGCGGGCCGCAGAAACCTTCCCACATGCGGCCTGCGAGTGCTATCGACCACCCCCGACCTAAGGGAGGGCGTGAAACTGGAAGGGCCTGGTGTAACTCCTACCAAGGAATGGCAGAGACGCTGGGGCATCCATGGGAACGTTGGTGGCTTCGAACTTCCCCAGGTCACCGCCTAAAGTGACCCCGCTCAGTTCGATCTCGAAGGGGGGAGAGATGTGACGAAGTGGGACTGTTCTTAATGGTTCCTCCGAATATTGTGGGGGTGCCTCAATTTCCCTTATGCAGTTCTTAAGTATCTAGGTGGTGGGGTAAGGGTGTATGATCACTGCAGAGCCCTAGAGGGCAGGTGTGTGCAGGGGTCTGGACACAGAGAATGGCCGACACCCTGTTTCCTGGCAACTGATGGCCTGGACCCTTCCCCCCTGCAAGGTGAGAGCTAAAGGGTTGGAGAACAAAGGAATCAGGTGACCTCCTGGCCTGGGAAAGGAACAAAGCCCAGAGGAGGGGGGGCTGGAGGGAGTTTCAGTTTGGGGCTGGCTAGGACATGGAGTGAAGTGCAGACGTGGTTGTCTGGCTCACTGCCCTCCAAAATGGACCCAGCTGAGGGGTCCTGTTCTCTGCACCTGCAAGCTCTGTTTTAGACCATGTTCCTGTCGTCTAATAAACCTCTGTTTTACTGGCTGGCTGAGAGTCCCGTCTGACTGCGAAGTTGGGGTGCAGGACCCTCTGGCTTCCCCAGGAGCCCCGCCTGAGCGGTCTCGCTGTGGGAAGCACACGGAGGGGCAGAGGATGCTGAATGCTCCGAGGTCAGACCCAGGAAGGTGGAAGCCGTGTGAGCTGTTTGCCCTGCGGACAGGCTGCTCACCGGAAGGCGACTGCCCCAGAGTCCTGACTGGCTTCATAGGGAGCAGTTCCAGAGCATCGCCCGGGCACTCCGTGACAGGCACCACCCGATCTGGGGCCACCACCTCGGGCCAGGCCAGCCTCACCTCTGCCCCCGTATCCCAGTATCCATTGACCTTCCTCCCATCCACCTCCAGGGGAACAAGGCACTCTCCCCGAAGGGACAGCCCCTCGCCCACCCTGTAAGCCGAGGACCCTGAGTCCAGCCCTCTGGAAGAGCTGGGCTGGGGTACTCTTCCCTCCTGAGCAGGTGGTAAGCTGGCAGCCCCCCTTGCCTGGGCCGTCTGCCCTTCGTCCAGCTGGGTCCCTGTCCAGTTAACCCTGGGTAGGTTGGGTCTGCTCAGTCTGTCCCTGAGCCTGGGGCACTGGGTCCGTATGTGGCCTCTCTGGCCACAGTGATAGCAGCTCAGGTCACGTTGGTCCCCTTGAGCGGGTCGGAGGGTCCCAACGCCAGGCGTTCCCCTTGGGAGGGGGTTCTCCACATTTCCCCGCTGGGAGGTCCCATGGTGACACTCTCTCTGCATCGTGGAGGGGGCCTGTTCTTTTGGGACTCCTCCCGGTTACCCCGTGACCGACTGTTCACAAACTCGTCGACCTGCGTGCTGGGGGTTCTCGAGCTTTTTGTCCACCAGCCACAGCCTCAGGTCGGAAGGGCACTGTTCATACAGCTGCTCCAGTACGATCAGGTCAAGCAGGTCCTCTTTAGCTTGGGCCCCAGCTGTCCACTTGCGGGCATATCCCTGCATCCTGTTGACCAGTTGTAGGTAGGTGACCTCAGGCGTTTTACCTGACTCCGGAACCTTCTCCGGTACATCTCGGGGGTCAGCCCAAACTCACGGAGCAGGGCCTGTTTGAACAGTTCATAGTCCCCTGCCTCTGCCCCTGTCATCCGGCTGTAGACCTCCACGGCTTTGGGGTCCAGTAAGGGGGTGAGGAACTGGAGTCTGTCTGCAGGGTCAACCCTGTGCATCTCGTAGGCATTCTCAAAGGCCGTCAGGAAGCTATCTATGTCCTCCCGCTCCTTCCGCTGGGCCAGGAAGCACTTATCAAAGCTCCTTGCAGTCTTGGGTCCCCCCTCACTCACTGCAGCCGGGGTCCCACTGCTCCTCAGCCTGGCCAGCTCCAGTTCATGCTGTCTTTGTTTCTCCTTCTCCTGACGCTCCCTCTCCTTCTCCTCCTGCTCATGCTTACGTTGCCTCTCCTTCTCCTCCTGTTTATGCTGACGTTGTTTCTCCTTCTCCTCCCGCTCATGCTGACGTTGCTTTTCATGATCCTCCAGCTCCCTCATTTTCGTCTCCCTCTCCCATTCCAGCCGCCTCCGCTCCAGGGATGGGGAGCTCCGCCGGGAGCTTCCCCCAACCCCTCCCCCAGGCCTAGGTAGGAAGGGTCTCGGGATGTCCTCGGCAGCAGTCTGACCCCTCCCAGCCCGGTCAGGCCCCAGGGCCCACGCTGCGTCCGCCAGGCGGCTTCCCTCAGGGACAGGGATCGGGTCCTCCAAGCGATCCCTCTCCTCCAACTGGGCAATCAGCTGTTCCTTGGTGGACCTCCCAGTGCGCAGCCCCCTCTGCCTGCACAGCTCCACCAGGTTGCTCTTAAGGCGTTTAGCGTACGTCTCCCTGCTGGCCACTCGGTTTCCAGGAAAAACCCCTCGTGAGTCAGTCCTTCTTGAGGTCACCACCTCTTTGCCAGGGTCGAGCTGCAGACTCCTCCGCCCCTGGGACCGCTCGCTGCAATCCCCCGGGGGACCCTGTTACTGCAAAAGTCCTTCTCTCTGGTCACACACTCCCAGGGGTTAACCGCCCCCTGAAACCGTCTCTCTCTGAATCTTCAGCACGCCTGGTCCCCGTCAATCCCCCTTCGTTTTACTGTTCCCCAGTCACTTACTGCAGGAAGCGCCGTTCATGGGGTGCAGTAGATCCCACCTCTGCCACCAGTTGTCACGGAGTGTGGGGGAGTCCAGGCCCTGCACCCCTCTTCCTGGGATTCACTGAGACTCTCAGCCAGCCAGTAAAACAGAAGGTTTATTGGACAACAGGGACACAGTCTCAAACATCGGTTGCATCTGATGAAGTGAGCTGTAGCTCACGAAAGCTCATGCTCAAATAAATTGGTTAGTCTCTAAGGTGCCACAAGTCCTCCTTTTCTTTTAGTCTCAAACAGAGCTTGTGGATACAACCAGGACCCCTCAGTCAAGTCCTTCTGGGGGAGCAGGGAGCTTAGACCCCAGCCCTGGGGTTCCCTGCGTTCCTCCACCCAGCCCCAAACTGAAACCAACCCCCCCACCCCCAGCAGGCTCTCTCTTCCAGCCCTTGTCCAGTTTCCCGGGCAGAGGTGTTACCTCCCCTCTCCCCCTCCTGGCTCAGGTGACAGGCTCTCAGGTCTCCCACCCCCAGTGAAACTCCCTTGCCACATTCCCAGGTCAACACTCCCCCCTCCCTGCAGCGTCACAGGGTCTGCACAGCCCCCAGGACAATGGGTCCCAGATCTCAGTTGGGGTTTTGCCTGACACGATGGGGCCCTGATCTCAGTCGGGGTCTGGGCAGTGCCCGGCCCGACGGGGCCCCAGTCTCAGGTTTCTATCTGAGGATTCCTGCATTGGGGTTTCCAGACTGACCCAATCCCTGCCCATACGTCACTCAGTTCATGGGCTCTCCCCAGCCCTATTGTCCGGGACTGGGTGTTGCCCCTTCCTGGAAGCCACCATGTGTCAGCTGAATTTGCATGTTACATCAGCGCTGTCCTCTCCCAGGCCCATTATCCCAGGTGTAACCGACACTCCCTGCGCAGCAGGGCCCATAAGTAGCTGTGGAGCTGCCAGGCTGGTGCGACGGCACGCTCCAGAACTCACAGGAACTTGTGGACTGCAGGTACCGCTCTCCCCTGGGTTCCCAGTGCCACAGGCCTCCTCTGCCAGCTTGCTGCCCTAGCGCCCGGTGGGTCCTCTGGTTTCTCTTCTGGCTGGGATGGGGCTGATGGCGTATGGGCATATTCCCAGGGGCAACAGGGAAGGGCAGGAATCCAGTGCTTTACCAGGTGGGCACTGGGGCTGGGTTCAGCTAGGATTTACCAGCTGCTGGCTGAACAGAGAGACCTTTGCAGTCTTCATGGCTGGGGAGTTACCTGGGTACAGGGGCCTGCCAGGGCTGGCCCAGGCCCAAGCCCAAAGCCTTCGGTGTCACCGGCAGGTCTCCCCTTGGGTTGGCACCTCAGCTGCTGTAAAGCAGCAGAGCTCCACCGACTCCCCTGGGCTCAGGCCTCCACGGTCAGAAAGAAAGCCTAGGAGGACTATGACCTGCCACCATCCTGCACAGCCAGGCATTCACTCTGAAACCTAGTGATGACCGCAGGCATGTCACCATTGCAGACTAAAGTCTCTGCTGTTGCACATGTGGCCGTCCTGGGACTGTGGGCAGATCCTGGCACTATAGGCTCTGTTGGAGAAGGATGCCCCCCTCTGCCCCAGTCTGAATCCTGGCTCCCTGGTTAGAGACACACTGATGCGGCCCATCTCGAAGCCCCACTGTTGGGGCTTGGTCCCAGCCACAGGCAGGGTCAGGCCTTTGTGATAGCCAGGAATCCTGCCCATTCCAGACCGACGCCAGGTGCCAGCCTCTCCCCCCAAGGCTCAGCCATGTCTGGCACCCCGGAGTCACATGTAGGTTGAGGGACACCCCGCAGGTGAGTCCCAGCCCCCAAGCTGTACATGGAGGCTGGCCATGTGTGGGATCCCTGCCTTTCCGGGCTCCACGGGGCATGGGCAGGTGGCTGTGAGCACAGCTCGTGAGCCGTGTCTACACCCTCCACCCACGCGCCCCAGGAGAACCGGGCTGGCTGGAGCTGTAAGCTGGACGTGCCCGCACCTGGGCTTGGACTGGCCTTGGGAGCCTTCCAACATGGGCTAACACTGAGGGATGGCACCAGCAGGCCCCACCTCCGTGCCCAGTTCACACCGCTGGCAATCAGCAGTGGCTCCATGGGCATCAATGGGCCAGATCCTCTGCTGGTGTCAATTGGTATCGCTCCACTGCTGTGTGGGGAGTCCAGGGCTGGGCTAGCAGGGGCTGCGGGTTGGGAGTGAGGGGCACCAGCGAAGCGGGGAGGGGGAGTCCAGGGCTGGGCTGGCAGGGGGCTGCGGGTCGGGAGTGAGGGGCACTGGCAGGGCTAGTGCAGGGAGCCCAGGGCATCCTGAGAGGTCAGCAGCCTGGGGAAAAAATCTGGCCGTGATGCTGCTGTCTCTGGTCACCATCTCCCTTTGTTGACAGTGAAGCCACAGGAGGAGGGGAGCCAGCTGCAGACTGTGCACGTGGGGTAAGGGCTGGGGTTGGGCTGGGGTCTCCCTTTGGCGGATACATTGTGCCTGGGGTGGGGAACTCAGCGTTTTCTGCCCTGTCCCAGCCACCATCGCCCCCAAGGAGCTCTGCCTCCCCTTCAGCTGGGGCTGAGAGTGCAATGGTGTTGACAGCCAAATAGCTTGTGGAACTCCCTGCTACTGGATGTCAGCTAAGACCCCCAGCTGCACAAGCTGCTGCCCCCTGAATCAGCCAGGTGCCCCCTGTGTGCTACGGAGTGTATCTGCCCCCATGGCCAGCCCTTCCAGGGGCACATTGGGGTTGATGCTTTTCCCAGGAGGCTGTGATTGGGAGCGGGGGTGCAGAGAAGGGGGTGAGAATGCCCCCCTGCCAAGCTTATGAGTCAAATGTGGGTAGATGACTCCATGGGGCAGGGTCCCCCGCAGCAGGATCTAGCTCTGAGACTGCTGATCTGTGCACGGGGGTGGCTACGGTGCGGGACAACTGAGATCACTGACCTCAGTCTCTCCTCTCCAGCTGGAGAGCGCTGCAGGAACACCGCTGTCCAGGCTGGGCTCAGGGGACGGGCTGAGGATGGAGCCGGTTTCGGAGTCGGTCGTGGACCCCGACATGGAGGAGCTGTTCAGACTTTTCTTGGATGAAGGTAGCGACCCAGGGGCTCAGGGCAGCTGCGCCAGAGGGGGAGACGTGGATGCTGCTTAGCAACTGTCACGGAGTCCCCGGGTGATGCTCAGGAATTGCTCCCTATGAAGCCAGGCAGGACTCTGGTGAAGTCTCCTCTCTGAGAGCAGCCTGTCTGCAGGACACACAGCTCCCCCGGCTCCACCTTCCTGGGTCTGACCTCGGAGCATTCAGCATCCTCTGCCCCTCCATGCGCTTCCCACAGCAAGTCCGCCCAGGCGGGGTCCTGGGGAAGCCAGAGGGTCCTGCCCCCCAACTCCGCAGTCAGACGGGACTCTCAGCCAGCCAGTAAAACAGAAGGTTTATTAGACAACAGGAACATGGTCTAACACAGAGCTTGTAGGTGCAGAGAACAGGACCCCTCAGCTGGGTCCATTTTGGGGGGCAGTGAGCCAGACAACCACGGCTGCACTTCACTCCTCGTCCCCAGCCAGCCCCAAACTGAAATCCTCTCCAGCCCCCCTTCCTCTGGGCTTAGTCCCTTTCCCGGGCCAGGAGGTCACCGGATTCCTTTGTTCTCCAACCCTTTAGTTCTCACCTTGCAGGGAGGAAGGGCCAGGCCATCAGTGGCCAGGAAACAGGGTGTCGGCCATTCTCTGTGTCCAGACCCCTGCACACCCCTGCCCTCTAGGGCTCTGCAACGATCATACACCCTTATCCCACCCCCTAGATACTTAAGAACTGCCTAGGGGAAACTGAGGCACCCCCACACTATTCAGAGGAAACATTAAGAACAGTCCCACTTTGTCACATCTCTCCCCCCTTCGAGACCGAACTGAGCGAGGTCACGTTAGCCGGTGACCTGGGGAAGTTCGACCCCACCAACGTTTCCATGGATGTCCCAGCATTTCTCCCATTCCTTAGCATTGGCTTGCATCAGCCCCGCACCTAGCCCTGTGTCTGAGGTGTCGGTGAACACTATAAAGACCTTGGCAAAGTCTGGGTTTACCAGATTTACTGGGCCCTGGATTAGAGCCTCCTTCAAAGCACAGAGAGCCCTCTGGCACTGCTCGGTCCAGACCAGCTCGTCTGGCTTCCCCTTCTTACATAGCTCAGTGATGGGGCAGCTAGGGAGCTCAAGAGGGGTACAAACCTCCAGTAGTACCCCACCATCCCAATAAAGGCCTGGACCTGTTTCTTGGTCTGGGGAACAGGCCACTCTCTGATTATCTCCACCTTACACTTTTCAGCTTTTACCGTCAGTCCTGCCTCCTTGAGGCAGCCCAGCACCCTCTTCATTTGGGACACAGACTGTTCATTTACAGAATTAGGATGGAGACATCCCTTTCTCAACAACCTTGTCTCCCCAACAAGCTGGCCAAACACAGCCACTTGGTTATAGGACTGTTTAACTTTCTTAACAGCTTTCACTTCATCTGAGACCTTCTCAAAGCTATCCACACTGGATCTTTCAACAGGACAGTCAGTGGATCCATTTACAACAGAAAATTTCTGGCTGTTAGGAACTGAGACTTTCTTGATTAAATCACTTTCACACCCTTCAGTTGCAGTAAACTGCTTGCAAAGACTCCATGAGGATTCCTTTCCCTAGGGGCTTTTCTATGCAACAATTCACCCTTCACAGAAATTCTGCCCTTACCCTCTTCACCTAGGGCTTGCTCTAGAGGAACACTTTCCTGAACAACAACAGACTCTTTCTGGGTCTCCCTTACATCCAGAATTACCTCTGGCCCATCCGGCGGATTCCTACACAATCCCCTTTCAGGCAAACTGACAGACTTCCTAGATAAAAGGTCAGAAGCATTCTCCTTCCCTTTGCCACACACAAGTTCAGGAATCTTTTCCTTCTTGCTACAGGTTTCCAGACCCTCCGTAGGTAACACAATCACATCACCTTCATGCTCTCCTTGTGCCCTGGCTAGGATCTCACCCTGATTAGACAGAGTTGCTGCACCCTTTCCAACAACACACTAGCAACAGGCAAAATACAAGCACCAGAATTGTCTGGTCTCTGGGATTTTGCATAGACACTAACTGGATGCGACCTAGTTACAGGGCCATTCTCCCGAGCAGACAGAAATTTAGGACCCTTCCCTTCCTGGGCTTTAGCTGAATCCAGAACCAACTCTGAGACAACTGCACTACCCTCAACCATCACAGGCTGAAAGGCCCCTTCTGTCTGCTCCACAGACAAAGAAGAGCCGGACACACTTTCTCCTTTACCAGACACACAGCTTGGGATCTCATTCCCCTTGTCCCAGCACACAGGGCTGGTCACAGACAACTGCTTGGAGTCCGGGGTAGCTCCCTCCATAGGCAAGTCAATACCCCAGACAGACACAGGCACATTCCCTTCACTGTCACAATTCTCCACCCAGCTAACAGGTAAGGTCCAGGGACACTCGTCTTCCACTCTCCTCGCCTTCCCACCCTGCTGACTAGACACAGCCATCAGCTCACAAGGCTGCCTAGGCTCATCCAGACTTTCCTTACCCAGCACCTTGCCACTCCCAACAGATCCCCTGCCCTGCCTGTGTCTCCCCTCACTCAGCTGGGGTCTCAGCTCCCACTGTGCTCAGCACTGCCCTTGCTGTCCCAGTGTGGGCAGGCAGCGAGCTCACTGCTTTCCTCACAGCATCAGAGCCAGCGTGAGCCCCCTCTCTGGTGTGCAAGGGGGCGGGGAGCATCTCTCTGTCCCACCCAGCCCCAGGGGGCTGGTTATAGGCAGGCAGGTATCCTGAGTTTAGCCGCTCCTCCCCCCTGCCAGCCAGGTCCTCTGCATTTTCACTGACAATTTCCATCCTAGTCAATTGGTTCCTTGGATTCAAATTCAAATCCTCGGCCGTTACAGGAGCAGGGCCTGGATCCTGTCCCGAAGAGACACAGTCGTCCCCCAACAGGGTCTCACAGCCGATATCCTGGAGAACCCCAACAACCAGCCAGCCCGACCCCTCCTGTGTCTGCACAGGGATCGGGGCCATAGACAGGGTGAGGGGCTTCATCCCTGGGACCCTCACCCAGCTCACCCAGCCCCTCAGCATCTAAGGCTTCACCACCAGGGGCCTGATAACAGTTCTCTCTGTCCCAGGATCTCGCCACCCCAGGAATGTCTCCCCATTGACCATCACCTTCCGCTCCCACTGTGGGTCCGATAGGCCTGAGCCCAGGAGACTCCACACAGACATATAGTCTACGGCCCGAGACCCAGCAAGGGAGCTAGACACCGGGGCTTTTCTGCAGGGTCTCCGTGGTTCAAATCACCAACCTGCTCAAAGGCAGTGAGGTGGGCATCCACATCCCCCCCTCCTTAACCAGGGGCAGCAATTTAGTCTCGAGGTTCCCTGCAGAGCTGGCACCCTGGGATCTATCCCCACTCACCCCGGGCAGGTCCCCTAGGCCTCTCCGCTCCACCATCCCCAGTTCATGCTGCTGCTGCTTCTGCAGCTCTTTCTCGGGCTCTCGCTGTCTCTCACAGTCCTCTTGCTCTCGGACTCAGCTCCAATCCCGTCCGTCTCCGATCCCCGGATGGGGCACCCGATCGTGAAGACCCCCGTCTGGTCGGGGACAGGAGTCTTGGCGATGCCTGGCTACCACTCCAGCTGCTCCCAGATCCTGCTATAGCCCCATTTGGGTCAGGAATCTCCTGGTCATCCTCCTCCAGTTGCACGATTAACTGTGCTTTGGTGAACTTCCCAATGCTCAACCCTCTCTTTCTGCACAGGGTTACAATGTCCTTCTTAAGGAGACGGTGACAGGATCACTCCGCTGTTCCCAAGTTGTCATGGACTCACAGGCCTGTGTGCTCTCAGCTCCCCACGGTTTCCAGGGAGAACCCCTAGTGTGCCAGCCCTTCTCGAGGTCACCCCCTCTTTGCCAGCGTCGAGCTGCAGACTCCTCCGCCCCGAGACCGCTCGCTGCAATCCCCAGGGGAACCCTGTTACTGCAGAAGTCCTTCTCTCTCCCAGAGCCAAGCTGCAGGCTCCTCTGCCCCCGAGACTGCTCACCGCAGTTCCCAGGGGGACCCCATTACTGCACAGTCCTTCTCGCTGGTCACACACTCCCAGGGGTTAACCGCCCCCCGAAACCGCCCCTCTCTGAGCCTTCAGCACGCCTGGTCCTTGTCAATCCCCCTTTGTTTTACTGCTCCCCAGTCAGTGACTGCAGGAACCGCCATCCACGGGGTGCAGTACATCCCACTTCTGCCACCAGTTGTCACGGAGTCCCCAGGCGATGCTTGGGAACTGTTCCCTACGAAGCCAGGCAGGACTCTTGTGAAGTCTCCTCTCTGATAGCAGCCCGTCTCCAGGGCAAGAAGCTCACACAGCTTCCACCTTCCTGGGTCTGACCTAGGAGCATTCAGCATCCTCTGCCCCTCCGTGCGCTTCCCACAGCGAGTCCGCCCAGGCGGGGTCCTGGGGAAGCCAGAGGGTCCTGCCCCCCAACTTCGCAGTCAGATGGGACTCTTAGCCAGCCAGTAAAACAGAGGTTTATTAGACGACAGGAACATGGTCTAAACCAGAGCTTGTAGGTGCAGAGAACAGGACCCCTCAGCTGGGTCCATTTTGGGGGCAGTGAGCCAGACAACCACGTCTGCACTTCACTCCTCGTCCCCAGCCAGCCCCAAACTGAAACTCCCTCCAGCCCCTCCTCCTCTGGGCTTTGTCCCTTTCCCGGGCCAGGAGGTCACCTGATTCCTTTGTTCTCCAACCCCTTTAGCTCTCACCTTGCAGGGGGGAAGGGCCCAGGCCATCAGTTGCCAGGAGACAGAGTGTCGGCCATTCTCTGTGTCCAGACCCCTGCACACCTGCCCTCTAGGGCTCTGCAATGATCATATACCCTTATCCCCCCACCTAGAAGATTAAGAACTGCCTAGGGGAAACTGAGGCACCCCCACAATATTCAGAGAAAACATTAAGAACAGTCCCACTTCATCAAAGCAACTTGTCTGCAGTGTCCCATGCCCCCCATGCCCACAGGGTCCATCACAGCCCAGGGCCCATCCAGTGAGGCAGAGGCTGGGGTCCCTACAGGCCTCTGGTGGGAAAATGACCCGAGAGACCAGCAGTTGGAGGTCCAGGGGGGAGTCTGGTATTAGCAACGGTGTAGCCACAGCTAGAGAAGCTGGCTGAGAACAGGGTGCTGCCCAGACCCCGTCCGAGATCAGGGCCCCGTCGTGCTGGGCGCTGCCCAGACCTGACCAAGATCAGGGCCCTGTCGTGCTGGGGATCCCGGTGGCAGGGGGATAGGGACCCCAACCATGGGAGTGCGGGGGCAGGGAGGGGGACTCCAGCGACAGAGTTGCGAGGCAGGGAGGGGGATCCGCAGGCAGGGGGATCCCAGTGGCAGATTTAGGGAGGCTGGGGGGGGTCACACAGCAGCACCTGGGTAATGGACTTGTTGGTTTGTTTCCCAGCTGCCGAGGGCGGGGAAGGGACGTCCAACACAGAGATAATGAATTTACCCAGCCCTGGCTTCCGGCCCAGCCCTGGCTTCCGGCCGGCCAAACAGCCGCTCCACTACTGGATCCGCGACACCAGGCAGAAGGCCTTCTACCTGCGGGACAACAGGCTGGTGGCCGCGAACCTGCAGGGCGAAAATGCCAGCCAGGAAGGTTGGTTGCCCCCAGGGTACCTGCTGGGGGTTCACAGTTAGTGACTTCACGCCACCCCCTTCCCAAAGCCCCCTCCGCACCTGGCTGTGGCCTCCTTGGTCCATTTGGCTCCCGGGCGCTGGGAGACGCCAGGCAGGGCTCTGTCCCCACAGAAGGCTCCTGGTAGTTTGCAGCCAGCGATGCCCACCCCAAGGGGCTGAGATAGCAGCAGAGCCAGGTGCCCCCTACCCCACTCGCTTTGCTGGTCTCCCAGTCTCTTTCCAGTGGCTGGCACGTTGCACACTAATGGAACAGCTGCTCAGGGGAACCCTTTGCAACAAGCATTATTGGTCCTACAACCCCAGGAAGGGCGGAGCATGGTCCTGAGCCCCCACCCAGACCCTCCACTGTTCCTAGGGCCAATGGGAAATCAGGTCCCAGCCTGGGGAAATTCCCACCTTTCGAATTTCGTTTCCATCCCGAGTTGGGGTGAACAGTCCAAATCTTGCCCAGAGGGGAGGGGCAGGTTGGGAACGGGGGGAAGTTTGGTGTCACTTTGCCAGCAGGGATTGAACCGCGACTGCCCTAGCTGCTGTAGGGCCTCGTGGGGGCTGTAGTTCACTCGCCTCATTCTCCTCTTCTCCTCTCTGGGCCGGTCTCTCCAGTTGGACTACAGCTCCCAGGATGCACTGCCATGCAAGACCCATGATTCTACCACGGTGCATCCTGGGAGATGTAGTCCAGCCAGGGAGCCTAGCCCATGGAGGACAATGGGGCCACAAGGCAGTGAGGGGGGACCAGGAGCAACCCATGCTGGGAGGTCAGTGACCTGGCCTGCAGGGGGCCCTGGCCATGCTTTGATCACATTTCCCCCTCCTGATCTCCCTCTGCAGAGAAGGTCAGCGTGGTCCCCAACAGGGGGCTGGAGCGCAAGAGGTGTCCCCTGATCCTGGGCATCAAAGGCGGCAGGCAGGGCCTGTCGTGTGGAACAGCCAAGCAGCCCCGGCTGCAGCTGGAGGTGAGTGCCATGCCAGGGACCCCCTGCCGGCCCCTCCCTGAGTCTCCGCTGCGGGGTTCTCAAAGCCCTGCTCAGAGCCAGGGCTGGACCAGGGCGTAGGCCCTACCAGCCAGCATCCGGAGCCCACCTCCTGGGGTCACGGGAGTGCCCCACACTCTCAGCATTCATCACAGAAAAGTTTCAGAGTAGCAGCTGTGTTAGTCTGTATTCACAAAAAGAAAAGGAGGACTTGTGGCACCTTAGAGACTAACCAATTTATTTGAGCATAAGCTTTCATGAGCTACAGCTCACTTCATCGGATGCATTCATGAATGCATCCGATGAAGTGGGCTGTAGCTCACGAAAGCTTATGCTCAAATAAATTTGTTAGTCTCTCAGGTGCCACAAGTCCTCCTGTTCTTATCACAGAAAAGGTTCATCTCCAGCCATCCTGGCTGTGCAGAATGGAACTGAAGCAGAGCCAATGCCTGAGTTTGCAGAGAGCCTGAGCCCACAGGTCAGAGAGGAGGGAACAGCCCTGGCCTCTCAATGGGCCTGGCTGGGTTTTGGCCAGTAGGCCCCAATCCCCCTCCCTAGTCAATACAAATAGTCACCCCTGGGGCCCAGCTCAGCCTCCCAGCCCCACACCCATCCCAGCGCCAAGGGCGTTGTGTCCGGCTGTCCCGCTTGTTCTAACCTCTTCCCCGCGCCCTCCCCCCGCAGGACGTGCACCTCACTGAGCTCTTCGACAAGTATGAGGAGGCCAAGCGCTTCACCTTCTTCAAGACCTACAATGGCAGCACGCACCGCTTCGAGGCGGCCGCCTACCCAGGCTGGTTCCTCTGCACCTCAGCCCAGGCCAACGAGCCCATCGGCCTCACCGCCCGCCCAGGGGAAGCTGCTATCACCGACTTCTATTTCAAGCGCAAATAGGCCCCGAGTGGGGGCCGAGCAGCAGGAGCCAGAAACCAGCCCTACCCTGGGGGCACGGTGCTGCTTCAGCTCTGCCCTCTCGGTGGCTAGCCGTGGCGGGGGGTTAGAGCTACCCACCCCCAATGGGAACCCCAGGAGGGCGTGGCAGCCTCAGTTCCCCTGTCTTCCCTGGGCCTGTCAGCTCTTTGACTGGTCGGTGCCTGAGCCCCTAGCGTAGCACTGACCCGTACATGCGACGGGGCTCAGTTTTTCTCCCGGCCCCAGCACCTTCCCAGGGTTGAAGTCTTAGCTGGCATGAGAAGCAAGCGACTGATTTGTACCGGATCCCATGTGGGAGTGACACAGCCACTTCTCAGGGCGCACGAGGCCTGGCCCAGCCTTGCTCCCGGTCCCGTTAGAGGGGCTGACGGGGGCACTGCTCCGTACTGCTGATGGAAAGAGATCTCGGATTCTAGCCTGAGGCCTGTGTACCTGGCCCGGCCAGTGGGGGATCTATGCACCAGCCAGCAGAGAACCAGGGTCACCCGTAGCTGGAAGGACCTTTGGGGGTCGTCTGCTTCAGCTGCTGCCCTGAGGCAGGATTGAGTCTGACGGGTTTCTCCAGCCTGCTCTTAACCCTCTGGTGCCGGGGGTCCCACAGCCTGTAACCACTGGGGACCTGCTCCGGCACTGGGCCAGCCGCGGTGCTAGGAACTGTCACTCTTGTGTGGCTGATTTTGGATGCAGCTGCCCCCTGGGGTTACCCTTGCTAACCCCCTGCCCCCCCCAAAAAAAGCTAGGGCCAGAAGAGGCTGGCGTGTGGGTCCTTGGGGGCCGTATTCGAGGCACAAGAGGCTAAGTGGCAGGGCCTGGAGGAGTTGGAGACTTTGGGGTTCATTTCGGTCTCTTGCTTCATAATGGCCCCCAACCCCCATCTGTGGATCTGGCTTTCCCCTCTCTTTGTACAAGCTGCTTTGAGAAATAAAATGGCTCGAAATGCCCAGGGAATCGCTGCCAAACACACGAGTGCCGGGCGGGCCGGGGAACGGGGGGAATTCGGCTGAGTGTGTGGTCGACGTTTGAAAATGGGGGAGGGGGGTGAACCAATGGGCAGTGGGCTGGAGGAGGGAAATCCAGGGACAGTGGTTGGTCAGGCAGGGGGTGGCTGGGGGATAACTGGATGGGGGGACCCCAGGAACCGAAGGGGGCCGGGGATGCAGGAGGTAACGGTGGGGGGCAGTGTAAGCGGGACTGGGCTGGGGATCCATGGGGGAGGGCCGGATCCCCCAGCTCCATATACACAGCTGTAGGAGCCAGGCTCCCTGGCCGTCTCCGGGCCTCTCTCCAGGTCGCTGGGCAGAGAGAAGGGGCAGGAGGGTGCTCCTGGCGGCAAGGCAGGTGTCCCGGACTCCCGGGCCCCGTGCTCTCTCGGCTCCATATGGCCCGTCGGTCTGACAGCCCTCCCCGGGGGTTCACTCTCGGGGATTAAACCCCACTTCCTGGCCCGCACCTCTCTGAGCCATCAGCACACCTGGCTCTGCCGTGGGCCCCCGGGGCCGCCACACTCAGGGGAGCAATGCCCCCCGATCTCTAGCCTGCCGTGACAGGTGGGTTCATTGTATGTCTGAACACAGCACAGGCTGTCCTCAGGGGCCTGGCCAGTCTTAGCCCTGTCCATGTGTCCCCATTCCCATGGCCTCCCGCTGCTCTTTGTCCCCAGTCCAGCAACCCCCTCCTCCGCCCTTTGTCTTTGTTCCTGGGCAAAGAGATCACCTGGGCCCTCTCTCTTCCCTCCTTACACCCCTGACCTGGTGCCCCATGCCCAGACACGCCCCCTGCAGCTGTCCCTCCCCAGCATGCACTGGCTGGGCAGACAGCAGTGCTGGGTCACCAGGAGGCACCAGGGCTCTGTGTGCCCAGGCAGGGCCGCCCAGGGGATGCAGGGGGCCTGGGGTCGGCGGCGGCGGGGGTCCTTCCGCTCCAGGTCTTTGGGGCACTTCGCTGAAGACATGGAGCGGAAGAAGCAGTGGTGGGTCCTTCACTCCGGGTGTGTTCGGCGGCACTGAAGGACCCGCCACCGTTGAAGTGCCACCGAAAACTCTCGTGGGAGCCCCTGAAAACTCTCATGGGGGCCCCAGCGGGGCCCAGGGCCTGGGGAAAATTGCCCCCTTGCCCCCGCGATCGGCAGGCCACAGGGATGGCGCTGGGAGCCTGGCTGGGAGCAGGGCCCAGGGGGCCAGTTTCTGTCCCAGGCTCTGGGGCCAGACCAATGGGCCAGACTGTGGCCCTGGCTGGAGGTGCTGCCTGTGTCCCTTTGCCCCAGGCTGTGTCTCCCCCAGCTTTGATTTCCTGAACACCAAGACGTGGGCTTCCCTCGGCCAGGGTCTGGGCCGCCAGCTCTTCAGGTCAATGAGCATCCGCCCCACTGAGCGGTGCCCTCCTCGGCTGCCTCCCAAAAATGCCATTGGCCTTCTTGGCAACAAGGGCACACTGTTGACTCTCATCCAGCTTCTCGTCCACTGTCATCCCTAGGCCCTTTTCTGCAGAACTGCTGCCGAGCTATTCGGTCCCTAGTCTGTAGCGGTGCATGGGATTCTTCCATCCTAAGTGCAGGACTCTGCACTTGTCCTTGTTGAGCCTCATCAGATTTCCTTTGGCCCAATCCTCCAATTTGTCTAGGGCCCTCTGTATCCTATCCCGACCCTCCAGCGTATCTACCACTCCTCCCAGTTTAGTGTCATCTGCAAACTTGCTGAGGGTGCAATCCACGCCGTCCTCCAGATCATTTATGAAGATATTGAACAAAACCGGCCCCAGGACCAACCCTTGGGGCACTCCACTTGATACCAGCTGCCAACTAGACATGGAGCCATTGATCACTACCCGTTGAGCCCGACAATCTAGCCAACTTTCTACCCACCTTGTAGTGCATCCATCCAGCCCATACTTCTTTAACTTGCTGGCAAGAATACTGTGGGAAACCGTGTCAAAGGCTTTGCTAAAGTCAAGGAACAACACGTCCACCACTTTCCCTTCATCCACAGAGCCAGTTATCTCGTCATAGAAGGCAATTAGATTAGTCAGGCATGACTTGCCCTTGGTGAATCCATGCTGACTGTTCCTGATCACTTTCCTCTCCTCTAAGTGCTTCAGAATTGATTCCTTGAGAACCTGCTCCATGATTTTTCCAGGGACTTAGGTGAGGTTGACTGGCCTGTAGTTCCCAGGATCCTCCTTCTTCCCTTTCTTAAAGATGGGCACTACATTAGCCTTTTTCCAGTTGTCCGGGACCTCCCCCGATCGCCATGAGTTTTCAAAGATAATGGCCAATGGCTCTGCAATCACAGCCGCCAACTCCTTTAGCACCCTCAGTTGCAGCGCATCCAGCCCCATGGACTTGTGCACATCCAGCTTTTCTAAATAGTCCCGAACCACTTCTTTCTCCACAGAGGGCTGGCCGCCTCCTCCCCATGCTGTGCTGCCCAGTGCAGCAGTCTGGGAGCTGACCTTGTTCGTGAAGACAGAGGCAAAAAAAGCATTGAGTACATTAGCTTTTTCCACATCCTCCCTCACTAGGTTGCCTCCCTCATTCATAGAATCATAGAATCATAGAAAATCAGGGTTGGAAGGGACCTCAGGAGGTCATCTAGTCCAACCCCCTGCTCAAAGCAGGACCAATCCCCAATTAAATCATCCCAGCCAGGGCTTTGTCAAGCCTGACCTTAAAAACTTCTAGGGAAGGAGATTCTACCACCTCCCTAGGTAACGCATTCCAGTGTTTCACCACCCTCCTAGTGAAAAAGTTTTTCCTAATATCCAACCTAAACCTCCCCCACTGCAACTTGAGACCATTACTCCTTGTCCTGTCCTCTTCTACCACTGAGAATAGTCTAGAACCATCCTCTCTGGAACCACCTCTCAGGTAGTTGAAAGCAGCTATCAAATCCCCCCTCATTCTTCTCTTCTGCAGACTAAACAATCCCAGTTCCCTCAGCCTCTCCTCATAAGTCATGTGTTCCAGACCCCTAATCATTTTTGTTGCCCTTCAGTAAGGGGCCCACACTTTCCTTGACTTTCTTCTTGATGCTAACATACCTGAAGAAACCCTTCTTGTTACTCTTAACATCCTTTGCTAGCTGCAACTCCAATTGTGATTTGGCCTTCCTGATTTCACTCCTGCATGCCTGAGCAATATTTTTATACTCATCCCTGGTCATTTGTCCAATCTTCCACTTCTTGTAAGCTTCTTTTTTGTATTTAAGATCAGCAAGGATTTCACTGTTAAGCCAAGCCAGTTGCCTGCCATATTTACTATTCTTTCTACACATCGGGATGGTTTGTCCCTGTAACCTCAATAAGGATTCTTTAAATACAGCCAGCTCTCCTGGACTCCTTTCCCCCTCATGTTATTCTCCCAGGGGATCTTGCCCATCAGCTCCCTGAGGGAGTCAAAGTCTGCTTTTCTGAAGTCCAGGGTCCGTATTCTGCTGCTTTCCTTTCTTCCTTGTGTCAGGATCCTGAACTCGACCATCTCATGGTCACTGCCTCCCAGGTTCCCCTCCACTTTAGCTTCCCCTACTAATTCTTCCCAGTTTGTGAGCAGCAGGTCAAGAAGAGCTCTGCCCCTAGTTGGTTCCTCCAGCACTTGCACCAGGAAATTGTCCCCTACACTTTCCAAAAACTTCCTGGATTGCCTGTGCACCGCTGTATTGCTCTCCCAGCAGATATCAGGGTGGTTGAAGTCTCCCATGAGAACCAGGGCGTGCGATCTAGTAACTTCTGCGAGTTGCCGGAAGAAAGCCTCGTCCACCTCATCCCCCTGGTCCGGTGGTCTATAGCAGACTCCCACCACGACATCACCTTGTTGCTCACACTTCTGAACTTAATCCAGAGACTCTCAGGTTTTTCTGCATTTTCATACTTGAGCTCTGAGCAGTAATACTGCTCTCTTACATACAATGCAACTCCCCCACCTTTTCTGCCCTGCCTGTCCTTCCTGAACAGCTTATATCCATCCATGACAGTACTCCAGTCATGTGAGTTATTCCACCAAGTCTCTGTTATTCCAATCACATCATAATTCCTTGACTTGACCTTGACCATCACCATCATAATTCCTTGACCTTGGCTTGGCCCGTTGCTTTGATGGCCCGCTGGGGTCAGCTTACCACTTCTTTGGGCCTCCGCATGGCACGGCCAGGAGACCTTCCCCACAGGCCCTGCCTGTGGCTCTGGGCTTGGCATCCTTGGCACTCTGCAGAGAGCTGGGGGTCTCCAGGCAACCTTCGCACCAATTTGTAGGGAGGGGATCCCTCAAGGGCAGCAAGCTCCTTCCCTACCCTGGGTGCACGAGCCTGTGATATCTGTGGGACACTCTTCTTCTGTGACCTTAGCAGCTCTGTGGGGCAGGACCAGCCCTCTCTTCTGCTTTGGACCGCGCCTGGCACAACGCCTGGGCTATGGCTCGTGCTCTCATGTGCCGTGGTGACACAATGCTATATCACAGCTGTCGGGCAGGCTCCTCCCCATCCTGCAAAGGGCCCCCTGGTCGCAGCCCAAGGTGGAGCTGCACAAGGCAGGCCTGTGCCCAAGGCTGGAGATGCCCAGCCAGGAGGCCCCTGGAGCTGATGCTGTGGCATTGGCTCTGGTGCTCCGTGAGCGGCTTTGCTTCCCAAAGCCCGGGGCTCAGCTCTCCCTTGTGCCGCTGCTACGCTGGGGGATCCGTCTAGGCTGGACATTAGGAAACACTGTTTCGCTAGGAGGGTGGTGAAGCACTGGAATGGGTTACCTAGGGAGGTGGTAGAATCTCCTTCCTTAGAGGTGTTTAAGGCCTGGCTTGACAAAGCCCTGGCTGGGATGATTTAGTTGGCGTTGTGACGTTACACTCCACGTTCTTTATGGCAATATGTTTATGAGATGGATATGACAGAACTGAGATGTACTTTATGCAAGATGGCTTCTGTGAGGTATCATTGGAAAGGTTCTGATTTACTGAATGTGATTATCCAATGTGTATGCATGTATCGTTTCTGTATCTGACCATGTCTCTGTATTTCAAATGTGCTACATTGGAAGAGGCCAAACAATGTTAATGGCTTACTGAGGAAATGCACACAAGCATAAGGATTACCTCAGGAACAGCGAACACTAGAAAACTCTCAGAGATAGCCCTGCACAATGGGAACTGTTTGACCCAGGTCAGAGCAAAAAAGCTTTCCAGCAAGTTGGGGGGAAGATATAAGAGAGGGACAATGACAACATGAGGTGGCCTCACTCTCCCTACAACAAAACACTGGAAAACACCTGAGAAACAAAGACTGAACTATGAGAAGTGCTGGTCCCAGACTAAGATCTTTAGCCTGTGTATGAAAACCTGGGAAAGCCAAGGCAGCTTGGGCCTTAAGACTCTGCCAGCCTGTTTATCACTCAGGGTGAGAATTTGCTAATTTGTATCCTGCCTATTGAGTGTGTCAAGCTCAGTTTGCATGTTTTGTTTCATTTTTTTAGTAATCTGCTTTGTTCTGTTTGCTCTCCCTTTAACCACTTAAAATCTACCTTTTGTAGTTAATAAATGTATTTTGTTTATTATTAAACCCAGTTTATGTCATTTCTAACTGGGGAGGGCAAGAAATCATGCACATCTCTCTTAGAATCATAGAATATCAGGGTTGGAAGGGACCTCAGGAGGTCATCTAGTCCAACCCCCTGCTCAAAGCAGGACCAATCCCCAATTAAATCATCCCAGCCAGGGCTTTGTCAAGCCTGACCTTAAAAACTTCTAGGGAAGGAGATTCCACCACCTCCCTAGGTAACGCATTCCAGTGTTTCACCACCCTCCTAGTGAAAAAGTTTTTCCTAATATCCAACCTAAACCTCCCCCACTGCAACTTGAGACCATTACTCCTTGTCCTGTCCTCTTTTACCACTGAGAATAGTCTAGAACCATCCTCTCTGGAACCACCTCTCAGGTAGTTGAAAGCAGCTATCAAATCCCCCCTCATTCTTCTCTTCTGCAGACTAAACAATCCCAGTTCCCTCAGCCTCTCCTCATAAGTCATGTGTTCCAGACCCCTAATCATTTTTGTTGCCCTTCGCTGGACTCTCTCCAATTTATCCACATCCTTCTTGTAGTGTGGGGCCCAAAACTGGACACAGTACTTCAGATGAGGCCTCATCAATGTCGAATAGAGGGGAACGATCACGTCCCTCGATCTGCTCACTATGCCCCTACTTATACATCCCAAAATGCCATTGGCCTTCTTGGCAACAAGGGCACACTGCTGACTCATATCCAGCTTCTCGTCCACTGTAACCCCTAGGTCCCTTTCCGCAGAACTGCTGCCGAGCCATTCGGTCCCTAGTCTGTAGCTGTGCATTGGGTTCTTCCATCCTAAGTGCAGGACCCTGCACTTATCCTTATTGAACCTCATCAGGTTTCTTTTGGCCCAATCCTCCAATTTGTCTAGGGCCCTCTGTATCCTATCCCTGCCCTCCAGCGTATCTACCACTCCTCCCAGTTTAGTATCATCCGCAAATTTGCTGAGAGTGCAATCCACACCATCCTCCAGATCATTTATGAAGATATTGAACAAAACCGGCCCCAGGACCGACCCCTGGGGCACTCCACTTGGTACCGGTTGCCAACTAGACATGGAGCCATTGATCACTACCCGCTGAGCCCGACAATCTAGCCAACTTTCTACCCACCTTATAGTCCATTCATCCAGCCCATACTTCTTTAACTTGCTGACAAGAATACTGTGGGAGACCATGTCAAAAGCTTTGCTAAAGTCAAGAAACAATACATTCTATGATCCGTGCTGAGTTCTCTGGTCACCAACTGCCTCTCCAACACACAGCGTCAGCCTGGGGGGAGCTCTCCACTGCCTGGACCCCCACTCCCTGTTTCACCCCCAAACCCTGGCACTCCCCCAGCTCCCCACCCCCTTGCTGCACCATCCCCTGGGTCGCATGCACCTGAACAGGAGCCTACTACCAACCCCCCAGCATCCTCTAACACCACTTCCCCTGCCCATGCTCTCCACCCTTAAGCGAGCGTCCGGGGTACCCAGGCATTGGGCAGGCCCTCGGGAGGGAATTTTATCCTGTAGCACTGAGGGTGAGACACCTGGTCTTTCAGGGGTCCGGCTGGCTGGGGTGCCCAGCTGTGGGCATGGTGCAAGCCTGCAGGGACTCTGGGGTTCACACCCCCGGAGTGTTGGAATCTGGGCACTGGATGAAAATGAATCCACTAAGCAAATTGTGAGGCTCATGTGGGACCTAACTGTGAGCCTGCAAGGGGGCTGGGGACAGGGCTGGCTATTTAAACCCAGACCATAATTGGAGCCTAATTAGGCTCCCAACCTAAGACAGCTTCCCTTATTATTAGCATCTCTCCTGTGGTGAATGATTCTGGGTCATTCCCAGCTCCTCAGCTGGGGTAACCGGGCCCAGAGCTGCAGGAGGCCCCCCAGCTGGAGGCCCAGCAACCGTCCCCACCACCCAGGTGTACAGGGGATGGAGCACCAGATCCAAGAGGTGTTTCGGTGCCTAACTCCCTTGGGGAGGATGCAGAGGGGTGACTGGGCCAAATCAGTGTGATGGTGCAACCCCATGCACTGGCTCTGTCTCCATCTGCAGAGGGCAGACAGGGCAAACCTGGGGGTGCTGAGATCTGCTTCAGGCACTGCAAAGGCTAGGAGGTATTTGCCTGACACCTCTGAGCTCCCCGCCAGTCCAGCTGCCCCCTGCGCCCCTCCATCTGCCGCTGATCCGGCTGCCCCCCCCACCTCCCCTGCCCATCCAGTTGCTCCCTGTGCTCCCCCCCAGCCTCCCCACAGCTGATCTGGCTGCCCCCACCTCAACCTCCCCTGCCAGTCCAGCTTCCCCCTGTGCCTCCAGATGCCCCCTGTGCCCCCAGATGACCCTGCGCTCCCCCTGGCTGATCCGGCTGCCCCCCTGCACCCTCCCAGACAGTCCACCTGCCCCCCATACCCACCTGGCCAGACCAGCTGCCGCCTGCACCCCCCCCCCCAGCTGCCCCCTAGCTGATCCGGCTGCCCCCCCGCACCGCCCCTGCCAGTCCAGCTGCCCCCCGTACCCACCTGGCCAGACCATATGCCCCCTGCACTCCCTCTGGCTGATCCAGCTGCCCCCTGACTCCCCACCCCCAGTCAGCCCAGCTGCCTCCCTGTGCCCCCTGCCCGGACCAGCTGAAACCCCTGCGTGCCCCTGCCATCCATCTGCCTCCCTCCCCCACCCCATTCCATGGCTGGTCCAGCTGACATCCCTCTGTCCTGCTGCCCCCATGCCCCTGCCAGCATGCCAGGTGCTTACTTGTGCTGCCATCTACAGGCCAGTGCCCAGCACAGCACCCTGCCACCCAGGCCCCAGGGCTGCAGCTGTCCTGACTCAGAGCTTGGGGGCAGAGCCTGGAGGGTTGCTCTTCGCTGGCCTGGGTACTGCAGCTCCTGGGGCTCAGCCCTGCCCAGGAGACGGGGCCCCACAGCCACAGGACGAACACAGACCTAGAGACCCCAGGTCACTGCAGGCAGCAGGGGCCAGAGCCAGGGGCCAGGCTGATGCAGCTGCTGTCTGCAATGGGAGCCGGGGCCAGTGGAGCGCAGGGACCTGTCCCTGGCTGTGAATAAGGAGCAGAGGGCTCTGCACACACTAGGCATGAGAGCACGGCCTTGCTGGGGGGACATGCGATCCTGGGGTTGAGCAGGGGACAGCAAAGGGGACAGAGTCAGGGCGGCAGGGGCCCCTGTAGGGAGCTGCAGCTAGGAGAGAGGCTGGATGTGTGCGGCAGTGCAGGAGAATTGCCCAGCCTCAGGGCCATAGCTTCACTGACCAGAGAGGCAACAAGGGGATCGGATAGAGCCAATCAGGGATGGGAAGAGGCAGGGGGATCGGGTAGAGCCCGTCGGGGATGGGAAGAGGCAGGGGGATCAGATAGAGCCTGTCGGGGTTGGGAAGAGGCAGCAGGGATCAGGTAGAACCCACTGGGAATGGGACGAGGCAGGGGGATCAGGTAGAGCCCATTGGGGATGGGACGAGGCAGGGGGATCAGGTAGAACCCATTGGGGATGGGACAAGGCAGGGGGATCGGGTAGAGCCAATCAGGGATGGGAAGAGGCAGGGGGATCGGGTAGAGCCCGTCGGGGATGGGAAGAGGCAGCAGGGATCAGGTAGAACCCATTGGGGATGGGACGAGGCAGGGGGATCGGGTAGAGCCAATCGGGGATGGCAAGGCAGCAGGCAGAGGCACCCTAGAAGGCCACCAGGCTGTGTTTTTATGTGTCCTGTCCAGGGGCTCCCCTCACCGCTGCTCCCTGGCCACGGGGCCCCTGGAGCTGCCCCTGCCCCCGAGCCTCGGCCAGGGTTCCCGGCAGGACGGTACTGCCAGGTGCAGAGATGGGGCTGGCCCAGGTGTGGCTTGCTGCCTTGGCCAGCCCAGGCCCATCTTGTGAAAGGTATCTGGGCACATGGAGGTTAAGGGGAGTTGGGCACCCAACTAGTTTTAAGGCTCTGGACCCAATGGCTCCACGCATGTGCTCTGACCTGGCTGAGGACAGGGGAAGGCAGCACCAGCTGGGGAGTCACCTATGTGCAGCCCAGCCCCGTCTGCTCTCCTGGGTCAGGCCTGGAGACCAGCCCTCCATCTGTCCCAACTGGCGAAAACAAGGCACAGGCCCTGCTGAGCCAGGCCCAGGCGCCAGCGGAGCCTTGGGAGGGTGATGGCCTCACTCCTGATTTACACCAGTGTCACTGGCTGCAGGGTGGGGCAGGCCGCCTGCCCCTCACCCTGCACCTTGCTGCTGGTGCCTGCACCAGGGCAAAGTGGGTGCACGGAGCTGCCCCTTCTAGGCTGGCAGCATGTAACCCTGGCAGGGCAGCTGTGTCAGCGACAACACCAGGCGCTGGGAGCTGGGAGAATAGGGTCCTCAGTGGAGTGGCAGGGGAGGATCGGGCCCACAGTGCAGGTGCAGGGGAGGATCAGGCCCACAGAACCAGGGCAGGGGAGGATTGGGACCAGAAAGCCAGGGCCGAGGAGAATTGGGACCACGGAGCCAGGACAGGGGAGGATCAGGCCTGTGGTGCTGAGGCAGGGGAGGATCAGGCCCACAGTGCCAGGGTCATAGAATCATAGACTATCAGGGTTGGAAGGGACCTCAGGAGGTCATCTAGTCCAACCCCCTGCTCAAAGCAGGACCAACCCCCAATTTTTGCCCCAGATCCCTAAATGGCCCCCTCAAGGATTGAACTCACAACCCTGGGTTTAGCAGGTCAATTCTCAAACCACTGAGCTATCCCACCCCCCCCCCCGGGAGGATCGGGCCCACCGAGCCAGGGCAGGGAGGATCGGGCCCAAGGTGCTGGGTCAAGGGAGGATCAGGCCCACAGAGCCATGCAGAGGAGGATCGGGCCCACAGAGCCGAAGGATCGGGCCCAGCGCATTCCCAGGCCTAGACACGCCCATCCCCAGCCCGGCTCAGCTCCTGACAGCCTCTGGCTGAGCTGGGCCGCCAGCCCCGTTCATGGGGGTCAGGGAGAGCCAAGTTGGGGGCCAGCCGCAGCAGCTCCTTCCCCTGTGCTGTGGGGAGGGGCAGGGGTCTGGGGCTGGGACGCGGATCTCCCAGTCTCCAGCACCCCTCCTGCCCCTGCTCCTCCCCAGGCTGGAGCGCAGCTCTCCGGCCCCGGGGGCCAAAGGTCAGTCACTCTGCACACAGGGGCCGGGGCTCCAGAGTGGGCACCGAGCCGCAGCGGCTGTCTGGGCTTGCTGCTGTCAAACCTGTCCGGCAGCCCTGTGCTGGCTCCTCCTCGTCCCAGAGCCGGGCTCAGGCTCTTCCGCTCCGCCGGCCCGCGTTTCTGGAGCCGGCGGCAGGTCCCGTCGCGCTCCCCACACACCTGCGCCCCACAACCCTGGGCCTGGGGGAGAGCAGCCCTGAGGCCCCCGGCCTTGGAGACGGAGCCATGAGCCTGCCGGGCCGGGGGAGGCAGAACCAAGCGGCCCGGGCCTGAGCACCTGCACCGAGCCCTGCCACGAGATGGGTAAGGAGAGAGCTGCCTTGCCCGCAGCATGGAGGGGACGGGCTGGTTGGCAGGGGTGAAAGGGATTGTGGGACAACCTCCCAGCATGCGCTGAGGTCCCTGACTCCAGTCTAGCCCCCCCACCCTCCGCCAACACCTAGGTCCTCGGAGGAAGGGTTTAGGGGGCTTTCCACAGCACCAGGCCCTGCTAGCACTCATGCCCTGACATGGCCGGGGTGGGGGGGGAATGCAGGTGGGCCCCCTGTGTGCTGGGAGGAGCTGTCCTGGGGGTGGTTGGGGGGTTGGAGAGGGAGGTCCTTGTTGGCTCCCCACTCTGCTCTAAGGCCCGGACCCCGGGGCTCAGAGCTGGGAAAGACCCATTTGGTGCATCCTCTCTTTCGAGCCCGGCCGGCACGTGAGGCCCCCAGGCGGGGTCGCGGACAGGCTAGAGGGAGTGAGGGGCTCGCCCAGCGCCCATCATCGGGGTATCTGGCAACCGCTGAGAATTTAAATCTAGATAGAGCATGAAATCCCTGCCCCCTCCCCACCTGCATGGGGCTGTGCGCTGGGTGGGTGCAGGATGCGTCTGTGGGGGTGCATGTCCTGCCCACGCGGGTCAGTGTGACGGGGTCTCTAGGTGAGCGTGGTTGGGGCTGCCCAGGGTCTGTCATGCCCATGCCAGACCCATGTCCATGGGGCAAGCCTGGCCCAGGCTGTGACAAGCCTGTTCCGACTGCAGCCCAGGCCCCTGGCATCCATGGGGCAAGAGCGTTAATAGTGTGATCAGAACAACAGGGTGACACCTCCGCCCGCTGGCCCCGGGGCTGAGACGCGCCGCCCACACCTGGAGGGGGGTCCTGACGGAGGCTGGGAGGAGCTGGCAGGGCCAGGAAGCACTTCCCCTTGCGTTTGGCCGCGCATGGACCACAGGGGCCCGGACGCTCACAGGCGCCACAGGGAACCTGCTCTTGGTGGTAGGCTTGGGGAAGCCCCCACCAAAGTCAAGCTTTGTCCTGCCAGGCGCTGCCCAGCCCCCGCCCGAGATCAGGGCCCGGTCGTGCCGGGCGCTGCCCAGACCCCGCCCGAGATCAGGGCCCGGTCGTGCCGGGCGCTGCCCAGCCCCCGCCCGAGATCAGGGCCCCGTTGTGCCGGGCGCTGCCCAGCCCCCGGTCGAGATCAGGGCCCGGTCGTGCCGGGCGCTGCCCAGACCCCGCCCGAGATCAGGGCCCCGTCGTGCCGGGCGCTGCCCAGCCCCTGCCCGAGATCAGGGCCCGGTCGTGCCAGGCACTGTCCAGACTCCGCCCGAGTTCAGAGCCGTGTCGTGCCGGGCACTGCCCAGACATACCATGTGACAGCTCCTGCCCAAGGATCTCCCAGTCTATACAGACCAAGCATTGTTACAAACAGGCACAGAGAGGGGATGGGACCGGCCTGTGCTCACATGGGGTCGGTAGCAGAGCCAGGAACCCTGATGTCCCAAGCACTAAGCTGGCGCCAGTCATTAGGCCATGCTCCCTTCCTGTGGCAGCGTGGGGCCCTGTTGGTCTGGTGTTGCAAGATCCAGCCCTGCCTCAGAGTAGGGAGTGAAAGTCTGGGCTGGAGACACACGGAGCCTGTCTCAGGAGGGGCTGGGGTGAGCTAGGGACAAGTGCCCGTGTTGAGTGCTGGCACCGTGCCTGGCATTAGACTGGCCGAGGCAGCTGCAGCCCCAGCTGGGGCGTTCACCATCCATGGGTCGGAGCCTGGACCAATGCAAAACTCCCACGGATGCCAGTTAGGGTCATGGCAGAGTGAGGGGCTGGGGGACCTGGCCTGGAGCCCTGGTCCCTGCCCACGGTGCTGGCACGGCAGGCCGGGCACGCAGCTGTCTTGTGGCACAGAGGGCTGGGTGAGGGTGGTTCTGTGGGTCTCTTTATTTGTGCTGGGACTTGCTAATGCCTGGCCTGTCTGGGTCTGCAGCCGCCGAGCCTGGCCACACAGCGTCCCTGGGTGTGTTAGTGTTGGCATGGATCCTCGCTGCCACCCACACCAGCCTAGTAGCTGGCTGGGGAGGCAAAGGCCGGCTGGCTTCATCCAGCCAGGTGCCCCCTGGCCCTGCTCACAGTCAGGATCTAGGCACATGTGTGTGTGGGGGCTTGGGGGGAATCTCACCCCCTCTGGGGCACCAGCAGTATCATAGAATCATAGAATATCAGGGTTGGAAGGGACCTCAGGAGGCCATCTAGTCCAACCCCCTGCTCAAAGCAGGACCAATCCCCAATTTTTGCCCCAGAGTCCCTAGGCCCCTTCAAGGATTGAACTCACAACCCTGGGTTTAGCAGGCCAATGCTCAAACCACTGAGCTATCCCTCCCCCCCCAAGTAGCCTCATGCCAGTGCAGGGCCAGAGTAGCCAGCAGAGTCTGTCTCTAGGAGTCGGTGATGTGGCATGTGGGGTTTCCTCGGTGGCAGCTGCGTGGCAGGGGATCGGTCCCGAGGCCTCTCCCTGCACGCAGCCTTGGCGTCACTGGGGGTCCATAGCTCCTTGGTGCCGTCTGCAGGGGGCTGCAGCCAGAGACGCCGAGGAACCAGGCATGCTGGGTGGCGGGAGGGGATCCAGGCAGGGAGAGATCCCCGAACCTGAACCCGTCAAACCCCAAATGGCACCAGAATAAACCAGTGCAGAGAGAGCATGTTAGCAGGGCCTGCAGCCCTTGGGCACAGGCCGCCCTCAGGAGCCAGGCTGTGTGGCCCAGTGGTTAGCACTCACACTGGGAGGCTGGTGGGGCGGGTGCTTGCCCTACTTGGAGTGGAGGGAAAGGGTTGGCTGGGCTCTGCCGTAGCTGGAACTCGGAAGCGGGGGCGGGGCTGGAGGGAAAATTGGGATGGCTGTGACCAAGGGGCATCATCTGCGGGAGCATGTTTCTGTGAGCTTCCCCTGCCTCCCCAGGATTACTCCTTCTCTCAGCCCCACAACCCATGAAGACAGCTCTCCCCTCCCCCCACCCAGCCCCATGGAGTAGCAACCAAAGGAGTTGCCCAAGGTCATGCAGAAGCTCAGTGGCAGACCCAGGAACTGAATGCCTAGTCCAGGACCAGCCTTCTGCCACAGGACAGCTAGCCGGCTTTCGCAGGGCGGAGAGATGGGTGCGCGGCTGGTGGGGACCCAGGCGAGCTGCTCTGGGGCCAGAGAAGAGCAGTCAGGGCGGTTCCCGTCTGTGTCAGGATGATGGCACAGATGTGTCGGAATAGGGGAATAGCGCAGGTGGGTGGGATCCAGGCACAGCTCAGCGTGTGTGTCCATGTCTGTGCGTGTGTGTCCGTGTGTGCCCGGCTCAGCGTGTGTGTCCATGTCTGTACATGTGTGTCTGTGTGTGCCCGGGTCAGAGTGTGCGTGTCCATGTCTGTGCGTGTGTGTCCGTGAGTGCCCGGCTCAGCGTGTGTGTGTCCATGTCTGTACGTGTGTGTCCGTGTGTGCCTGGCTCAGCGTGTGCGTGTCCATGTCTGTGCGTGTGTGTCCGTGTGTGCCTGGCTCAGCGTGTGCGTGTCCATGTCTGTGCGTGTGTGTCCGTGTGTGCCCAGGTCAGCGTGTGCGTGTCCATGTCTGTGCGTGTTCAGGGGGCAGCAAATCAGAGACCTGCCTCCTTAGGCAATTTCCCCTCTTCTCCACTCTGCAGCCGTGCTACCAGCAGCTCAGCCAGCCTCCTGTCCCTGCTGGCGCGTGGCGGTAGCCGTGGCATCGTGGCAGTGTTGGGAGCAGGCAGGGCTGTTCCCCAGGGCCTTGCTGTGTGCCCAGAGATTGCAGCCCCTGGGGAACGCTGCACCTGCCTGCGCGTTTCCTGCCCCTGCAGGAGGAGCCGGCTCGCGCTGTGCAGCAAACAGGAAGCCGCTGGCTGCCCCATGGCACCGGAAGCAGGTGAAGGCCGGGCGGCTGCAGGGCTGTGCTGGGTGAGTTGTTGTGACACTTCCCAAGCTGTTCTCTCGGGGGCCCGGGTGGGATTGAACCAGCACGTTCGCTTCCCCTCCCCCATGCCTGCCGCTGGCAGCGGCCTAGGGCTGGGGTTGGCGGGACCCATGGCCGAGCTCTGGCGCGGAGGCCTTCGGGGGGTAGGCCCCGTCTGCACGCCCTGCGTGCTGTGGCCTTGGGAGGGCTAGTGCGAGCGGCCCAGCCAAGAGAATCTCTCCACCCCAGCCACGGGCCAGGGCTGGCTCAGCAGGTGTGAGCCAGGCAGGGTGGTGCCTGCTCATGGCCTGGCCTGCTGCTAGCCACAGGCAGGGGAGCCCCTCTCTGTAGCGCTCTTGGGCTGGGGTTCTAATCCCAGCCCCCTAAGGTGTGTGTGTTGTTCTGTGTCTTCTCCCCATTCAGCTCTTTGTACTGCTCCCATGCCCGGCGGCAGGGGCTCTTTGTCTCCTTCCAGTGGCTGGCAAAAGGATAAGGATCTACTATAAGCGCTAGCTAGTGGAGCCAGTCCTTTGGCTCCAGTGGGAGAGACTCAGGCTTTTAGTGAAGGTGGTCCCAGGTTCGTTCTCCCGCTGCTGGCCCAGGTGGGGTTGGTCACGCAGCCTCCAGGGGCCCAGCGCTGTGTGCTGTCAGTGGGCTGGTGGCCCAGGCTGGCTGGCCATGGAAGTGCAAGTGGGGCGGCCTGGCCTGCTCCATGGCAGGGAGAGGTGGTGACAGCCTGGTACCGATGGAGGGAAGCGAGCTGGGTGGGCTGAAAAAGCCCTGTGGGGGTGGGAATGGCGCTTGCTCTGTAAAGCATCCCAGGCGGGCTATGGCCTAGAATCTGGCCTCTCAGGCTTGGGCTGGTGACCCCAAGTGGGGTCATGGCCACAGGCCAGGGGATCACAGCCACCCCACTCCCCCAACATCATTGAACGGTGCCAGGGATGGGAGTGGACGCCCCGGGCAGGGCAGCCTGTCTGTTTTAGCACCGAGGGGAGGGAAGTTGTGGACACACGACCAAGCGGCTGGGCCTGGAGGGAAAATGTTGGGGGCTAGTGTGGGCCAGGCTGCCCCCGAGGCTGGTCCCGAGGCTTCCTCTGGCTTCCCTCTGAGTTTCTCTCCCTGGACCCAGCGGCGTCTCCATCGCCATCCCTGGGGAGGCCTGTGAGTGGGAGCAGTTTGAGCGCTGCTTGTGACTGCGTCGGGCAGGGCAGTGCCAGGAACCCCGCTGGGTGCAGGCCTGTACCCCAATGAGAGTGTGTTACAGCACGCTGGAGGGGGGGCAAAGAAGCGAAGCAGGAGGGATAGGGGCAAAGCACAAGTGCTTGTGTGGTGAGACCTGGCTGCATCCCCAGGGCACAGCACAGCGGCAGGGAACTGTCATCAGTCCCTCTGTCGGGAGACACTGTGCCCTCACCCTTCCCGTGGGGGGCCTCTGCCCACAGGAGCTGTCAGCTCTGCCAGGGATCAGTCCCCCAGGAGATTTAAGCCTGGAAATCAGCACGTCCACAGTGGAGACCCTCACCCCCACACTCATCCCTCCGAAGCACTAGGGCTGGGGGTGCCCCTGGGTGCTCAGGAGGGTGGCACAGTGCCGCTGCTCCTCTCCTTCCTGCGGGGGCAGGTGGGGGCTGCCCATGCTGCCCCCCCCCCATGGGAGGGTTTGGGGTTTGAGCCCAGGTGGCGGGTGGCTGGGCAACACCCTTGTGGATGGACACCGACAGACCGCGGGTTGGCATCGGTCACAAATGTGTCATGGGATCCCAGTGCGATGCTGTGGCCAAAGGGCTGATGGGGGGTATAAAGGGGCATCTCGAGTAGGAGCAGAGAGGTGATTTGCCCTCTGGATTTGGCACGGCTGCAGTCCTGGTGCCTGGGAGGGGTCAGAGAAGAGCCATGGGAAGGATGAAAAGGTTGGAAAATCTGCCTTGTAGTGATAGGCTCTGAGGGCCAGTCTGCACAGCAAAGGGAAACCAGCAGACTCGGGCTCACGGGGCTGTTTCATCGCTGTGTACACTTCGGGGTCGGGCTTGTGCCCAAGCTCTGGGACCCTCCCATCTTGCAGGTCCTAGAGCCTGGATGTCTACACAGCAATGAACCAGACCCACAGCCCGAGCCCCATGAGCCTGAGCCGGCTGGTACAAGCCAGCCATGGGTGTCTAGGTGCTGTGTAGGCAGACCCGAAGAGCTCAATCTCTTTAGCCTAGCACAGAGATGGAGAAGCAGTATCTACAGGTGGGGAACAGAAAGTTGTTGTTTAAAATCAAATTTACACAAGTTAAGAGGAAAGGTACTGTACATCTGGTGTCGGGCTTGGGTTACGGGGAATTGCAAATATCGGTTGCAAGGTTCACGAGGTACATACATATCACATAACCAGCACAGATCCAAATTGAGGTGTTGGAGTTTTTAAAGCATCAGTGGATAAATGGGCTCGGTACGCCACCCATGGAATGTATTAAGAGTCCAAGTCAGTACCAGTGTAGAGAATAAGTACATGGGTGGGGTGCGTCCCTCCCTTCATCAGGGAAGGAAGTGGGTTATTTCCCTGGTTGGTGTTCTCGGTTACTCCACCGGGTACTGTCTAATAAAGGGCTGTTCAGTCTAGCAGGCCACCATCCAAAGGCTGGAAGTCAAAGCTAGACAAATTCCGACTGGGAACCAGGCGTAAATGTTTAACAGGGAGGGGAATTACCATGGGAGCAATTTCCCAAGGGTCAGAGCAGAGTCTCCGTCACTGACCATTTCAAACCAGGCTGGGATGTTTTCTTGCGGATCTGCTCGAGCTCAAACAGGGATGAAGTCCAGGCCGTGGGAGGGGTGGTGTGAGGGGCTCAGGCTAGATTCGGCCCTGAGAATTGATGCTGGCAGCTGGTACGGCTCTGGGCTTCACGCATCACCAGCAATCGAGGTTTGAGGCCTGGGGGGCAGGGCTGTCAGCGGGCACCTTCCCCAGGTGACCCGGGCACGGACAGGGAGCGGCATTGCCTAGGACTCGGCTGCTGCTCGGTGCCAGGGCAGCTCGTGAGCGAGCGGCTGAGTCCCGCGATCGGTCCCCACCCGGGGTGGCACCACGGGCCACGCTTGGGGAGCCCAGCCAGGCGCACGTGTCCATCCCATCCCGGGCGTGCAGGGGACCGGCCGGCTTCCCCCTCCTGGGAGCCGATCTCGCGGTAAAAATAGCGCCCTCGCAAGGCCCGGCGGCGGCCTGGGCGGACTTCGGGCCCGGCGCGGGGCGGGCTTTGCTGCTGCTCTTTCATTACCAGGAGGTGTCCCCCTCCGAGCCAGGTGGGGCGCGGGATTGCAGGGGAGACCCTGCCTGGGGGCGCCCGGAGAGACCGTAACCAGCTCGCCGCAGGGAGCAGCCGCGGTGCACTGGCGGTTCCGGGGGCTGGAGCCGTTTTCCCGCAGGCCCCGGGCTGAATGCAGCCGGGCTTAGCGTGGCCAGTGGCCCCCCTCCCCGGGGCGCTCTGTGAGCGGCCCAGGTGCCGAACGCCCGGCGCGTGGCGCTCAGCTGGGCAGGGACCCGCGCCCGGTGTCCGCACAGCGCCTGGCCGCGGCGGGCGCCCCGCTCCGCCCCGCCCCATTCTGCCGCGGCGGAGCCCGAAATCCGCTCGCCTGCCCGGTGCTTGGGAGCAGTGACGCCAGCGCGCGGGGCGGGGGCGGGAGGAATTAGCCCCGCCGCAAACCGTGCCTGGATTTCTTTTTCATGGTGCAATTTTTTGGAGGGGGGGGGGAATCTTCTGAGCGCTGGGGGGGGTCTGAGCCATGAGGCTTGGCCAAACAGCAGGCCCCGCTCCCACCCTGGGACACGCCCCTGGGGCGGGGGCCAGTGCCAGCGCTGGGAGAGGGGCCCCCCCGCATCGGCACCTCTCAGCGCCCCGCTGCTGCGGGGCTGCAACCAAACGCGCCGGAAGCTGCCGAGAGCAGTGTGTCAGCGAGTGGGGGAGGGAGGTGGAGCAGAACTCCCCAGCCCCGTGCCCCCCCGGCCCTGCCCCAGGGCTGTGGGGGAAGGGGGGGTCGTGCCCCCCCATCTGTGCAGCTGTTTGCATGCCCTTAGCTTAGCCAGCAGTGGGAGGCCAGGAGGGCCTGGGCCAGGCTGCGGGGGGGGCGCTCCCCCCGTTTCTAAACCCCGTGGGCAGGAAGTGTGCAGGCAAGTGACAGCAGCAGAGCGAATGCGGGGGGGCGGGAGGAGAGAGGCCCAGCCGCCCGGGCCAGCAAGGATGGCCGGGCGTCCCCAGGCTCCCCCCCTCGGGCAGGGGCTGGCCCGCTCCCCGGCGCAGAGAGAAGCCCCTGGTAGGTGCCTCTGGCGGGGGCTGCTGGGCCGGGAGCCAGGGCAGTGGGCTGGGGAAGGCGCCGGGCCGCTTCGCTTGGAGGGGAAAGTCCTGGCAGGAGCGTGGGGGGAGCTTGGAGCGAGTTGTGGGGACCCCAGAAGGGGGTGGGGGGGCGGGATCCAGGGCGGCACACACACCCCGGCGCTGCTTGCCCCCCCCGGAGCTTAGGGCTGTGACACGACTCAGGACGGACGGGAGGAGGCTGACGGAGCCGTGCCCCTGTCTATGAATGGGGCGTCTGTTCTCCGCTGGCCCTGCCCGGCCGGGCGTGGGGCTGGACAAGACTCACACAGGGGCAAAGAGATGGACAGACAGACAGCCCAGCCCCCGACGTACCCAGACCCACGGCTGGCTGGGGCTGTCACAGTCCAGCTGGCAGTGAGCTGCCCAGCCTGGGGAACCAGCCGCATGCTAGCTCAGCTAACAAAGCGGGGGGTGGCTTGGGTTAGCCACTCGAGGTCCAGCCCGCCTGCCCCCCTGGATCTGTGCTCGGGTGGCTAGCCCCTGCCATCACCCCTGCCGCAAGGGCCATGCTGCCCGAGCTGGAGCGGGGCTCTTTCCCCGGGCTGCTCCCAACGCCTGTGCAGACACACAGACACAGCCATGCAAACCGAGATCCAGACACACAGACCCCTCTGCAGGCAGACACACAGACAGACACAAAGACACTTACACACACACCCCTTCCTCAGACAGACACACACACAGACAGACACTCCCCTCCACAGACAGACAGACACACACAGGCACCTCTGCAGACAGACAGACAGATGCACACAGACACCTCCTCAGACAGACACACACGCACACAGACACCGCCCTCTGCAGACAGACAGAGACAGACACCTCTGCAGACAGACAGACGCACACAGACACCCATGGACACCTCCGCAGACAGACATGGACACACACAGCAAGGCTGGGCACTCATGACACCCATGGACATTAGCAAGAGCCAGCGCCCTGGAAATCGGGCTCAGGGGCACGTGGACGACAGTCCCCAGAAGCAGACAGACAGACAGATACAGAGAGGGGAAGCCAGACATTTTTGGTCTGGCTGCTCGGGGGGGGGGGGGGGGGTTGGTTCGCTCCCTCCAGTGACAGTGAACTGTGGCTTTCCACCCAGCCTCACCCCTTCACACTCAATGCCCGCATTGTGCTGATGGGGAACCTGAGGCACAGAGAGTGACAAGGACTGCACTGAGGTGACAAAGGGAGTCAGTGATAGAGCCAGGAAAGTAACCCAGGAATCCTGACTCCCCAATCAGTGCTCTAGTTATTGGACCACGCTGCCTCTTATCAAACCATCGAGCCCATACTGACCACTTCTGGGAGATCGGTTTACCTATCTATCTATCCATCCCCATCCACCCCCTCTATCTATCCCCATACACCCTCAGCCTTGCCGAATCCATGACGTTCCCCTTCCAGAGCCGGGGTGGGGGGCAGTGGCCCCAAGTGAGGTGCCAGCATCCAGAGGTGACTCTCTCCCTGTGCTGCTCTGTCTCATTAGCTGTGCAGCTAGGCCTGCCCAACCCACGCTAGTTTCACAAATGCTGCGATTCTGATGTGCTCCCGTGACTCCAGGAGCTGGGGCTTTATGGGGCAGGGAGCCTGCAGGAGAACGGGCTCTTTGCCAGCACCCAGCCTTTTTGCAGGAATGTATCAGGTTTGATTAAACTTTGGTCGTGCCGCTTCTCAGACCCAGGATGGAATTTCTGGTCAGGTCACAGCAGTGAGCGAGCCCCAGAAGAGCCAGTAACCCAGTGCTCGTGGCACTCACCAGGCAGGTCAGAGACACAGGGTGAGTGCCTTAAGCCCGGGGCTGTAGAATCTCTCTCTTTGGTGAATATTTGTTATGGCACCGCAGTGATGGACAGATTCTGTAGCCTGGTGCTTAGGATGCTCAGGTGGGAGATGCGGGTTCAGCTGTCCGTTCCCCGTGAGCAGGGGTTTGAACCCAGCTTTCCCACCCCGCAGGGGAGGGCCCCCTAACCATGCTAGTTTTCTGGGAAAGGTCTCATGTTCATCCAGAACGGGAGAAATATATGCAATCTGGACATTTTTCATGGGACTGGAAAAACCATTCCCCCCGCCCCCCGGCTCTAGAGACACCCTGAAAATCACAAGCCTGGCTTGAGCATTGGCAGCACTGCAACCTTGGCTAGGGGCTCCAAGCGCTCTCTCTTTGTACAGCACCCGGCACACCGGGGCCATGTTCCACGAGGGGGCTCTGGGCGCTACCCTAATACAGATGACGAGTACACAAGTGCTAATAACAGAATTTCTTTGGGGTAGTGATTTTTAATGAGCAACATATAGATTAGCAAGCCTGATCATTCAGTTATGGGGATCTTTTCTATGCGACTGTGTCAGTCCTATATGTCTCTGGTTAGTCGCGTAAGCTGTGACTTCACATGCATCAAGCAGACACCGGAAATACTGTGGCTGAGTGTAACACTCTTCTGCCTCGGGCTTTGCAATTGTGGTCACTCTCCCAGCATTGGAGTGTGTGCGTGCGTGCCCCTCTGTGGTCTAGTCTCTAGCTAGCTCTCAGTGTTACGGGGCGAGCAGAAGTGGAGCCCACAGATGCTAGGTCAGAGGTATCTGTCTGTCTGCAGGTTGTCACGTACGGCCAGCTTCAGAGGTGGGAGAACTCTGTGGACTTCAGGGACTCAGGCCTGCAGGTGCGATGCAGGGGCCAAAAGGGCAAATGTGATCCCGGGATGTGTAGAGGAATCTTGGGTAGGAGCAGAGCACTTATTTTCCCTCTGTATTTCGCCCTCATGTGACTGCTGCTGGGATCCTGTGTCCAGTTCTGGTGTCCCCAATTCAGGAAGGATGTTGATAAATTGGAGAGGGGTCAGAGAAGAGCCATGAGAATGATTAAAGGATTAGAAAACCTGCCTGAGAGGGAGAGACCCAAGGAGCTCCATCCATTTAGCTTAACAAAGAAAGTTAAGGGGACTTGATCACTGTCTATCAGGGAACAAATATTTAATACTGGGCTCTTCAGTCTAGCAGAGGAAGATGTAACATGATGCAAGGGTTGGAAGTTGAAGCTAGACAAATACAGACTGGAAATAAGGTGTAAATTTTTAATGGTAAGAGTAATTAACCATGGGAACACTTTACCCAGGGTCATGGTGGATTCTCCATCACTGACAATTTTTAAACCAAGATTGGCGGGACTCAAGTCCTGTTAAGTAGCATCTAGGCTTTGTGCAGTCCTGCACCAGGGTGATCTCCATCCTTAGCCCAGATGCCAGGCATTTCCCCTCCAAGTTACTGCACATTTGTATGTAGCTTCTACACTCTTAGGGGCGGTCCTTTCTCCCTGTGTGGTACAGCACCAAGCACACTGTGGGTGCCAGAAGCATGACAGATAACACTCCTCGTCTGAGCACTTCAACGCAGGCCGTTGTCATTATCCCCATTTTACAGGTGGGGAAACTGAGGCACAGAGCAGGGCCATGGTCACCCAGAGAGTCAGTTGCAGAGCTGGGATTAGAACTCAAGTCTTCCAAGCGTGTGCCCCACTCACTAGCCTACACTCTGAGTGCCGCCAATTCCTAGCTCTTTTCCTCATTGGATTCCAAAGAGCTCAGTATCAATGTCCAGAGGGGGAAACTGAGGCGTGAGGTGGGGCTGTGACCTATCCAAGGTCACCCAGGCCAGTGGCTCAGCTAGGATTTGAACCACTTCCTTTAAAAATGAATTTCCCACGCAGCCCTTGACATCAGCAGACACTGCTAACCAAACAGAAAAAACCCCTCTGTTCTGCCCCTGTTTGTCTGCTGTGCCCCCACGTGTCTGGGCTCCTGGTGTGATAAATAAATCGTCACCACCGTTTGTACGGTACAAACCCTGTGACCTCCAGATGGATTTCCCTACTTTCGGTATTGCTGGTAATTCCTGATCCAGGTTGCAGCGTCTCTCGCCCCCAGTGGCTTGCGTTGTCCTTTCCTGGGGTTGTCTAACGTGCCCATTTCCAGCCCATTTCGTTGAACGTTAACTTGTGGTTTTGTTTGCTTGCCCTCCTCTGCTCCAGGGTAGACCCGAGTGCCATGGGGAGCCTCTCTAGAGAGCCGGCTGCTCACCGCTTAGCAAACAAGATGGGAGAAGAGCCCACCTTGGCTTAACTGAACCTTTCAAAGCAAAGGCAGGCGTATCGGGAACCCCAGTGCGTGGTTCCTGGTGGATGGTGACATGGATGCGGCCGGCCCTTCCAGCCACACGGAGCCCGTGGACCTCCTGGCTCCTTATGCCGCAGAAGCTCCAAACTGTAGGCCTGGAGAAAGCCTCTTTAGGATTCAAGACGCAATTGTGTTCTCTGATAATTATACAGACCCGGGCAGTGCCTTATACGCCCAGTGCCCTGAGGTCCCGGAGGGCCACAGTGCTGGCAGCTGCTCCTTGGAAGTCATTGCCGGGGACTGCGAGACATCTCTGGAAGAATTTGCTGGCCTTGGGGGTGGAGGGACGCCGGGCGCCGTGGGCAATGCACTTGGTTCGGAGATCCCCGCTGTGGAATCTCCGCCCCCTCCAGCAGAGAACCTGAATGCCCAGGACGAGGAGAAGAATGACGCTGCCCAAGCACTGTTCTGGGCTGGGATCCTCCAAGCTCAGCTGTGTGTGCTGGACCTGCAAGGGGAGCTGGAGAAGCAAGAAGAGCCTGTCGCTGAGCTAAGCAGCTGGTCCCGGGGCCCCGAGGATGCACAGAGCTGCGCCCCAACTGCACAGGGCTTGCCCATCTCCTGGGAGCCGCTGGACGAAAGAGCCACCGGGGCCAGTGACAGCGATGATGGGCAAGAGGGCGGCCCGGGGAGGCAGGAGGAGGAGAGCTTGTCATCCGAGGAGGAGGAGGGGGAGGAGGAGGAAGAACAGTGCCTCTTCTACAACAACCCACTCTTCCAGGAGAGCCCGTGCCCCACAGGGCCCAGCCCCTCTGACGGCCCTGCCTTGTGGAGCACTGCCGAGGGGTATCACGCTGGTTCCAGCGATGAGACCCACAGGGCTCCCCAGGACGAGCCGGTGTCGGGCAGCCAGCAGGAGGAAGTGCTCTGGTGCCCATTGGCCGAGGCGGATGAACCGGGAGCTGAGGATGAAGTGCCGTGCGATGTCCCCGCCTACACGATGCACTGCAGCACCTGGGCCCCCTTGGTGATCACGGAACGGGACATCGACGGGTCCCGCTCGATGGCCGAGGACCTGGAGGTAAGCAGCGAGCAGCCCATTCGCCTTTTGTCAACTTCCTTCTGGAGGCCAGCCTTGGGGGGACCGTCTCTGGTGGCCAGGCTGGAGGGAGGGGCTTAGCGGAAGGATGGCCCATGTCTCCCCCTTTACCCCGCCCGCTCAGGCCAAACTGAGTGATCTCAGTTTGGAGATAGCCCCCTTGGCCTGCCCGGCCACTCCCGGCACTGCGGAGCTGTGAGATGGGGGGCACGAAGGGGCACTGGCTGTGCCCGCCTGGGTCCGTACTGAGCTGCAGTATTGACCCCCACCAGCCCATCCCATCCGACCTGCTGCATAGCCCTGGCCGGGGAACGTTGCCAGAGGGAATTATTCTTCCCTGCTCTGCATAAGCCTCGCAAACCAGGCTGCCGGGGTCTGGTGGGAGGTGAATTACCTCCAGCGGTGGGAAAAGCCCTCCCCTTGGCGTAGGCAGCATGCTGCAGTCGCATCTTGGGTGTAGACAGCTTCAGTAATTTGGAGGCGTGGCCCGTGGGAACTACATGTCCCAAGATGCAGTGCTCCAGGGCACCCTGGACAGGGGCCAGCGCAGTCAAAGCATGTTCTGGGACCAGCTCCAGGGCCTGGCCCCTGGGATAGGAGCAGCCACTTTGCACATGGATTCGCTCGTGCATCTTCCACGATTGTGTTCACAGACCAGACCATGGCATTGCCCTCACACTCGTGCTCATGAGGGGTGTGAACGGCAGCATCCATGCAGACACTGCGGTGCTGCTGTGGGGTGTGGATGCCTTGGGGGCTGCATCCCCTCTCGCTTGCACTGGTGTCACTCCCTTGCTTTCTGTGGAGTGACTCCTGATTGACATTGGTGGAAGAGAGAGGACAGGCTCTGGGGAATGGGGATATACACCGGGTGTAAAACTACACTGTGGGTCCAAACTCCCTCGGGTGCACACAGGCATGCAAGGGAGGCAGGCTGGAGTAATGTCCCCGCTGAGAAGGTGGAAAGCAGCGTGGCCTAGCGGACAGAGTACTACACTGGGACTTGGGAGCCCCAGCTCTGCTGCTGCATAACTTTTATGGCCCCTCGCTGTGCCTCAGTTCCCCACTTGTGAAGTGAAGCTGATGCCGCTGACCTCCTTGGAGATCAACTGCTGGGAGGTGCTGGATGAGAGCTCGGTATGAGTAACGTGGAGGGCAGACCACTTCAGCCCACACCCCCTTACCTCCCCTCCTGTCAGTGGCTTTCTTTGCCACATTACAGGGGCATTCTGTGGCCATGTACAGGTAAATGGTGAATAGAGAAGGTGCCAGCAGGGGGTGCTCCAGAGCAGGCACCTTCCTGCTGGGTTCTGCAGGACCAATCAAACGGGCTGCCGTGCTGCTGCCACCCAGCTCCTCCCTGGGGCCGGGGGCCTGGGCTCTGCTCGGCCACATGCGGGGCGGGCGGTAGGGTGAAGGCTGCTGTCACCCCCCCCCCCCCTTCTCTTCTGCAGACTAGACAAGCCCAGGTCCCTCCGCCTCTCCTCGCCAGCCATGTGCCCCAGCCCCTGATCATTTCCATTGCCCTCCGCTGGACTCTCTCCAATTTGTCCACGTCCCTTCTGTAGCAGGGGGCCCAAAGCTGGACGCCGCACTCCAGATGAGGCCTCGCCAGGGCCAAATAGAGGGGAACGATCCCGTCCCTCGATCTGCTGGCAATGCCCCCACGAATGCAGCCCAATGTGCCGGTGGCCTTCTTGGCAGCAAGGGCCCACTGCTGACTCATATCCAGCTTCTTGGTCACTGTAACCCCCAGGTTCTGGGGCCATGCAGGGACCTGCCCAGCCCCTGGGGTCGGTTAGAGAAACCTCCAGGCTGCTCCAACTCATGATCTGTTTTTCATAGCATCCAATGAGCCCTCGGGGTAGAGAACAGCCTCAGTGCAGTGTGCCCCCCCTCCGATCTGCCCCCCTAGGGATCCTGGGGGCTCAAGAACAGATACAGTGCAGGTGCCTCAGCCATATCCCCAATCCACCCCCATGAGCCCTGGGAGCAGAGAATAGCCACAGTGCAGGCCACACTGACCATGCCCCCATCCACCCCCTATAGGCCCTAGGGGGCAGAGAACAGCCACAGTGCAATGCCCCCCAGTCACACCCCTGATCCGCCCCTTATGGGCCCTGGGGGGCAGAGAACAGCTACAGCACAGGGTGCTCTGGCCATGCCCCCGACCCACCCCCTATGGGCCCTGGGGGGCAGGGAATAGCCACAGCGCAGGGTGCCCCAGCCATGACCCTGATCCACCCCCTATGGCCCTAGGGGCAGGGCTCCACACCAGCTGGGGAGGCCCCTACAGAGGCGGGAGCCCGAGGGGGCCATTTACACCCACCCTAAGGCCTGTTTAGTGTGTCAAACCAGTGCGAGGGGAAACCGGGCCAGGGAATGGGGTTTGGGCCAGCCCCTCAGCACCGGCACCGTGGGGCAGCCCCTGACGCGCGGCTTGCCTGGGCTGAATTCTGACCTCAGCTCCATGGAGGGCCCAGATCGCTGTGCCTGTCGGGCTGTGTGCTCGGCCCTCCCCGAAGGCCGGGGTGCCCTGCCCCTCCGCAAGCCCTCTGGCCAGGGCTCTAAGTTTAAAGGTGGCCTGGCGTGGCTGGAGCCTGGCTCCAACAGGGCACTGCTCAGCATGTACCTTCCTGTGGATTGCTTGCAGCCGGTGGCTTGGCGTCTGGCCAGTCTCCAGCATGGGGCTGGGGATGAGGCAGCCGGCCTCGTGCGTCAGGCTTTGCCGTGGGGGTGGGGTGTCAGCCATCCTGCCGGGGCAGGGGGGTGTCGGGGGGCAGGGTGACACATTTCTGGAATATTTCCCAGGAGCAGCACCAGGAGGAGCTTGGGGTAGCTCCAGTGTTGGCTTTCCTGCTATTGCAGTGACCGGGGGAGGGGGATGACCAGGTTGGGGTGCTGAGGCTGGAGTGATGGGGTCGCTTGGTTCAGGGGCCTGGTTCTCAACCAAGAGGAGCAGCGGGCACTGAGCGCCTCTGGATGATGCTGCCCAGCGTCTGTCAGTCTACAGGGATGCTGCTGGGTAAAACCCGAGGGTGTCAAAACCAGACACATCCCCCGAGCTGCTACTGACCCAGGATTGCTAGCTGGGGGAGGAGTTCCTCAGAGCTGATTCTCACCACTCCCACCAGGACTGGTCATGTTTGTATTACCATTACCCTTCGGGGCCCCAGTCACAGACCAGCACCCCTCTATGCTAGGCGCTGTACTTTTCTATTGCTATTAGAGGTATTATGGTAGTGCTTAGGCGCCCCAGTCACAGACCAGGCCCCCATTGTATGTTCCATTTTCCCCTATGTGCCAGGCTCCCTGGATGAACTACATCTCCCATGATTCATCATGGTTTCACCTCTGACTGAACCACATGCTGTCTCATGGGAATCATATGAGTGCAGGTGCATGCTGGGCGATGTAGTCCAGCCAGGGAGCCCCGCCCATCCAGCACAATTGAACAAGAGGTACGAGAACTATAACTCCCATGAGGCACCGTGGCTCCATAGACAGATGTGGTTGAATGTTGAACCTACCCGAAATGTTTCAGCATTTCCAAATTGACATTTTTCTGACCTTTTCATTCTGCAAAAAACATCAGCATTTTCGCCTTCCGTCCCAATTCAGGAGCAAAACCGATGTCGAAATACCAGGATACTGCAATTTCTGCTCAGCTCCCATCCAGCCCTGTGGGTCAGCTGGGGTCAGGTCAGCCTGTCGCCAAAGAGTACAGAGCAGAAACAGAGATGGGCAAGGACTGGGCTGTTGCTTTAGAGAGGAGAAGAAGGAGGGAGATGGCAGAGGGCTGTAAAATAGAGTGAGAGAGAGATGGGGAGAACAGCAGGACCTGCCCTATTGCGTAATGCCCCTGCCAGGAGACAGGTGTTAAATGGTGTTAAAGGCAGCGAATGAAAAACACACACCGTGCCTAGTTAACCTGTGGAATTCCCTGCCACAAGAGATCACAAACAAAAGAGGCTCAGCAGCAAATCAGGCTTGGTTACCTTCAGTCATGTTATAAACCCTCCTGCATCAGGGCGTGAGCCAGCCACTCATTAGCAGGGCCTGGCAGAAACTTCCCCTCCGGGTCAGTGATTTCAGAGTCGGTTATTGTGGAAGTTTCGCTGGTGCCAGCCATGGTCGGGGCCAGGAGCGTGGGCTGGAAGGCCCAGTGCACGTCGTTCCCGGGGAGGAGGGTTAAGTAGGCGTGGGGATGGGATGGATCCCCCCACAGTGTTTTCCAATGGAGCTTGGGCGTCTCTTTCTAAAATCTTTGTGCCCTGGGCTAGATTGTCCACCTGCGTTGTGCAGGAGGCCAAGCTGGATCAGAGAAGCCCCACCCGGCCTTACCAGCCAACTCCCTGGCCCCTGCTCTGTTCCCGGCAGTTCTTGGGCTCCTGCAGATCTTCTAATGTGTCTTTCCTTGTTCTCCAGGTGCCGGCCCCCCCCCCCGACCAGCTGGCAGATGGAGCCATCTGCCACCCCCCGGTTCTCCTGTGCAGTGTGGAGTCAGGTGAGTCCTGGGACCATTCGGGGACGAGCCAGCTGACTCACGGGTGAAACCCAGCTGTTCTGCGATGGCTCCTACCTGGCCTACAGGGGGTGGGGGGCTGGCTGTGAGACCGAATGTGGGGGGCAGACTGTACCCCACCTGCTGCTGGTTCCTGTGCCTCTCTGCAGCAGCTGGTGCAGCCCCTGTCCCAGACGACACTAGGCTGGGTGGGCCATGGGTCTGAGCCAGTCGGGCCAGGCCTGTGTGCCGTGCTTAAAGCGGGGGGTCTGTCATATTCTACGGAAAAGAAAGGGAAGGGACGGGACGGGACATCACATCTGCCTGCCTGCCTGCCTGCCTACTTCCCCTCTGTCCTGCCCCCACCTCATCTGTTCTGCCCCCCCACCTTGGGGGAGGTGCTGCAGGGCTCTTTAGCTGCCCCCTGCCCTTATGTGAGAATGGTGTCAGCTCCTGGGGCGGGGGGGGAAGAGCTTTGCCAGATTTCTATTGGCTGCTCTTGCGGAGGAGTCAGTACTGAGGGGAAAGCAGCCAATCCGAGGGTCCCCGGGCAGGGCTGGCATGGGCTCAGCTGGCTGGAGATGCAGGGATGTAGCTGCGGGGTCTGTGGCTCCATGAGCCCAGCCCCTGGCTGCTCCCTGCCCTGACAGCTCCATGGCTGGGGTGGGGCTAGCGGAGAGACGGGGGCTGGATCCCTGCAGCCTGATCTGACCCCTCTGGCCTAGCCACTGCTCCCCGGCTGGACCCATACCCTCCTGCATGGTGCCACACCCGCTTGGGATTTGGCCCTGTATCGCAGGCGGGAGGCTGGCTGGGGCCAGGGCAGCTGGGGGTCTGGCCCCATATCTCAGGCAGGAGGATGGCTGGGGTCACGGCAGCTGGGGGTCTGGCCCCGTATTGCAGGCGAGAGGCTGGCTGGGGCCACACCCACTACGGATCTGGCCCGTATCGCAAGCAGGAGGCTGGCTGGGGCCACACCAGCTGGGGGTCTGGCCCATTTCGCAGGCGGGAGACTGGCTGTGGCTACGCCAGTGGGGGGGTCTGTCCCCGTATCGCAGGTAGGAGGCTGGCTGGGGCCACGGCAGGAGGGGTCTGGCCACAGTAGTGGGGGTGCAGGGGCTGTGCTGGGACCATTGGTAACTGGACTCTTCCCGCAGGTCTCAGTGGTGCTCTGGACCCACCTGAGGGCGGCTTGCTGTTTTCAGCTTCCGGCACCTCTGTGATATCGGCCCTGCTGCACGAGGAAGACTGGGACCACCCCAGCCCCTGCAAGCTCCGGCCCCCGAGTCCCCCTGCGGGCGGAGGCAGCTGGAGCCCCCAGGTCTCCCAGCAGCACACCGTGGAACCTGCTCAGTGCCAGGAGGTGGATTTGGGGCTGCCAGCCCCTGGCTGTGGCAGCCCGGCTCCCCCCTGCCTGGTGGCGAAGGCATCCCAGAGCACTTCCTGCCCGCGAGGGGAAGTCACTGAGGCTGAGTCTCCGGCTGAGACGCTTGACGCAGCGGAGGGGAAGCCGGGCGGCGCGGCACAGGGGCAGGAGATGGAGGAACTATCCCCCGCACCTGGAGATGAGCCTGTGCTGGAGGAGGAGGGCAGGCCGGAGCCCACCTCGGGGTAAGCCAGCTCGCGAGTCCGGCCACGGGGAACCAGGCGGGAGGTTGTGGGGCTCTGGCAGCCACGACATCCTCCGGCTGTGGTTAGGCGCCGGGGCTGAGCTGAGCTTTGCACTGTGAGGGCTGAGATGAGAGCTGGCAGCCATTTGGTGAGCGCTCCAAGAGGTAGAGATAGCTGAGAGCTAATGGAACTTGCTACCCATCCGTCCATCCATCTGTCTATCCAGCCATCCCCAGACCCCGCCCCCCTTGATCTAGCTATCACATGGGGGAGGGATAGCTCAGTGGTTTGAGCATTGGCCTGCTAAACCCAGGGTTGTGAGTTCAATCCTTGAGAAGGCTATTTAGAGATCTGGGGCAAAAATGGGATTGGTCCTGCTTTGAGCAGGGGGTTGGACTAGATGACCTCCTGAGGTCCCTTCCAACCCTGATATTCTATGATTCTATGTTACTAGCTATCCAATGCATCTGTCTTTCTCTAATGAGGTGCCCATCCCCGGGGCCTCTGGGCTCCAGCCCTGCTGCCTCTCACTATGACCAGCTCTCTGCTTTCTCCCACCTTCTGCTGCCCTTTCTCTCTCCCTGGCTCTGTCTCACCCTCACATCTGACCAGCCTGATGCAACCTCCAGGCTGGCTGCTGGTCCCTGCTGGGCTGGGCTGTGGGCGGGTGCAGGCTGTCCTGGCCAAGCCCTTCCAGGGCAGTGAATCTGAGCTGTGGGCTCCCAGGAGACATTGACCCTGTAGGCTTTGCCAGACGATGCCTCACTGACTCCAGCCTCAAGCATTGACTTCGTAGGGTGCTGCAGGGCACCCAGCCAGCCCCCACGCTCCAGCCACAGCATCGCTGTCTGTAGCGCAAATCCCCTCAGCTGGGGGGCTGTCAGCCACCAGCCAGACTGGTACGGACAGGTCACTCACTGGGCTGGCATCATGCTCAGCACCTTGCCCCGGCACCAGTGAGGTTATTGTTCTTATTTACTAGGTGTATTATGGTAGCACCTAGGCACCTCAGTCAAGGGCCAGGCCCCCATAGAGCAAGGACTGTATCTGATTTATTAGGTGTATGTTGGTAGTGCCTAGCAGCCCCACACATGTGATTTATTAGGTGTATTACGGTAGTGCCCAGGTGTCTAAGCCCCAGGCCACGCCCCCATGGTGCTAAGCACTGTAGGTGACTTATTAGGTCTATTACGGCAGTGCCCAGGCCAGGTCCCCCGTGGCACCTGGCACTGTACATTATTAGGTGTATTAGGTAGTGCCTAGCAGCCCTGGTCTCAGGCCAGGCCCCCATGGCGCCAGGCGCTGAACAGACCCAGAGCAGAGACGGTCCCCGCCCTGAGAGCTGACAGGCCCTGCGCAATGGTGCACAGGACCCATCCAGAGTGCTGTGCAGAGTTCTGGGAATGCCAGGAGGGGAGCCGGTCCCATGGCCCCCCTGGGCTGGATGGTGTTTGGGGAGCCCGGCCCTCCAGGCCAGGCCGAGGGGCAAGTAGAGCTGTGAAGCGGGGCAGCACCCAGCCCTTTCCCAGCAGTGCTGCTGCCCCCTGCCTGTGGGGCCATGCTCCTCCCCAGAGCCCGGTGTATTGCCCAGTGCATTGCCCAGCCCTGCGGCCCCAGGCTGTTAGCCCTTTGGAGCTGGTGCACCTTGGAAGTGGGGCGTAGAGAGCATGGTGCGGAGGGTTGCCATGCTCCCACCCCAGGGCTGGGCTGCCTCTTCTCCCTCACCAGCCTGTCTCTGGCCATCACCCCACACGCAGCCCCCAGCCACGCTGCTGATCTAGCTGCTGACAACCCCCCACACTCAACCCCTCCCCTGCTCCCAGCCATTTGCCCGCCTCTTCACCCCACGTTCCCTCAAGAGGGTCCAGCCCCCGCCCCACAGCTGGCCCCCATGCAGTGTCCTGGGGCCTTCCGGCCCAAGAACCCAGCTGCGGGCCATGTGGGTTTAGCCCAGGCTGTGGGGGATGCCCATGCATCCTGGCAAAGTGGGTAGCCCGCATCTCCTCCGTTCGATGCCAAGAGCTCCCACCGGGTCCAGCAGGGCACAGAGCGCCCCCAGCAGCCCTACGCATGCGCTGCAAGGGTTAACGTCCAAACCAGTCAGCCAGATCCCTGAGTCAGCGCAGCAGGCCAGTGACCCAAGCAGCTTTGCTTTCTCTTTCTCTCTGGGATATCCACCCCAGCCGGTGCCAGCCCCCTGTTGGCTGCTGCTCTAATCCCTGGTTATGCCCCAGGGTGTAACCGCATGGTGCTGGTTCAGAAGGGCGCAGGGGGAGGGGCTTTGCTGCTGTTAGGATTATTCTCCCAGGCAGGACTTTGTCCCGTGCCCCCAGTCACACCCTTCCTCTCCCCCCCCCCCCCCCGCCAGTTTTGCTTGGCTCACAAGCTGAGCTGGGTGGAGAGGGGAGATTAACGCCAGGTGACATCGCTGTGAATTCCTCCTCAGGGCAGCGCAAGGCAGAACACCAGGGCTAAGCACAAAGCCAGGCTAGGGCTGTGAGGATGGATGCAAGACAGCTCTCTCTGTTAGCCAAAGACTCAAAAAGTAATAGCAGGTTTTTTTTAAAGTCCATCAGAAGCAGGAAGCTGCTTAACAACCAGTGGGGCCACTGGACGATCGAGACGCTAAAGGAGCACTCAAGGACGATAAGGCCATTGCAGAGAAACTAAATGAATTCTTTGCATCGGTCTTCACAGCTGAGGATGTGAGGGAGATTCCCAAACCTGAGCCATTCCTTTTAGGTGACAGATTCGAGGAACTGTCCAAGATGGAGGTATCATTAGAAGAGGTTTTGGAACAAATTGATAAATTAAACATGAGTAAGTCACCAGGACCAGATGGTATCACCCAAGAGTTCGGAAGGAACTCAGATGTGAAATTGCAGAACTACTAACTGTGGTCTGTGACCTATCATTTAAATCAGCTTCTGTACCAGATGCCTGGAGGCTAGCTAACGTGACGCCAAATTTTAGAAAGGGCTCCAGGGCTGCGGGGGCGGTGCCTGCGGGCACAAGGGCAGCAAGCGGAGCCTCCCTGCTGCCCATGCGCCTAGGGCTGCACTGCAGGGACCTGGCGGCCGCTTTCTGGGAGCCGCGGTAAGTGCCGCCAGGACCTGCACCCCGAACCCCCAGCCCAGCCCGGAGTCCCCTCCCACACCCAAACTGCCTCCGGAGCCCACACCCCCCAACACCCGAACCCCCTGCCCAGCGGCTTATTAACGCCTAGGCTGACAAATTTGCAGGGGCAGCAAATTTATAATAGCAGCCAGAGGCTGCTTCCCCCGGCCCCGGTTTGCGCCCCCGGCTCCACCCCAACTCCACCCCTTCCCCGCCCCCATTCCCCACCCCCTCCCTGCCCCTATTGGTCCCCTTGCCCAGATCCCCGCCCCGGCCCCACCTTTGCTCCTGAATGCGCCACCTTCCCCCCCTTCGCAAACCTGTTTCCCGCATAAGCCCTGGCAGGGAGCGGGGAGAAGCAGGACCCGGTGGCGTGCTCAGGGGCGGAGGCGAAGCGGAGGTGAGCTGGGGCGGGGCAGGGGGGCACCAATTATTTCAGGGCCTAGGGGCAGCAAAATCATTAATCTGCCACTGTCCCTGCCCCAGGCCTGAGTCCCCTCCTGCACCCCAAACCCCTCCTCCCCAGCCTCACCCAGAGCCCGCACCCCCAGCCAGAGCCCTCACCGTTACCCTGAACCCCTCATTTCTGGCCCAACCCGAAGCCTGCATCCCCAGCCTAGAGCCCGCACCCCAACTCCCATGCCACAGCCCGGTGAAAGTGAGTGAGGGTCAGGGAGAGCGACTGACGGAGGGAAGAGGGATGGAGTGAGTGGGGGCAGGTCTTCGGGGCAGGGGTGTTTCATAGAGTCATAGAATCATAGAATATCAGAGTTGGAAGGGACCTCAGGAGGTCATCTAGTCCAACCCCCTGCCCAGAGCAGGACCAATCCCAACTAAATCATCCCAGCCAGGGCTTTGTCAAGCCTGACCTTAAAAACTTCTAAGGAAGGGGATTCCACCACCTCCCTAGGTAATGCATTCCAGTGTTTCACCACCTTCCTAGTGAAAAAGTTTGTCCTAATATCCAACCTAAATCTTCCCCACTGCAACTTGAGACCATTACTCCTTGTCCCTTCATCAGCTATCACTGGGAATAGTCTAGATCCATCCTCTTTGGATCCACCTTTCAGGTACTTAAAAGCAGCTATCCAATCCCCCCTCATTCTTCTCTTCCGTAGACTGAACAATCCCAGTTCCCTCAGCCTCTCCTCATCAGTCATGTGTTCCAGACCCCTAATCATTTTTGTTGCCCTTCGCTGGACTCTCTCCAATTTATCCACATCCTTCTTGTAGTGTGGGGCCCAAAACTGGACACAGTACTCCAGATGAGGCCTCACCAATGTCGAATAGAGGGGAACGATCTCGTCCCTCAATCTGCTGGCAATGCCCCTACTTATACACCCCAAAATGCCATTGGCCTTCTTGGCAACAAGGGCACACTGTTGACTCATATCCAGCTTCTCGTCCACTGTCACCCCTAGGTCCTTCTCTGCAGAACTGCTGCCGAGCCATTCGGTCCCTAGTCTGTAGTGGTGCATGGGATTCTTCCGTCCTAAGTGCAGGACTCTGCACTTGTCCTTGTTGAACCTCATCAGATCTCTTTTGGCCCAATCCTCCAATTTGTCTAGGTCCCTCTGTATCCTATCCCTACCCTCCAGCGTATCTACCACTCCTCCCAGTTTAGTGTCATCCGCAAACTTGCTGAGGGTGCAATCCACACCATCCTCCAGATCATTAATGAAGATATTGAACAAAACCGGCCCCAGGACCGACCCTTCGGGCACTCCGCCAGATACCGGCTGCCAACTAGACATGGATCCATTGATCACTACCCGTTGAGCCCGACAATCTAGCCAACTTTCTACCCACCTTGTAGTGCATCCATCCAGCCCATACTTCTTTAACTTGCTGGCAAGAATACTGTGGGAGACCGTGTCAAAAGCTTTGCTAAAATTGAGAAATAGCATGTCCACTGCTTTCCCTTCATCCACAGAACCAGTTATCTCATCATAGAAGGCAATTAGGTTAGTCAGGCATGACTTGCCCTTGGTGAATCCATGCTGACTGTTCCTGATCACTTTCCTCTCCTCTAAGTGCTTCAGAATTGATTCCTTGAGGACCTGCTCCATGATTTTTCCGGGGACTGAGGTGAGGCTGACTGGCCTGTAGTTCCCAGGATCCTCCTCCTTCCCTTTTTTGAAGATGGGCACTACATTAGCCTTTTTCCAGTCGTCCAGGAGCTCCCCGATCGCCATGAGTTTTCAAAGATAATGGCCAATGGCTCTGCAATCAAATCCGCCAACTCCTTTAGCACTCTCGGATGCAGCGCATCCGGTCCCATGGACTTGTGCATGTCCAGCTTTTCTAAATAGTCCCGAACCACTTCTTCCTTCACAGAGGGCTGGCCACCTCCTCCCCATGCTGTGCTGCCCAGTGCAGTAGTCTGGGAGCTGACCTTGTTCGTGAAGACAGAGGCAAAAAAAGCATTGAGTACATTAGCTTTTTCCACATCCTCTGTCACTAGGTTGCCTCCCTCATTCAGTAAGGGGCTCACACTTTCCTTGGCTTTCTTCTTATTGCTAACATACCTGAAGAAACCCTTCTTGTTACTCTTAACATCCCTCGCTAGCTGCAACTCCGGGTGTGATTTAGCCTTCCTGATTTCACTCCTGCATGCCCGAGCAATATTTATATACTCATCCCTGGTCATTTGTCCAATCTTCCACTTCTTGTAAGCCTCTTTTTTGTGTTTTGTGTTTGATTTTGTGCAATTAGAAAATTGGCAACCCTAGTGGGGCCTGAGGCCCAGATCCTCAGAGATATCTAGGCTCCTGATTGCCAAGGGGAATTAGGACCCTAACATGGAGGATCTGGGTCTAAGTAAGGTCACATGGGGAATTGAACCCAGGTTTCAGGCTAACCACTTGACCAGCCTTCCTTTCACAGACTGCAGGTGTGCGCTCCTCCCAGCCCTACTCCCTGACGGCTCTTTGATGCACACATGAGCTGATATAGGATTTGCTCACCCCTAATGGGGAAGCAGGATGAGAACCCAGCTTCCAAACCGCGGCCTTGGCCCCATGAGCTAACAAAGAGAGCTCAGAGGCAGCAGCAGCAGTAGTAGGACTCTTAACCTCACTTACCACAGACCCGTGTCTGAGCGCCGAGGGGCAGATCACAAGGTCCCACGCGCCACTTACACTGCCCAGCGCGGGGGGGGGGAGAGCTGGGCCTCGCAGCCAGTGCCTCCCCTCACAGCAGGCTGCTGCAGGAGAGGGCTGGACTCAGCCATGGGGAGGGCAGTGATGGGAGGGGCCCCCCCTTGCTGCTGACACCCCCGTACGCCCCCTCAGATGTCCCAAGGAGGAGGACGCAGGGGAGAAGCCAGGAGACCCGGAAGTGTTGCAGCCCGACGGGGCCCTCCTTGCCAACGGGGCCTCCGGGGACCAGGGGGCAGCTCAGCGGCTGGCAGCAAGGCTTTACCACCTGGACGGCTTCAAGAGGTCGCAGGTGGCCTCCTACCTCAGGAAGAAGTAAGGACTTAAGTTACGTTTTGGGCAAGATGGATGGTGTTCTGGAGTGCCCCCTACTGGGAGGGCTGGAGTAGCCAGGAGCTCCCCCCATAGCCAGCGCCCTGCCCCACTCCCCACAGTGCCCAAGGCTGGGGCTGGAGTAGCTGGGAGCTTCCCCCACAGCCAGTGCCCTGCCCCCCCCACAGCGCCCCCTGCTGGGAGAGGCTGGGGCTGGAGTAGCCCGGAGCTCAGCTCTGCACTGCTCTGATTTGCATGTGTTGGTTCCCAGCAACGAGTTCAGCCGGCAGGTGGCGGAGGAGTACCTCGCCTTCTTCCAGTTCAGCGGGCAGACTCTGGACCGGGCCCTCAGGTAAGGGCACCGCAGACCCTTCCAGAGCGTTTCCCAGGGGAGCAGCGTGGGACGAAAGCCTGCAGGGAGGGGGGCAGAGGGAGGGGACGCTCAGGGCAGCGCTATTAATTCCTCATCTCAGCATCGGACCATGCTGCTGACGACCGGACCTAAGGCCAGCCAGAGAGGGCCCCGTGGTGCCAGGCCCTGGACACACAGCATAGTGGACAGTTCCCACCCCAAAGAGCTGACAAGCTAAATAGGGCAGATGTGGGGAGGGGGGGGCGGGGATTGGAGCAAACAGCTGATCAGCCCCAGGCAGAGAAAGCCCCCAGGCTACACATCTCTGGGTCCGGGGGGGCAGAGTCCCTGTTGCACGGGCCTGGGGCCACAGGGGGCCAAGGGCTGTACAAACATACCTGGGGCTGCAGTGGCAGCAGACGAGCGGCATGCGCAGGGTGGGGAGAGGAGAGGATCCAGCCAGTCCAGGTGCCAGCTGCAAGTCTCCCCGGGTGGTGTCTCCTGTGTGCCGGGCAGGTCCTTCCTCAAGGCCTTCGTGCTGACTGGGGAGACGCAGGAGCGGGAGCGGATCCTCAGACACTTCTCTAAGCGCTACCACCTCAGCAACCCCGACGCCTTTCCCTCGGCAGGTGAGCTCCCCGGGCCCCCCACATCCCCGCCCCGGCTCACAGGCACCCTAGGGTCTGACGCATCCTGGACCTGACACTGTCACTCACTCCCCACGGGACCAGTGCTGCTCTGTGCCTCAGTTTCCCCACCCACAGTAGGAGACAGTGATTCCCATCCCTCCTCTACAGGGTGCTTGAGAGGTAGGACCACCATGCCTCTAAAGAGCGGCAATGCACCCAGGCCAGCGCCTGGCAGCCATGAACCCGCCCAGCTCCCAGGCCATTCAGAGTGCTCACGGCACCTGCCACCTCTGGGCTGGAACCAGGCAGCTGTTTAATGGTACCACAAGGCTGCAGGCCAGTTTAAGACAGGAAGTGAAGAGTGCCGCACCACAGGAAGCTGCGAGGGCGGGGTGAGGGTTAGGGTTAGGGGTGGTGGGGATGAATGGAGCTGGAGTTTGGCTGGGATGCCCAGGTTTTACTTCGGAGCCCCGGGATGAAGGCGTTTTGGGATTCCCCACTGCCCCCACTCAAATGCCCATGATTGCCCCGCCCTACCGCCACCCCAGCACTCAGTAGATGGCGGGGGAGGAGCTGTGCCACTGAGAGCTGGGATCGCTTACCAGGAGGTTGCCACAGTGCCTGCCTGGGAGAGGTGCCGGGTGGGGCGATCTGTGCCCTGGAGGGGTGTGGGACCCCTGCTGTCCACACACAGTGGGCTCTGCAGATCTCTCCTGCCAAGGACCCCCAGGCTGGCTCCATGCCAAACACGCTCCCTCTCTGCCCCTAGATGCTGTGCACACCTTGACCTGTGCCGTCATGCTGCTCAATACGGACCTGCACGGGCAGGTAAGCCCAGGGGCACGGAGGGGTGGGGGGGTTCAATGGGGATCTCACCAACCAAGCCCAGAGTGTGGCCCGACTGGCCATGCCAGGGTGGTGTCCAGAGCTGGGCTGTTTCGTGCAGCTGGGCACAGAGGGGGAAAGGGGTTGGTAGCAGGACGTGCCCTCCCCCGGTGGTTCCCATCGGTGAGTGCTTTGGTGCGAGTGTGCAATGAGATGGGGGGCTCAGCCCATCTCCAGCAGGGAGGGCTCACGAGGTCCTGGGCCATGGAGACAGAGCTCCGCCTCGAAGGGCGGGGTGAGGACTGGGGTCAGGTGGCTGTGCATCTTCTGGGATTCAGCAGCGGGGGGAAGGGATGGTCCGTCCATCTGGCCCTTTTCGCCAGCGCCACAGTCACTAAGGGAACCGATTGCGTTGAAAAGCAAGGCTAAAAAGCTTGTTAGCAAATCGGCAGGCTCAGTCCGGGGCGGGACAGGCCTCCAGTTAGCGCGCACATGCATGGACACAGGCTCCGTGATCTCACACATACTCGTGTGCCCAGCCGTCTGGGGGCCTGCCCAGGCGTGTGCTCATGGGCTTGTGCATGCTAGAGTATGCCCGTGTCACAGGGGAGGGAAATCCTTGGAGCTGGGGCTGCCCACTGGTTTTGGCTGGCATTTCACTTTACTGGGTGGGTCTCCTTGGCCCTCACCTAGCTGTCCCTGGTCACACTGTGGGTGCCCCAGGGACACCCACTCTAATCCCAGCCCTGCTCAAGGGTCCCATCAGCCTTTGGCTGATCTGGGGAGTTGGGCAGTGCAGCAACTGGTCCTGCAAACTCCCCTTCTTCTGCTGCTCTGGGAGTCACCCCTGGTGCCTGACCGTGCCCAGCTGTGCCCCGGCAGCTGTTCTGTGTGGGACCCCAGGCCTCGTACCCAGGAGGAGCTGTGCCAATGATTCACCCTGGGGCAGGGGGAAGGTCACCCCTGAGAACAGCAGCCCCCGCCCAGATGCATCATGGCTCCATGCTGCAGCTCCAGGGCAAAATGCTGTGTGAGTGTGGGCACAAGGTCCTGGGTGTGCACGCATGTGAATCCACACAGGTTGTTTGCCCAAGATCAAGCATGTGTGTGAACAGGGGAGTGCCTGTGTGCAGAAACACGGGCGTGGAGGGATGTGCCAAAGCAGGCTCCAGCACAGACCTGGCCCCCGGACTCCTGGGTTCTGCTCCTTCCTGCCACCCCCCCCTCGCTTTGTACACTTAGGGGCAAGGAGTGATTTAAGGGGAGGCTGCCCGTCACTGGGATAGCCATGTTGTCACTGGCAGGCTAGCAGTGAGAGGGGTGCAGGGCCCACCCCCCAGCTGAGTTGTCAGCCGGCAGGATGGAACCCTGGGCGCCTCCTCCGTCAGCCTGTGTTCGTGGCCCTGGCCAGCACTACAGGGGGCCAGACAAGGCACAGCTGCCCTCTGCTGGCTGGATGTAGCACCATGTAACAGTGTGTCATAACCCCGGCGCAGCTCCCCTCCAGGGCTTTGGGAGCAGCAGGCTCTGAGTGCTAGAAAGATCATTTGGCTCCATTATCCAGGCTGTGTGGGGTCAGTGCCCCTGGCCCTGGTGCTGGCCCTGGCCTGGGGTGGGGAGGACATGTGTGGGAGCCATGTGCGCTGGGCAGCGCGAAGTGCCACACGGGCACAAACCCAGCCCTGTTCTCACTGTGATCCATGTTTCTTCCATCCCTGTGTGCGTCGCACCATCGCCCCCTTGTGGCTGCAGAACATCGGCCGCAGCATGACCTGCCACGAGTTTGTAACCAACCTTGATGGTATGAGGGACGGGCAGAACTTCCCCAAAGATCAGCTCAAGGTACTGAACCCCTCGGCCGGGCGAGCTGGTGCTGCTGGTGTCAAGAGCTTCTGGCCTGCATGCCAGCTGAGGGCCTGGCGGGCCCCAATACCTACCCAGCTGTGTGTCCACCCACCGGTCACCTGTCTGTCTGTCCATCCTGCTACAAATCTGTCCATCCACCCCCGTATCTATCTACCCTACACACTCCCTCTATCTATCTATCTATCTATCTATCTATCTATCTATCTATCTCCATCGACCCCCTCTATCTAATCTATCTGTCTATCCCCATCGATCCCCTCTAGCTAGCTATCCACCTATCTATCCTCATCGACCCCCTCCAGCTATCTATACCCATCGACCCTCTCTGTCTAATCTATCTAGCTATCCCCATCGATCCCCTCTAGCTAGCTATCCAGCTATCTATCCCCATCGACCCCCTCTATCTAATCTATCTATCTATCCCCTTCCCCCCCCCTCTAGCTATCTCTACCTATCCCTGGCACCCTGCCCCCAGTGTCTCAGTGCTGCATGGGGTCGGGAGGGTGACAGGGCTCCGCGTGGCCCTGTGTAGGGGGGAGGAACCCGGCTAATCCCGGAGCCCAGGCCCATTCCTGCCATGCCCTTGGGGAGACAGCCCAGGGAACGGCCGTGAGGTCGTGGTGATTGCAGCGAGGGTGACACCCCCTCCGATGGGGGTGCCCAGCAGTCCTGGCGAGGGCTGTCCCTGCAGAGCCTGGCTGCGGAAGGAAGAGCCCTGCCCAGGATAGCGCCGGAGGGAGGCAGGGACCCCCGGCTCTGTGGCTGCTAGGGGGCAGCATGCGGCCTGCCCCAGGCAGGGGGCGGGGCTCTCACGGGGGCGTGGCCGCTCTGACGCCCTGTTGCTCTCCCGGCAGGCCCTGTATTACTCCATCCGCAACGAGAAGCTGGAGTGGGCCATGTGAGTACCCGGGACCCCGCCAGCCTCCCACTGCCCCCGCTGCCTGCAATGGTCCCTCCCGGGAGCCACACAGCCTGGTCCAGCCCCCATTCCACCCGCTGGTCAATGGCATGTTCCATTCTGATGGGGGGGGAGCCACAATCTGTTCCATTCTGACCGTGGGGAGGCGAGGGGGGGGGACACAAACCCCGGCCTGTTCCATTCTGACCCCGGGGGGGGCACCTTGCCAGCCCAGCCTGTAATGCTGGGCGCCGTGGCTCCCCCTGCAGGGATGAGGAGGAGCTGGTCAGTGCCCTGACACCCCGGCCGCCCAGCACCCCGTCCAGCCGGAAGAAAAGTAACCCCTTCCTGACGCTGACCCAGGACGCCAAGGCCGCCACATACAAGGAGGGGCAGCTCTCCCGCAAGGTGCACGCTGAAGCCGATGGCAAGAAGAGTGAGTGTCATCCGTCTCCCCGGCAACCAGCAGGGGGCGGAGCAGTGACACCCATTGCCTGGCAACCAGCATGGGGGGAGTGACATCCGTTGCCTGGCAATCAGCATGGGGGCAGGAGTGACACCACCAGCGCAGTGGGGCGGGGTGATGCCTGTCGCCCCAGCAACCAGCACGGGACAGTGACACCCATCACCTGGCAACCAGCGCAGGGGGGAGGGGTGATGCCTGTTGCCCCAGCAACCAGCACGGGACAGTGACACCCATCACCTGGCAACCAGCGCAGGGGGGAGGGGTGTTGCCTCTCACCCCAGCAACCAGCATATGTGTGTGGGGGTGTGTGTGTGTGTGACGCTTGTCACCCCGGGAAACCAGCATTGGGGGGGTGACACCCATCACGGGCTGGGGCGGGTGGAGGTCTCACCCTCCCTGGGGCGGGAGGGGCTGGGGTCTCACCCTGCATGACCTTTGCCCTTCCAGCACCCTGGGGGAAGCGAGGCTGGAAAACCTTCTACACGGTGCTCAAGGGGATGGTGCTCTACTTCCTCAAGGTAATGCTGGGGTCCTGCTTTGGGGCTGGGGTGTGGGGAGCGGTGGGCAGCGCCGTGGGGCTGGAGACGTGGGGAGAGCAGCCCTTAAGGGTCTAGTCCCCAGCCCCATCCCATGGCTGGGGGATACCATATCTAATGTGGCTTTGGGGGCTCTTTGTGGCTCAGATCCGTGTCTCCCTGATGGCCAGTGGGAGCCCCCAGCAGACACCAGCCAGGCCCAGCGCCCCTGGCCCAACCCACAGAGCAGGAGCCGCCCTGGGAGAGAGTCCCTGGCATGGGGGCACAAGGGGCAGGCAGTGGGGGCAGACAGGCTGTACCACGCGGGGGCTAGGGCTCCGGGTAGGGAAGTCTGCTCCCGCCTCTTGGCTCATGCTCCGTGTGCCCCTCCCTCACAGGATGAGACCCGGGTTGACGTGCCAGGCATGGAGGAGCCGATCGGTGTGCACCATGCACTAGCCGAGAGAGCCTCCAAGTACAACAAGCGGCCACATGTCTTCCGCCTCCAGACGGCCGACTGGCGCATCTTCCTCTTCCAGGCGCTGTGAGTGCCCCCTCAGGCATGGGACCTCCCGCCCTGGGTACACTGTCCCCATCCCGGGCATGTGGCCCCATCCCCCCGCCCAGGGGATGCTGCCCTCTTCCCCGCCCTGGGCACGATGCCCCCCGCCCTGACCTTCTCCCCTGGGTCAGGGCACACTGCTCCCCCCCAACCTGGGCATGCTGCCCTCCCCACCTGAGTACACTGCCCCCATCCTGGGCATGCAGCCCCATCCCCCTGCCCTGGGGAAGCTGCCCCCTGCCCCGACCTGGGCACGCTGCCCTCCCCACCCTGTCCTGGACATTCTGCCCCCGCTCCCCCACACTCCGCGGCACACTCTCCCTGCTCCTTTACATCAGTCCCCCCTGTCCTGGGGCCTGCTGCCCATGCCACCCCGGGGGCACTGCATGTTACATGGCTCTGCCTTCCTAGCGGGAGCTCTGCCCATGCCCCTCACTCCCGACCCGCAGCCCCCACTGCATCTGCCCTGGGAGCTGACCACAGACTGGGACCCAGCCAGGGGCAGCCAGTTGGAGCCTTCACCCCTGAGAGTCTCTGCTCCCGCTCAGGCCCCAGGGCGTGGCCTCCTCCCAGAGCCCACACCACAGTCTCTCCCTCTCTCCTCCCCAGAAGCGCCGAGGAGATGAGCTCCTGGATCTCCCGCATCAACCTGGTGGCCGCCATGTTCTCATCTCCGCCCTTCCCGGCGGCTGTGGGCTCCCAGCGCAAGTTCATCCGGCCCATCCTGCCCACAGCACAGAGCCGCAGCTCCCTGGTGAGCTCCCCAGTGCCGTCACCCGTGGGCATGGGGCAGGGCTGCCCCAGCGACTGCCAGTGACGGGACCCCCAGGGCCCCTCCGCGACTGACAGCCACGGGACCCCCAGCGACAGGCCCCCCAGGCCCCCAGTGACTACCAGCCATGGGACCCCCAGGGCCCTCAGCGATTCCCCAGTGAAAGGACTCCCAGAGCCCTCAGCGACTGCCAGCCACAGGATCCCCCACGGCCCTCAGCGATTCCACAGTGACGGGACCCCCAGGTCCCTCAGCAACTCCCAGCCACGGGACCCCCAGGGTCCCTCAGCGATTCCCCAGTGAAAGGACCCCCAGAGCCCTCAGCGACTGCTAGCCACAGGATCCCGCAGTGATGGGACCCCCAGGGCCCTCAGCGATTCCACAGTGATGGGACCCCCAGGCCCCCAGCGATTGCCAGCCACAGACCCCCAGTGACTGCCAGCCATGGGACCCCCAGCCACGGTACCCCCAGGCCCCTCCACGACTGCCAGCCATGGGACCCCCAGCCACGGGACTCCCAGGCCCCCAGCGACTGCCAGCCATAGGATGCCCCAGTGACGGGACCCCCAGGGCTCCTCTGCGACTGCCAGCCACGGGACCCCCAGCCACGGGACCCCCAGGCCCCCAGCGACTGCCAGCCATGGAACCCCCAGTGACGGGACCCCCAGGGCCCTCAGCGACTCCCTGCCATGGGACCCCCCAGTGATGGGACCCCCAGACCCATCAGCGACTGCCAGCCATGGGACCCCCAGGACCGTCAGCGATTCCCCAGTGAAAGGACCCCCAGAGCCCTCAGCGACTGCCAGCCACGGGACCCCCAGGGCCCCTCTGCGACTCCCAGCCACGGGACCCCCCAGTGATGGGACCCCCAGACCCATCAGCGACTGCCAGCCATGGGACCCCCAGGGCCCTCAGCGATTCCCCAGTGAAAGGACCCGCAGAACCCTCAGCGACTGCCAGCCACAGGATCCTCCAGTGATGGGACCCCCAGGGTCCCTCACTGATTCCCCAGCAACGGGACCTCCAGGCCCCTCAGCGACTCCCAGCCATGGGACCCCAGGCCCTCTGGGGGTTTTCTCCCCAGCCTGAGGGTCTCACTGACAGGGGCATTTTCCTTGGCTCAGTTTTGCCCCCTGGTGCCCCCCCCAAGTGCCTCCCATGGGCTCTGCCCCTTCGTGGATTTGTGGGCCCATCAGAGCACCATAGGTGGTGGCTGGATCAGCTTCCCGGCTCAGCCCATGGCGGCCCCGTGCCCCATCGATTGGCTGCTTGTCATGGCCATCCCCTCCGCCTCAGTGGCTGTGGTTCCCGTGGAGGGTTCCTGGCGTGTGTGGGGGACCCCTTGACTGAGCCCGTGTCCCGGCAGGAGGAGCAGCACCAGGCCCACGAGGGGTGGATGGACAAGTTCTCCGACGAGCTGGGCGAGCACCAGCGGAACCTGCCCGACAAGCGGGGCCGGGGTCGCGACCTGGAGGAGTATCGGCTCAAGAAGGAGTATCTGCTCTATGAGGTGGGCACCGCCCTGGGGGCGGGCACGGAGGTCGCTGTGTCATAGAATCACAGAATATCAGGGTTGGAAGGGACCTCAGGAGGTCATCTAGTCCAACCCCCTGCTCAAAGCAGGACCAATCCCCAATTAAATCATCCCAGCCAGGGCTTTGTCAAGCCTGACCTTAAAAACCTCTAAGGAAGGAGATTCCACCACCTCCCTAGGTAATGCATTCCAGTGCTTCACCACCCTCCTAGTGAAAAAGTTTGTCCTAATATCGAACCTAAACCTCCCCCACTGCAACTTGAGACCATTACCCCTTGTTCTGTCATCTGCTACCACTGAGAACAGTGTAGATCCATCCTCTATGGAACCCCCTTTCAGGTAGCTGAAAGCAGCTATCAAATCCCCCCTCATTCTTCTCTTCTGCAGACTAAACAATCCCAGTTCCCTCAGCCTCTCCTCATAAGTCATGTGTTCCAGACCCCTAATCATTTTTGTTGCTCTTCGCTGGACTCTCTCCAATTTATCCACGTCCTTCTTGTAGCATGGGGCCCAAAACTGGACACAGTACTCCAGATGAGGCCTCACCAATGTCGAATAGAGGGGAACGATCACGTCCCTCGATCTGCTGGCAATGCCCCTACTTATACAGCCCAAAATGCCATTGGCCTTCTTGGCAACAAGGGCACACTGTTGACTCATATCCAGCTTCTCGTCCACTGTCACCCCTAGGTCCTTTTCCGCAGAACTGCTGCCTAGCCATTCGGTCCCTAGTCTGTAGCTGTGCATTGGGTTCTTCTGTCCTAAGTGCAGGACTCTTGTCCTTGTTGAACCTCATCAGATTTCTTTTGGCCCAGTCCTCTAATTAGTCTAGGTCCCTCTGTATCCCATCCCTACCCTCCAGCGTATCTACCACTCCTGCCAGTTTAGTGTCATCTGCAAACTTGCTGAGGGTGCAATCCACACCATCCTCCAGATCATTAATGAAGATATTGAACAAAGCCGGCCCCAGGACCGACCCTTGGGGCACTCCACTTGATACCGGCTGCCAACTAGACATGGAGCCATTGATCACTCCCCTTTGAGCCTGACGATCTAGCCAACTTTCTATCCACCTTATAGTGTCCTCAGTAGGGACAGCTCAGAGCCAGGGGGCTCGACCGGGGTGCTGTGCTGAGGGGAGCAGTGGGCGGGGGCTCAGCAGGGGGGTGCTGTGCTGCAGGGTGTGGAGTGGGCGGCTCAGCAGGGGGCAGAGTGGGGGCTCAGCAGGGGGCACTGGGCTTCGGGGGCAGGGTTGGGGCTCAGCAGGCGGCGCTATGCTGCTGGGGGAAGGGCAGGAGCTCAGCAGGGCGTGGGGTGGGGCCTCAGCAGGGGGCACCGGGCTGTGGGGGGCGGGCTCAGCAGGGGGTGCTGGGTGGAAGGGGGTGAGGTGGGGGCTCAGCAGGGGGCACTGTGCTGCTGGGGAAGGGACTAGCACTAAAGGGAAGATCTCAGGGCACCCCAGGCTGGGGACCCGTGCCCCACCCCCGCCATGCTGTGTGGCTGTTCCCCTGCCTGGCGTGTTGCCCCCCAGAGCTGGCTGCAGCCAGGGCTCACGCTGCGCTCGCCCTTGCAGAAGCGCCGCTATGAGACCTACGTGAAGCTGCTGGAGGCGCGGCTGTGCGGGGGCTCCGAGGAGCTGGAGCAGTGGGAGGCACGGCTCGGGGGCTCCGACTCGGCTGACGAGGGGCTCGGCCTCATCAAGTCGCACTCCAGCCCCTCGCTCAACCTGGACCCGCCGCCTGCCGGCGTGAAGGTCAAACGCAACATCTCGGAGCGCAGGACGGTCCGGAAGATCATCCCCAAGCGCAACAAGCAGCTGCTGTGACCCCCGCCAGGGCGCCCAGGGACACCCCCCGGGCACTCGCCCCAGCACAAGGTACGAGCTGTCGCCCGGACTTGAACCCATGGCTCATGGGACACGATGGCACCGACAGCATGGAGCCCCCAGGTGGCGCCAGCATCTCAGCAATGGGGGGTGATGAAGGCACCAAGGGTGGGTGCCCCCCCCGGGGGTCCCAGCCCAGGACTCTGAGCCACCCTGCCCTTGGAAAGGGAGCGGCACCGGGCTCTGTCCATGTGTCCCCCCCAGGAGGCAGCGCTGCCTCGATGGACCTGGACTGGACTGGGGGGCACCTGGTGCAGGACGGTCCATCCCGCCGGCTGAGCTGGGCTCTGGGGCCCCCCCAGGGCACTGCCCCCCCACGCCGTCTCCTGATTCCTGTTCTCAGAGACTGGCAGCCGCCAGAGCAATAAACCAGAGCGAGCCATGGAACCGTGCCCAGGCTGCATGGGGAGGGGCGGGGACACGGGGCTGTTCCCTGCCTGGGCAGCATACCCCACATAATGCGGGGCAGCGGGGCTGGGGAGGAGAGAGGGGACAGCCAGAGCTCTGGAGGAGCTTGGTCAGCCCATGGACCTGCCTTGGCAAACTCCCACGCTGCCCCATCGCCATGGACCCAGTCCTGCAGCTAGGGCTGGGCAGCATGTCACACTGATGGGCGATGGGCCTATGGGTGCTGCGATGCCCTGGTGATGTGTGCCGGATGGATATGGACTCCCCACCCTCGCCCCACTCTGCCCCCACTGGGCCGGAGCCGGGTGCCTGGGCCCCTCCCCGGCTGGAGAGCCCTCCAGTGATCAGCAGGGCGGAGCCGAGCTGCAGGGGCAGGAGCAGTGTGAAGGGGGGTGGGGCCGGCTACTAATGGACTGAAGAGCCCAGCTGGGAATTCGGAGGTGCCTGGGCATCTGGGCTGAACCGGCTGCAGCCAGGAGGGGCTGGGAGCCAGGGGGAGAAGGCCCTGGCTACTCCACCATGAGCTGCCCCCCAGCTCTGCCGGTGCCCCGCACTCCTGACCCACAGGTTTTGCTACTCCAGCCCTGGGCTCCCCACCCCCCCCGCTCTGCCGATGCTCCTCACTCTTGACCTACAGGCCCCTGCTGTCTCAGCCCTGGGCTCCCCGTCTCCCACCCCCATCCCCAGCGTGGCCTGTGCCCCTCAGTCCTGACCCGCAGCCCCTGATATCCCAGACCTGGGCTCCCCATCCCCAACCCTGGGCTCCCCCTCAGCTCTGCTGGTGCCCCTCACTCCTGACCCGCAGCCCCCTGCTAGCCCAGCCCTGGGCTCCCCCATCCAGGGCAGATGGTCCTGTTTTCCTATCCAACTAGCTGCTCCCCTGGTTTTGTGGCCCTGCCGCAGGGCTGCTAATGGCCCGTGACCCCTTCCCCAGCCCTGACTGCCCCCTGGGCTCTGGCAGTGCCTGGCCGGGGGTCTCAGGTTGATCCCTGGGGGCCTGGGCCCATGTTGAGGAACTCCCTCGCCCACAAACAGGCACCCACTGCCCTGTCCAGAGTGAGGCGTTCTCTGGTTCCCCAGGCATTCAGGGGTGTGGGGCCAGGAGCCAGGACTCCTGGGTTCTCTCCCTGGCTCTGACATCCTGCAGCCAAGCTGTCCTAGAAGAAGGGTGGGGGCTGCTGGAACTCCCGGCCCAGGGCCGTCCTTACTCATACGCAAAGCACGCAGCTGCGTAGGGCACCAGGAAATTTGGGGCACCAAATTGCCTGAAATTTCCTGGTGCCCAGCGCAGCAGCGTGCTGCTCCAGCCCCTGCTCCGGCTCTTCCCCAGGCCCCGCCCCTGCTCTGCCCCAGCCCTGCCCCCACTCCCCTGAAGGCTGCAGCCAGGCCCAACCCTGCACTCACTGTGTGGGAAGTGGAGGGACCCCGCCCCAGGCTGCTCCGCACCCCTGGCTCCCAGCCGCGCTGCCGGCGAGCGCTGGGGGGCGGTTCCCGCTCCCCCCAAGCCTGGGAGCCAGGGGAGCAGAGCAGCCTGGGGCCAGGTCCCTCCACTTCCCACAGGAAGTGGCCATCCCCCGTCCCCCACGCAGGCCTGGGGGGCTCTGTAGAGCACTGTCCCTGGGCACTACGGCCCCATCGCTCCTCCCATCAAACACCACCCACCCAGCCTAATGGGTCACCCAATGGGAGTCTGCTGTGATGCTGTTCCATTGGCTGGGTGCACTGTCACTCGTTCAGCACCTGGCCATGGGCGGAGTCTCTGCAAGAGGCCAGGGATACGCAGCTTGGTGAGGAAAAGCCACGTTTTCGGAGCTGTTCCCTAGGCTGAGGCCCCCCCAATAACGAGGCCGGAGTCCGGGGAGATGGAGCTGCTGGTGTTTCACACGGCTGCTCCCGGCCCAGAGAAGCGGCTGAGGGGCTGGAGAAGGCAGGCTTAAAGCCAGCTCAGGTGACAACTCAGGAGCAGAGGCTGCAGCAGATCTGTGGTTCGGTTCCGACCTGGGACCATGGGGCGGGGCAGGTGGTGGCTTCCTGCAATAGCTCTGAGGGCACCGTCCTCCTCTTGCTGGGCCAGGGTAGATCAGGAGCTGGCAGGCACAAGAGTGGCCCAGCCCTGGCCGCCCGGCACCGACCCAATTCCCGCAAGTCTGCCCCCCAGCCGCTGTGCACATGGGTGGTAGGGGAGCAGGCCAGGGCAGCGCAGCGCGTGGGGCTGTGAACCCAGGAGTGCAGGCGTCACATCGGAGGGCCTGGGACAGGATGGCAGGAGTCCATGCAGTCCCCCAGGCTGGTTCTGCTCTCACGCGGGTGTTCCGGGCAAGCGAGAGCCTGGAACCTGGTGCAGGTCGCTCAGTGGGAGTCAGGCGAATCAGGACGGGCAAGGGGGTGGAATGGGTTGAAACGCTGTGGGAGACGCCCTGCTATGGGTCCACGTGCAAACCTGGGACTCAGGGCCCCGGCCAGGAGAGTTTCTGCTCCTTCAGGGTGAAATGGCCCCGGGAAGCGGAGAAGCGGCTGGCGCGGTGCAGCGAGTCCCAGTCCAGAGCCATGCCCAGCCAGCTGGCACCTTGTGCAGCAGGAACCGCGGGGATCGGGCAGCACTGGGGGGGTTACATGGCAGCCTGGTGTGTGAATTTGGGGGGATCCCTGGATTCCCCACCCCAAAAACCCTGTGGGCTCACACCTACTGCCTGGGCTCCTGCTGAGCACCACGTGCCCCAGGGAGCCAGGGGGGCACAGGCGGGCAGCGCACTGAGGGAGCAGTGACACAGGCTGGCCGGCGGGGAGCAGTAGTGTGCAGCTCTGGTACCAGTCTCTTGGCACTAGCTGCCCCTTGCCTTATGCTCCCTTGGGGCTGGGGCAGCAGCGGATTTCCCGGGCGTGGTGGCCCAGATGGGGTCGTGGCCTGCATGCTGTGCCCAGCCCCGCCGTGCTGGGGGCTGTACAGGGGCCGGGATCTCCGCTCTGGCTCCCAGATTTAGGCACCAAAATAGGAACTAGGCTTCACTGCAAACTCGACCCAGGTGTGTCAGGTGGCCCCAGCCCAGAGCACGGCCCTGTGTGCATGGGGAAGCCGTTGCAGAGGGACCCATAGGGTGGGGTGAGACACACCCTAATCGGGGCAGGGAGGGCATCCAGGAAGCGCCACCCTCAGCGGCGGTGGCAGCGTGACAGAGCCGTGGCCCCAGCTGGAGCAAAGCACCACGGCCCATCCGCTCCACGCCTGCCCTGCGGGAGCCACCGCTGACAGGATTGTTGCAAGGAGCCGAGGAATCCGGCTGGGGCTGGGATCCGGGCTGGGGATGGAGCCGGGGGGCGGGAGGGCTTAGGGGGAGACCAGTGGGTCCGTATTGTGTCACAGTCTCACCTGCTTCCCCCAATCCCCCACACCAGGCCCGGCAGAACCGAATAAACCAGGACAGCTCTGTGGGCCTGCTCTGGGCCGCACCCCTTGTGCCCAGCGCCCCGTGGGGACAGGCCCCGAGCGCAGGCCCTGGCAGCCAGAGCCACCCAGCCAATATTCATGGGATTTGGTCTGTAGCCCCTGACTATGGCAGATCTGGGCTCCCTTCCCCCCCCCCCCCCACTCTGCTGGTGCCTCACTCCCGACTCGCAGCCCCTGCTATCCCAGCCCAACTCTGCCATTACCCCTCACCCCTGGCCCGCAGCCCCCTAGTTGGGCTGCCTCCCTCCTCTCCTGGAAGGGGTGAGCTGGGGTAAAACCCTCCTGGTGGCAGGTTCTATGACCTGCCCTGTCTGCAAACCAGCCCTTGAAGTTTCCGAAAGAGCCAGTCATCCTCTGCCCCTCCCCCGCCAGCCCCTCACTCCCCTTCCCCCTGACGGTGCCAGCTCCACTCCTGAAACCTGCAGACCCAGGTTGCCCTGCCCCTCCCCGATCCGCCAACTGCAGCATTGTCCCCCTGCCCAGCCCAGCACCCGCATCTCAGACGCCCCCCAAATCATGAGATCTTTACAGCTCATTTGTAATGCGGGGGAGGGGTCAGGGGGTGGAACCCCCATTTCCAGGTGAGACCTGGACTCCGGCTATGGCAAGCTCCAGCCACAAACTGACTCGCTGGCCACTTAACACAGCCATCCAACCCCCCTGCCCCAAGCCCAGCGCAGGCCGTGCCCGGGATTGAGGGGGGCGGGGGGCAGTTCCAGTCTCCTGCAGGAGCAGCTCATTTTGCCGCTCAGGGCCCAGCAGCACCGGGGCTGGTGAGCAGGTGAGGTCACAGGGCTGAGTGGGGATCACTGGGGCAGCACCGAGTGGTCCTAACCGAGCTTAGGGCCCTGTCGAGCTGGGCACTGGGTGCGTGCTCACACACAAAGTAGTTCCTGCCCCAAAGACTTGACAAGAGCTGGAGGGCAACTGAGGCCGAGGAGGGAAGCGATTGGCCTGTGGTCTCCCAGCAGGTCAGCGGCTGGGCCAGGAGTAGAGCCCAGGTGTCTTGAGGCCCAGCCTTGTGCTCCATCCGCCAGGCTTCCCCACCTCCCAGCAAAGCCCCCTTCTGTCTGTGGCTGCCCAGCATGGCGTGGTCCTGTTGCACCAGAGGCGGCGTTGCCAGGTGGTTAGAAGGAGGAGGCCGGTCCTGCCCTGGTTTTAAAGCAGCAGGACCCATGATTGCCCTGCTGAGCAGGGCTCCGCCCCCACCCGGGGCATTACTCATCCAATATGGCGCGGCACCGGGCCGTACACAGCTATAAATGTCCCAGCCACCAGAGGTCTCTGCGCCTCAATATCTGAACATGCCATTCCCAGATGTGGGTGGAGTGGGGGCTTCGTGTAAGCTCCAAAGAGCAGCCCCCTCACCCTCTGGGTCCTCCAGGCCTCGGGGAGATGGGGCCCATCTATGCGGAGCCCTTCACGCGTGGGCAGGGGGCTGCATTCCCAGGGCCAGAGGCCACAGGTTCCAGCCTCATCTCCCCAGCCTGGTGGCCAGCCTGGTCCGAGAGAGCCCTTCCAGGCCCAGCCATGCCACCCCCACCCTGCTATGGCTGGTGGGTGCCTCCTGCTCCCCTAGCGCCACCATTGTCTGTCCCCCGTGGCACCTCAGGCCACGTGGCCACCCTGCCCACCCCCAGCTGAACTGAAATGGGGGGCATGATGTGCAGGGGCTGCAATGCTCCATGCAGCTGAGGCTGGGCTGGAGCAGTCTAAAGGGGATTCTCTAGTGTGGCTGCTGGACTCCCGCAGACCCTGGGGCCCCTTGTCCCCGGTGTCACCACATGGGGCCCGTCTATCCCACCCTGGCTGCACCACAGCCAGCACCTGGCTCGGAGGGGCACCAGCCTAGTGTCACCCGGCTGGTGCCCTGGAGCGGGGGGGGGAGGCGTGGAAAAGCCAGATGCAGCAGTTAAAAGGAGGACAGGCGCAATGATCCTGCAAATTGCCACATCTGTATAATCTGCCTTTTATTTTCTGCTTCATGAACTTTTATTTCCTATTATTTATTCACCTCCCCGCCCCCTTCCTCTCGTTAGGATTCACCATGCCGCGCTCCGCAGCCCCCCCGCACCTGCAGCCGCCGATGGCTCAGGGCCCCCATGATAAACAGCCCCCTGTGGGGAGAGGGGAAAACAGAGCGTGAAAACAAACCACAAAAGGAGGGAGGTGCTGGGCCAGGGAGGGAGAGCTTGGGGCTGTTGTGGGGATGGAGTGGTTGGGGGGATTGGGAGGCACGGCGCCTTGTGGGAACATGGGGGATTGGGGGATGGAAAGATCTTGGGATCTCGGAGGATGGAGGGTTTGGGGATGCAGGTGTGTGGGGGGATGGAGGGAATGGGAGAGTTGGGGATGGAGGTTTGGGGGAGTTGGGGGATGGAGGGTTTGGGGGTACAAGTGTTTGGGGGGATGGAGGGTTTGCGGGTACAGGTGTTTGTGGGTACAGAAGGCTGGGGGGCAGGAGAGTTGAAGAGGATGCTCCACTCCAGAGGGAAATGGATGCAGACAGACCCTGCTGTGGAGAGTCTCTGAGGTTCCCCACCCCCCCCTCCAGCCCTGGGGACCCCAGGCAGGCAGGCAGCTGGCTGGTCCCCCTCCCCAGCCACCCACTGCGTGGAGTGTGAGAGTGATGGGGGGTGCTGTGTGTGTGTCCATGCCGCCCTCTGCCCTGGGGCTGGGCAGAGGCAGGGGTCAGGACCCACAGTATGGCCAATCTCTCTGCCCTTCCGGGACCCCAAACTCTGGGACCCCAGATAAAATAGGACCAGCTCTTGCCCCAGGAGGCCTCTGCCCCTGCCCCCCATCATGTCCCCCAGTCCCCCGCTCTCCAGCCCCGTGTACCACTCAGCTGCCCTGTTGTTCCCCGTTCAAGCTTCCCCCAGCCCTGTCTCCAGCGGGTGCCACCGGTGCCAGACACCAGGACAAGGCTCCCCCGATCCCAAGAGCGATGCGGGAAGGGGTGGGGCCACCCACCGACGTGTGGCATCTGGGCTGCACCACTGACCCCACGAGCCTGAGCACGGGTGGGAGCCATCTGGGAACTGCCCCTGGGGGGCTAGCTGGGGTGGGACTGTCCCTGCCCCCGCCCCAGCAGAGCAGCTCCAGCCGGGGCCTGTGCTGAGCCATGTAACGGGGGTGGGGGGCAGGGCAGGGGACAGAGCAAAGGGGTTATGGCTCTCGGAGCTCACAGGCCCCGCCCCGGTTTGAGGCACCTGCTGGCAGAGGACAACACCCCTCTTCACTAAGACAGGGCATCCCCACCCTTGCTGTGCTACCCACGGAGCCCCCTCACGTGGGGGGACACGAGCTGACAGACGCTGCCCCCCACCCCCCCAGCACAGGTATTCTGGCCTGGGCCAGCTGCGAGTGGGGAGTGATTCCCATAGGCCCCCAGGCAGGGGGTTGGTGCCCAGGTTGACTGATGAGGTGGCACCAGATGCCACAGACACAATCCCCCCCTTCCCCAGGTCACTGAAGCCTTTCACTTCCAGAGCCTGGTTCAAATCCAGTTGCAGGATTGGGGCCGGGCTCTCCTGCCAAGCCCCCATGGCCAGGGCAGTTCAGGGGGTCCTAAAGAGGAGCACACCCTGGGTGCCTGGGAGAAGCTCAGGGGCTGCCAGCTCTTGCCACGTCATTGCAAGTCTGACCACATGTGCTGCTTTAAATCCCCAGCTCCTGGAGTCATGTGAATATGGGAGAATCTCGCCTTCTGCTTAAAAAGAAGAGTGTCCGTCCCTCATGGTTGGGGAGAAAAGCAACTGCTGCACACTGGTTGGAAAAATGGGACCCCCAGAAAGCAAAGGCCAAAGGGACTCCCCAAATTATTATTTTGAACATCTCAGGATTTGGGGGGAGGGGTGACAGGACCAGCTGCTGAGCCTGGCTGGCCTGGGCCTGGCTAGTCTGGCTTCCCGCTGGATTGGTGCAAAGTGTGTTTCTAAACTTCGCTCCTGTTGTACGCTCAGCTGACAGGCCAAAGCAGCTCTGCCTGAAGTGCAACTCGTTCTGGGCTGGAATTTTGTTTTTAATTCAGGAAATACATTTTGAATCAAGTTATTTTCCTTAGGACTTGGAATTTGCCAGAAGTTTTCCCAGAATTTTATCTCTAGTGCAGCACAGCAAAGTCATTGCTTACGTAGATGCATGTGTCACGGCGGTTATGGGGCAGGGGAAAGGAGCACAGATCCACGGGGAGGGGTATTTAGAATGAGTGCAAATAAAAGCTCTTTCATGGCTGCAAAGGGAGTGAGCATGCGGCTGTCTCTGGGGTGAGACACAGACTGTTTATGCAGCGATCCCTCACCTGGTGCTGAGATGCAGCTGCCTCTGGGGAGGAGCGTGTCAGCTGTTTATGTTTCTTATGGTTAAGGCTGCTGAAGATCTGGGTTTAATTCCTAGCTCTACCACCGACTCCCTGTGTGACTGCTTTAATTCAAGGCAGGCCCAGGCCTGGGTTAAATATGTCAGACTAGATGATTGCAGTGGGCCCCTCTGCCCTTAGAATCCATGACTCTTTGACTCTGGGCCAGTCACTGACCCACCCCGGGCCTCAGTTTACCAAGATGTAAAATGGGGCTAATAACCTTTCCTTTCTTCTCCTGTCTGGTTAGCCTGTGCGCTCTTCATGGCAGGGTGTGTCTCTCACACTGGGTTTGTACAACTCCCAGCACAAGCTCACTTGGGGCCTGTAGGTCCTACCATAAATACAAGTGACAATAACATTCCTTCTTGCACACACATTGAGCCCTTTCCATCCATTGATCTCAAAGCTCTTCACCAGGGAGGGCAGTGTCATGAACCCCATTCAACTGATGGGGAAACCGAGGCACAGGGAGGAGACGTGACTTGCCCAATGTCACCCAGCAGGCCAACGGGAGAGCTGGGACTAGAAGCCAGGTGTCCTGAGGCCCAGCTTAGCTTTTTCCCATTTTCTGGAAAAGCCTATTTCACCAATGGGTCATTCTCCTCACTCACTACAACCCCGCCCCCCCGAATCCTTTTCCATCATTCTCAGCAGCAGGATAAATCTCTCTCCTCCCCTGCTGCTGGGGCGTCGTCAGTTTTCACAGTGCGACAGCTAAATCTGCGCTAAAGGTAACAGGCTGGGAGAGAGAACTGTAATATTTTATAGCTGATGAGCATAAACCAATAACAGCCAGGAGGCATTCCCCCTGCCCAGCTGTTCTCGGCAGCTTAGCTCCCATTCGGGGTGCATTCCAAGGAAAAGCGCCCAGGCGTGCTCCAAACCCCGCGACAGTCACAGCAAACTGCTTCCTTGGGCTGCAGCTGATAATGGGCCTTCTGCAGGGGAAGGACAGGCTAGTGGTTAGAGATTCCAGGGCCAGAAAGGACCACTGTGGTCATCTGAGTAGCACAGGCCAGGGACCTGCTGCACAATCATTCCTGGGAGCAAAACAGCCACGCTTGATTTAAAACTGGACAGTGACAGAGACTCACTGTTGCCCCCACGGTTAATTCCCCTCCCTGGTAAACATTTACATCTTAGTTCCTGTCTGACTTTGTCTCATTTCAACTCCCAGCTGTTGGATTGTGGGACATGATTGAAGGGCCCCTTATGAAATCCCCGTGTAGGTGACAGACTGATCAAGTCCCCCTTAACCTTCTCTTTGTTCGGCTCCCGGCTCTGCCATGGACACCCCGTGGGATCCTGGCCCAGCCAAACTTCCACTGATTTCAATGGCTGTTAGGTGGCTAAATTCCTGAGAGGATCTGGACCTTGGTCTGTCTGGGGCCTCAGTTTCCCATGTGTACAATGGGAATAATATTCTTGCCTTTGCCTTGCCTATTTCAGTCGTCCGTGCTTGGTGGGAGGGACTGTCTCTTGCCCTGTGGAGGCTCCTCAACTCTGGCAATTTTCTCCCTTGTCTCAGGCCGCTTGGGATTTGCCTCAGATTCATGTGACTTCAAATCACGGCGGGACGCGGGTTTCTCACTCTGGTGGTCGCCCCAGAAAGGTTCCAGCCCCACATTTATTATGGTTTTAAAATCCTGTGAGTGTTTAAGCCAATCTCCTGGGTTGATTTGGGGGGGGGGGGAGGGTTGAGCGTCTGATATGATTTTTGAATGCTGGTGTGTGTTTGCACGGCACCCGATGCCCCGGCACCCTGACCGCAGCTGGGGCGCACCCAGGGCAGCTGTAGCAATAAATTGACTTTAAAGGGACAGCATCAACTTAAAAAAAAATCACGCTCCTGGTGGAATATTTTTGGCCTCTTGTTAATAGGAACAGGGCCCGGGGGCTCTACATCAGAGAGCCTTGAAATTCGAGGGCAGCCTCCGGGTTTTACTTCGCCCTTTGCAGAGCCAGTGCTCCATGGGCTGTCCCTGGGCGCATAGCCAGCATCAGCAGGCCCTGGAGCCTGGGCTGCCCGGATGGGTTCCCCGCTGCTCACGCCAGGTGGCTGCTCCTCACCTTCCATTGTTGCATACGTTTGGTGCTGGCCAGAGGTGCAGCGTTGTTTGGTCCCTGGACACCGAAGCCTCTCTCTGCAGAAGAGGTGTGGGGTGAGCCCCTCCCCCCACCCACTGCCCCCAACCTTCACCCCCTGTGCCCCAGCTGTGTGCTCTTGGGATTCCCCCCGAACTGGGGATCTGCGTCCATCGTGGAGGGCTCCACCTGGGACCATGGCTTTGCCTTGTGGCCACAGGCTGTGACCTGTGGGCAGGGCCAGCATCTGCTCCATAGTGCCCTGGGCTGGCCCAGCCCCGGCGGACTGGAGCCCAAAGCCTGCGGGGTGGAGTCTGCGGGGTGGGGGAGGGGTCCATTAAACCCTGGGTTTGGTCAAAGGCCGGAATCAAACCACTAACGAAATGTTACATTGGAGTCAAGCACTTGGGAAAACACTGCCCTGGCGTCTCCCTGTTCCACCAACCTCCGCACAATGCGGCTGCCTCGCTCGCTGCGGGGAGCTGCTGAGCATGGCCACCACATGTCTCTCTCTGCCCGAGGGAGGTCAGGGGCGGGATGCAGCACGGGGCACATGGGATCCCAGTCCCAGCTCAGCAGGGGTGGCGGTTTCGCGGCTGGGCCCTGGTGAAGCAAAGGGGGGTGCAGGTGTCTCTGTCAAGGCTGCTGGGCTCAGCCAAACCCTGGAGTTCCTTTGGGCTCCCCAGGTCCCAGCTGGTGCTGCTCAGTGTCACCCTTCGGGAGCTCTCTCTGGCCTGGACCATGGGCGTCTGCAGCTGGCCATGGCAAACTTCCTGTGTTGTGGGCCCTCGCCATGGTGCCCCTGGCAGCCTGCACTGTCCTCAGGCAATGAATGGTTAATACTGTCCTGCACTGGGTGTGTGTGAACACCACTGCCCTCTGCAGGATGGCCCCAGAACTTCACACCTGTGTGTCATTGGCCCTGTCCTGCTGACAGCGGAGGGGGATTCTCTGTTACCTCAGGGTCTCAATCCCTGGGTTTCTGAAGCAGGAGACAGATCTGGCTCTTTCCTGCTGCCGTCTCAGGGCGCAGCGTAGTGACCCTAGGACAGCCGGGGTGACTGTGGATCCTTCTCCTGCGCAGAGTACGCACAACCATAGCTCAGTCGAAAGCCCTGGTTTCTGATCACTGGCTGGAGGTGGGGCTCCCAGCTACTCCAGTCCCAGCATCTCCCAGCAGGAGGTGCTGTGGGAAGCGGGGCAGGAGGGGCAAAGCAGGGGGAGGCAGGGCAGGACTGCCAGTTCCTTGGGGCTGGGGATTTACGGCCCTGGGGTTGGTACAGCACCTGACACAATGGGGCCCAATGCAGGTTGGCCGCTAAGCGCTGTCACACGCGATACATAGCCAGTCACGCGGCTCTCGCTGCAGCCACAATGAGTTGGGGCTAGGGCAGATGTGGGGGGGGTCACCCCCACTGCTGTAACGCAGGAGCTGGAGCCCACAGTGCGAATTCGGCTTGAGCAGGGAGTTCCTCTGCTGAAGTTCAGCCAGGAGGTGTGTGAATCCCATCCTGTCCCTGCACCTGCCCTTCCTCTGGGTGCACCGTACCATGCCTTGCCAAGTGCGCTGCCTCAGCCCCAAGCCCTCCCCAGACATCACCCCACACAGCCCCCTGCAGGGGCAGATCTCCCCCATCCCTGCAGGGGCTGGACAGGTAGGACACCACACACAGCACTGCCGGCTCACGCTGGCATGCCTGGCACGCCAGGACAACGGGTTTATTGAACCTTTAATAAAAAGCAGGAGCATCCAAAGGGGAGAGAGCGAAAGAGGAGAATTAGAGGGGGCTGCCCCGCGCCCCACCAGGGGAGGGGGCTGATGTACAGTCTATACACAAGCAAAGTGAGGCTGGGATGGAGACCTAGCAATGTGCGTGGTCCCTGGGGGGCTGGAATGCCCGTCTACAGCACCATGGGGGCAGCTGGCACTGCCCATGGAGGAGGGGCCAGGCTGGCAGGAGGGAGCTGGGCTTCCCCTGGGTGCATTGCCCCTCCTCAGCCGCTGGCAAACACCAGCCCAGCAGGGCGAGCCTCAACAAACAGTGCTTTCCAGGGCTTGGATCCCAACAGGGCCCAGCTGGGCACCGAAGGTCCTGCCACCAGCCCAGCATGGCTGGACGGCCAGCAAGAGGGGAGCAGAGAATAAAGCCTGTGGTGAGAAAGGGGATGGTGAGAAACACAGCAGAGCAGCTCAGCAGCGTCCCAGAGCCAGTCCTCAGGTCATGGTGCTGTGGGGGAGAGCGAGCTCCAGATAGAGAGATCGCTAGATGGGGGGGGTGGGGATAGATAGATAGATAGATAGATAGATAGATAGATAGATAGGGTGTGGGGATAGACAGACAAGGGGTGTGAACAGACAGACAGATAGAGGAGGAGTGTATGGGGACTGTGATGAAGTGGGACTATTCATAATGTTTCCTCTGAATATTGTGGGGGTGCCTCAGTTTCCCCTATGCAGTTCTTAAATATCTAGGGGGTGGGATAAGGGTGTATGATCATTGCAGAGCCCTAGAGGGCAGGTGTGTGCAGGGGTCTGGACACAGAGAATGGCCGACACCCTGTTTCCTGGCCACTGATGGCCTGGCCCTTCCCCCCTGCAAGGTGAGAGCTAAAGGGTTGGAGAACAAAGGAATCAGGTGCCCTCCTGGCCCGGGAAAGGGACAAAGCCCAGAGGAGGAGGGGCTGGGGAGAGCTTCAGTTTGGGGCTGGCTGGGGACGAGGAGTGAAGTGCAGACGGGGTTGTCTGGCTCACTGCCCCCCAAAATGGACCCGGCTGAGGGGTCCTGTTCTCTGCACCTACAAGCTCTGTGTTAGACCATGTTCCTGTCGTCTAATAAACCTTCTGTGTTACTGGCTGGCTGAGAGTCACTTCTGACTGCGGAGTTGGGGGGCAGGACCCTCTGGCTTCCCCAGGACCCCGCCTGGGCGGACTTGCTGTGGGAAGCGCATGGAGGAGCAGAGGATGCTGAATGCTCCGAGGTCAGACCCAGGAAGGTGGAAGCTGTGTGTCCTGAAGACAGGCTGCTCACAGAAAGGAGACTTCACCAGAGTCCTGACTGGCTTCGTGGGGAGCAGTTCCAGAACATCATCCGGGGACTCTGTGACAACTGGTGGAAGCGGTGGGATATACTGCACCCCGTGGATGGCAGTTCCTGCAGTAAGTGACTGGGGAGCAGTAAAACAAAGGGGGATTGACGAGGACCAGGCATGCTGAAGGCTCAGAGAGGAGCAGTTTTGGGGGGCGGTTAACCCCGGGGAGTGTGTGACCAGCGAGAAGGACTGTGCAGTAATGGGGTCCCCCTGGGGACTGTGGTGAGCAGTCTCAGGGGTGGAGGAGCCTGCGGCTCGGCCCTGGGAGAGAGAAGGACTTTTGCAGTAACAGGGTCCCCCGGGGGACTGCAGTGAGCGGTCCCAGGGGCGGAGGAGTCTGCAGCTCGACCCTGGCAAAGAGGAGGTGACCTCGAGAAGGGCTGGCACACTAGGGGTTCTCCCTGGAAACCGTGGGGAGCTGAGAGCACACAGGCCTGTGAGTCCACAACAACTTGGGAACAGCAGAGTGATCCTGTCACCGTCTCCTTAAGAAGGACATTGTAACCCTGTGCAGAAAGAAAGGGTTGAGCATTGGGAAGTTCACCAAAGCACAGATAATTGTGCAGCTGGAGGAGGATGACCGCTCTAAGGAGCAGATTCCTGACCCAAATGGGGCTATAGCAGGATCTCGGAGCAGCTGGAGTGGTAGCCAGGCATCGCCAAGACTCCTGTCCCCGACCAGACGGGGGTCTTCACGATCGGGTTCCCCATCCGGGGATCGGAGACGGACGGGATTGGAGCTGAGTCCGAGAGCAAGAGGACTGTGAGAGACAGCGAGAGCCCGAGAAAGAGCTGCAGAAGCAGCAGCAGCATGAACTGGCGGTGGGGGAGCGGAGAGGCCTAGGGGACCTCCCCGGGGTGAGTGGGGATAGACCCCGGGGGGCCAGTTCCACAGGGAACCTCGAGACTAAATTGCTGCCCCTGGTTAAGGAGGGGGGGATGTGGATGCCCACCTCACTGCCTTTGAGCAGGCTGGCGATTTGAACCAGGGGGACCCTGCGGAAAAGCCCCGGTGTCTAGCTCCCTTGCTGGGTCCCAAGGCCATAGACTCCGTCAGCCAGATGGGTGGGGAGGTGGACAGGCTCCCACTCCTGACCCCAACCTATATGTCTTTGTGGAGTTCCCTGGGGTCGGGCCCCTCGGACCCCCCAGTGGGAGCGGAAGGTGATGGTCAATGGGGAGACATTCCTGGGGTGGCGAGATCCTGGGACAGAGAGAACTGTTGTCAGGCCCTGGGTGGTGCAGCCTCAGATGCTGAGGGGCTGTGTGAGCTGGGTGAGGGTCCCAGGGATGAAGCCCCTCGCCCTGCCTATGGCCCAGATCCCTGTGCAGACCCAGGAGGGGTGGGGCTGGCTGGTTGTTGGGGTTCTCCAGGATACCAACTGTGAGACCCTGTTGTGGGGTGACTGTGTCTCTTTGGGACAGGATCCAGGCCCTGCTCCTGTAACTGCCGAGGGTTTGAATTTGAATCCAGGGAACCAATCGGCAGAGAGGGAAATGGTCAGTGAAAATGCAGATGACCTGGCTGGCAGCAGGGAGGAGCTGCTAGGCTCAGGATACCTGCCTGCCTGTAACCAGACCCCTGGGGCTGGGTGGGACAGAGAGATGCTCCCCGCCCCCTTGCACACCGGAGCGGGGGGCTCAGGGGGCTCACGCTGGCTCTGATGCAGTGAGGAAAGCAGTGAGCTCGCTGCCTACCCCACTGGGACAGCAAGGGCAGCGCTGAGCACAGTGGGAGCTGAGACCCCAGCTGAGTGGGGGGAGACACAGGCAGGGCAGGGGATCTGTTGGGAGTGGCAAGGAGCTTGGTAAGGAAAGTTTGGATGAGCCTAGGCGGCCTTGTGAGCTGATGGCTGTGTCTAGTCAGCAGGTGGGAAGGCGAGGAGAGTGGAAGACGAGTGTCCCTGGACCTTACCTGTTAGCTGGGTGGAGAATTGTGACAGTGAAGGAAGTGTGTCTGTGTCTGTCAGGGGTATTGACTTGCCAATGGAGGGAGCTACCCCGGTCTCCAAGCAGTTGTCTGTGACCAGCCCTGTGTGCTGGAACAAGGGGAATGAGATCCCAAGCTGTGTGTCCGGGAAAGGAGAAAGTGTGTCCGGCTCTTCTTTGTCTGTGGAGCAGACAGAAGGGGCCTTTCAGCCTGTGATGGCTGAGGGTAGTGCAGTTGTCTCAGAGTTTGTTCTGGATTCAGCTAAAGCCCAGGAAGGGAAGGGTCCTAAGTTTCTGTCTGCTCGGGAGAATGGCCCTGTAACTAGGTCGCATCCAGTTAGTGTCTATGCAAAATCCCAGAGACCAGACAATTCTGGTGCTTGTATTTTGCCTGTTGCTAGTGTGTTGTTGGAAAGGGTGCAGCAACTCTGTCTAATCAGGGTGAGATCCTAGCTAGGGCACAAGGAGAGCATGAAGGTGATGTGATTGTGTTACCTACTTAGGGTGTGGAAACCTGTAGCAAGAAGGAAAAGATTCCTGAACTTGTGGGTGGCAAAGGGAAGGAGAATGCTTCCCTTTTATCTAGGAAGTCTGTAAGTTTGCCTGAAAGGGGATTGTGTAGGAATCCGCTGGATGGGCCAGAGGTAATTCTGGATGTAAGGGAGACCCAGAAAGAGTCTGTTGTTGCTCAGGAAAGTGTTCCTCTAGAGCAAGCCCTAGGTGAAGAGGGTAAGGGCAGAATTTCTGTGAGGGGTGAATTGTTGCATAGAAAAGCCCCTAGGGAAAGGAATCCTCATGGAGTCTTTGCAAGCAGTTTACTGCAACTGAAGGGTGTGAAAGTGATTTAATCAAGAAAGTTTCAGTTCCTAACAGCCAGAAATTTTCTGTTGTGAATGGATCCACTGACTTTCCTGTTGAAAGATCCAGTGTGGATAGCTTTGAGGTCTCAGATGGAGTGAAAGCTGTTAAGAAAGGTAAACAGTCTTATAACCAAGTGGCTGTGTTTGGCCAGCTTGTTGGGGAGACAAGGTTGTTGAGAAAGGGATGTCTCCATGCTGATTCTGTAAGTGAACAGTATGTGGCCCAGGTCAAGATGGGGGCTCTTAACCAAGAGAGTCCGAATTGCAGGCCTCCAGAGTGAAGCACTGGGAGAAGACCCGATCCCAGTTTGACCCCCGGGGGTTTTGGGGTGGCCAAAGGGCACGGGCCGCATAAACCTTCCCACATGCGGCCTGCAAGTGCTATCGACCAACCCCGACCTAAGGGAGGGCATGAAACTGGAAGGGACTGGTGTAACTCCCACCAAGTAATGGGAGAGATGCTGGGGCATCCATGGGAACGTTGATGGCTTCGAACTTCCCCAGGTCACCGGCTAAAGTGACCCCGCTCAGTTCGGTCTCGAAGGGGGGAGAGATGTGATGAAGCGGGACTGTTCTTAATGTTTCCTCTGAATAGTGTGGGGGTGCCTCAGTTTCCCCTATGCAGTTCTTAAGTATCTAGGTGGGGGGATAAGGGTGTATGATCGTTGCAGAGCCCTAGAGGGCAGGTGTGTGCAGGGGTCTTGACACAGAGAATGGCCAACACCCTGTTTCCTGGCAACTGATGGCCTGGCCCTTCCCCCCTGCAAGGTGAGAGCTAAAGGGTTGGAGAACAAAGGAATCAGGTACCCTCCTGGCCTGGGAAAGGGACAAAGCCCAGAGGAGGAGGGGCTGGAGGGAGTTTCAGTTTGGGGCTGGCTGGGATATGGAGTGAAGGGCAGACGGGGCTGTCTGGCTCACTGCCCCCAAAATGGACCCAGCTGAGGGGTCCTGTTCTCTGCACCTACAAGCTCTGTGTTAGACCATGTTCCTGTCGTCTAATAAACCTTCTGTTTTACTGGCTGGCTGAGAGTCAAGTCTGACTGCGGAGTTGGGGGGCAGGTCTCTCTGGCTTCCCCAGGACCCCACCTGGGCGGACTCGCTGTGGGAAGCGCATGGAGGGGCAGAGCAGGAAGGTGGAAGCCGGGGGAGCTGTGTGTCCTGCAGACAGGCTGCTCCCAGAGAGGAGACTTCCCCAGAGTCCTGCCTGGCTTCGTAGGGAGCAGTCCCAGAACATGGCCCAGGGACTCCGTGACAGGGACAGACATATATGGGGACAGACAGACAGACGGGGGTGTATGGGGATGGATAGATCCATTGAGGGGTGTATGGGGACAGACAGACGGGGGGGAGTATGCGGGGATGGATGGACAGATGGGGTGTGTGGGGACAGGTTTATGGACAGGCGGTGTGTGGGGACAGACAGTTCGATCCGATCTGGGTCTCTAGAGGCCATGTGATGATCAAAAGTCTTTGTCCAGCCCCCTTTGTCTGGGAGGGGCTCTGGCCAATGCTGCCCATTGTTGGGTATCCTGGGCACCCCATTGTTCTTCCCCAAATCACTGGTGCTAAGGGGGCATCTTCATGGCGAGTGCCCCCTGCCCATCCCCCCCGGGGGAGCCACGTCACCCAGGTGCCTCCACCCCATGTTCCCACAAGGCTGTTTTGTGGGTGCCAGGGGCAGCTGTGTCTCCCGGTCCCTGTGGGGGTTGGGGCTGGCTCCGCTCTCTCGCCAGGTAATAATACAATGCCTTTGGCTGGCTGCACCGGGCCTGTCCCGGGGTCCTGTGCCATGGCTCCCACGGCAGCTACAGGTGGTCGTAGGCAGCGGTGGGGGGTGCAGGGGCCCTCGAGGCAGAGCTGTAATAATACGGGGAACCTGGGCAGGACCAACAGTGCTTGTTAGAGGGGAGCGTCAGCCTGCCCCCCCCACCCCCCCTCCAGAATTAACCATTCACACTGAGCATCACAGGTTAACCCACACCGGGAGCTCCGCGCCCCGCTCGGTTCCACTGCCCGCCCCCATCTCCCACCCCCCCCAGCTCCCAGGCCTCCTGGCTACAAAGAGCAGGAAGCAGCCAGTGGCCGGTGTCCCCGCAGCAAAGCCGTGCGGCCCAATGGGTGGGGGATTGGGAGAGGATCCTGGGGACCTGGGTTCTAGTCCTGCCTCTACCACTGTGGGACCTTAGGAGCTCTGGAGCAGGAGCCAGCCGTTGTGTGTGTGTGGCACCTGGCATGATGGGGCTCTGATCTTGGGCAGAGTCTGGGCAGTGCCCGGCGCGACGGAACCCTCCTCTCAGTCGGGAGCTGGGCAGACCCCTTCCCTCCACCCCCCATGCAGTGGAGCCCCCTCATCCCCATCCCGTGC